>NC_143076.1:632500-1257500 GCF_052426305.1 Pelodiscus sinensis | reverse complement strand
GCTGCCTGGAATCTCCTTTGTGAGGTTTCCCCTTGAGGGCTCCATCTGGGAGTGTCTCTGTGGAGATTTCCCCTGGCTGCAGTGGGAGGGGCTGGAGCTGGCAGGGTTACAGGAGGAGCTGGTACTGAACTTCTGGGAGAAGCAAGAGGAAGGGCTGCAAACACCCGATGAGGATGGGATTTGAACCCATGCGTGCAGAGCACAATGGATTAGCAGTCCATCGCCTTAACCACTCGGCCACCTCATCTGAGCTGTTACAATTTGTTTCAAATCACCTGAAGTCAGCACTTCAGGGAACCTTTCTGCCACTTGCTGACTGGCCAAGGACACCCAGGGCTGGAAGGTTTTGGCTTTTCACAATGTTCCCTGGGCTGTTGTACAAAGCTCAGTGCTGGTAACAAACCCAAACACCCCCTGGCTACATCTACCCTGCAGGCTTCTTGCGCAAAATCTGTTTTGTGCAAAATGTCTTGCCCAACAGTGTGTCCACACTGCCATGTGCTGTTGCACAAGAGAAGTGCTTTTCTGCAAGCGCGCCTATGGCAGTGTGGACGCTCTCCTGCTCAGGAAAGCTCTGATGGCCATTTTAGATACATGGCTTTCTTGAGCAAGAAACCCCTGTTGCCCATCCACACTGCCACCTTGTTGACGAGTTCTTGCACAAGAGGGCTTATTCCTTGTGGGGAGAGCAATAACTTCTGTGCAAGAAGCCCTGTTGTCTGATGCTGCACTATAAATTTACTTGCACAAGAACGTGTCTGCAGTGTAGACGCTCTGCAAGTTTTTACCCAAGAGCAGTTGCTCTTACACAAAAAGCCTGCAGTGTAGACGTAGCCCTGCTGTGTAGACACAGCCTGAGAGAGACAAGTAAAGGAAGTGGCCAGAGCCTCCCCCCAGCAGGCTGGCCCTCAACAGGACGGGCACGTCTACACAGCACCCTCACCTCGAAGTGAGCTGTGCAGTGTGAGCGGCTGCCCGGGACCCCAGGGGAAGGTCTGTGGGGAGTTTCCAAGGCAACAACAGCTACAAAGTTTCATAATCTACACTCATGTGACTGTGATTTATTCCTCCACTAACAAGTGTCTCTGAAGGGATGAGAAATGCAGGGCCCAGGTGCAGGGAGCCGGGTCACATTCTCCTGCCTGAGTCTCAGTCCTGGCTGAAGCCTGGCTAAAGAGAGAAGAGGCCAATGCAAACAGCCCCATGGCAGCGAGGGAGTCAGTACGTGGGTGGGTGGAGCAGGGAGCGGGGGGCAGAGTTCAGCTCTAACTCACTAGGGGTGCGTCCCATAGTTCAAAATAATCAATGCGCCTATTTTGAAATAGCTTATTTTGTAATTTAGGGCTGTCTACACAGCCCTTATTTCCAAATAAATCGCTATTCTGAAACATCCCTCCCTCCTCCTGCCATGCAGGGACATCAGAACAGCGAGCCCGTTATAGCTTGAAATAAGGGGCTTGCTCTTAAAACACGTCAGTGTGATATGAGCACCACGTCCCCTAAACCTCCGAGCTAGCCGGCCCACGGGTGTCAGTCTCACAAGTGGCCCTTTCAGAAAGGAGCTTTGGGCAGCCGCAGGGATGTTGTGGGCTCTGGAACAAGGTGGGTGAGGCAGCAGGCTTTGTTGCAGGCAGGGGAATTAGTTCAAGTGGTAGAGCGCTTGCTTAGCATACAAGAGGTAGTGGGATCAATCTCTCCGTGCTCAGCTCTTATCCTTTAATTTCAGTGGCTGCCTCCCTCTTCCTACCTCCTCTCCCAAAAGCGACAGACCCCCAGCAATTGCCATGCTGAAAAGCAGAGAGTGGAAATATCAAACTCAGTAGTCGATCAGGCTCTGTCATGCAATGGAAAGCACGTTGGACTTCTAAGCTGTAATGGTTAATGTGAGCACAGCTAGACATTCATGCAGCTTTTACAGACCAGTCAATCCTTAGGCTGACACTGGGGTGGGCTGGCATCCAGGCAATTCCCAGCAGACCCCAGTGAGGGTGGAGGGAAGGGCTGGTCCTAGGGGTTGGGGCTGGGGGTTGTTCTGAAAGGCTGCAGGTGCTTTTAGACTGTTTTGTCCCTCCCTGTCTCCTACCAGTGCTGAGCAACACTCAGGCTGTGTCTACACTGCACTGTCCTTCTGGAAAAACCTACACAAATTTCGAAACCCAATGTCTGTGTCTACATTGGCACCCTTTTCCAGAAAAGGGATGCTAATGAGACACTTTGGAATTGCAAATGCCGTGGGGATTTAAATTTTCCCCATGGCATTTGCATGAACATGGCCTCCGCTTTTTTCCGGCTTGGGGCTTTGCCGGAAAAAAGCGCCAGTCTAGACAGGGATCTTTCAGAAAATAAACCTTTTCCGGAAGATCCCTTATTCCTTATTCCTCTTAACATCAGGACCTTATTGCTGCTCCCCTGGGTGCCCAGGTACGTGCAGGTGCTGCTGCTGACCAGCCTGTACCTGGGATGAGCCCAACTCCCACGTGACAAAGCTGATAATGCCCCTCGGTGCCAGCCTGGGGAAGCCATGACTTGGAGCCAGCTACTGATACCCATGGAAAGCTGATTTCAGAGGGATGAGATCAGCCCTTCCTGTGTATCTGGCTTCTTCAAAGGGGCTTAATAAGGAGCTAAAAGCCAAGGAAGGGACATTTAGAAGGGTGAATTTCTGTCCCTGGCACTGTTTTCTGTGTACCCCAGTGGCCTAATGGACAAGGTACTGGCCTTCTAAGCCAGGGATTGTGGGTTCAAATCCCACTTGGGGTGACAGTTTCCTCTCATTTACAAATAATTGGCTTTCTTTGGCTCTCTGAGACAGTTATCAAGGCTGATCCATGGTGGCTGGTGTGCTCTCTCTCTGCAAAAACTGTTCAGACCCCTCCCTAGAAAATGCAGGTGTGTTTGCTAAAAGCCTGTGTATTCAAAGTCACAATGAAGAGGCACATTTTGCTCTAGAAGGCCCAGGAGTGACAGCCAGAGGGAGGTGGCTGTAGCAGAGCAGGGTCTGTCTGGAGACAAAACGGAGCCTGAGGATGAGAAGGCCCATGAGAGGCAGAGACTCCAGAGCAGTGGCAGGAGGACTAGTTATTTGGTCTGGCAAAGGGACAGAAAATCCCCAGGCCCTGAGCATGGTGCAGGCGAAGGCCATGGGGCAGTTTGCCTGGTGGGGTTTGGGGGGTGGAGAAGCTGTGAAGCTCTGTGAGTGGATAAGGTCCCTGGCTGAGCTGTGACACCTGCCGTGTGTGTGACTCAAACTGTCTCTCGTCCCCTTTTGTGTGTCTGTTGCGCTTCCAGCGTCTTTCCTCAGGCACGTTCATCCGGCAAAGACCCCCCGCATGGAACTTGTATCTTCCGAGAAGAAACCGTCTGACACGGTGCTGCCAGGGAGGGGCCTCACTGCTAGTCACTGTTCCTGTTCCAGGAGTGGAGCGAGTTTTGTCCTGGGCACCAATATTGAGGGCTCCAGACATGAGGGATGCCAGCGCACTGGCCCAGGCCGGGCCGGCAGTGATGGTTTTTACACATGCAGGGAAATTCCCCGGCTTCTCCCCCTCACAGAGCTACCTCCTCTCCCGGAGGCAGATGAACTGCAGGTGCGGGACAGCTCCCTGCCAGCAGGGACAGCAGCCAAGGCACCAACTATCACTGGGTCTGCAGCCAGTGTTGGGAACTGGGCAGGGAACAGGAGGCTTTTGTGTCACACACGTCTCAGGCAGGACGGACCCTCACTGAGCCCAGACTGTGACTGGTCCTAGCCAGGAATGTGTCTGGGGCTGGTTTGTGACACTCTCAGGCCCTGTCTACACTGGGCGTAAGAGCGACGCTGCCGCGGTCGATGTTCCGGGCTCTAGGGAAGACCGGCTGATTGGAACTGAGCTGTGCAGAGTCTTGTAAAGGGAACCGCAACTTCTCTGGAGATTTGCCGAGTTTTACATGAGGGTTTATCAGAAAGGATGTTGTGGGCTCTGGAACAAGAGGGGTGGGGCAGGAAAACTCTTCACAGGGAAGGGTATTAGCTCGAGTGGTAGAGCGCTCGCTTTGCATGTGAAAGACAGTGCCATCAATACCCATTTTCTCCAGTGATAGATGTTTGCTGCTTCCTCTTTTCCACAGGCAGAGCCAGCCAGGAGCTAAGTGCTTCCTCAGGCCTCCTTCCCTCTTCCATAAGGCAACGGGCTGGTTTCCGCAGTGCTGGGGGTGTCCCTTTTGCCTCACAGGGAGCAGTTTAGAGTTTACTTCCCAGTGGTCCCTTGTCCCTCCTTTAGCTCTGCTGTTACAGCCCCTGCTCTCTCCCATTTCTATCCCGGGTGTCCATGTTGTTCACTTACCTGGGGGCTTTGGGCACCTGACCCCCTCACACCTACTTGAAAGCCTCCTCACCAGTCTGCATCCAAATACTCTTCCCTTCCTCGACAGGTGAACCCCGTCCCTGCTGAACAGCCCTTCCTGCAACAGCATCAAGGAGGCCAAAGGCCCCTGCCCACGGAGCTGTAGCTTTCTGTGCCCAGGGGGCCAGACCCCACCAGGGCGGGAAGGCAGGAGAGAATTGGGGAATGGCTGCACTTTGGGAGTCAAAGGTGTTGTCTGGAAATATAAAGAACCGTTGTAAATAGGTTTTGGAGGAAGGTACCATGGCTTAGTTGGCTAAAGCCTTATAATAGAAGATCCTGGGTTCAACTCCCAGTGGTGCTTTATTGCAGCCTGTGCTGGCATTTTCCTATGTCCTTCTGGGGCACAGAAGAGACCTCCCCTGGCCACCCATGGAACTGCTGGTTCAGGAAAAGGCTCATTGGGGAGGAGAGTTGGGAAGAAGGAAACCACAAGCCTGGAGTGGGTGCAGAGGCTGCTGTGAGTGGCACTGGCAAGTCAGGGCTCTGACTGCAATTGCTGGAACAGAAGAGCCAGCACCACACGCCCTTGTGATTCCCTGGGGGTGTCAGTGCCTAGAGAGTCTGAAGGTGCAACCTCTTCAGCTCCTGCAGCCATGGAGAGTCAGGGTCTGTGGGCATCAGGTGCTTCTCACTTGTGGTTTCCTTCTTCCAAACACTCCTCTCCAATCAGCCTTTTCCTGAACCAGCAGTTCCATGGGTGGCCAGGGGAGGCCTCTTCTGTGTTCCAGAAGCACATAGGAAAATGTGAGCAAAGACTACAACAAAGCATCCAGGGGAGTTGAATCCGGGATTTCCCATATACGAGGAAGGTGTTTTAGCCAGATGAGCCATGGTACCCTACTTAGCTGGGTTTATATTACTGAGTTTTTCCAGGGTACCTCTCGTGTCCTTGAAAAACTCTGCCGCATCCAGGAGATCGGTCCCCTTTTTCAGGTCACTTTCCAAAAAAAATGGGCATTTTTTTGGAAGGCCTGTATTCCTCATTTTATTAGGAATAAGGCTCTTCCCAAAGATAAGTTTTTCCCCACATTTGGGCCCGTGTAGATGGGCCAAATGTCAGAAAAGCCTCTTCTGAAAAAAGAAAAGTGTCTCTAAAACTGTTCGAATTTATGGTTGCAGATAACATCTTTAAATTCCAAAGTGCAGCCATTCCCCATTTCCCTCCAGCCTTCCAGGGTCTCAAGGCCTGTGCAGCCCAAGAAACGTGATTGGCAACTGGTACCCACAATCTTATTGTCAATTGAGCGCAGGGCTCTGAAAACATGGACTCAAGGGAACCAGCTTGTGCTAAGGGTGGGCTCTAGAGAAAAGGCTCTTCTTCAAACCAGAGTCAAAGCAGCAGCCTAACAATGACTTACCAAGCACACACTACAGCCTTCCACACTACCAGCTAAGCTATCAGAAGGGGGCTGAGAAATGTTGGTTTGTCCAGACCGGTCCTTCTACAAGTGTCAGGGGACCTGCTACCCCAAGTGGGCGGCATCGTAGATGAGGGTCAGAGTAACCCAGCAGTACAGAGGCTGTCACAGGTACTTCTCATGCAGAAAGAACCCAGAGTGAAATCTGAGCTAGATCACAAGGAAAGAAAGTTGAATTCTTCTCATGTGTCTTTTTTGTTCCAGAGTCTCTAGGGGAGCAGATGGGGCAGAGCCATGAAAAACAAACCACTTGAGTGAACCTTGGTCTAGCCTCTCACTTGTGCTGCTCGCTCTCCCAGACAGTTCCTACGCCCAAGGCAATAGATCCACAACCAAGGTGTGTTGAGTCGATTTCCCTCAGCCTAGAGCCAGCGCAGGGAGTAGAACAGGTTTCTTCACCTTTCTCAGAAGCAAGGAAAAAGGCCCACATTCTCTGAGGCCCAGGCTTGAGACTCCCTCCCTTTAGCGCCAGGGAGCACTAGGCAGAGTCTGGCAGCTGCTGGGAAAAGACATGAGAACATCAGCGAGAAACACAAACTCAGCCCCCTGCATCTCTAGTCAGGCTAGTGGGTTTCATGGCTTCAGCTCTTGTGAGCCAGCCAGATGAGAGACCAAGCGCCAGTGGGCACCAGACACCCAGCAGAAGGCACAAAAATCTCTTCTCACCAGCCTAAGAACAAAAAATCTAAAGCAGGAGGGTTTTGCAACAACCAGCCCAGGAAAATCCCACTGACAGTACAACTCAAGTTGCAAAGTTCAGAGCCCTGAGCGCTGCCCCTTGCACCATGGGACAAACAGCTGATGTCATTGGTGGGCACCTGGGACTCTCTGCTTTCAGGCTACCTGTGCTCTCTGGGCTCCCTCCAGCTGCCCCATCCCAGCTGCTTGTTTATTTTTTGTTTTTATTTAAATACCAGCTCTAGTAGAAGCCGTGTGACACTCTCCCCTCCCCCATCACGGCATGGACAGGTCGCCGCCCCCAACCAGACTCTGAAATGGCCCCCTGCATTTCCCTGGCCCCATGGGGCTGGCAGGAAAGAGGCCCAGGGCCAGGCTAGAGAAGCAGGAGGCAGGGAGATCCCCAGTCTACACAGCTCCTTTTTGTGCAAAAGCCTCTTGTGTAAAAACGGACCCCAATTAATTATGCAAATGAGCATGGCAATATGCCAATCTGTGCTACATTTGCATGAGCTTTTGCGGAGGAGAGGTGCAGTATGGAGATAGCCTAGGAGGTAGAGAGTCGTGAAGTAAAAAATCCCTGGGCTGCAATCCTTAGTTACACACAATAAGAATAATTCACCAGCTCAGACGTGATTTCTAAACCCCCAAACAAGGAAAATAATAAAACCTGATGGACTAGGGCAGTGGTCCCCAACGCGATGCCCACGGGCGCCATGGCGCCCCCTGGGCCATTTATGTGTGCCTGCGGAGCAATCTGCGCTGGCCCCGCCCCCGGGCTCATGGGCGGCCCCTGCCCCGGGGTCACAGCACATGCCGGTGCCGGCCCCAGGCTCACGGCGCCTGGAAAGCCCCTGCCTGGGGTTGCGGCACAGTCCGGTGCCGGCCCCGGGCGCGTGGTGCATGCTTGGCCCCGCCCCCAGGCATATGGCCCATGAGCGACCCCACCCCTGGATGTGTGGTGCATGAGCGGCCCCGCCCCCAGGCGTCCGGCAGCCTCAAAACGTTGGGGACCACTGGACTAGGCAGACTTTTCCATAACCACACATTGCAAGAAGTCCAATCATTAGCAAGTCAAGACTGTGTGGCCTAATGGATAAGGCGTCTGACTTCGGATCAGAAAATTGAGGGTTCGAGTCCCTTCACAGTTGCATTTACCTTCCTTTGTCTGTGCTCATGGATCCTGATGTTGTTTCCCTGTAAAGGTCCAATATGACAATGTGGTTTTTCTATAACCCCATTGGAAGGCCTGTAGCTGTTCAGTAGGTCTAAACTATGGGGCTGTGTCTACACTGGCATGAACTTCTGGAAATGCTTAAAATGGAATACTATTCCGTTTTCAGTTATTCTGGAAAAGGAGCGTCTACATTGGCAGGCTGCTTTTCCGGAAAAGCATCTGTGGCCAATGTAGATGCGCTTTTCCGGAAAAGAGCCCTGATCGTCATTTTCGCGATCGGGGCTTTTTTCCAGAAAAGACTACTGGGCTGTCTACACTGGCCCTTTTCCAGAACAGTGTTCCGGAATAAGGACTTATGCCAGAGCGGGAGCAGAATAGTTTTTCCGGAATAGTGGCTGATTTTGTACAGTAGAGCGTCGTTGCTTTTCCGGAAATTCAAGGGCCAGTGTAGACAGCTCGCAGCTTATTCCGGAAAAGCGGCTGATTTTCTGGAATAAGTGGCCCAGTGTAGACACAGCCTGGGGGTATTGCAGGGAAGGGGGGTTACTGGCTGGTGAAAGCAGGTCTGGTGGTGCCAGGAGAGAAGTGGCAGCCTGGCCTGGTGGGAGGAGAGAATCAGCCAGCAGGGCAGGGGACTGATCAAGGTGCACACAGATCCTGAATGCAAATGTAAAAGCCTTTAAAATATCCCCGCTGCTGCCAGTGCCAGTGAGGTTTAAGGCACTGCCATGTGTCGGAATGGAGAGAGCCTGGTGCATTCACCATCCAGAATGAGAATATGGAGAAAAAACTCCAAAGATGGTGTCGGCTTTCTGAAAATATACCAGCCCCTTTCCAGCACACGATGTGGTGGTGCAGGGTTTATTGGATTACTCTGGTGCTGCTGGTGGAAGCAGGGCTGGCTGGCCAGGAAAGATGGATGCAATTGTGTAGCTTATTTCAAGTCAATTTTGAAATAGCTTATTTTGTAAAAACCTCCAAGCTAGCCGGCCCCCGAGTGTCAGTCCCACAAGTGGCTCTTTCAGAAAGGAGCCTCAGGCCGCCACAGAGACCTTGTGGGGTCTAGAACAAGGTGGGTGGAGCAGGGGAGGTGTTTACATGTGGGGGAGTTAGCTCAAATGAGAAACCCCTTGCTTTGTATGCAAAAAGTAGTGGGATTGATGCCCATGTTCTTCAACTGCAGCTTTGTCCTGGTTCCTAGTTTTCACTGTTGGGGGCTCAGTGGCTCCTCCCTCTTCCTACCTCCTCTCCCAAAAGAGACAGACCTGGCTTCCCTTTCGTTTCCCCCAGCAATTGCCATGCTGCAAAGCAGAGACTGGAGATGTCAAACTTAATCCAAGCAGTCCATCTGGCTCTGTGGTGCAATGGAAAGCATGTTGGACTTCTAAGCTGTAATGGTTAATGTGAGCCCAGCTAGACATTCAAAGGTTGTGGGTTCAAGTCCCACAAGAATCACTTTAGCTGCTTCCTCATTTCCAGGATGCAGCTTTTACAGACCAGTCAGTCCTTAGGCTGACACTGGGGTGGGCTGGCATCCAGGCAATTCCCAGCAGACCCCAGTGAGGGTGGAGGGAAGGGATAGGACTTGGGGGTCGGGACGGGGGTTGTTCTGAGAGGCTGCAGGTGCCAATAGACCCTCCATGTCTCCTACCAGTGCTGTGCAACACGCAGGCTCGGAGCTTTTCTGGAAAAAAGCACCAGTCTAGACGCGGATCTTTCAGAAAATAAAACCTTTTCCAAAAGATCCCTTAATCCTTATTTTAAGGGTTTATTTTCTGAAAGATCCGGCAAAGCTCCGAGCCGGAAAAAAGCGGAAGCCATTTTTATGCAAATGAAGTGGGGGGGATTTAAATCCCCGCATCATTAGCAATTGCGATGTGTCTAATTTGCATCCCTTTTATGGAAAAGGGATGCAGTCTAGACACAGCCTTAGTGTAGATGTAGCCTCTGTGAGTTACCAGCAGTGGGGCTGTTAGTGTCGGCATCTAACTAATTGCACCACTAGGCCATGTCTTCACTCAGGTGCAATCCATCTTCCAGAGCTTGATTTAGCAAGTCTAGCTAAGCCTCACTAAATCAAACATCTAAGGTACCTCCTGCTCTTTGCTCCTATCCTAATCCCACTGTGAGGGCACCACCAAGCTCAACTGAAGGTAAAACCAACTCCAGATACATGTTGAAGAATGGTGGGAAGAAAAGACCCATTGACCTGGCAACAAGGCACCACAGGGAGTTGAACCCAGGATCTCCTGCTTACTAGGCAGGTGCTTTAGCCAACTAAGCCACAGTGCCCTCCGTGGAAGCAGCCCTAAAACTGTTCTACTTTATGGTGCCAGACACCCCTTCCCATTCCAAAGTGCAGCCGTTCCCCATTCCCCTCCAGCTCTTGCCATGACTCAAGGTCTGCGCAGCCCAAGACATTTCATCAGCAGCTGGAACCCAAAACCTTTTTGTCAATTGTAGCACCAGGCCCCAAAGGGACAGACCCAAGGCAGCCGCCTGGTCCTAAGGCCGGGCCTGCAGCCAGGGGGAGGGAGAAGAATCTCTCCTTTCAGCTGGAGTCAAATCAGCCACCTAAGGGCCCTTGCCGATCCCCAGCCACAGTCCTCCGCTCTGCCAGCTGAGTTATGGAAGGTGCCTGGGGCTTTTGATGAGTATCAGGGCAAGAGCCCCCCGAAGGGGACGGCCTCCCAGGGGAGGGGCAGAGGAACCCAGCAGCACAGGGGTGTCACAGGCGCTTCACCCGCAGAAGGACCCTTGAGTGATCCAGACAGAAACGCCGCGTCTCGCTCCCTGCAGCTCCCCTTGCTGCCCTGGCAGGCGCTGCCCCTTCTCCCACCGGCCTGGGCCTGGCCTCCCTCCCCCGCCCGGCACCACAGAAAGCCCCTTGGCCTGAGCCTGGGCAAGCCAGAGGCCTCAGGCCTGTCCCCTCTGAGGGGCTTGTGCCTCGGCCTCCTCTGCCCTTGGTGCCGGCTCTCCCGGCTGCCCCTGAGCGCTGCTGGCCAAAGGAGGCAGCAAGGCAGGAGAGGGGGGAGGAGCAAGTCCCGCTGAGGCCGACAGCTCGGGCTCAAGCCTCCAGCCCCAGCACAAAACCTTCAGCCGGGCCCGTGTGGCTCCCTCCTGCCCCCGCACACGCTCACAGGGGGAAACGTGCCCCATGTTCCATCCCCGCGCCAGGCCTGGGCGACGGGCTCAGCCCTCGAGCAGCCCACAGGGCCTGTGAGGGACGGACTGAGAGCAGGGCCCCACGGACACCCCCCGTCCTGCCCCACTGGCCTGCGTGCGGCGCTGGCACGGGACAGGCAGGAACGGCAGCCGGGGAGAAAGCAGCTTGGACTGACGGGCGAGTCTCACTTGCTGACCAGACTCCCAGGCCCTGGGCTCTGGGGCCAGCCCCCCTGTGGTCAGAGCCCCCCGGCCACAATGCTACTCCAGGGGGCCTGGTTCCAGGGCCACCTAACCCCAGTGCCTGGAGTCTCAGGGCTCCCCCTGTGTCGGCTGCCACTGGCCTGAATGGTGCTGGATGCTCCTGCTCCCCTCCCAGCAGGCTGGCCCTGCGCAGGCTCTGTGCTCGCTGGAGCCTCCTCCTGCCAGGTCCCCGGCCTGCTCCCTGCAAAGCCTCAGCCTGGCTCCTTTCCTGCCCTCTGCTTGCGGGGCCCCTGGAAATGGCTCCGGGCGGATCCCTGAGCCCCAGCATTGGGTGCAGCACTGCTGGGCCCCCGGAGCCCGGGCTGCAGCCAGGAGGGGGAATCTCCCGCAGGGCGGGTGGGATGTAGAACGCTGCTCCCTGGGAACCTTTCCCACGGCAGCGCCCCCAGCCTGGACAGCCCCTGCCCGGCCCAGCCCCCGCCCCAGGATGGGCAGCGCTTAGGGGGGCAGGTAAGAGAGACCCCCCTCCCCTTCCCAGAGAGCAGCCCCCCCCAGGGCTGCAGTGGGAGGATCTGGCCCAGGGCTGCTCTCAGCAGAGGGGGCTGTGATCCCAGCCTGGGGCCAGGGAAGCTGCTACCAGCTCGTGCGGGGCAGGGGGAGCCATCCCAGAGAGTGTGGGGAGGGGGATCAAGAGGGGTGGGGCAGATAAGAGAGTTAAAGGGGAATAGGGACGTGTGAGGTGGGGCAGGAAGGGGAGGCAGGAGGAGCTGATGGGAGGTTGGGGGGATCATGCCAGTCAGGGGGTGGCTGGGAGCAGGGGTGCAATGGAGGGAAACTTGGAGGGGTCACAGGAAGGGAAAGGGGGCAGGGGAGGTTGGGAGGAGACTGGGGGAGCAAGAGCAGCCTGGCTGGGGAAGGGGGAGACACAGGGCAGGGCTTGTACAGAAGGAAGGGGGGAGATACCATGGCAGCTCCCCCACCCCCGTGGGGCAGGAGGGGGGGCAGAGGTGCCTGGTGGTGGCACTTGGGGGCACCAACTCCTCTGCCCCTGACAAAATTTCTGAAGTTTATAACCAGGGTGTCCCAAATGCCCCCTGCCTCTGTGGGTGCCTCTCCCTGCGCCCCTCCCTCTGCAGGCTCCAGTCCCCCCGGGGGAGGAGCTGCCCCCTCCAGCAGCCTGAGGGGAATTTCTTCTGTGAATTTTTTTAAGTGTAGATACCTGCAAACACTGATCTGTAGGGACCGGCAACAGTTTATTTCCTTTTGCAGATTTGTTATTTGCATAATGGATATGCAGATATGTAAATATAATGTTACCGGTCGTTCAAAAATTTGTGAATGGGTTTGGCCATCCATGGTATAAAAAAAAAGATTTGGAAACACTGGCCTGATCCATGGGGGTGGCCAAATGCAAGGCAGGGAAAACACTAGGGCTCTGTCTACACTCTCAGATTCTTGCATGAGAAAAATGCAAATGAGGCTAAGCGTCGAATATCGCCGAGCCTCATTTGCATACCTAATGAGCGACCTTTTTTGCAGAAGATGCTCTTGCTCCAGAGGGAGCTGTCTACACTGCCCCTTCTTGCCCAAGAAAAACCCTCTCGTGCAATGCCGCTACGACGATTATTTTCAGGAATAGCGGCATTGCAAACGAGGGGATTTCTTGCACAAGAAGGGGCAGTGTAGACAGCTCTCTCTGGTGCAAGAACCTCTTCTACAAAAACGGCAGCTCATTAGGTATGCAAATGAGGCTCCATTATATTCTAAACTTAGGCTCATTTGCATGGGAGTGTAGACATAGCCTAGGTGAAGGTGGGGGGGTATTTTCCCCACCAGGCCTTTGTCCCTCGGAATCCCTGGGGACGTTGGGTTTTGTCTTGTTTGGTTTCCCTTTTCCCTGCTTCCCTCCTCACTGGGGGGGAGGGGACGGCTCTTTCACCCTTTCGGTGGGAAGCCCTGGCACAGGGATGGGCCGGGAAGATGCTCTGAGAGTGAGCCCCTGGGGTATTTGGGGAGAGAACTTGCACACGTCTAGCCTTTCTTTTATCACCAGGATGGCCGAGTGGTTAAGGCGTTGGACTTAAGATCCAATAGATGTTTGTCTGTGTGGGTTCAAACCCCACTCCTGGTAGTTCCCTGTTTTGGACAGACATCCATCTGGACGGTGATTTGCCCTGCTATGGACTGGACTTCATCTCTGAAGGTCCCTTTGGCTACGTCTGGTGGCATGTGTGAGATGTGCTTTTGTGCAAGAGGATCTATACTCTCCTGTGCAAGAAAGCTCTGATGGCCATTTTAGCTATAGGGCTTTCTTGCACAAGAAACCCTTGTCCCGCATCCACACTGCCCTCTTGCGCAAGAGGACTTACACCTGTTAGAAAAGAGCGTAGCTCTTGCGCAAGAAGCCCTCTCTTACCACACTTTACTGTAAAACTTCTTGCACAAGAGCGAGTGGGCAGTGTGGATGCTCTGCAGAAGAACGGCCCTTCTTGCACAATAACCCGCCAGTGTAGACACAGCCCATCAGTGTGGACACAGCCTTCCAGTTCTAGTCTGTTCTGATTGGCTGAGCTGGGAGGAAGTCACAGGGAGGTGACTCAGGACTTCCTTGTTCTCCTTAATTCCCAGCAAATGAGCCAGAACCAATCGTCTGCTCGGGGAATTGTTCTGCTTCTCGACAGTGCTTGTCTCTGAGCAGCTCCTGAGTCTCTCTGTGTCCCGGTGCTTCTAACCCACTGGCTGAGCCATCCCTAGGCCGGGCTGTGGGGCTGTATCTCACTGGAGGTCACGTTATTCTGATCAGTCAGGGTGGGAAACTCCAAACTGAGGGGGACTTTCAGCATCTAGGTCCTGTGCCCAGCGCTGCCCCAGACTGGCTGCGTGAGGTCAGACAAGGCCCTTTGCCTTTCTCAGCCTTTGTCCCTCCCTCTGTCAGTTGGGGGGAACAATCCCCTCCTGCCTGCCCCATGGCGGAGGAGTGTGTGAGGGTGTTGCTAGCAGTAGTGAGTACTAGGAGGTGTCCTGTCACCTGGGCTCCATGTAGGGTTGCCAGATGGTTTCTACAAAAATACCAGAGACACTTGACATGACATCACAATCGACATTATTGTTATTTAGAAAATACCGGTCATTTCTATTTCTATTTTCTCAGTTTGTTTCCTGATCAGAAAGCTCAAATACTGGACTGTCTGGTTCAAAACCAGACACCTGGCAACCCAGCTCCATGTCAGCAGGGAAACGCAGTCGAACACCTCCCCCCATATGCTGGCCCAGCCTTGTGCCTGCTGGTGGGGCTGACTCCCCCCACATCAGTGGGGCTTCCTGCCCCTGTGCTGCTGCAGCAACTGCCAGTCTGCCCGCACCCAGGCCTGGCAGCCATGTCGTCTGGGGGCAAGAGCAGGGAGAATGGCGCCTTCCTAGCCCAGCCAGCCCCCCATCCCATCACTGAGGGAACTTTCCCCCAATGCCAGCCCCATGCTCAAGGGCTTTGGAAAAGGGCCAGGCCAAAGTAGCTCTCCCCTTGCTCCTACTGAGCCTCTGCCAGAGCTGCCCCTCCTCAGGCTCTGCCCTGTCACCAGACAGACCCTGCTCTGCTCCAGCCACCTCCCTCTGTCTGAGTCACTCCTGGAGCTGGTGGGACTAGACAGCTGCTATCCTATGGGATGTGGCACTTCTTGGGAAACCATCTCTCAGTTCCCATGGGGAAAAAGCAAGCCTGTACTTCCCAATCAACACTCAGAAGATCATTGTTCTATACCCCAGGTGGGACTTGAACCCACAACCCCTGGCTTCGGAGGCCAATGCCTCGTCCATTAGGCCACTGGGGCCAGACAAGAAATAAAGAGAAGGGACAGAAATTCTCTGTCCCAAAGGCGCACCCCTCACATTGGCTGGGCAGACACGTCCCTCCCCTCTACCCCAGCAGACACGTCTGCAGCCCCTGGCAGGGAGGCGACTGGGCAGGTCGCTGCAGAGCTGAGCCCGGGCTGGCAGCAGTGCAGGCTGGTCGGCCACAGCCCTGGGAGAGCAGCTGGGGGGTTCAGCTGGGGGGGACGGGCCCGTGTGCTCTGCTGCTCACTGACGAGCTGGCTGCCCAAGTGCCCACACAGACGCTTCTTCAATCCCCACCGCCCTCAGCCACCCACCCCCAGCCTCTTCCAGCACAGCCTGCCCCACTTCCCCCCACAGGGCTTCTACAGGGGCCTCTGTCCCAGGGGGAATGGGGAGCCCCTGCCCCCGGCAGCCACCCACCCTGCTGCTGCTCCCCCCAGAGCAGAGGATTCACCCGACACAAGTAAGTGCCTCTGTCCCCCCTGACTCCGGCTGCTGGGTTCCCTCCTGTTTAGCTGCCTGGCCCCAGGTAAGGTCACATGAGACTGCTCATATCACCCCCTCAGCACGGAGCCCTGGGCAGCCGCCCTGCTCGCTCAGGTCTCAGGCTGGCAGGGCCTGCAGGGATACTGGGTTTGAATGACAAGGTGTTGGAGCAGCTATTAAAAGGCTTCTTCCTTGGCAGGGGCATTGTGCTTGTGGATTGGCTGTTTCTTGGATGACTGGTGCTTGCACATGCAGCTGGGCTTTAGCAAAGCAGAACGATGCGAGTCGTGAGTAACCCAGCGCCTCTGGAAATGGGAGTGGAGTAAAAAGTACAATATTGTCTAAAAAAATAAAATAACTTGAATAAAAATCAAAGTGTGACTAAAATAAATGACTTGAGTAAAGTACAAACACCCAAAAAAGGTCTTGAGCAGTGTGATCAAGTATTTCTACTTTATTACTTTCCACCTCTGCCCGGCAGGCAGGGGTTCTTGGCCCCTTGCTGGTCTGCGGACTGGCCGTTTGTTACCACTGACTTAGAGGAGCCCCAGGAACTGCAGGTTCAGGAAGAAACAGCAGGGCTGTGTCTACTCTGGCACCCTTTTCCGGAAAAGAGATGCAGATTAGCCAAGTCAGAATTGCAAATGCAGCGGGGATTTAAATTTTCCTGATTTTAAGAGGAATAAGGGATCTTCTGGAAAAGGCTTTATTTTCCGAAAGATCCCGTCTAGACTGGCGCTTTTTTCCGGCAAAGCTCCGAGCCGGAGGAAAGCTGCAGCCATGTTCATACAAATGCAGCGGGGAAAATTTAAATCCCCGCTGCATTTGCAATTCTGACTTGGCTCATCTGCATCCCTGTTCCGGAAAAGGGTGCCAGTGTAGACGTAGCCCAGGAGATTTTGATTGGCTGCCAGGTGCTCCACATGCTAATCAGGAGGCGTGTTTCTGTAAACAGGGACATGGAGCATATTCTAATATGCAGATTTCTAAACCTGGTGGAGTGTGTTTGAATGGGACAAGCACTTTGCTGAGATTATTTCTGTTTTTTAGTTTTCTAAGTGTTGTGAGAAAACATTCCTCATGAGGAGAAAGTGAATGCACACAAGTGTGGGTGTGTAGGGACATGGGTGCTAGTAGGACTGTACTTTCAGGGATCATTTCTATAGTTGGTAACTAGAGAAATGCAGCTGAAAGTGGTTGGTCTCGCTAGCCATGAGGATGAATGACAGTGTTTTCTTCTGAGCATGAAGCAAGCAGACAGTGTTGCTTTAATGTAATTGCTGTCTGTTGTTGATGATTGTTCTTTCTTTTCTGTTGGGAAGCTGGAGGAAGAGAGTACAGGCTGAGTGGTTAGCTACTATCAAAAAATTTAAAATTAGTTTTGCATTTGAGAGGAATGGGGATTTCACTTTATTCTTTTGTCTTGGTTTTTGTTTAATTCCTGGATTTACTTGTAGGCTACATCTACACTGGTATGACTTTGTGCAAATACTTTTAATGCAAGAGTTTTTGCATTAAAGCATTTGTACAGGAGAGCATCTACACTGGCATGTGCTTTTGTGCAAAAGCATTCGTGCCAGTGTAGATGCTCTCTTGTTTAGGAAAGGTTCAATGGCCATTTTAGGCATCGGGCTTTGTTGAGCAAGAAATAAACGTTGCTGTCTACACTGGCCCCCTTGTGCAAGAATACTTGACAAGAGGGCTTATCCGTGAGTGGGCGCGTCAGAGTGTTTGCGCAAGAACCACTGATATTGTACGTTACAAACTCAGTGTTCTGACGCAAATACTCGCAGCCAGTGTAGACAGGCGGCAAGATTTTGCGCAAAATCTTGCCAATGTAGACATAGCCGAACTGTTCTGGTCCTGATCCTGATGTTTTCATGCTTTTCTCTCACCTGCTGCTGGGTCTTTTTCCATTTGCTTCTCACACTGGATTTAGCCAGCCCCTTGGATCTGCCTTATGCCTTGTCCCCCATCTGTTCCCTAGTGGCCCTGCGGGAGCCAGAGACTAGCCGCAGCCCAGTGTTAATTATCCCTTGGGTTAGTGTCTTTCTCCCATAACGTGTAGCTAAGATATTTGTTAGTAACTGGCAGGTGCTGCGGGGGCTCACCCCCAAACAGAGACACACGACCTCAATATTGGTGCACAAGACAAAACTCACCTGCTCCTGGAACAGAAACACTGACTAGCAGTGAGGCCCCTCCCTGGCAGCACCGAGCAGTGAGAGCTGAGTGAAGGGGGAGGCAGGAACAGGGGGAGAAGGCTCCATGACTGTGTGAGAGGGAGGCTCTGCCCTGGCCAGTGGGGAATCGTTGCCTCTCCGAGGGGCCCAGGCCTGGTGGGTCATTTCCCCAGGTTACTGAGTGGCGGCTGGAGCCAGTTCTGGGTTGTCTCCTTCAACAACCAAACTGAACCAATGGATCTTGTGCCGACCTGACACTGCGCTGGGCTAGTGCTGTGTGTGCCACAGAGCTTCCTGCAGGGCTGCCCACACAGCAGAGGGGAGGGGCAGTTTGAGTCACCCAGCTCTGCCCCTTCTGAAAATGGCAACTGTTGTCTTAGCAGTGCCAGGGAGGTGGGAAGGAGCCTGATGTAACCTCTTGGGTCACAGCTGCTGTCACATAGGTGAGAAAAGAGACTAGGCAGCTGTCACATGACACTGCAGGCTGGTTTCCCTGACTGGGAATCGAACCCAGGCCACAGCAGTGAGAGTGCTGGATCCTAACCACTAGACCATCAGGGACACATGAAACATACCTCTTTGCTCACCTACACTAGCCTTTCACAGGCCATTTTCTGTCCACTTCAGGATGGGGGGCAGGTCCATTCTCCCTTGCCCAGAGGCGACAAGAACAGAAACCAAACAGAACATCAAAACAGCCAGACTGAGTCATGTGAGTTGTCCAACTAGCCCAGGATCCTGTCTCATGACAGCAGCCAATTTCATTGCCCAGTGGGAATCCTCAGGACAGACAGTTGTTAAGTGATCCCTCCTGTCGCCCATTCCCAGCTTCTAGAATACACCAGCTAGGGACACCTGCCCTGTCCATCCAGGTTAAATGCCATTGTTTGACCTTTCCTGCATTAAATATTCCAGTTCTGTTTTGGACCTTCTTGTAGATTTCACCTTCACAACATCCTCTGGCAAGGAGTTCCACTGGGTGCAAAAATGTTTCCTTTTAGTTTATTTTTAACTTGGTTTCTGGGCTCCCTGAGGCCCTTTCACACACAAGGGCTTTCTCTGCAGCGCGCTGGGGGGAGAAACCCCTGAGCCAGTGACACGGACTGACCTGGGCGCAGGCCAACAAGGGGGGTTTCAGTGAAGCTACATGTAAATGGATCCATCTAGTAACCACTGCCAGCCACCCCGGGATTCGGTCCAGTTCCTCACAGTATGCACAGTGCTGCGGTGCTTCCCCAGAGCGGGACCTGCCCTCACAGGCCCTCACATACCCCTCTGTGGAAGAAAACAAGCCTTCACTCTCCGTTGTGTTTAAGCAACAAGTTGCCAGAGGCAGTTTATTCGAGCAATATTGCAAGGGAAGATATCCATAAGCGGATCTTCAAATACAAAACAATTAAAAGCCAATATATATACCTTTCTATTACATATTAAATTAAACAATTACTTCCCTGCCCACTCAGTTCCCATAGGACACTGTCTTATCTCAAGGCTCTCACTGAGGTAAGCATTCCACTCTTATCAATATGGGAGAGACAGAAAGGCGAACACAGCGCGTTAGCAGGAGTCAGAGTGACCCAGACTCTTGCTCTGCTACTGACAAACCCTGAATGGTCACCCAAATCCCCTTTCCCTTAGTCCTGCTTCCACACCTCCCACAATTCGTTGACCTTGGGTCTGACTTGGTCTAGGATGCAGGAGGGGGGAGGTGGCCTTTCTCTGCAAGGCCATCAGCCATTGGGCCATATGTTAGATAATTTCATGGAGGTTAGGTCCATAAAAGGCTAGTAGCCAGGGGATAAAATGGTGTCCCTGGCCTCTGTTTGTCAGAGGCTGCAGACTGATGGCAGGAGACAAATCGCTTGATCATTGTCTTCGGTCCACCCCCTCCGGGGCACCTGGTGCTGGCCACTGTCGGCAGACAGGACACTGGGCTAGACGGACCTTAGATCTGACCCAGTACGGCCGTTCTTATGTTTTTATGTTTATAAATGTCTGCATTCGTCCACCTGGACTGCCGGGCCTGCAGAGACTCCCCCTCGGATCACAGCTCCAAGAGGGTCTTTATCTCTGGCCCAGACACTGACAGTGCCCAGTGTTTCTGCCCCTTGCTTGGTCCTGTGATGTGTCCCTGAAGGGGTCTCTGGGGGCTTGTGCCTGTGACATGGCTCTCCGGAAGGCAGACGTGCTCGATCTTAGGCAAAGGACCCAGAAACAACACTTTACGGCAAAAAACACAAGAACGGCTCTTGGTCCACATCCCCGGGCCACACAGCGTATCCAGAAGTCACTTCCCCACCTCTCCCTTGGCTGCTCTAGAGCTTAGCCCAAAGTCTGATAAACTCTACTCTCCCACCCAACAACCTCTGGGACTCCTCTCCTGCCCAGCTCCTCACACCACGGAGAGCGCAGGGCAGCCACTGCCCCAGCGTCACCACTTCTGGTCTTTGCCTAATAGCCAAGAAGTTCTGCTTTACCCAAACCACACAGGCACCCTCTGGCCTCTAGCCTCTGGCTAGCCTCATGGCAGATGTGGAATTTCCTCATTAATTTTCCCAGCAGCTTTGCAAGCAGGCATTGGTGGTATAGTGGTGAGCATAGCTGCCTTCCAAGCAGTTGACCTGGGTTCAATTCCCAGCCAATGCAATGTAAAGAGGGGGCATCAAATCTTCTTACTGAGGTTTTACTTGAACCCTGAAAAACAGGCACAAATGGGTCCTGCAGCTGTGGGCTGCCTCTCACCGCTCTTCATCCTCTCCGAGAGCATGCACAGTAATGCGGTTCCTCCCTCACATACCCCTGCCGCAATTCCTTGACCTTGGCTCTGACTTGGTCTAGGATGTGGGGGTAGGAGGGAGGTGGCCTTTCTTTGCTAGACCATTGGCCATTTGGCCAAAAATGTCGGCATTCCTCCGCATGGACTGCAGGGCCTGCAGAGACTCCTTCTGGGATCACAGCTCCAAGAGGGTTTTTATCTGTGGCCCAGACAATGACAGTGCTTGGTGTTTGCTGCCCCTTGCTTGATTTGATTCCCAGCCAATGCAAGGTGGGAAGGGAACAGGCAACCTCCTGGGGGAGATCTTATTTAACCCTGAACAACAGGCACAAGTGGGTCCCACAGCCAAGGGCTCCCTCTCACCACTTTTTGGGGGTTGCAGCCCAAACAAAACTAATTTGGCTGTTGTGGGGTCTGCATGGGGCTTGTACCCGTGACCTGGGCATTATTAGCATCAAGCTCTAAACAGCTGAGCCAGCAGGCCCAGGAGTAGACTCACAATAGAGGGAAGAGAAGAGTTTTCCCTGCTATTGGGGAAAGCAGGCCAGGCCAAGGGCCTTTTAGCCCCTGGGTCTGTGCAGATTGCAGCCTCCTCCTACCAACTCTCTGCCCTGCTTCCTTTTGCCTGTTTCTGCTTCCCTGTCCATAGCAGGCAGCTAAAAGGAGGTAGAACAGCAAACAACTCCGTGGCCAGCATGGGGCTTGAATGCATGACTTTGGCATTATCAGCACCATGCGCTAACCTACTCAGCTAGCCAGCCAACCAGAACACAGCTCACAAACGGCCCTTTCAGAAAGGCGCCTCCAGCAGCTGAAACCTGTCTCTGCAGTTGCCAATGGCTCTTCTCTGATAGGGCCACTAGCGACTCACTGTGATGTGGGCTGGCTCGTCCAGGTGGTTTGGTCAAGGTGGCTGGCGGCTGGCATGGTGCACTGAGACCCAGGGCAAAGAGGCAGCTGGAATCTCTTGCTGTCAGCACCTTGCCTCCCAGGTCCTTCCCTGTCAGCAGCAACCGCAGCCCCAGACAAACCTGGGTTCAACTCCCAGTGGTGCCTTATTACAGCCTTTTCCTGAACCAGCAGTTCCATGGGTGGCCAGGAGAGGCCTCTTCTGTGTCCCAGAAACACACAGGAAAATGTGAGCAAAGGCTGTAAAAAGGCACCACTGGGAATTGAACCCTGGTTTGCATGTTTACAAGGCAGGTGCTTTAGCCACCTAAGCCATGCTGTCTTCCTTGGCGTGATAAGTGTAATTGCTCTACTCTATGGTCCCAGACAACACCTTTGACTCCCAAAGTGCAGCAATTTCCTTCCAGCCCTGGCAGTGTCTGCGGCTGAGATGCACAAAGGAAGATACAAGATCCTTGGTGGGGTCTTTGCCGGATGAACGTGCTTGAGGAAAGACACTGGAACTGTAACAGACACACAAAAGGGAACGAAGGACAGTTTGAGTCACACACACGGCAGGCGGCGCAGCACAGCCAGGGACCTTATCCACTCCCAGAGCACCCCAGCTTCTCCACCCCACCAGGCAAACTGCCCCATGGGCCTCGCCCGCACCATGTTCAGGGCCTGGGGATTTTCTGTCACTTTGCCAGACCAAATATCTAGCCCCCCCTCCACTGCTCTGGAGTCTCTGCCTCTCATGGGCCTTCTCATCCTCAGGCTCCGCTTTGTCTCCAGACAGACCCTGCTCTACTACAGCCACCTTCCACTGACTGTCACTCCTGGGCCTTCTAGAGCAAAATGTGTCCCTTTGTTCTGACTTTGAATACCTGGGCTTTTAGCACTCACATCTGCACCTAACACCAGCATTGGCTAGTGAGGGGTCTGAACAACTTCTGCTGGGAGGGAGACAACTGTGGAGAATCCTTTCTGAGAGCAAAAGGATGTAAACTCCTTGTCAGTGAAAGGAAACTGTCATCCCAGGTGGGACTTGAACCCACAATCCCTGGCCTAGGAAGCCAGTACCTTGTCCATTAAACCACTGGGGCAAAAAAAAAACATTGTCAGGGAAAGAAATTCACCCTTCTAAATGTTCCTTCTTTAACTTTTAGCTCCTGATTAATCCCCTTTGAAGAAGCCAGATACACAGGAAGGGCTGATCACACCCCTCTGAAAATCAGCTTTCCATGGGTATCTGTAGCTGGCTCCGAGTCATGGGCCTTGACATCTCGTCTCCCTCCCGAAACCAGGGAAGTGTCTCCCACCGCTGCAGCCTCCTGAGACTCTATGGCCCTGTCTGTACAGCAGGGACAGCAACACTCACAGCCCCACAGGAGGGCCCCTGGCCTAGCAATGTGGCCCCCTGAGCAGCCTCTGATGTTCCCTGCGTGAGCCCCAGAACCAGCCCTGAGTGAGGGGGGCAGGGAGAGCAGCTCACACATGCCAGGGCCAAGGGCAGGAGTGACATCACAAGGGCCTTGTGTAGCACCTCAGCTCATTGGCTGGGAGGCAGTGACCTCACAGAGGTCCATGGCAACAGCCAGGTGGGACAGGCTGCAGGGCTGGGGCATCTCAGAGACCCCCATGGCCTGGCTGCCTGGAATCTCCTTTGTGAGGTTTCCCCTTGAGGGCAGAAGGGATTGAGGGTCCCAGCTGGGAGTGTCTCTGTGGAGATTTCCCCTTTCCCCAGGCTGCAGTGGGAGGGGCTGGGGCAGGCAGGGTTACAGGAGGGGCTGGCACTGAACTTCTGGGAGAGGCTAGAGAGAGGGCTGCAAGCACATTGTGAGAATGGGATTTGAACAGTCCATCGCCTTAACCACCTCTCAGGTGCGGGGGTTTGTTTCAAATTAGCTGAAGTCAGTTCTTCAGGGAACCTTTGTGCCATTTGCTGACTGGCCAGGGACACCCAGGGCTGGAAGGTTTTGGCTTTTCACAATGTTCCCTGGGCTGTTGTACAAAGCTCAGTGCTGGTAACAAACCCAAACACCCCCTGGCTACATCTGCCCTGCAGACTTCTTGTGCAAGAACTGTTTTGTGCAAGAATTTTTGTGCAAAAGGTCTTGTGTAACAGTGCGTCCACACTGCCATGTGCTTTTGCACAAGAGAAGTGCTTTTCTGCAAGCATGCCCATGGCAGTGTGGATGCTCTCCAGCCAAGAAAGCTCTGATGGGCATTTTAGCTATAGGGCTTTCTTGAGCAAGAGACCCCTGTTTCCTCTCCACAGTGCCTCCTTGCGGATGAGTGATTGCGCAAGCGGGCTTATTTCGCGTGGGGAGAGGAATAACTCTTGCGCAAGAAGCCCTGTTGTCTGATGCTGAACTATAAATTTACTTGAGCAAAAACGTGCCTGCAGTGTAGACACACTGCAACATTTTGGGCAAGAACAACTGCTCTTGCACAAAAAGCCTGCAGTGTAGACGTAGCCCTGCAGTGTAGACAGTCTGAGAGAGACACGGAAAGGAAGAGGCCAGAGCCTCCCCCCAGCAGGCTGGTCCTCAACAGGCTGGGTGTGTCTACACAGCACCCTCACCTCGAAGTGAGCTGTGCAATGTGAGCGGGCTGCCAGGGCCCCCAGGGGAAAGTCTGTGGGGAGTTTCCAAGGCAACAACAACAACAACATTTCATAATGTACAGTCATCTGTCTCTGAAGGGATGAGAAATGCAGGGCCCAGTCTTGGCTGAAGCCTGGTTGCCGAGAGAAGAGGCCAATGCAAACAGCCCCATGGCAGCGAGGGAGTCAGTACGTGGGTGGGTGGAGCAGGGAGCTGGGGGCAGAGCTGGGCTCTAACTCACTACGGTTGCGTCCCATAGCTCAGAATAAGCGATGCAATTGTGAAGCTTATTTCGAGTCAATTTTGAAATAGCTTATTTTGTAATTTGGCGCTGGCTGCACAGCACTTAGTTCCAAATAAATTGCTCTTCTGAAATGCCCCTCATTCCTCGCGCCATGAGGTTTGCAGGGACGTCGGAATAGCGAGCCCGTTATGGCTTGAAACAAGGGGCTTTCTCTTAAGATGCATCTGTGTGATACGAGCACCACGTTCTAAACCTCCCAGCTAGCCGGCCCACGGGTGCCAGTCCCACAAGTGGCCCTTTCAGAAAGGAGCCTCGGGCAGCTCTGGAACAAGGTAGGTGAGGCAGATAGATCTTTCACAGGCAGGGGAATTAGCTCAGCAGGTAGAGTGCTTGCTTAGCATGCAAGATGCAGTGGGATCAATACGCACATTCCCCAGGTGCAGGTCAGTTCTTCTCTCTTATTTTCTCTGGTGGGGGCTCAGTGGCCCCCTCCCTCTGTCTACCTGCTCTCCTAAAAGAGACAGACCTGCTTCCCCTTTCTTTTCCCCAGCAATTTACATGCTACAAAGCAGAGTGGAGATATCAATCCCAGTAGCCCACCAAGCTCTGTAGTGCTACAGAAAGCATGTTGGACTTTGAAACTGCAGCGAGCTGGTGTAAGCATACCTAGATACTCAAAGGTTGTGGGTTCAAGTCCCATCAGAGTCACTTTAACTGCTTCCTCATTTCCAAGGCAGCTTTTATAGACCAGCAATCCTTAGGCTGACACTGGGGTGGGCTGGAATCCAGACAGTTCCCAGCAGCAGGCCTGGCCTGTGTGGGGCCTGCGTCTGTGGGGGGAGAGCATTGCTGGCCTGCACCACAGGGATGCGGGTAAGAAGGTGCTGTGGGAGCTGGGCACACGATGCCTGATGGCAGCTGTAAGGGATGCATCTGCCATCAGGCACCCCACATTGATTGGCACCCTAGGCAGCTACCGGGCTCGCCCATGCCTGCATCTGGACCTGTCCAGCAGATCCCAGTGAGGGTGGAGGGAAGGGCTGGTTCTTGGGGTTGGGGCTGGGGGTTGTTCTGAAAGTCTGCAGGTGCCCTCCCTGTCTCCTACTAGTGCTGAGCAACACTCAGGCTGTGTCTACACTCGCCTGAGGGACTGAATTCTTGCTGCCGCTGGGTGCAACTAAACGCACCTTCTGCAGGGCAGGCTCCCCAGCTCACACCCCTCCTGTCACACAAAGCTTGCAAATGGGGTTGATTTTCCTGCATCTCCTCTTACTTGCTGCTGCGCTAAAAGAAATCCTGAAACCAGCCCCAACTACTGTCACTGGAGAGATGGCCCTGTGCTGGGATATGAGAGAGGATCCCAGTGATGCTCCTCGCAGCCCAGGAGAAGAAGGGGGCTCTGGGTGGAAGGAAACCAAGTAAAACAGGTCCCAGTGGGCATGAACTGGAGCACCAATTTGGCCCAGTTGAGTGAGGGGTGGTTGGTGTTAAGAGCAGCGCTCAGGACTCAGAACCCTGCAATCTGAGGCTCAATTCCTGCCTCCCTTCCCGGGCTGACCCAGGGGCCGAAAGGGGCTGCAGCTGCTGCTGGCAGGGAAGAAGCTGGGAGGCAAGATGCTGGCAGCAAGAGATTCCGGCTGCCTCTTTGCCCTGGGTCTGCCGGCCGCCAGCCACCTTGGCCAACCCTCAAACCAGCTGGACTAGCCAGCCCATGTCACAGCGAGTCACTAGTGACCCTGTCAGAGAAGAGCCATTGGCAGCTGCAGAGAAGGCCCAGCAGCGGTCTCAGGTGCCTTTCTTGAAAGGGCCACTGGTGAGCTGTACTTTTGTAGGCCGGCTAGCTCAGTTGGTTAGAGCGTGGTGCTAATAACACCAAGGTCATGGGTTCAAGCCCCATGCTGGCCACAGGGGTGTTTGGTTTGGTGACTTCCCTTCCTTTAGCTGCCTGCTATGGACAGGGAAGCAGAAACAAGCAAAAGACTGAAAGCTTTGCAGGAAGCAGGGCAGAGATTGGGTACGGCCCAGCCTTAGCCACTGCACAGCCCCAGTGGCTAAAAGGGCCTTGGCCTGGCTTCCTGTCCCCAAAAGCAGGGGAACTGATGCCCAAATTCCTGCTGCTGCAGTGGCTACCTCAAGGCACCAGCTGGGGGGCAGGCTCTGGAGCCCAAGCCACACAGGGAGACTCAATATGACCGGGAGGCCTGGAGCGTGTGAGCCCTGCACAGAGGCTGCTGCTGGGGGCCTGCTTCAGTGGCCCAGCAGCTCAAGTTCCTCTGAACCAGCTTCTCCCCCTGGAGCCACCCCCCAGCGCTGCTGAGGCCCCTGACATGAGGCAGTGGGACCACCAGAGGAAGGTGGCAGCCTTAGCCCTTACTTATTCCTACTTGAAAGTAGGAATAAGGGATCTTCCGGAAAAGGGTTTATTTTCCACAAGATCCCGTCTAGACTGGCGCTTTTCTCTGGCTAAACCCCGAGCCGGAAAAAAGCGGCAGCCATGTTCATGTAAATGCCGCGGGGGATATTTAAATCCCCCGCGGCATTTGCAATTCCGAAGTGTCTCATTAGCATCCCTTTTACGGAAAAGGGTGCCAATGTAGACACAGCCAGAGAGTTTGTTCTTTCAACAGGGCAAAGTCCTGTTTGAGTTACCAGCAGGGGAACGGAGAGAAGAAAGTGGGAAGGGAGTGTGTTGGGTGTGTTCGGGGGGGGGGGGAGGCACAGAGGGCAAAAAATGAGGAGTAATGTTAGTTCAAACCAAGGGGCTGGTTTTGAACTACTGCAGAAAAAAGGACTCTGCCCCTGGAGCTGCCCTGTTCTCTCCGGAGCCCTTAGGCTGGCACCGGGGAGGCCTGAGTCCACACAGTGCCCAGCCGAGGAGGAGGGAAGGGCTGGTACTTGGGGGTGGGGGTAGGGGTGGGGGGGTTGTTCTGAAAGGCTGCTGGTGCCATTAGACCCATTTTTAGCAGTGAGGGAGAGGTGGCAAAGGGGCCCTGAGTTAACCTCTTGGGTCTCAGGTGCTGTAATGTGGCAAGAAAATTGACTAGGGACGTGTTTTGCAAAAGTTGCAGCTGGTTTCCTTGACTGGGAATTGAAACCAGGCCACAGCAGTGAGAGTGCTGGAGCCTAACCACTAGACCCTCAGGGACACATAATGCAAAGCTCTTTGCTCACCTACACTAGCCTTTCACAGGCCCTTTTCTGTCCACTTCAGGATGGCGGGTGGGGGGGGGGGGGGGAAGGGTCCATTCTCCCTTGCCCAGAGGGGGACACTAACAGCCAAATAGAACATCAAAGCAGCCAGACTGGGCCATGCCAGTTGTCCAACTAGCCCAGGATCCTGTCTCACAACAGCAGCCAATTTCACTGTCCCGAGGGAATCCTCAGGACAGACAGTTATTGAGTGATCCCTCCATTCCCAGATTCTGCACCCCTGTCATCATCACATAAACCCCTGTCCCGTCACCCCTTGCTTGTCCCTTTCCCAAGCTGAGAAGAAGAAGTTCCATGAGCTCCTGGGAGCTGCTTTCCCAAGAAGAGGCATTTCCAGCAGAGAAGATGACAAGCCCAATCCCCCTACACAAAGCCCCAGGAAATACCAATGGAGATTGGGAAAGCTCCCTCTCGGGCAGCGCTACGGAATGGATCCGGCTGGCCATCGGGCTGACTAACGCCATCAGCAGACGAGTCCCAGTGAGACTTCTCAGCCCAAGTGCAGAGACTGTGGAGTCTCCCAATCCCAGCCCAGTGGCAGAGGGGCAGCGCCCTGAGGAGGCGGGTCCTGAGGCAGTGGAGACCTTTGAAGGGAACAGAGACAAGGGAGACGTGAGGTGAGAAGAAGGGGAACAAGTCGCCTCTTCTCAAGCGAGACGTGGTGGGAAACTGCCGGTTCCGGTGCAAGCCGAGCTCCAAGGGCTGGCTCCTGCCCCGGTGGCTCCTTGCAGGGCCTGGCTTGAGATGCACCAAGAAGTGCCATGTGTGACCAGGAGAGAGGGTGGGGAGAACGGAAGGTGTTGGAGCAAGCTGGGGCTGCTGGGTCTGCTGGGGGATTTGAGCATCAGGGGGGAACCTTACCTGGTTTTGTGTCCCCTTGCAGCAAAGGCTACAGACGTCCCAGAGGCTGGAGGTGCTGCCATTGGCCTTGTCATATGTGGTTGCAATGCCCTGGTCCCTGCCAAGGCACCACTGAGGAGCCTCAACCCCAGCGGTGCCTCCTCCCATCTCAGCCTAACCTGCCTAGAGCTATGTCTACACTCGCGGCTTCTTGTGCGAGTAATATGCAAATGAGGCTAAGCGTGGAATATCGCTGAGCCTCATTTGCATACCTAATGAGCCACCATTTTTTTCAGAAGAGTCTCTTGTGCCAGAAGGAGCATCTACACTGCCCCTTCTGGCACAAGAAAAACCCTCTTGTGCAATGCCGTTCTTCCTGAAAAGTAATAGATGTAACGGCATTGCACAAAAGCGTTTTTCTTGCGCAAGAAGGGGCAGCGTAGACAGCTCCTTCTTGCGCAAGAGCCTCTTCTGCAATTTCTGCTGAGATGTGTTTTAGTAGTTAAATTCCTGGATTGCCCTTGCTCATTAAAACTGCTGTCATATGGTTGGAAATGGGGAAAATATTGCATTTTATTAACATCAGCAGAACTGACTTACATAGGGCCTGTGTGTTGTGTAGTCTTGCCTTAATCTTTGTATTCATGCCCATTAGTGTGAAAGAAGATATTTGCATATATATTTGCATGTACAGACAACTGTGGATAATTCCCTGTAATATTATCACTCTCATATAACTTTGTATTAACATCTCCTTTTAGATATATCTCTAAGGCTATGTCTACACTCGTGGCTTCTTGTGCAAGTACATCTTGCGCAAGGGTTCTTGTGCAACAAAGTCGTGCGCAAGAAAACGTCCACACTTCCACGTGCGCACTGTGCTTGTGCGCAAAAGCTCTCATGGCAGTGTGGACGCTCTCTTGTGCAAGACAGGGTGAGGATGTGGAAGGTAGAGAAGTCAGGGCACAGGATTCGGGATTGGGGGAGTCTTGGGGCTGGGACAGTGTTTGTGTGTCGAGGGGATCCCTCTGCTCTGGGCTCCCCGATGCCCTTTAACACTCAAGGGCTTTCTCTGCAGCGCACTTAGTGCCATGAGAACAAAGCTTGGAAAGAGGGTCGATTTTCCTCCATCTCCCCTTGCTGCTGCGCTAAAAGAAATCCTGAAACGGGCCTCTTTACCTGTCACTGGAGAGATGGTCCTGTGATGGGGGAACACTGCATCATAAAGTCTGACTAGCTCTGTTGGCCGAACATGCGACTTTTAATCTCAGGTTCATGTGTTCAAGCCCCATTCTTTAACTCACATTCTAAGTCTACAAGCAATTCACTCTCAGCTTTCATCAGGGTTTTAGAAAGAAAAAGTCTAGTCCTGGGGTCCAGCTTTAGTAGAACCAGTGAGGGGGAAGAAGCTGCATTTTCTATCTTCTGAGGAGAAGGGAAGAGGATTTTCTTCTCTTCAGTTCTTGCCACATCAGCCCAGGGAGGAGATAAAATTAACCATCCGCCCGCTGATTGTCCCCCGTCAGCTTCTGCAGCTCCACCTCCTTCCACAGCAGCTCCAGCTTTGAGCAACAAATCTGTGTGTGTAGCCATATGGAATACTGAGTTTTCAGGCTGGCCTCTGGACTCCTGGCTTCCCTCCTGCTGCTTCATCACTCTGGCTACGACTACACGGCACATTTATTTTGGAATAAACTGGTCTCGAATAGTGATTCCAAAATAGTTTATTTCAAACTAGCAGGTCTACACTGCAGGGAAACCTCAGACTAGTCCGAGGCAGGCTCCCCTGTGTAGATGAGCTACCTCGATTTACAGCCCCAGGAAGAATAACTCAGAATGCCATGGGGAGGGGCTAGTTCAAACTAGCAGTGGTGGTGCAGCTACACAGGCCTTTTTTTAAAATAGCTAATTTGGAACAGGAGTTATTCTTCGTAGAATGAGGTTTGCAGAAGTTGGAATAAGCTGTCTGTTTCTTTAGAATTATTTCATAATAACGGAATTGCTGTGTAGACTCTTGCATTGTTGTTGTGGAATAACGGCCATTGTTCCAAAAGAACTTTTGTGTGTGGACAGAACCTGCGCAGCCCAAGAAATGTGATTGGCAGCTCATACCCACAAGCTTTCTGTCAATTGCAGTGGAGAGCTCTGAAGACATAGACCCAAGGTGACCACCTTGATTGCCTTCTGCTAAGGCCAGGCTGGAGGGAAAACAATCATTCCTTTGAGCTGGAGTTGAACCAACAACCTAAGGATCACTTGTCAAACACACACTACGGTCCTACGCTCTGCCAGCTGAGCTATCAAAGGGAGCCTGACTAAGGGTGGCTAGTCCAGGTTGTCCCTTCTATAAGTCTCGGGGCACGTGCTCCCCCAAGTATATGGCATTGCTGATGAGGGGCAGAGGCGCACAGGTGCTGTCACAGGTGTTGTACCAATAAAAGCAAGCAGGATCTTATGAGGGGGATAAGGCAAAAAGCCACATTTATTGTAAAGATAATAATAAAGAATAAAGAAAAGATAGAAGCAAACAACGTTGTTTAACTACTTATTCCTATCACTACTTAACCCTTTTATATATATATATATATAAACATTCATTCAATCATTCATCCAGGTTCTGTGTAGTTGTTATAGTTACCAGCCTGGAAGTTGCTTGTGACAGAATACTGGCCAGGTATTCTGTACACAAGTGAGGGTAGTGGGGAGCGAAGTCCTGATCAGATGCGCATCTGAAGCTCCTGGTGGGCTGGCAGCAGAACGTTGGACTCTGACTCCATAGTCTTTTAGTCCAGTTCTTATAGGAATTTCTTCCTATGCCAGTCTATGGGAATTGCTGCATCACGTTCAGGGTGGCTGTCAGGTGCTCATCAGTGATCTCATAGGGTGGGCCTCCAGTACTTGGTTTTCTCCACTTGACACCTTTTGGTTGCCCTGGCACCTGACGCCTTCTTCAGCCCTTTGTTGCTGCATTCTCAGGCTGGCACCTCTCAAAACCATTCATTCATCGTCCAAGCAATCTCTCTCTCTTACATACATTCCCTAATTAATGTTTCCCATACAGTATTTTGTATAATAATAACTTTACATATACAAGAGTTGTAGTTACAAAAAGTCACAGGTTTCTGGGTGGCATTTCTTAAAACATTCTCTCTCTGAGTGCTGAGTTAGTTACTGTTATAGTTACAATGTTTCACTTTGCGATTAGGGTTAATTGCTTTACAATGCTTTGAAGAGAATGGGCGTCAATTGTCTAACAATAAGTTTGAGTGTGCCCTGGGACACAGAGAGAAGAGCTGTTTCTGGCTACATGGTATTATATTTTTAACAGTTTTAAGTTACATGACCTAATATTACATTCCTAACAAATTATATTCTAGAGGGGCAATAATTATAAATCTAAACATTTAACAATCTTAACAAATAATAATAATAATAATAATAATAATAAATCTAAACACTTTAAGTTGTGGGGAACAAATTATGGGGAGTCACTTCCACTTGGGGGAATCATTTTTAATACATTTATATGTTATCCCTACACAGGTACTTCACATGCAGACGGACCCCTTGAGTGAAACCTGAGCTAGATCCATCCATGTCACAGCAAAAGGAAGAAAGTTGGGTTCTTCTCATGTGTCTTCTTTGTTCCAGAGTCTCTAGGGGTGCGGTCGGGGCAGGTCCACAAAAAAAAAAAAAACACTTGAATGAACCTCGGTCTACAAACACACAGAAACACCCCTGAGGGTTTCCTTGCCTCTACTTAAATGTTGACAAAAAATTTGTTGCTAACTCCTTGGCCAACTCTGATTGCTGTGGGGTTAAGAAATCTTCTCTTGTTAATTCTGTGCCCTCAGGAAGGGAGCAAATTGAAGAAGGCCAGGCCCCCTCCTTGGGGCTCTAACCCAAACCCTAGGACCAAGGGATTTATAAGCCAGCTGATTAATGTTTGTTGTACTTTTACCTCCCCACATCTAGGCCAAACCGCAAAGCCCCAGCGGCTGGGGGAGATGTGCATGTTAGAGCCTCTGCCGACTGAGCTGTAGCTTTCTGTGCCCAGGGAGCCAGACACCCCCAGGGCTGGAGGGAAATGGGGATTGGATGCACTTTGGCAGTCAAAGATGTTGTCTGGGACCATGGAATAGAACAGTTTCACCAGCCTTCCTGAGGAGGGCACCATGGCTCAGTTGGCTAAAGCACCTGTCTAGTAAACAGGAGATCCTGGGTTCAACTCCCAGTGGTGCCTTTTGACACCCTTTAATCACATTTTCCTATGTGTTTCTGGGACACAGAAGAGGCCTTCCCTGGCCACCCATGGAACTGCTGGTTCAGAAAAAGGCTGATTGGAGAGGAGTTTTAGAAAGAAGGAAACCACAAGTGAGAAGCACCTGCTGCCCACAGACCCTCACTCTCCATGGCCGCAGGAGCTGCAGAGGTTGCACCCTCAGGCTCTCTAGGTCCTGACCCCCCTCAGGGAATCACAAGGGCATGTGGTGCTGGCTCTCCTGTCCCAGCAATTGCAGTCAGAGCCCTGCCTTGTCAGTGCCAGTCACAACAGCCTCTGCACCCACTCCAGGCTTGTGGTTTCCTTCTTCCCAATGTTCCTCCCCAATCAGCCTTTTCCTGAACCAGCAGCTCCATGGGTGGCCAGGGAAGGCCTCTTCTGTGTCCCAGGAGGACCTAGGAAAATGTGAGCTGTCACCTGGGATACGTTCCTGGCTTTAGGCAACGTGTCCTGTCTAGGGCTTCATCAGCCCAGGAGCAAAGGGCAGGCAGCATCCCCCATGATGCAGAGGGGCAGGTCCACATCTCCGGCCCTGAGGGTGCAGCCAGGGGAGAAGTGCTGGGGAGCATCTATGCTGGCATCACGCGCCTTCTCCGAGAACGGACCCACGTCCTGAAAGGGAGAGAAAGCGACCTGGGATGACTAGTGTAGCTGAGCCAACACTGCAGGTTTGTGTCTGTCAAGTGGCTAGGATTGAGCACTTCCACTGCTGCGGCCAGGGTTGGGCTCCCAGTCAGGGGAAATAGCCTCCTCTATATTCATGAATTCTGCCAAGTCTTTGCTCTTTCAGCATGGGAAGGGAGGGGCTGGGGTGCCAGAGGCAGGCTCTGGCTGGGAGACTCACCTGGCTGAGCCCTGGCCAACACCCCAGCACATTTCCCAGGTAGCTGCTTTTCTGCACAGGCTGCAGATGTCAGGTGCCTGGGGAAATAAGAGCCTGAGTGGAGGAGGGGGGAGGGCTTCATGCAGGCAGCTGCCATTGGCATTGGAAACAGTCCAGAAAAGCACGACAAAAATTATGAAAGTTTGAATCAGCTGCCATAGTTAGTATAAACAATTAGTAACACACATACTAAATGAAAGCGAATATGCTACAACAAGTCACAGCTGGAGAGATCTCTGAAAACATCCACTCCATGTGCAGCCACAAATGTGATGTTAGAAATTATTTTAAAAGGCCTTGACAAGAAGACAGTGACTATCATATTACATCTCTATAAATCCAGGCGGTGCCCACAACTTGAGCACTGACTGGAAATGTGGTTGCCTTATCCCCTGCCCCCCAAAAAACCATACCTTGGCATTGGAAACTTCAGAAAAGCACAAGAAAAATGATGAAAGGTTTGGATCAGCTGCCACATGAGGAGAGATTGGGACTTTTCACCTTAGAAAAGTGGAGACAAGGGGAGATAAGATAGAGGTCTATACATCATGGCTGTTGTTGAGACTGTAAATAAGGAAAGGTATTTTTCTTGTTCCCATAATAGAAGAACTAAGGGTGCGCCATGATATTAGCAGGTTGAAAACAAACAAAAGGAAGAATTTCTTCACACAAGCGCAGTCAACCTGTGGAACTCCTTGCCAGCAGATGTTGTGAAGACCAGGACTATAAGGGCATGTCTATACTTGGAAACTATTTTGAAATTGCTTAAATCAACTTAATAACTTACAGTCTAAGAAAACAGAAATAGTGTGTCCTCTGTATGGGGAAGCCTCAGAATTAGTCCTAGGCAGGCTCTGTTACTGTTCCTTTCTGGGGGCATGGAATTAAAAACAGAGTTGCAAAGCTGGGAGCAGCTGAAGCCAAGAGCTCTGTTCTCCTGTGTCAACAACCTCTGAGGTGTCATGAAATCCCCTTTCTAGTTTCTATCCCTGAAATACGATCATCTTTACAATGTAATTCCTGCCTCTTGGTTCAGCTTTGAACTCTGACTGCAGATGTTTGCTTACCAGAGATGGAGAGATGCCAAAACAGACTATGCCATATTGGCAAAGGTTTCTGCCAAAGCCTGGGATTGAATGAGGAACCTTTATATCTTCAGTCTAATGCTCTCCCAACTGAGCTACTTTGGCAACTGCCTCAAAGGATCTGAGCAAATATCCAAAATAGCAGCAAAACTTGTTGAGGAAAAAAAGAAAAAAAACAGCTGGGTCACCTCATTCCCCCCCCTGAAATTTCTTCATGCCTACTCGGGGGAGCATCCCCCACCCCAGTTTGGGAACCCAGGCCTTGCAGTGAACGCTGGGGGAGCTGGGATTCCATCCCAGAGGATGGGATAAGTGAAAATTCCCACTGCACATATTATGGCCTCATCAGAGTGAATGCTGGGTGGCCAGGGTCCTGTTGCACATCTTCCCCACCCCCGTCAGCAGCCGCAGCCCCTTTCAGCCACTGGGTCAGCCCAGGAAAAGAAGTGGGAAATGGGACAAAGTAGCTTGTCTCTGTTCATGAGCTTCTCCAATGGCTGAAGGCAAGAGGAGAAAATGGGCAACAAAGACCCTCCACTGAACTGGAATCACAGCATTCACTGGAAGGGGCCAGAGCAGCAGGGAGTAGAAACCATTACTCCAGGGGAGGTTTGAACTCACAACCTCAGCACTTCTCCCACAAGTACTGCCTTATAAGTACTATGCCCAGGCCTTTTGCACCACTGGAGCAGCTACTATAGCTGTAGGAGCTTTGCACTTGCAGGATCTCTGGGTGCTGACCCCCACCCACCCACGGGAATCACAAGGGCAGGTGCTGCTGGCTTTTCTGTCCCAGCAATTGCAGCAAGAGCCCTGCCTTGCCAGTACCAGTCACAGTAGCCTCTGTACCCGCTCCAGGCTTGTGGTTTCCTTCTTCCCAATGTTCCTCCCCAATCAGCCTTTTCCTGAACCAGCAGTTCCAGGGGTGGCCAGGGGAGGACTCCTCTGTGTCCCAGGAAGACATAAGAAAATGTGAGCAAAGGCTACACCAAGGTACCACTGGGTGTTGAACCAAAGAACTCCTGTTTACTAGGCAAACACTTGACTCCCATGCTAGACAATGTCCTCCCTTTAGTTACATGGCATTCAGTCTTAGCTTTCTCCAGCTCTCAGGTAGGAAAAGTCTCTGATTTCTCTAGTAGGAGGGAGGACACTAACTGACATCTCCAGCCTCATAGGAGAACAGAAGCAAATTTCCCCCAACAAAGAAAGGGGAGGGAAAAAAATACTTCAGTATCTGATTAGTCCCCTTCAGCACTCTGTAGCTTCCTGTCCTTCAGCATCAGCTCTGTGATGGGACAATAAGAGCATGTCTACACTGGAGTGTTATTTGGAAATAAAGTGCCTGTCTACACAGCAAGCTGCTATTTCAAATTAAGTACAAATTGGCAGTCTTCCTACTCTGACTCCAGTAACCCCCATATCATGAAGAGTAGGGAAAGGTCTCTTCCTGCCAAAAGCCAAGTTAAGCTACTTCAGCTACACAAACAAGTACCCGAGGTTGTGTATCTCAGTTTGACTTTTGCCCTGCTGTGTAAACATGCCCTAAATGTGCTACTAGTTAAGAAGCTGGCAAAGGATCCCTTCCCATGGTATTATAGTGCCAGGGAAGGGTACACACCTGGGCAGAAAGCAAAGCAGCTGGGGCGGAGAGAGAGAGACAGGAGTGGGCCTGAGGGAGCAGAGAAGGAATTGAATGGAGAAAGAGGGGGGCTCTTTCCGCCTGGGTTTGACACAGACCTTTTGCATGGCAGACAAATGGGATAACACCACAGAGCAGAAACAACAGGACAGAGGAAATTTTTAAATGAAAGCTTCAACCCCCCCACTTGCAGAAACAGTTTACATCCATCGACATTTACAAAATGCTTCCCCACAAACATCTCTCCAGCTTGTGTGTCTCTGGGAAAGATTTCTGCCAAGCCCGGTCCCAGTCCTGTGGTCAGAGCTCCCTGAGAAACAGGACACCCTCACTCCCAGCCATGTCCCCTCCCAGGTGAGAAAGAGGAAATGAGCCACAGGCTGCTGTCCCCTGGGTCAACAGATGAGTGGGTTGACTGTTCTCAGGGACACCACAGCAATATCCCTGCTTCCCCCTCGGAGAGGGTTTCCTCAGGGCCAGAACAAGCCATTCCGGTGCCCTGGGCAGACAGCTTAATTGCACCCTGGGTTGGGGAAAGGCACATGCATGGCCCAGCCCCCACCTGGAACGTGGGAGAAGGCGCATGGAGCTGGCAGCAAGGCACATGCCTCCTGCTGCCCGGCCACCGCCACTGGTGCTCAGCCTGGTGCCGCCGGGAGCAGGCCAAGCAGGGTCCCGCAGCCGCAAGGGGAAGGGTGCTTCTGGCCAGCGCTGCGGGGGTTAACGCAGCCCCTGCCTTGGGTGGTCACTGCAGGGTGGCTGGTGGGAGCTGCTGCAGCTTGCGATACAGACACGTGGTGCCTGATGGCAGTTATCAGCTGTAAGGGGCACACAGCACCCCTTATATCAGGCGCCCCGGGCAGCTGCCCGGCTAGCCCATGCCTTAATGCAGCCCTGGGTTTCCTGCATAGAACGACCGAAGCCCCACAGATCAGGAGAAGGGTTCCCAGCTGGGGATCTCCGGCAGCAGCCATGAGAAGGGTTCCCAGCTGGTGGGAGCCAGTTATTGCAGGACAAAGGACACCAGGGCTATGTCTACATTCGCGGATTCTTAGCAAGTACAGCCGTTCTTGGCAAGAATCCATAGAGCGCCCACACTGGCCACCAGCTCTTGCTCAAGGAAATTTACAGTATGGCGTGGTAAGAGAGGGCTTCTTGCACAAGAGCTACGCTCTTTTTTAACAGGTGTAAGCCCTCTTGCGCAGGAGCTCTTACGCAAGAGGGCAGTGTGGATGCTCGGCAGGGATTTCTTGCGCAAGAAAGCCCTATGGCTAAAATGGCCATCAGAGCTTTCTTGCGCAAGAGAGCGCCTACGCTGCCATGGGCGCTCTTGCACAAAAGCACAGAGCGCACATGGCAGTGTGGACGTTTTCTTGCGCAAGACTTCTTGCACAAGAACCCTTGAGCAAGAAGGCATGAGTGTAGACATAGCTCACGAGTGGGACAAACTAATCATCTGCTTTATGGGCAAAGGAGAAACAAAGACAAACCCCATCCCGCTCTGCCTGGCACTTTGCACCCCCAGCCAGGGCTAGATTAAGGCATGGGTGCCAACCTATGGAAGCACCTGATTGAAGTGGTAAGGGATGCTGCATCAGGTGCCCCCATAGGTTGCTTTCTTGGGGCATAGGCGTGCATGCAACATGCGCCCGCTGCCCAGGGTGCAAGAATGGCTCGGGCCGGCCCTGCCCCCAGCCCAACTCTTCCAAACACCCCTAGAAAGCAGCACTCACACATGGGGGGCTGGAAAGTGGAGAGACTACCACTCAAAAGGAATCACTCTGGGTAGGTCTGCACTGAGATAGCAGCCCGGTGGCCAGGCTGTAGCTGGTCCAGCTCAGCTGTACCTGGCCTGGAGGGCTTTGGTTGGGAGATTAGAAACCTGCAGTCAGGGGCATCTCTGGAGGGCGGGGGAGGATGTCACAGTGTCAGGGCAAGTGTGATGCCCCCCCATCTTCCTTTGCTCCAGCCCCACTGCTGAGAGATACTGACCATTGTCATTGCTTAAACTGCACACAGAACTTGTGGCAAAGGCTAGCATATGGTTAAAATACAATGAACATTCTGGTAAATTATCAGAGGGGTGGCCGTGTTAGTCTGAATCTGCAAAAGCGGCGACGAGTCCTGTGGCACCTAATAGACTAACTGAAGTGCATCTGACCAAGTGGGTCTTTGCCCACGAAAGCTTATTCTCCAACACTTCAGTTAGCCTATAAGGTGCCACAGGACTCCTCGCCGCTTTTATTCTGGTAAGTTCTCATTTGTGTTGTGCTGTCTGCACATCTAACTCACCAGAGATCAAAGTGCATGACCCAATGGCCTTCACAGAGAGAGAAAACCCACAACACAGGGTAGGTTATTCAACACGTTCACATTTATAAGAGTGAAACATAAGGAAATCTTTTAAGCTTCAGAATATAGGAAATAAATAAACTTACTCGTTTTCTTCTGCAGTGGCTAAACCTGCTTTATTTCTTGCCTCATTACATGTCTGTGTTATAGAACTTTTTAACTATGTCATTGTACTAAAACAAAAACACAAGTTCACCTGAACAAATGATCTGGAGTAGTCCAGAAAAGCCCAGCAAGAACTATACCCAGAGACGGAACCAGGGCTCTGAGATGGGACCAGTCACGCTCTGCCAGGAGGTTCATCGGGATTTTCCTGTCCAAACCAGGTCTTTCTCCTGCAGCCCTCAGAAGCCGGACTTAGGACCACAGAAACCACACTGGGATTCCTGAGTATGGGGAGCCCAGGCCACTGGTCAGTGACCCTTGGGGTGCATCTACACAGCAGCCTTATTTCGGAATTACAGTGCATGTCTACACAGCAAGCCGTTATTTGGAAATAACATCCACCTGGAGGACTTGGTCTTTTGGCTAGGCTGCATCTGAAGGAAGGAGCCAAAGACCCCAGGGTCGGGGAGAGCCCTGGTTTGGAGGGGCAGCTGGAAAAGAGGTTTTAGGGGGAGTTTGTAAAAGTTTGTACTGAAGTTTCAGTGGAGCATTAACAAAGCATTTTTTGTTACCTTTGAGTTTGTAATCTGCTTTGCTCTGCCTGTTCTCACTTATCACCACTTACATCCTACAGCTTGTACTTAATAAAACCACTTTTACTTACTATCAAGCCCAGTGTAAACAATTACTACCTATGGGAGCAATCGGTGTGCACATCCCCCTTTCATTGCTAAATGGGGCTTACCCCATTCTTTGGGGTTTGATCCCATTTGGGGAGTGCTATCCCAGGAAGCTGGGCCCTAAACTGCTCTCTCCTCAGATCTGAAGAGGTTCAGCATCTGTACCACTGCTCAGAGGCGGGGGTGGGGGCGGGAATCTCAGCTTGGGGCCTTGGTCAGGGGAGACTAAGGAGCTGCCCCAGCAGGACTGGATAGTGAGAAGCCCCAGAGAGCAGAAGGGTGAGTGGCAGTGGCCAGGTCAGTACCCCAGGAGGCCCTCCCCAAGGGGTCTTCTGGGACTACAGCCACCTGGCCAGGCAGCTTTAACAAAGTCTGACCTGTGTTTGAAGCCTTTTCTGCAATCAGAGCTTTTATAAGGTGACTCTTCTATGTATTCTTATGGCTAGTAATGCAGGAGCACTGACTGAAGCTTTTCCCGCAGTCAGAGCAATTGTAAGGTTTCTCTCCTGTGTGGATCCTGCTATGGGTAACAAGGTTTGAGTTTGTTTTGAAGCTTTTCCCGCAGTCAGAGCAATAGAAAGGTTTCTCTCCTGTGTGGGTCCTCTTATGGTTAAGAAGGTGTGAGCTTCTACAGAAGCTTTTCCCACAGTCAGAGCAGCTGAAGGGTTTCTCCCCTGTGTGGGTCATCCTATGTCTAACAAGGTTTGTGCTGAAACTGAAGCTTTGTCCACAGTCAGAGCAATTGAAAGGTTTCTCTCCTGTGTGGCTCCTCCTATGGGTAATAAGTTCTGCGTTGCTACTGAAGCTTTTTCTGCAGTCAGAGCAGTAGAAGGGCTTTTCCCCTGTGTGGGTCCTCCTATGTCTAACAAGGTTTGACTTCTGACTGAAGTTTTTCTCGCAGTCAGAGCAATTGAAAGGTTTCTCTCCTGTGTGGCTCCTCCAATGGGTAATAAGGTCTGTGTTGCTTCTGAAGCTTTTTCCGCAGTCAGAGCAGTAGAAGGGTTTTTCCCCCGTGTGGGTCCTCCTATGTCTAACAAGGTGTGAAATCTGACTGAAGCTTTTCTCACAGTCAGAGCAACTGAAAGGTTTCTCCCCTGTGTGGCTCCTCTTATGGGTAAGAAGGTATGAGCTACTACTGAAGTTTTTCCCGCAGTCAGAGCAATCGAAAGGTTTCTCTCCTGTGTGGGTCCTCCTATGGTTAAAAAGGTGTGAGCTTCTACTGAAGCTTTTCCCGCAGTCAGAGCAATTGAAGGGTTTCTCTCCTGTGTGGCTCTTCCAATGGGTAACAAGGTTTGACTTCTGACTGAACCTTTTCCCACACGCAGAGCAATTGAAAGGCTTCTCTCCTGTGTGAGCCATCCTATGGATAACAAAGTGTGAGTTTGCACTGAAGTTTTTCCCACAGTCAGAGCAGTTATGGGGTGTGTCTCTTGTATGTATTTTCTGATGGTTTGTAAAGTGTGAGTGCTCACTGAAGCTTTTCCCAGAGTCAGAGCACTTGAAGGGCTTCTCTCCCGTACGGACCCTTTGATGTTCAGGAAGAGTTTCACAGTCACTAGACGTGCAGGGTGACTGTTGATGGGGGATTTCCTGTTGAACGGTTTCTGTGTTTCTTTTCTCCCCTGTGCTCCTACTACTGGAGTTCCCTTGTCCCTCTCCTAGATGGTTTCCCTGCTGCTTTTTAGAGCTATGCTGACTCTCACAGCTCTCTCCTTGCTCACGTATCTGGAAAACATGTCCTTCAGTTTGTCTCAATAATAGTCCACATGGAGACACTTGCTCCAGTCCTTCATGCTGAAGACTCTTTTCATGGTTCTCAGTCAGTGTCCCGTCACCTGTTGGAATAGAGGAATGATCCAGACAGGAGTTATTCTCCACGATGAACTGCAAGGAAACTCTAAAAGAGGAGTAGAAAAGGGGACACACGCTCAAATAATGGTCAAATTATCATGAGCTGAGTTGGTTGTCCTCCTTCACAACCCTTCCACAGAGAAGAGAAACCACCACATTCTGACTAGAGTTGAAGACAAGCTGAACAGTCAGTCAGACTTCATGAAAACACACAAGTTACATCTGCTATAAGGAGACAGACACTGGTTTCTGAGTCAGTTTAACTGATTGCTCACCTGTCTGGGTGTTGCTGATGATCTCCCCTTCCTCACAGCTCAGCGGATCTGGGACCCGCAACTCCTCCTCTCGCTCCACCCAGGAGATCACATCAGTTTCAGAGACTGGAAACCCTGTTTGGAGAGCAATGAACCAAGTGCTAATCTTGTTCATTAAGGTCTTTGCCATTATTGCTTCCAGAGCCAGGATCCGAGTCACTCACCCACAGAGGCTCCTTTCCCCACCTTGCAGAGACTGGGCTCTGGCTGGTACAAGATCCCAGGACACACTCCCCTGCAGTAAAGATGCATCACTCCCCCACCTTGGGAATGGCTCAGCTCATTCCCCAGAGCAGCTAAGTGCTCTGCTGCACTCTCTAGGGTACAACTCAGCCCCCCTCACAGCCCGGTCCATCTGCCCGGAATCCCACAGCTGGACAGGAACACACTGCTCAGAAGGGGAGCTCTAGTGAGGGCATGAAGGTGTGACACCAAGGTCCCCAGGTAGGGCTCAGACAGCAGCTGCCACATGGCAGGTCACTAGGACTTGGAGATGAAGGACCCAGCAGATCTCTAGCTTCCCACGCCTGTCCACAAAACCTCTGGCTGGTGGGCTGGGCTTGCCCTGCTCTTTGGCTCAGATGTTCTACTTGGGCCAGGAGGAGGCAGAGGAAGTTGCCTGAGCATCTAAGTGAATGCTTGGTTGGTTGCTTCACGTCCTGCCTATGTGCCACACTCCTGATCCCAACTGCCTGTCTCTGGGTGGGCCCTGCCAGCTGCCCACAATAGTTGCCATTCCCATGGCTGCCCAGGGTGGCGCTGGGCTTCTGTTGGAGCAAGCCAGGGCGGAGCCGGGCAGTGCTGCTTCTCTCGTGCTTGAGGCAGTTGCACAGCTCCCCCTTTGCAGCCTCCGTTCTACTCTGCCAGCTGCAGCCTTTGTGTGGTTTCCCAGTCCAGCTCTGGTAGCCAGCGTGGCCTTTGATTTGGTGCCCCTCCAGGGCTGCACAGAATCTATAACCTTTCCACCTTGTGAGCGTGTTTCCCTCAGCTTTGGCCCCACCCCTTCTTGGAACTGCATTTTCTGATCAGAAGATCCACCTGTGACATGACCATGGAGATCACTGTGCTACTGCTGTTAAATAAAATAATCATAGTCATCACATCAGAACATTCCCATTGACGTGGCACCCAGCACACTTCGCAAAAGGTTTATTGCAGCTGTGTATGTCCATTCTTTTTGAACTAGAACAGGCTGGGCTTTGGCAGAATGGTGGAGCACTGGTACCAACTAACCAGGAAAGCACATTCCTGAGCAGGAAGAGGCCAATCAACACACATCTCCGCAGTAGCTGCAAACACGGTCCTAAGAGATGGCTCAGAAAGACACTGGCCCTTGTACACAAGAGTGGGATGAGGGGATAATAGATACGGATGTTTTGTTCAAAATAAACAGGCAGGAGGCTAAGGGGGTAGAACACATGGAACATGCATCTTGTTTGTGTCAACATATGAGAGAAGCCACAGGAGGGGCATGTTGATGCTGGCTGAGGGGCAGCATTCTCACTGCTGACTGACTGGTACTGTTATTGGGTTGGGACAAGTCTCACTATACCTGTGCCTGAGGTGCTGGGACACTAGCACCGTGCTCCTTTTCACAATAAATTTGGCCGAGTGCCTTAGCCTCCAAATGGAGCCCGGATCTTTCTTAGCAGCAACCCTGAGCTGTGCTGCATGGATAAGCTGCAGGCTCTGACAGTGCTGCTGGCATCAGAGCTCCAGAAAGAGCTACCCTGAAAAGCCATAACACCACTCTGTGGCCCTAGCAGCAATTCTAATGGCACTGCAGTTGCTGTGGGAAGCAAAATTATCAATCACAGCAGCACCTGGGAACTCTGGTATAAATCAGGACCCCACCGTGCTAAGCATTATCCCTCTTTAATGTAGGTATCTTTCCCAGCCCTGAGAAACAGGGACACTCTATAATAGCAATTGAAGAGAGAGGTGACTGCACACAGAGGCTGCGTCTAGACTGGCATGATTTTCCGCAAATGCTTTTAACGGAAAATTTTTTCCGTTAAAAGCATTTGCGGAAAAGAGCGTCTAGATTGCGCAAAGCATCTGTGCCAAAAGCATCCGTGCCAATCTAGACGCGGTTTGGTGCAAGAAAGCGCCGGTGGCCATTTTTGCCATCAGGGCTTTTTTGTGCAAAACAGTTTTTACCTATCTACACTGGCCCTCTGGCGCAAAAGCATTTGTGCAAGAGGGCTTTTTCCCGAGCAGGAGCGTCGGTATATTTGCGCAAGAACGCTGAAAATCATACATTAGATAGTCAGTGTTCTTGTACAAATTCAAGCGGCCAGTGTAGACAGCAGGCAAGTTTTTGTACAAAAGCAGTTGCTTTTGTGCAAAATCTTGCCAGTCTAGACACAGCCAGAGAGTCTTAGGTCACACAGGAAGATTGTGATGGGCAGAGAACTGAACACAGGTCTCCTGAGCACGAAGCCAGACATTCACACAGGAAGAAAGAGTCCCTACTCGAAGATATTTCACTTTAAAAACACAACACAGATGATGTGACTTATCTCCACTGCACACAGAGGCAAGTGAGCCCCAGAGAGAATGAAGCTGAACTTTTGAAAGGAAACCCAGCCTGTGCCTGAAATGCAAGGAGAGCTCTGCTCACGTTTCTCTACTACAAAGCTACCTCGGACAAAATACTCACAGAGCGTGAACTGCCTCATCCATCCTCCCTCAGCCCCAGCATCCAGCCCCTCTCACTGGCAAGAACAGCATGTCACAGAGATTAGCTACAGGCAGGAAAGACTTCGGGAACTGCACCCACCTTCCACTGGCTCAGCCCACTGCCACAAGGGGAACCTGCAGGCACAAAGATCAGACAGACAAAGAGCCAGACCTCTAGTACCTGCTGTTCCTGCCTGAGCCCTTCTACTCACACCTCCAGTCAAGGCACAAGATGGACAAGATGGGGGGAAGGGCACTAAGACCTTAGCTGTGGGAAGAGCAGCTTCACTGTTAAGTCCCTCAACCTGCTTTCCCTGGGAAGGGACACGGAGGGGACAGTCTTTCACAGAAGAGCCAGGATTATTGGGGCAGATACTTGTGACATTGAGGGCAAAGACAATGAATGATATTGAACCAAACCCAACCCAGCTGCTCCAGAGCCCACCTAGGGGAGCTTTTATTACCCAAGGTGACAAGAATCTTCAGCCAGTTCACAGCCTCATAATTCTCCTGCATCACATCCCTGTAGAGGGCTCTCTGGCCCGGGTCCAGCAGAGCACATTCCTCCTCGGAGAAATGCACAGCCACCTCCTCGAAGCTCACCGGCACTGCCATGGCCATTTCCTGTCCCTGGCTCTGAGGGCTGGGGGCTGAGCTAGAGACAGACATCGGTGTTCTGCAGCCTGGCAGGGGGAGAAGGTGAAGTGGAGACATTTCAGAAGGGGCTTTAAGATCTTAAGATTCCTGGGATCAGAAGATATCCTCAGGCATGCAGTCTGACCCCCTCAGTGGCACAAGCCATTACACTTAGTCCGGTTACCCAGGCACAAAGCTCTGTTTCCCCAACGGTGTATTTTCTCCGGTCATCTGAAGCAGTGGGCTGTGCCCACGAAAACTCATGATACCATCCATGTTTTGTCGTCTATAAAGTGCATCTTGTTCCTTTGCAGTTTTGAAACCATCAAGTATAATTTAAACTTAAAAAACAACAAATGGCCTGGTAGCACTTTATAGACGACAATTTTAACGTATAGTGCTTAGCATCTGGCAAAAGTGGGCCTGGCCATCTTTTGTTAGGGGTCATTTGATTCTTCTTGTACCACATCTATAAATGAAACTAGATTCTGCAAGTGGCAGGCTTAATGTTGGTGTTTTGGTTCAATTTATTCACGATTGTTATCGCTGTCAGGGACATCTTCAGTTTTGTGAAATTCAGCTTATCAACATGAAACCCTGTTGTTGAAAACACAGTTGAAAGACACCTCCTTCTCCCCCCCCAAAAAAAACCCAAGCCATATTAATATGTCCCGCAATTGATATACCATGCTGGTAACAATACATTGAGGGGATCCTGGGGGAAGCTGTGACTCAACCCCCCAGCCAGACATCCTCTGGTCCATCCCTCTCTCCTGCCCCCTGCACTCCAGGCCCCCAGCTGCTCTCCACACCTGAGGATTCCCCTGCCCTTGGCCCCATGACTGCACTATGCCAAGTAGCAGGGCTGGCAGTGGGGCAGCCGTTCCAGCCAGGCACTGGAGGAACTGTGTGCGAGGGGGGGCAGAAGGGAAGGGGCTTGGATTAAAGTTAGGGAGCCTGGTCAGTGGCCAGCCCTGTTCACCGTGCTGCCCAAGAGTGGTTCTTGCCCTGCCCTGGCCCAGCTGATCTCCCCCCCCCCCGCCCCGCCCCAGTTGCTCCAATGCTAAGAGCCGGATATGCTGACTCAGGGACTTCCCCACGGGCTGCACAGGGCTGGTAGGGAGCCTTCCCTGTGTGTGTCCAGTGCAAAATGCCTTCCCTGTGTATGTCCAGTGCAGCTGAGATTCTTTTCTGTCTCTTTTCTCTAGGACGTAAGAAACACCTTGAGCAGGTAGGTGGCTCGCACTTCTATCATACTGCACAGCGCAGGGAAAGAGCTTGGAGCTGATGTTGGCACCACATCTCCCCAGGGCCCTACAGCCAGATGTTGGATAGAAATGTCTCTGACTCACTTAATTCTGAGGGTCTCACCCTTGCACAGCAGACTCTGGAATTCCCCATTCAGGGGCACAGTCTGACTTCAGATATTTCCTAGAACTGTCACCTCCCTGGGGACTGGCTGCCTCAGGACTGTGGGGCTGGAATATGGGTTTGTCACTGCTGGGCACTAGGCACATTTAGACCAGGGCAGCAGGGACCCAGAGTCTGTCCCACCTGAGGGCTGTTTGGAGACCTGTGTGGAAGGAGCAGGGGAAGGAGGAGCTGGTGTCTCAGTCTGGTTCCTAGTGGGCAGATTCCTGCAGCCCTTCACCTGGGAACATCCTGTCCCTCATCACCTGGAGGCCAAAGAGTGAATTGGCCATTGAAACTCAATTCCACTTTTGTCCCCAGCTGGTCTCTCTTGGCCAGAGGTGAGGAACAGCAGTGGGACCTTTCAGGGGAAGGTTGCATGGCCATGGACTGTGTTGCCCCTGTTCTCAGGCTGGGGGAATTCAAGGAATTCTAACTCCAGGCCTGTTAGAGCTGAGACTCACTAGCTAAATCTTATTATCTGTAAATGAAATAGAATCACATGGAATTGTTTCTGTCCAGGTGTGAGACGGGGCAGTTCCAGCTGCCAGAGGAGATTTCCCCTGAACTGGAAGAACAAGTCAATGCTTTCTCCCAGGAAACGATTGCGCTGTCAGAGACTCTGAGGGAATTCAAAGGTACTTAGAAGGGATGGAGGAGGGGAAAGTTGTTTAACTATTAGAAGCTATTGAATCTGGCCTCTGAAGCCACCTTCCCCTGTCTCAGTTCCCACATGGAGAGTGACGGCCCCATTATGCTGCTCTCCTTAGAGGCACTGAGCAAACAGAGTCAACTGCTTGCAAATAGAGCCAGGGGTTTGCAATCTCTGAGCCTCCCGTTGGTTTCAAGGTATCAAAATAGGTAAAGTTAATGTCATGGCAGCGTCTTCGCACCAGCACAGCTCTAGGTTATGACAAGAGGTGGTTAGTGACTGAGAGAAACCAGGTGAGAGGGGATGAGGAGGGAAAAGTAAATTTCACTTTCAGTTTGTGTCTCCTGGGGCAGGGATGAGGCTGCAGAGATGTTGGCTCCATTGTTGGGAGGTGCCCAAGCGAGATAGGACACAGAAGGTTTCAGACCTTTTCATACTAAACACTTGAGTGTGTGTCTGTCTGGTCTCTGATACAAGTGAAATGTAGTTTTCAGCATGGGGACATTATTGTAAATAAAAGAGCCTGGAATCTCACCTCTCTTATCCCTTCCCCACCAGACACTCTGCCCTCTGCACTGGAACGAACAAGAGGAAAATCTCTGGGAGCTTTCAGACAAGGTGAGTTTGCTGGTGGAAATTCTTTAAATGATGAGAAAATTTCTGTGAAAACATCTTCATGTGATTGTCATTGAAGTTACCAACCAGACCCAGCGACCACGGTGCACACTGTCCTAAATCTCACCCACCGATCAGTGAGGAGCCCCAGGGGCACTGCATGAGTACCTGCAGACACTTTGAGAATCACTGATCTACAGGGTGTGATGCTATAGGGGTGAAGTTAAGCACACAACGGACAGCACCTTCAGGCTCAGATTTCACTGCTCAGTCAGTTTCAATATGGGGTTTGTTTCAAACAATAAATTGGCTGAAAGGCTGAGAGCTGACTGGCTTCCACGGTATCAGTTTGTTTATGGCGAGAATCTTCTGGATACGCAAGGCCTCTTCAGTGTAGTGCAGGCCTGGGCAAAATACAGCCCATGGGTCAGATCTAGCTCGCCAGGCTATCGGATGCGGCCCACTGATGCTTGGCGAGCCAGGGACTAGTTCCATGCTTGCAACTTCCCACCTGCAAGCCACTCAGAAAGCGAAAGTGAGCCTGGAGGTGAAGGGGGAAGGCTTCAGGCACTGCTTCCACCCCCAGGACAATCTCATTGGCTGGTTTCTGGCCAGAAAGGAAGCACTGTGCCCCCTCCGCTCCGGCTCATAGTTATTCACACACCCACATGGCTCCGTAGCCGGTGTGAGGGTTGAGCAGGCTCCCTGCCTGCCTCAGAGAGGTGCTTGGCTGCTGATCGGGAGTCACTCAGGTAAGTCTCCTGGCCAAAGCTTGCCTCTGGCACCCCAACCTCTTTCTTCCCCATCTAGTTCTCTGCCTCCCACTCCACATACCCAAACTCTCTGTTCTTTTCCTGCATCCAAGTAACCCTCATCCCCTTATTTGTCCACTTAGCTGCTTCTCTAAATTAACTTTATTTTAAATATCTCATGAGTAGTTGGCTAATCCAGTGCCCCAGATCATACTTGCCTCCTTCACTCAAACTCCTTCCCAGAACCCTCTTTCACTCCTGCATTCCAACCCCTCACCCAAAGCTCCCATCTTCTCCCAATGTCCATCCCATACACTGTATTTCCTACTTAATGTCTTGGAAGAGTGCAGCTCTCAACCACTTTCCAAAATCTTGGAGTCTCTCTCCCTCCTCCCCAAACAAAATGAATTGCCCACCCCTGGTCTAGTGGATACAGTTCAGTGAGAGTCAATAACTGAAAGCTGCAGTCAGAGAATTTCAGGCTAGAGAAGAGGCACAAATATTTGATGGGTAAGAGGATTAGCTGCTGAAACAAATGAGCGAAGAACTGATGGGTTCTCCATCTCTTGATGTCTTCATATCAACACTGGGCGACTTTCTACAAAATATGCTATGAGGAAACAGAGCTTTGTGCATGGGTAGCTGGGGTACGTGTAATGGCTTGTGCCATAGAGGGGACAGACTGCATGACTAAGGATATCTTCTGATGCCATGAATCCATGAATTTTAAGGTCTTATCCTGTAAACATTCAGCACACGTGTTTAATAATATGTATCTGAATGCTCATATTAACTTCACTTCCTCTCTGTTGTGGAGAGAATTTATAAAGTCTGTGTCAGATGAGAGAACCAGGGCTGCAAATCAATGTAGGAAGATGAAGGATTATAAATACTGCAGCCCAAATTAAATTAAATCTATGTCCATGTCCAGGCAGATGAATATGTGGCTTGTTTAGTAGAAACACTGGGTGCTGAGAACTGAATCCCATTGTTGCAGGCAAAGTAATGTAACTCAAGCCAGGTATTGAGAGAAATAAATACGGCTTTCGGATCTCACTTGTGTGTGGTGTATATGGAATATCTAGACTCAGCGTAGAGTCCAGCATGTTTTCCACCAGGGACAGAGTCTGGGCAGAATTGAAGTATGGAAAGTATTAAAACCCTTTTTGAAATGTCTTCAGTTCCCCTTCTTCCCCTGACAGGCTGCTGAACACCCATGTCTGACTCCAGCCCAGCCCCTAGTCTGCGGAACCAGAGACAGGAAATGGCCGTGGTGGAGCCAGTGAGCTTCGAGGAGGTGGCTGTGTATTTCTCTGAGGAGGAATGGACTCTGGTAGACCCGGGCCAGAGAGCCCTCTACAGGGATGTGATGCAGGAGAATTACGAAGCTGTGAGCTGGCTGGGTGAGGATTCCTGTCCCCTCGTGTAACAAAAGGTGGGTGGGATCTGGAGCAGCTGGGTTGGGTTTGGTTCAGGGTCCTTTATTGCCCGAACCCCCAATATAAGCAGTATATGCCTCAGTAATCCTGGCTTCTGCGTGAGAGGTGGCTCAGAGACATAATAGTGGTGCTGCTCTTCCCACAGCCAAGGTCTCATTGTGGTTCCAACCATCTTGCCCATGTTGTGCCTTGGCCGGAGGTGTTAGTGGAAGGGCCCAGGCAGGTACCAGAGTTGTGGGGCTGGGTGCAGCTGCTCTTAGCATCTGCAGGGTCCCCTTGTGCTATTGTGCTGAGCCCCTGGAAGGAAGGTACCAACTCAGAGTCCTTCCCTGCCTCTGGTAGGTTCTGTGCAAGCCAGAGAGGCACCAAACGGCACGCTCAACTGGCCACAAGAAGAGGGCTGCTGCTGCTGGCAGAGTAGAGCCAAGGCTGCAGAAGGGGAGCTGAGCTGCAGGAGCATCTACAAGCAGCAGAGAAGCAGCCCATCCTGTCTCCACCTTGGCTGGCCACAGGAACAGGCGGGCACTGCCCTGGCTGCCTGCAGGACTGACACTCCTGATCCTGTCTGACTGTGCCATGGTGGGCCCTATCAGCGTTCTGGGCCGCAGATAGGGCCCACCATGGCACAGTCAGACAGGATCAGGAGTGTGGGCCATAGGCAGGGCTTGAAGTGGCCAGCCAAGGATTCATTTTCCTGATCAGACAATTCCCCTGCCTCCTTCTGGCTCAAGTAGAGCACCCGTGCCCAGGAGCAGGGCAATTCCATCCCCCAGCCAAGAGCTTTGTGAGCAGAGCCCATAGGGCTCTAGAGCTCTGCTAGATCCTCTCCCTCCCAGCCCTAGAGACCTGACGTGTCAGCTGAAATATGAGTCCTGGCTAGGGGCGTCTGTCAGTCCTGAAAGTCCTAGAGCTCTCCCCTTATAAGCAGTGTGTTCCTGTCCTGCCCAAGTATGGAACAGGCCCTAAAGGAGATTAAGTTGTATCCTGTAAGAGTGCAGCAGAGCGCTCAGTTCCCCATAGGAGTCAGCTGGGCTATTCCCAACATGGTAATTGTACAGGGGGAGTATGGAATTAGCGTGTCCTGGGATCTTGTTCGAGCTAGAGACCAGTCTCTGGAAGATGGGGAAGGAGCCTCTCTGGGTAGGAGACTCAGATCCTGGCTTTGGAAGCAGGAATGGCACAGACCTTAGTGAACAAGGTCAGCACTTGGTTAATTGCTCCCTGAATAGGATTTCCAGTCTCCAAAGCTCATGTGCTCTCCTGGGTGGAGCGAGGGGAAGAGCTGCCGATCCCGGCTCTCCAAGGCTGTGAGGAAGGGGAGATCATCAGTGACACCCACACAGGTGAGAAATCAGCTAAACTGACTCAAACCAATTTCTGTGTTCTCATAGCAGATGTTGGTTGTGTGTTTTCATCAAGTCTGACTGGCCCTTCAGCCTGTCTTCAACTCCAGTCTGAGAGTGCCTGATGGGGAAAGAGTTATGGGTTGTCCCCCATTTTCTGTTCACCATTCAGAATTTTTTCTTTCAGCTCAGCAGAGAGAATGACTTATGTGTGGTTTCTCTCTCTATCCCAGCAGGTGATGGGATGCTGAATGAGAACAGTGAAAGGAGTCTTCAGGAGGAAGGACCTGACCAAATGTCTACATGTGGGGTGTTAGTGGAAAGATCTGAAGGGCATGTTTCTCGGAGTCCTAAGCAAGGGGAGACTCGTGAGAGTCAGTGTAGTCTACAAAGGCAGCAGGGAAACCATCCAGAAGCAGGACAGGATAAATTCAGTCAGAGGAGCAGAAGGTTGAAAACAAACAAAGAAACTGTTCAAAAGAAAATCCCCCATCAACATTCAACTTGTGCTTGGAGTGACTGTGCAACTCCTATTAAACATGAAAGAGCCCAAACAGGAGAGAAACCCTTCAGCTGCTCTGACTGTGGGAAAAGCTTCAGAAAGACCTCAACCCTTGTTATCCATAGGAGAGCTCACACAGGGGAGAAACCCTTCAGCTGCTCTGACTGTGGGAAAAGGTTCAGTCACAGGTCAAACCTTTTTAGACATAGGAGAGCCCACACGGGAGAGAAACCCTTCAGCTGCTCTGACTGTGGGAAAAGCTACAGTCAGAAGTCACACCTTGTTAACCATAGGAGAGCCCACACAGGAGAGAAACCCTTCAGCTGCTCTGACTGTGGGAAAAGCTTCAGTTACAGGTCATACCTTGTTAACCATAGGAGAGCCCACTCAGGGGAGAAACCCTTCAGCTGCTCTGACTGTGGGAAAAGCTTCAGTCACAGGTCAAACCTTGTTAGGCATAGGAGAGCCCACACAGGGGAGAAACCCTTCAGCTGCTCTGACTGTGGGAAAAGCTTCAGTCACAGGACAACCCTTGTTAGGCATAGGAGAGCCCACACAGGAGAGAAACCCTTCAGCTGCTCTGAATGTGGGAAAAGCTTCAGTGACACCTCAACCCTTTTTATCCATAGGAGAGCCCACACAGGGGAGAAACCTTTCAGCTGCTCTGACTGTGGGAAAAGCTTCAGCCAGAGGTCACACCTTGTTATCCATAGGAGAGTTCACACGGCAGAGAAACCCTTCAGCTGCTCTGACTGTGGGAAAAGCTTCAGCCAGAGGTCATACCTTGTTACCCATAGGAGAGCCCACACAGGAGAGAAACCCTTTAGCTGCTCTGACTGTGGGAAAAGATCCAATGACCGGTCACAGCTTGTTATCCATAGGAGATTTCACACGGGAGAGAAACCCTTCAGCTGCTCTGAATGTGGGAAAAGCTTCAGTCACAGTTCACACCTTGTTATCCATAGGAGAGTTCACACGGGAGAGAAACCCTTCAGCTGCTCTGACTGTGGGAAAAGCTTCAGTCACAGTTCACACCTTGTTAGACATAGGAGAGTTCACACAGGAGAGAAACCCTTCAGCTGCTCTGACTGTGGGAAAAGCTTTAGTCACAGTTCACACCTTGTTAGACATAGGAGAGTTCACACGGGAGAGAAACCCTTCAGCTGCTCTGACTGTGGGAAAAGCTTCAGTCAGACCAAAACCCTTGTTAGACATAGGAAAACCCATATGGAACAAGCTATTCAGCTACTCTCACTGTAGGAAATGCTGCAGTCAGAGGTCACACCTTGTTATCCATGAGAACTCTCACAGGAGTGAAATCCTTTAACTGCTCTGACTTTGGGAAATGCTATAGCGAGAGTTCAAGCCTTGTTGTATATAGTTGAACCCACATAGGTGAGAAACCCTATAGTAGTGGTGAGCAAAATGTTCTCAGTTGGCAGAATCCAGCCTTCCTAAAACTTTGATCCTATCCACAAGGCAGTGCCAGGCCCCACCTCCAAATGAGCATGTGCTTAGGGGGAAGGAGCTTAGCCCCACCCCTCTTCGTGCTTTGTAGGCATGAGAGAGGAGGCAGCGCTTGGCTGAGTCTTTGCCAAACAACCTGAGGCCAGCACTAGAGGCACTGCTGCCACTGCACTGCTGGCCTCCAGGGCCACATGGCCATGACTGGGCTGCCTTTGGGGCTGGTCCTGGGCTGCATGGCTGCAGCAGTAACACCTCCAGCCCTGGACTGAATGGGAGCAGTAGTGGTGCCTCTGATGTCTGGGGCTGGTCCTAGTCTGTGTGGCTGCTGCTGCAGCAGTAGAGCCTCCCTCCGGGGTGACCAGGACAGTGTGACTGGAGATGTTGCTTCAGGGGGGCCCAAAGCCAGGTAATATTTGCTGTCCTTCACAGACACTCCCTCCCAATCACCTCAATTCCCTTTCCCCCCAGCAGCCTTTCACTGACACACTCCTTTTTTCTTGCACCATCTCTCCTGGCCACACATTGCTTCTTCCCCCAGGGCAGACACCTGCCTGCTTCTGCATCCTAGATCCTTCTTCAAGACCCCAACCCTATCTTGAGGCCCCTGTCACATTATTGGATTTTAAGGTGAGCATACAGATAACTGCTGTGATGATGGGAACTGTTTGCCCCAAATTTGGTACAAAGTGGGCCGTGTGAGGTGTCAAACGAAAGCTGATATTGTGCTGATTCTATGTATGGTACTTATGTACTTGTTTCGAGTTTGTATGTGGAGTTATGACTATGGGCTCTGCTGATGCTGTGTATGGACTGCCTGTCATGAGGACGGAATGTCCAATGAGTGACTATGCTAATCAGTATAGCTCTAAGGACAATGGTTCTCAGAGTGGCCAATACACACCTGAAGAATGCGTGTGGAAAGCTGCAAAGCAGCCAGAGCACAATGTCTGCTGGCATATGAAACAGGTCACTTGATCATGTAACTAGCTCCAGCTTGGGAGACACCAGAAATGAATATCAAATGCCATGAGGGGGGCTCCATCTTGTCTTCAGTCTTGTTACTTATCCCAGATGCAGCGTTGCTAAGGACAGGGACACGGGAAGGACTGCTGACCCATACTGACATACGATGTACCCCAAAGGCTTTTATGCTAGCAGTTTGTGACATCTCCGCTAAGATCCTGCATCAAGAACTTGCTGATTGATGTATATAATGTATTCTCCTTAACTGCCTTACTCTCAACCTTTTCTTTTATTAATAAACATTTAGATTCTAAAGGATTGGTCCAATGTGATTTTGTGGGTAAGATCTAAAGCAGTGGTCCCCAACCTTTTCAGGTTGGCGGGCGCCAGGGGGTGTGGCCGTTCGCCCACCGGGCGCCAGGGGGCGGGGACACTTTCCCGCCCGGGGGCGGCCCCCTCCAGCCGCATGCCCGGGGGCGGGGCCCCCCCATAGCCACGCGCCCGGGGAAGGCGCCCCCCGGCAAGCGCCGCGCGCCTGGGGCCGGTGCTCCCCCCGTAAGAGCCGCAGGGCCAAGGCCGGGGCCGTGGCCAGGGCACGCGCGGCACCCCCGGCGCCGGAGCCGGCAAGGGCATGCGCAGCGCCCCCGGGGGCGGGGCCAAGGCCGGCGCCGGAGCCAGCAAGGGTACGTGCGGCGCCCCCGGGGCCGGGACCGGCCATGCGCCCGGGGCTGGCACCTGCCAGCCCAGATTGCTCCACGGGCGCATGTAAAGAGCCCGTGGGCGCCATGGCGCCCGTGGGCACCGGGTTGGGGACCACGGATCTAAAGTATAAATTGACCAGGGATTCATGGCTGGTTGTTTGGAACTGGGTGCGTCTGCTCAGGGTTGGAGAGATTGGAGCCTCATCTGTGTGTAAGCCCAGGGCTGATTGTGGCATAGAAAAACTAAAATTGCAGCAACCCTCCCCCCCCCCCACTGTGGGGACCCTTTGTGAATTTACAAATGGATTTTGTACAAATGCCTACATCTTGTGGATATGAGTACATTCTTGTAATCATTAATATGTTTTCGGGATGGGTAGAAGCTTATCCTTATAAACATGCTGATGCCTTATAAACATATGGTTGCCAAGAAACTCCTCAGAGAATTAATTCCCCCGGTTCGGAGTGCCTCTTTCTTTAGACAGTAACTGGGCAACTCGTTTCACAAGACAAGTAGTTCAACTGGACTGTGGATAGTACACACAGTGTAAATGCTGTTGTCTTGTTAAATGAGTTACCCAGTTGTAAATTCACAAAGGGTCCCCACAGTGTGGGGTGGAGGGTGCTGCAATTTTAGTTTTTACCCTTTGTCCAATGTTATGAGCTAAACAGATAGAGCAAGTACTGTGCTGCCACAGCAGGAAAATGTGGGGTGAACCAAACCTGTTGCACCACTGCAATCATCCCCCCTGTGCTCGTGTGGGCCACCGATTGGGGCACCATGAGCAAGGGTAGAGCAGGAGGGCTTGAGGCACAACCAGGCAGCTGGAGCGAGTTGAGGTGTGATTTCTGTCGCCAAGGTGATCCTGACCCATCACTACCCAGGCATCATCTCACGATTTCTGTCGCCGAGGTAATCCTGACCCCCCCCCCCCCGGTAACAGGATGTAGCTAGAGACAGGGACGGGTAAATGGGTTAGTCACCACTGAGACCTCATACCATCCGAGACTTTAACTGCTAGAGCTGGTTGCTCATTCGCAGCGGGCAGCCAGGGTGGCTGACGGATGCCCCAGGAGTCTCTCCCAGGGAGGTGACAAGACTCAATCCTCCCTCACATCCTTAATCCTGTGCCCTGACTTCTCTACCCTTCCACATCCTTACCCCTGCCCTGATCCCCCCACCACACTCACATGCTCCCCAAATCCCTGAGCCTCCAACACTCCAATCCACATTTTCTTACAGGTACTGTCCTATTACAACCCCTCCCCCAACTTCGTGCCTTGAGCCTTCCCCCACCTGAAGGGTGGTGCTCAATAGAACAGTCCCTGTAAGAAATGTGTCACTTTCACCCCTGGGAGCAGCTCAGCCAGGCAAAGGGGCTGCCTGGGGCAGGACATTAGCCCTGGAGGGCACGGGTGAGTGTGGCAGTGACATCACAAGGGTCTTTTGCAGCCCCTCAGCTTATTGGCTAAAGGAGGTTGGGAGGCGGTGACCTCACAGAGAGTCCATGACAATGGCCAGGTGGGACAGGCTGCAGAGCAGGGGCCATCTCAGAGACCCCCATGGCTTTGCTGCAGGGAGTCTCCTTGAGAGTTGCCCTTGTGGCCTTTTCGGAGCCTTCCCCTTTCCCACAACTAACTAACCTAGAAGGCAGATGTCCCTGTGGAGAAGGAAAGAGTCTCCAAGAAGGCCCCTACTAATGCAGCAGGGGAATTAGCTCAAATGGTAGTGTGCTCTGTTAGCATGTAAGAGGTAGTGGGATCAATGCTAGGGGAAATCCTTGTGTGTCTTTCTCTGGCAGAGCCAGCCAGCGGGCTAAGTGGGTCCAGTAGCCCCACTTCCTACTTGCTGTCCCCAAAAGCCAGCCACGCTGGGGCAGAGAGCTGCTGGACACCAGCCCTCCTGGGCCAGGCAGTGGCAGGAGCACTGGAGACAGGTTGCAGGTGGGGCATAATTAGCTGCATTGGAAAAGTGCTGCCTTTGCAAGTGAGAGGTAGCAGGATTCACTCCCATCTTCTCCCACTGACTTGCTGGTGCTGAGGGTGTCACATTACCGAATTGGAGGGAAGCAGCCAGATTGCTGCTGCACCCCTAGGTGGGGGTGTTGGCCCCGGAGATCTGTATGAGGGGGAGCCATGCGGGGTATTGAATGGGAGCTTGGTGTTTTCTGATCCTGTGTACACTGTTTATGTGAGTATATAATGTCTGTGTGTGTAGATCTGTAATCTGTGTGGAAACTGAAGATTTCCCTGCATGTGGTTAAGCATTGGGCAGGGCCGAGCCTGTGGAGCCTGTGGACATGCTAATTACCTGTGGGACAATGGTTCTCAATGGCCCAAAGACACACCCAAAGAATGGGGGCTGTCCTGAGAGCAGCCAGCAGGGAACACAGAGAGGCTGAGGACCAGGTGACCTGCTACATACTAGAAGAGGCCAGGAAGGAGTATAAAGAGGCCATGTGGTCGATGCCATTTTGTTCTCAGCTCAGCACTTCATCCCAGAGGCAGCACTGCAGGGATTGAAGAGCCCGGAAGACCTGTGAACCCATCCTGATCGTAGGATGTGCAATAAGAACTTTTAAACCATCAGCTGCAACATCTCTGCTAGAGCCTGCAGCGAGAACTGGGAGATTCAGTGCATGTAACGTAATGTACTTTAATAACTTTACTCTCATGCTTTTCTTTCTTGTAATAATAAACCTTTAGATATAGATTCTAAAGGATTGGCCCAGCGTGATTTGTGGTAAGGTCCAGAGGGTAAATTGACCAGGGATCTGTGGCTGGTTTCTTGGAACCGGACAGAACTTGTTCGGGGTAGGTGGGATTGGGTGCTAGGACCCCCCACCCGTGTATAGGCCAGGGGCCATCTGGGGCACGGATATTGCTGGGGTGTCGGAGGGGTTTTGCTTGTGAGGCTTCAGGCAGGCAGCTGAAGCGCTCTGTGGGACTGGTTTGTGGCCTGTTTGGAGAGGTCACCAGTCAAGGGGGCTGTAAGGAGCCCCGGATTTGAGCAATTCGCCCTGAGCGGATGCACTCAGCTGTGCCCAGACACGGCCCGGTCTGTCACAGTGGCGTAGTCGGCAGGATCCACAGATCTTGGTCAATTGAGCTTTGGGATCAGGACCCCACGCTGTCTAAATTTGATTTTTGGTGTTGAGAGTTTGGTTGATTAAAGAGCCGCTGAAATGAACCCGGAATTATATGAGAGCCTGAGCAAAAGTGCTCTGAAGGATTTGTGCTTGGGGAGAGGCATTGCCTTTAGGAAAAGGGCCTCTAAACTAGATCTGGTAGTGTTGTTACTAACCAGAGATGTGGATGAAAGGGATCAGAAGCGAGCCAAGGAAGCTGCTGAAAGAAGGCAGAAGGCAGATGAAGAAATTGCTAAGAGACAGAAGGAGCTGGATCGGGAACTTGAGATGAGAAAAGCAGAACATGCAGAGAGAATGGCAGAGTATGCAGAGAGAAGGGCAGAGAGGGCCAGATGTCAGCTTAAGGAAATGGCGGAGCATGCAGAGAAGATGGCCCTAGCCAAGGAGGAAAATGCTAGACTTGACCTCCAGCTTAAGAGACTAAGAGAACGAGAGAGACTGTATCCTCCTGAAGGTTCAATGTATAACTCTGCGGGTATGCGGTGTGCTTATGATATGGCAGACGTATTTTGCCCAGCTGATGTGATGACCCAACCCCAAAGCATGTGTGAATGCAAACCTTTTGTGGTACCTGTAGCTAACAGGGAGGTTTGGGAAGGGGGTGCATGTGGGTATGGAAAGTTTTCTGGAGCTGGTCAGTCTCCCTGTAACCAAGGGGAAAGTGTCTCTACATGTGAGCCTGTGGGTGAGGGCCCGTCTGATGCCTCAGAGGTGAGGCTGGAATCAGAACCAGGGCAGGAAGAGCCCAGAAGTCAGGGAAATGTTTCTCTGGGGCAGTCTGGAGTGGCTGGCCAGAGTGAAGTTTTAGTTGAGGAGTTGGTGGCTGGTGAGGTTTGTGGAATTGAACCTGCACAAGCTGAAAGTGATTTGTGTGAAGAAGCACAGTGGGTGCAAGCTGGCAATTTGGAGGGTGGAAGTAGCTATGGGGAAGTGAAGGAAGCTGTCCCAGTGGCTAGCTGTATGCCTGAGATTAGCCAGGGGTGTTGGGACAAGGGAGAAGCTGTCTCTGGTTGTCTGGCTGTGTGTGGGGAAGAGTTTCTTCCTTTGTCTGAGGAAGGTGCCCCACAGCCTGTGAAGGCTGAGAGCAGTGTTGTTGTCCCAGAGTTGGGTCTGGATATGGCTAAGGCCCAGGAAGGGGGTGGCCCAAGGTTTGTGTCTGCTGGGGAGAGGGATGAGGTGACTCAGGTAGAGTCAGTCAGTGTTTTACCAGAACCCCAGAGACCAGACAGTGGTGACCCTGATATTGTGCCTGATGCTGCTGTGTTGCTGGCAGAGGGGGGAGCGACTCTGTGGGAGCAGGGAGACCCCTTAGCCCGAGCACAAGGAGAGAATGAGGGTGTGTTAACTCTGGTGCCTAATGATGGTGTGGACGTTTACAGCCATCTAGAGAGTTGCACAGGGAGTGAAGGTGCCTCTGACCCTGTCTCTTGTGGGTCTGTCTGTGTGCCCAAGAGGGGATTGTCTGTGAATCCACCTGAGGGGCCAGAGATGACTCAGGGAGTAAGGGAATTGCAGGAGGAGTTGGTTGTGGCTCAGCAGGGCAAGGCTGCTGCAGAGCCAGAGACGGGTGAACTGCTGCTTAAGGAAGCTCATAGGGAGGAGAGTCCTGGCAGTGCTTGTAGCAAGCAGTTTGCTGTGACTGAGGGAGGTGACAGGACCTTGCTTGGAAAAGGAATTCAGGAGAAAGCTCTGCCTGTAAAAGGCAGCAGCTTCTTGTGTGAGGCACTTGTTTTGGTGCCTGACAGACAGAATTTGTCTGTTAGCAGTGACTCCACTGACTTGGGTTCAGGGAAACCCAGGGTGGATGGTGTTGGAGAAGTCTCAGAGGGACTGAGGGTTGTTCCAGATGAGGCAGGAACAGCCAGAGAATTGGAACAGGATTGTTCCCAGGTGAGTGAGGAGAGTGGGAAGTTAGTGTCTCAGATTCAGGAGAAGGACAGTGTAGCTAAGTATGCAGAGCAGAACAGCTGTGTGGTCACTCTCCCTAGGAGGCAGGAGATGGCAGTTATGCTCCCATCTCTAGACACTGTGGACACTCGTAATCAATCAGGGAGGTTGATATCTGGTTCCATGTGGAAACAGAGGTTAGAGAGGGACAGAGGAGAGACTTGGGAGTCTACAGCTCACTGCTGTTACCCCACTGAGTGGGGGAAGGGGGAGAATTCCAGGGCCATTGTGAGCCAGGGAGTCACACCCAGCCAGCCCTTTGTCTTGGTCTGGCCAGAGGTTTCAGGCCTGGAGCCCAGAGGACAAGGGGGAGGGGTAGGACTTGCTTTGGCCAAGAAGATTTGCAGTTTAAACCTGAAGGGCCAAAACTGCAATGGTGTGGGGCCAGAGAAGGGGCCTGATGGAGAATTTCAGTATACACCTGATATAGGATTGTTCTTGTTACTGATGTTAATTCTTGTAACCGATGTATTATTGTTGCAGAGAATTGTAACGGTATACAGTGTGCATGAGCTTATGAAAATACCATGTAATCTGTCTGGAGATGTACCAAACGACAGACGGTATGTAAGGGGACATTGTAATGTTGCTATTTCGTGGTTAACACTTGTAACTGGTCTTGGAACTTCCTACAGGACAAAAAGGGTTCCAGCCAGAAGGTCCTGTGTAAGAAGGGAAACTGAGGCACACCACCATTTGGTTGGGGAGGCCTGTGATGCCCTCAGTGATGTTACTGGCATCACTTCCTGCATCAATTTTGCGTTGGGGGTGTCACATTACCGAATTGGAGGGAAGCAGCCAGATTGCTGCTGCACCCCTAGGTGGGGGTGTTGGCCCCGGAGATCTGTATGAGGGGGAGCCATGCGGGGTATTGAATGGGAGCTTGGTGTTTTCTGATCCTGTGTACACTGTTTATGTGAGTATATAATGTCTGTGTGTGTAGATCTGTAATCTGTGTGGAAACTGAAGATTTCCCTGCATGTGGTTAAGCATTGGGCAGGGCCGAGCCTGTGGAGCCTGTGGACATGCTAATTACCTGTGGGACAATGGTTCTCAATGGCCCAAAGACACACCCAAAGAATGGGGGCTGTCCTGAGAGCAGCCAGCAGGGAACACAGAGAGGCTGAGGACCAGGTGACCTGCTACATACTAGAAGAGGCCAGGAAGGAGTATAAAGAGGCCATGTGGTCGATGCCATTTTGTGCTCAGCTCAGCACTTCATCCCAGAGGCAGCACTGCAGGGATTGAAGAGCCCGGAAGACCTGTGAACCCATCCTGATCGTAGGATGTGCAATAAGAACTTTTAAACCAGCAGCTGCAACATCTCTGCTAGAGCCTGCATCGAGAACTGGGAGATTCGGTGCATGTAACGTACTGTACTTTAATAACCTTACTCTCAGGCTTTTCTTTCTTGTAATAATAAACCTTTAGATATAGATTCTAAAGGATTGGCCCAGCGTGATTTGTGGGTAAGATCCAGAGGGTAAATTGACCAGGGATCTGTGGCTGGTTTCTTGGAACCGGACAGAACTCGTTCGGGGTAGGTGGGATTGGGTGCTAGGACCCCCCACCCGTGTATAGGCCAGGGGCCATCTGGGGCACGGATATTGCTGGGGTGTCGGAGGGGTTTTGCTCGTGAGGCTTCAGGCAGGCAGCTGAAGCGCTCTGTGGGACTGGTGTGTGGCCTGTTTGGAGAGGTCACCAGTCAAGGGGGCTGTAAGGAGCCCCGGATTTGAGCAATTCGCCCTGAGCGGACGCACTCAGCTGTGCCCAGACACGGCCCGGTCTGTCACAGAGGGGCCGGCCCCTTTCCTGCTGCCCCAACTCTTATTCCCACAATGCGCTTTGTGCAGGGGCCATTGGTCTTTGTGCCAAGACGCGTGGCTGGGAGCCAGGACTCAGGATCCTTCCCCAAATATACAACCCCCCTTCCAGCCCAAACCCTCTGTTCAACTCACACTGTCTGGCTGTCGCCCACATGGGCTGAGCTCAGGGGCCAGGTGGGTGACCTGCCCTGCAGCTGTGACGGCATCAGACCCCTCCCACCCACCTGCTCAGTCTGGAGACCAAGCTCCAGTGGCCTCAGACACCCAGCAGGAGGAACAAAATTGTCTCCATTGTCCCTAAAGCAAGGAAACCAAAGCACATGAAGCGCAAGGACCTTGCAGTAACCAGCCCAGCCAGTCCCACTGAGACTTGAATTCATCTTGGAGGATTCAGAGTCCCGAGTGCTGCCCCTTGCACCATGGCACCTACAGCTGACAGCCCACGGGGGCACCTGGGCCTCTCAACTCTCAGGCTGGCCTCTTCTCCTGGCTTCCCTCCAGCCCCTTCATCTCCCAGGACTCTCTGTCCTGCCCCAGCTGTGCTGCTTTCAGGGCAAATCCCTTGTTAGCACCAGTCACAATCCTGGGTCAGTGAGGGTCCCTCCCACCTGAGAGGTGTGTTGCAAAAAAGCCTCTTGTTCCCTACCCAATTCCCAACACTGGCTGCAGCTCTCTACTTTTGCAAGGGTGTAGCTCAGTGGTAGAGTGTTTGATGGCAGATCAAGTAGTCTTTGGTCCAACTCCAAGTACCCCCTTGGAAAAAGTTCCTTCTACTAGCAATATTTTCCTTTCCAGTTCCATCACACTCTGGCTTTACATTGCTTGAGGTTCTTGACATTAATAAGAACCCTTAATGCAGAGCTGCTCAACTTCGGAAGCCCGAGGGGCCACAATGAATGGCATTTCACCAGGGTGGACAGGGCAGGTGTCCCTTGCTGGTGTATTCCAGGAGCTGGGAATGGGTGACAGGAGGGATCATTTAATAACTGTCTGTCCTGAGGATTCCCTCGGGACAATGAACTTGGCTGCTGTCCTGAGACAGGATCCTGGGCTAGTTGGGCAACTGGCATGGCCCAGTCTGGCTGCTTTGATGTACTATGTGGTTGTTCTTGTCCCCACTGGGCAAGGGAGAATGGACGCCCCTCCCCCCACCACCCATCCTGAAGTGGACAGAAAATGGCCTGTGAAAGGCTAGTGGAGGTGAGCAAAGAAGCACATTTCATGTGTCCCTGGTGGTTTAGTGGTTAGGATACAGCACTCTCACTGCTGTGGCCTGGGTTAGGAAACCAGCCTCAACTTTCACATGACAACTACCTAGTCATTTTTCTTGCCTCACTGCCACGTTACAGCAGCTGTGACCCAAGAGGTTACTTCAGACTCCTTCCCACCTCTCCCTCACTGCTAAGACAACACCTGCCATTTTCAGAAGGGGCCGAGCTGGGTGACTCAAACTGCCCCTCCCCTCTCCTGCATGGGCAGCACTGCAGGAAGCTCTGTGGCACACACAGCACTAGCCCAGCGCAGTGTCAGCTCAGCACAAGATCCAATGGTTCGCTTTGGTTGTTGAAGGAGACAACACAGAACTGGCTCCAGCCCCCACTCAGTAACCTGGGGAAATGACCCACCAGGCCTGGGCCCCTCAGAGAGGCAACGATTCCCCACTGGCCAGGGCAGAGCCTCCCTCTCACACAGTCATGGAGCCTTCTCCCCCTGGTCCTGCCTCTCCCTTCACTCAGCTCTCACTGCTCGGTGCTGCCAGGGAGGGGCCTCACTGGGAGAGCCGCCTGGGCAGGTTCCTGCCACAGAGACATGTCCCAGAGCAGGACGGATGCTCAGACCGACACTGAGTGTTGCTCAGCGCTGGGGTGAGACAGGGAAAGAGAAAAGGGTCTAACGGCGCCTGCAGCCTTTCAGAACAGCCCCCGACCCCACCCCCAAGTACCAGCCTTTCCCTCCACCTTTGCTGGGTTCTGCTGGGAACTGTCTTGACTCAGGCCTCCCCAGTGACAGCCTAAGGCTGGCCAGGGCTCATTAAGGAGATGTGGGGCTGGGTGGGGAAAGCACGGCGGGCTAGCTACAAATGGAGTTGTGGTTCGCATGGCAGCAGCTGGCCAAGGAGTTAGGCTGGGTTTGTGGATGTTCTTTACTGCTCCCCTGTCTCTGTTCTCTGACTCGCCCCTTTCCCGTCGCCTGGTCCTGCCCAGCTCTGACTCCTGCCTGGCTACCTCCTGCATGAGCTGAGCTCAGGGGCCGGGCTGGTGACCTGCTCCACTGACACCTCCCATCACTCTGCTCTGTCACTCACGGAGCAGCTGAGCGATTGTCCCCTTGAGTGGCATTCTCAGCCAGCCAATCAGCTTTGTGAGGAGTTCATGGAGGCAGGGCACAAAGATCTCTTGTTAGGCCAGCAAGGAAGCAGCCAAGGCCCCACACCCAGGGAGCCGGCTGGAGACCATGTGGAGGGAGCCGCTGCCTCTCCCCCTGTGTAGCCGGCACTTTCCCAGGGGGGCAACTCTGCCCCCTGGGGCCTGTCTCCATCGCTTCTGTCACCGCCAGGCAATGGGAGAGCAAGTGGACTCCCCACGGGGCGCACAGTAAGAGACAGGGGGCTGGCGGCTCAGGGAGGCGTGGTCCCAGGAGGCAGAGGGGCACCTGTGACTCTCGGCTGGCAGCTGACACTCTGCTCCTTGCTTCCCTCCTGCTGCTTCACCTCCCAGGGCTTCTTTCTCCTTCCCTGTCCATAGCAGGCAGCTACACAAAGGCAGGTCACCAAACCAGATACCCCTGTGGCCAGCATGGGGCTTGTACCCACGACCTGGGCGTTATCAGCATCAAGCTCTAAACAGCTGAGCCAGCAGGCCCACAAGAGGCGCTTTGGAAAAGACCCCACAGGCAGCTGCAGGGACGTCTCTGCCGCTGCCACGAGCTCGTCTCTGATGGGGCCATGGGCGACTCACTGAGATGTGGGCTGGCTAGTGCAGAAGTCAGAGGAGCAGGAGCCAGTGTGGGTTCAGAGCGGCCTTGCACAGAAGCAGGTTTGGGGGAGGAGCTGCTGGGCCGCTGAAGCAGGTGACCAGTGGTTGGCAGCAGCGCTATGGGCTGGGCACATGGTCCCATCACCTGGACATATGGAGCCTCTCCCCTACAGGGAGCCTTGGGCCAGCAGCTGCAGCAGCAGGAATTTGGGCATCAGGTCACCCCATTGGGGACAATGGAGGGAAGAGAAGATGCTATTGGGGAAAGCAGGCCAGGCCAAGGCCCTTGTAGCTCCTGGGTCTGTGCAGGCTGGAGCCTCCTCCTACCAGTTCTCTGGCCTGAGTCCTGCAAAGCTCTCAGCCTTTTGCCTGTTTCTGCTTCCCTGTCTATAGCAGGCACTTTCCCTGGGGCCTGTCTCCATTGCTTCTGTTACTTTAGGCAGCTAAAGTGTGTGTTTGGCAGGGGCAGAAGTAGTCACCACAGCAAAAAACTCTGACCAACATGGGGCTTGAACCCATGACCTTGGCGTTATTAGCACCACGCTCTAACCAACTGAGCTAGTCAGCCTTCAGGAGTTCAGCTTACAAATGGGTCCTTTCAGAAAGACACCTCCAGCACCTGCAGCACCTCTGCAGCTGCCGAGGGCTCTTCTCTGACAGGGCCACTAGCAACTCACTGTGATGTGAGCTGGCTAGTCCAGCTGGTTTGAGGTTTGGTCAAGGAATCTCTTGCTGCCAGCAACTTGCCTCTCAGCTTCTGCCCTGTAGGCAGCAGCCGCAGCCCCTTTTGGCCACTGGGTCAGCCTGTGAAGGGAGGCAGGAATGGGGCCAAGTAGCGAGTCAGACTGAGGGGGGCAGGCAAAGCTCATCTTGCCTTGTAGGGCCACTGGCACCAGCATCTCTCTTGTGCGCTGCTAAGGAGAAAAATTCCGAGAGAGACAAGAAAGACCAATTTAGAAGAGTGTTTGGAGAGGGGCACCTGTTAATGCCAGGGGGGCAAGAGTCAGAGCCTGGCAGCTCCTGGGGACCACAAGGGTAAGCAGCAAGCTCCAGGCAGGTTAAGTTTTAGGGCCCAGCCCATCTCAGCCAGGCAGACCATAGCATCAGACTGAGCTCCAGACACCCAGCACTCTCCCTGGGGAGCCTGTAGCTAAGGAGCCCAAAGCTCATAAAGTGGGAGGGTTTTGCAGCAACCAGCCCAACCCCAGCAAGTCCCACTGAGATTTCAACTCAGATCACAGGACTCAGGGTCCTGAGTGCTGCCCCTTACAACGTGGGACCTACGTGAGCCAACAGTGACTCAATTAGGCTGAACTGGAGCCTCAGCTCATGGCCACTGGGACCAGCTTTGCTTCTTTTCCTTCCACTCAGAGCCCCCTTTTTCTCCTGGGCTGCAAGGAGCATCCCTGGGACGCCCTGAGACAGGCACAGGACTCTGCCTCCCCATAACCAGCCCCACCCCACCCAACTGGCTTTGGCAGAACAAAGGGGGGGCGGGGGGGTAGCTAGACTGCTCCCTTCTTACACACTTCAAAATGTCCATTTCTAAACAGGCCAAGACTGTGTGGCCTAAAAGAGAAGGCATCTGACTGTGGGCCAGAGGACTGAGAGTCCCTTTGCAGTTGTGTTGACTGTGCTTGTGACTCCTGGTATCTTATACCTGGAAAGGTTCTGTAACAATATGGATCCATGGGAAGGCCTCTAGCTATTCAGCAGATCTAAACTAAAGCCTCTTGCAGAGAGGCAGCAATTAGCTGTAGAGCCTGGGCTCATATTCCATCTAAATGGCATTTCAATAGGGTCACACTAGGCTGTGAGAAGGGGCTTGGATCCTAATGACACCCACTGTCACCAAGTAAGACACAGACCTCAAGGTGGGTGGAGAAAACTTAGTGAACAGCATTTGCCTGGCAAAAAACTGCTTATCAGTGTTTGTGCAATTGGCATTCTATGATTATCATCCTCACTTTCCTATTATTTGTGTGATCGCTGTCTGGATTGTAACTGTTTCTGTCGGCTGTATCATTAATTTTGCTGGGGGGAAATCAACAAAGGCGGTGCAGTATGATTGGTTAGGTAAATCATAATAGTATGTTAGCATTGGTTAGTAAATTTATACTAAAATAATCGGTTAAGCAGGACTCAATTTTCACTCTATTAACTGGGGTCCAAGAAGGAGACCAGGGAGAAGAAGGAAAAGGGGAAACGAGAAGAGGAAGAAGGAGGGAAAGGGAAAGGAAGGAAGAAGACCAAGAAGGAGGAGGGAGACCTGGAAGCAGAACTCACCTCCAAGGCAGCCTCAGACCAGAGCAGCCAGGACCCCTCTGCATGACCGTTGAAATGGTTTGCTGTGTGAATTCTGTCAGGTGATGTCAGGCTTGGGCACTGGGATTATTTACCATTTTCCCTGACTGGATAGGACTCAGAGCTGTGATGGCCGAGTGGTTAATGTGTTGGACTAGAAATCCATTAGGGCTTCCCTGAGCAGGTTCAAATCCTGCTCACAGTGAGGTTTGTCTTTTGGTCACACCACCCCTTCCTAGGGCAACAAGGTACCCAAGTCCTGAGACCCCTGAGAAGAACCTGCCAGTCCCAGCAGAAGGGACACCTGTGCTATGTCTACACTTGCAGCTTCTTGCATGAGTAATATGCAAATGAGGCTAAGTGTGGAATATTGCTAAGCCTCATTTGCATAGCTAAGGAGCCACCATTTTTTTCCAAAGAGACTCTTGCACCAGAAGGAGCGTCTACACTGCCCCTTCTTGCACAAGAAAAACCCTCTTGCGCAATGCGATTACACCTATTACTTTTCACTAAACACTGTTATCAGACTGCCCGGTGCACATTCCTACCTTCCTTTGTGCGCACACCATACCTGGGGCTCTAATTACTGGCCACCTGCCTTTCACAGAGATCATTGATCCTTGTGACTTTCAGGTACATTCACACGGCAGCTGTTTGAACATAATGTGCTTCTATTGCATGATCAGCACCAGAGTCTCCGGTTGTGTCTACACTGTGAGTTTTCTCAGCAAAAGATGTGCTAATGAGCAGGGCTTGCCAAGCAGCGGGAGCTCTGCTCGCCAGCCACGCGGTTTCGCATGGTTCTGTGCTCTGCGCACACGCAGATCGTTCTGCTCCAGCTCTTCCGGGATGTAATTACTTACATCCATGGGCGAGTAGATTACATTATTTGCAGAGCCCTGGTAATGAGGGTCTCATTTACATGAGTCATGATCTCATTTGCATATTTTCTGACAAACTGGTTTTGTGCTAGGGTTGTTGTGCAAAAAACAAGCAGCATGGAAGTTTTCTTTTTGTGCAAAACCCCCTTTTTCTGCAAGATCAGGATACCTCTTTTGGGGGGCATAAGAATCTTGTGGGAAAAGGGAAATTTGTGCAAAAAAAATGTTCACACTACTTGTTTTTGCACAGCAATCCCATTGGCTGAAAATATGCAAATGAGATTGTGACTCATGCAGTTGAGTCCCTCATTAACATATTTTTTACAGAGAAAACCTTTAGTGTAGCTGTAGTCTCTATGAGCCTCACTAAATCAAACCCCTGGGGCACCTCCTGCTCTTTGCTACTATCCTACTCCCACTGTGAGGGCACCACCAAGCTCAACTGAAGGTAAAACCAACTTGAGATACATGTTGAAGAATGGTGGGAAGAAAAGACCCATTGACCTGGCAACAAGGCACCACTGGGAGTTGAACCCAGGATCTCCTGCTTACGAGGCAGGTGCTTTAGCCAACTAAGCCACGGTGCCCTCCTTGGAAGCAACCCTAAAACTGTTCTACTTTATGGTGCCAGACACCCCCTTCCCGTTCCAAAGTGCAGCCGTTCCCCATTCCCCTCCAGCTCTTGCTCTTGCCATGACTCAAGGTCTGCGCAGCCCAAGACATTTGATTGGCAGCTGGAACCCAAAACCTTTTTGTCAATTGTAGCACCAGGCCCCAAAGGGACAGACCCAAGGCAGCCGCCTGGTCCTAAGGCCGGGCCTGCAGCCAGGGGGAGGGAGAAGAATCTCTCCTTTCAGCTGGAGTTGAATCAGCCACCTAAGGGCACTTGCCGAGCACCCGCTACAGGCCTCTGCTCTGCCAGCTGAGCTATGGAAGGTGCCTGGGGCAGGCTGCTTTGCCTATGTTGGCCCTCACATGAGTGCCAGGGCAAGAGCCCCCCGAATGGGAGGGGCAGAGGAACCCAGCAGCACAGGGGTGTCACAGGCGCTTCACCCGCAGAAGGACCCTTGAGTGATCCAGGCAGAAACGCCGCGTCTCGCTCCCTGCAGCTCCCCTTGCTGCCCTGGCAGGCGCTGCCCCTTCTCCCACTGGCCTGGGCCTGGCCTCCCTCCCCCGCCCGGCACCACAGAAAGCCCCTTGGCGTGAGCCTGGGCAAGCTTAGGCCCTGGGCTCTGGGGCCAGCCCCGTTGTGTGTCAGAGCCCCCTATCCACAATGCTACTCCAGGGGGCCTGGTTCCAGGGCCTCCTAATCCCAGGCCTGGGGGGCTGGAGGCCTTTGCCCTGGAGCCTCAGAGCTCCCCAGTGCCACCTGCCAGGAGGGGGAATCTCCCGCAGGGCTGGTGCAATGTAGGAACCTCTCCCAGGGCAGTGCCCCTAGCCCAGTCTCTGCCCCTTGTGGGGGCAGGTAAGAGATACCCCCTCCCCTTCCCCAGAGAGCAGCCCCCCAGGGCTATAGGGGGCAGATCTGGCCCAGGGCTGCTCCCAGCAGAGGTGGCTTTGATCCCAGCCTGGGTCCAGGGAAACTGCTCCCAGCTCCCAGCATGTGCGAGGTTGGGGGAGTGAGCAGATCAGCGTTTGCAGATATTTACACTTATTTGCATAATGCGTATGCAGATATGCAGGGCTCGGCAATTAGGGCAATCTGCCCGCCCGTGGTGAGTAGATTTTAGCCCGGTGCGGCGCTCAGTGCAGTCTGTGCATGCACAGTGATATGTAAATAAAATGTTACTGGTCTGGCAAAAGTTTGTGAATGGTTTGTCTGCCCATGGTATAAACGCAAAGGCTGGAAACACTGGCCTGATCCCTGGGGGCTGGCTGAATGCAAGGCAGGGAAAACACTGGGTGAAGGGGGGGATATTTTCCCCACCAGGCCTCTGTCCCTCGGAATCCCTGGGGATGTTGGGTTTTGTCTCATTTTTCTTCCCTTTTCCCTGCTTCCCTCCTCGCTGTGAGGAGGGGGCAGCTCTCGCCCTCGCGGTGGGAAACCATGGTACAGGGATGGGATGGGCACATGCTCTGAGAGCGAGTCCCTGGGCTGTTTGGGGAGAGAACAGTCTCATGTCTGCTCTCCTCCACACCACCAGGATGGCCGAGTGGTTAAGGTTAAGGTCTCCCATTTCCATAGCTATTACGGGTTATGTGGCCAGTGTAGACACAGCCAAAGTGTGACAAAAATAAATTACTTGAGTAAAGTACAAAAACTCCAAAAAGGTCTTGAGTAGTGTGATCAATTATTTCTACTTAGTTACTTTCCACCTCTGCTCGGCAGGCAGGAGTTCCTGGACCCTTGCTGGTCCACAAACTGGCAGTTGGTTACCGCTGACTTAGAGGAGCCCCAGGAACTACAGTTTCAGGAAGAATCAGCAAGAGATTGTGATTGGCTGCAAGGTGCTCCACATGCTAATCAGGAGGCATATGGCTGTAAACAGGGACATGGAGCATATTGTAATATACAGATTTTTAAATCTGGTGGAGTGTGTTTTAATGGGACAAGCACTTAGCTAAGATTATTTCTGTTCTTTAGTTTTCTAAGTGTTGTGTGAAAACATTCCCCATGAAGAGAAAGTGAATGCACATGAGTGTGGTTGTGTACTGAGCCTAGCCCTGCTAACACTGTATTTTCAAGGATCATTTCTATAGTTAATAATTAGAGAAATGCAGCTGAAAGTGGCTGGTCTTGCTAACTATGAGAATGAGTAATAGTGTTCTTTTCTGAGTATTAAGTGAGCAAATAGTGTTACTTTAATGTAATTGCTGTCTGCTCTTGATGGTTGTTTCTTCTTTCCTGTTGGGAAGCTGGAGGAAGAGAGCACAGGGTGAGTGGTTGGCTACTGTTAAAAAGTTCAATATTAGTTTTGAAGTAGGGAGGAGCAGGGACTTCACTTTATCATCTTGTCCTGGCTTTTCTTTAATTCCTGGTTTTATTTGTACTGCTCTGGTCCTGATGCTGGGCTATGTCTACATTGGCATGATTTTATGCAAAAGCAAACATTTTTGCTGCAAAACTTGCTGCCTGTCTACACTGACAAGGAGTTCTTGCACAAGAACACTGACGTTGTAATGTATGAAATCAGGGCTTCTTGCGCAAGAACTATGATGCTCCCGCTCAGGAATAAGCCCTCTTGCGCAACTGTTCTTGCGCAAGAGGCCATGTAGACAGGCAACATGAATTTCTTGAGCAAGAAAGCTCTATGGTGAAAATGGCCATTAGGGCTTTCTTGCACAAGAGAGCATCTACACTGGCATGGATGCTCTTGCACAAAATCATGCCAGTGTAGACGTAGCCTAAGAGTTTTCTCCCATGAGGAGAATGAATTTTGTGTTGTGCACCAGTACTGAGATCATGTGGCTTGTTTGGATGTGCCACTGTGGCACCCAAGTTATTAATAAATATCTTATAAACCTTTACCTTTCCCCTCTGCTGCCATGTCTCCTCCCCTTGCTCCATCCGCTCCCCTGGTGCCTGCTGCCCCCCAACTCCTCACCCTCCTCTGCTGTCCTGACTCCTGCCCTTCTCACTGCCCTCAGCCTTCCTGAGACCTGCCCCCTCCACCAGCCCTTCTCTCTCCCCTGTGCCCACTCCTCCAGTAGCCCCACTCTGATCAGGTGAGCTACCCCTCCTCATCCCCTCATCTAACACCTCCCTCTTCATACTTGTCCTGCCTCTCTCCTCTGGTTCTGGCCTCTCCCCTGCAGGTGTCTGCCCTTCTGCTTCACCTCCAGAATCCCCTGACACCTGCACCCTCCCTTAGCCCTGGACCTTCCTGGTGCCTTCCCCTTTCTCCTCTTTTTTCCTGATGCCCACCCCCTCACCACTCTCTGCCCCATTCTCCTCCTGCCCCTCTGTGCCCTCACACATGCCTTGCTCCATCCCCACCTTTCTGATGCCTACCACTTCTTTTAAGCCTTCTCCCCAGCACCTCCCCCTCCAGTTCCCAATGCCCTCTCCTCTCCTCTCCCAGCATCACCCTGTCCCCCCCAATGACACCTCCCCTCCTGCCCTTTTCCTTATTGTCTGCACTTGCCCCCCCCCCCCCACATTAGTCTCTCCTGCACCCCAACCCCTTGGTGTCTTCCCCTTTCTTCTCCTGACCTGCCCCCTCCCATCTGCACAAGCCCCTTCCTCTCCCACCCCTCGCCTCGCCTCACCTCGCCTACCTTTTGCCTTCCCGTTTGCAGGGCTGGAGTCTGCTGCGATTGGGCCCCAGAAGTCCCCACAGCCTGGGCTCCAGACCACGTGCCAGAGCCAGGCCGCTCAGTGCTCACAGCCCCAGCCCATCACAAGATGACAGTCCCACCTCTAGCGAGGCTCTACGCCCCTGCGCCTTGCTCGGCGCATCTCCTGCCAAGGCGCGGCTTGGCTGTTTTTAAAAATGGCACTGCAAAACCAAGCCGCACGTGACCCCGCCACCTCCGGCTCAGCGTGTGTGACCCCACCCCCAGCGCAGCCCCAGCTCCTCCCAACAATGCCGCCCAGGCTGTTAAGTCTCGGTTTGACAAAGCCCTGGCCGGGTTGATTTAGTTGGAATTGGTCCTGCCTAGAGCAGGGGGCTGGACTTGATGACCTTCTGAGGTCTCTTCCAGTTCTATGATTCTATGATTCTATGACAACTCTCCTTCCCCAGCTGGGGTCAGCTTGCCGGCCTTCTCGCCGGAATCCCTAGGCCCGGTGGGATCTTCTGGTGGGGCCGTAAGAGCCAGCAGCACCCCTACTGGCTCTGGTGCAGCACCCCTACTGGCTCTGGTGCAGCACGCACACGTATGCTTCCCCTCCATGCTGGGCTGGCAGAGTGGTGCCCCAGAAAGTGTGGTGCCCTACGCGACTGCGTACTCCACGTATGCCTAAGGACGGCCCTGGCAACAACCTTTGCGCTAAAGAGTATTTGCACAAGATCATGCAAATGTAGACGTAGCCCTGATGTCTTCCTGCTGTTCTCTCACCTGCTTCTGAGTATTTTTCCATGTGCTTCTCACACTGGAGGTAGCCAGCCTCTTAGATCTGCCTCATGGTTTGTCTCCCATCTGTTTCCTATTGGCCCTGGGGGAGGCAGAGACTAGCCGCAGCCCAGTGTTAATTATCCCTTGGGTTAGTGTCCTTCTCCCATAACATGTAGCTAAGATATTTGTTAGTAACTGGCAGGTGCCATGGGGGCTTACCCCCGAATAGACTCACATGACCTCATCTTGGCTCACAAGACAAAATTCACCCTGCTCCTGGAACAGGAACACTGACTAGCAGTGAGGCCCCTGCCAGGTACAACCAATCAGTGAGAGCTGAGTGAAGTGGGGGAGGCAGGACTGGGGGGAGAAGGCTCCATGACTGTGTGAGAGGGAGGCTCTGCCCTGGCCAGTGGGGAATCGTTGCCTCTCCGAGGGGCCCAGGCCTGGTGGGTCATTTCCCCAGGTTACTGAGTGGGGGCTGGAGCCAGTTCTGTGTTGTCTCCTTCAACAACCAAACTGAACCAATGGATCTTGTGCCAACCTGACACTGCGCTGGGCTAGTGCTGTGTGTGCCACAGAGCTTCCTGCAGGGCTGCCCACATGGGAGACGGGAGGGACAGTTTGAGTCACCCAGCTCTGCCCCTTCTGAAGGGCTTGTGAAAATGGCAGGTGCTGTCTTGGCAGTGAGGGAGAGATGGGAAAGGGGCCCTGAGCGAACCTCTTGGGTCACAGCTGCTGTAACAATGAGTAAGATGAATGAGTAGGCAGTAGTCATGTGAAAACTGAGGTTGGTTTCCCTGACTGGGAATGGAACCCAGCCCGCCATAGTGAAAGTGCTGAATCCTAGCCACTAGACCATCAGGGACACATTAATAGATATTTTTCCAGTTTCTGTCCCCTTCATGACATGCCCACAGGGGATAAGAACAGAAACCAAAGAGAACATCAGAACAGCCAGACGGGGCCATGCCAGTTGCCCAACTAGCCCAGGATCCTGTCTCATGACAGCAGCTGATTTCATTGCCCAGTGGGAATCTACTTCAAAGTAAGAATAAGACCCTCCGGAAAAGGGCGCTTTTTCCGGAGGATCGGGGCCAGTCTAGACGCTCTTTTCCGGCTTTTTTAAAAGCCGGAAAAAAGCGGCGGCCATGTTTATTTAAATGCCGCGGGGGATATTTAAATCCCCCGCGGATTTCCCTACGACGACTGCTGAAATTTACATGCCCCTTACGGAAGAGGGGCCAGTGTAGACGTAGCCTGAGAGGCTGCTGTGCCTGGCACTGGCAAGGCAGGGCTCTGACTGCAATTGCTGGGACAGGAGAGCCAGCGCCAAGTGCCCTTGTGATTCCCTAGGGGTGACAGTGCCCAAAGATCCTGTAAGTGCAACCTCTGCAGCTCCTGCAACTGTGGCTGGACTCTGCACTCCTGGCTTCCCTCCTGCTGCTTCATCTCCCTGGCTACGACTACACGGCACATTTATTTTGGAATAAGCTGTTCTTGAATAGTGATTCCAAAATAGCTTATTTCAAACTAGCAGGTCTACACTGCAGGGAAACCTCAGAATAGTCCGAGGCAGGCTCCCCAATGTAGATGAGCTATCTCGATTTAAAGCCTCAGGAAGAATAACTTAGAATGGCTCTGGGGAGGGGCTAGTTCAAACTAGCAGCAGTGGCTCATCTACACAGGCCTTTTTTAAAAATAGCTCATTTGGAATAGGTGTTATTCTTCGTAGAGTGAGGTTTGCAGAAGTCGGAATAAGCCGTCTGTTACTTCAGAATTATTTCAAAATAACGGAATTGCTGTGTAGACTCTTGCATTGTTATTGTGGAATAACGGCCATTGTTCCAAAAGAACTTTTGTGTGTGGACAGAATCTGCACAGCCCAAGAAATGTGATTAATGGCTTGTACCCACAATCTTTCTGTCAATTGCAGTAGAAGGCTCTGAAGACATGGACCCAAGGCAACCACCTTGGTTGCCTTCTGCTAAGGCTAAGCCAGAGACGAAATAATCACTCATTCAAGCCGGAGTTGAACCAGCAAGCAATCTAAGGATTGCTTGCCAAGCACACACTGCAGTCTTCCACTCTGCCAGCTGAGCTATCAAAGGGTGTTTAATTAATGATGGCTGGTCCAGGTTGTCTCTTCTACAAGTCTCGGGGCATCTGCTCCCCCAAGTATATGGCATTGCTGATGAGGGGCAGAGGAGCACAGGTGCTGTCACAGGTACTTCACATGCAGACGGACCCTTTGAGTGAAACCTGTGCTAGATCCATCCGTGTCACAGCAAAAGGAAGAAAGTTGGGTTCTTCTCATGTGTCTTCTTTGTTCCAGAGTCTCTAGGGGTGCGGTCAGGGCAGGTCCACAAAAAAACAAACCACTTGAATGAACCTCGGTCTACAAACACACAGAAACACCTCTGACGGTTTCCTTGCCTCTATTTAAATGTTGACAAAAATTTCTTGCTAACTCCTTGGCCAACTCAGATTTCTGGGGGGTTAAAAAATTCTCTCTCCTTAATTCTGTGCCTTCAGGAAAGGAGCAAATTGAGGCAGGCTAGGTCCCCTCCTGGGGACTCCAACCGAAACCCTATGACTAAAGGATTTACAAGCCAGATGATCAGTGTTTGCTGCACTTCTCCTTCCCCTCAACTATGCCAAACCTCAAAGGCAACTCTACAGCCCCAGTGGCTGGGGGAGATGTGCATGTTAGAGCCTCTGCCCATTGAGCAGTAGCCTTCTGTGCCCAGGGAGCCAGACACCGCCAGGGCTGGAGGGAAATGGGGATTGGTGGCACTTTGGGAGTCAATGATGTTGTCTGGGACCATAGAATAGAACAGTTTCACCAAATTTCCTGAGGAGGGCACCATGGCTCAGTTGGCTTAAAGCACCTGTCTAGTAAACAAAAGATTCTGGGTTCAACTCCCAGTGGTACCTCATGATGCCCTTTTATCACATTTTCCTATGTGTTTCTGGGTCACAGAAGAGGCCTCCCCTGGCCACGGGTAGAACTGCTGGTTCAGAAAAAGGCTAAATGGGAAGGAGTGTTGGAAAGAAGGAAACCACTACTGCAGAGAGAAACATGCCTGAGAGAAGAGTTGGCCTCAGAAAGCTGCAAACAGTTGTCAAAGTAGCTCATTTGGGAGCGTATTAAACTGAAAATTTGAAGGTCTCTGGCTCAATCCCTGGCTTTGGCAGGAGCCTTTCTCAATATGGCTTAGTCTATTTTGGCATCTCTCCATCTCTGGTAAGCAAACATCTTGGCTACGTCTAGACTGGCCACAAATTCCGGAAAAGGGATGCAAATCAGGTAAGTCAGCATAGGGAAATCCGCGGGGGATTTAAATATCCCCAGCGGATTTAAATAAACATGTCTGCCGCTTTTTTTCCAGCTTGGGGAAAAGCCGGAAAAAAAGTGTCTAGACTGGCGCGATCCTCCAGAATAAAGCCCTTTTCCGGAGGATCTCTTATTCCTACCTTCCGCAAGAGTGGGCGGGCAATGTGGATGCTCTGCAGATTCTTGCACAAGAACAGCCATTCTTGCACAAGAACCCGCCAGTGTAGACATAGCTCTGCAATCAGAGTTCAAGGGCTGTATCAAGAGGCCGGGAATGACATCCTAAAGATGATGTTATTTCAGGGTTAGAAACTGGAGAGGGGATTTCATGCCACCTCAGAAATTGTTGACACAGTAGAACAGGGCACTTGGCTTCGGCTGCTCCCAGCTGTCGTGGAGTAAACACATGCTAGCTTTAGGGTTCAAGACAGACAAAACCACCTTAATAACCCAGCTGGGAGGGAGGTTGTCACAGACGACAGGGAGTCACCCCTTACCAATACAAGCCCCTTCCTCACACTCAAATGCCTGAGATATTTATACCTTCTTACAAAGTCACAGTGGAAATTTACAGAGAAAAGAAGAAGTAAGGCACTTTGTCTTTAAATAGTAACCTCTGCTTGACCTGATAACAAATAGTAAGCAGTGTGTTTTTTTGTTAGTTTGTTTAACAGCATTGTGGTTTCTTGCTCAACTTGCTCAACCGATGCAGGACGCACTGCGTACGGTTCAGTCTTTGGCCAGGCTAGCGAGGCCTACCTCCACATTCCCCCCTTTATAATCTCACACTTTCATCAGTCCAAGAGTGCAGTAGACAAGCTGCAGACGTCCCTCTCATGACTCGTTATCCAAAGATCAATCACTGAATAGACCGTGCTGTCTCATCACCTGCTTTTGCCTCTTAGGATTGTCCTTTAACCAGCATTAGGCTTTGTATTTCTTTGTCAATGTCTTCTTCCTTTTGCTGCATTTTCAGATACATAGGTTGAATTTATCGTGACATTGTAGGGCTAAGTGCCTTTGCGGTGGTTATACATAATTTGGTTATTAAAACTTTAAGCAAGTGAATAACAATGATAATTACGCAAAAAAATTCTTACCCCCTATAATATCTATTGTAACATTTTCTGTCCCCATGAGCTTATGTTAGCCGTGGCCCATTCCCACAATGACCAACTATGGAGGTTATTTACCTTTTAGGAGATTTTTCTAATGCTTTTAATGATGCTGGTCAAGTTACCAGAATTGTTGGGAATATATGTACAGCATGGTCCTCTTTTAATTAAGGCACATACGCCTCCTTGTTCGGCTAGCAACTAATCTAATGCTAGTCGGTTTTTTAATGTCATTTCCTGATTTTGCTTAGCTTCTTCCATAATAAGTTCAAATCCTTGGGCTGTGTCATTTGCCACTGTTTCTAATGCAAGTGCTAACTGATTTATTTGGGCCTCAAGTTTCAACGGTGCAGCGGGAGACAGGTTAATAAAAACATTTTTTAAAGTTTTTTTTATCCAAGATGGAATTTGGAGCCCCCACTTTTGTTCATGGGACCACTGCTGGGGCAGTTCTTTTGTTCTAAATATTGCGTTGGGCATTAATAGAGCACTTTCAACTGCACACCAACGATGCCAATATTTTGGCAAGTTGGTATGGCCATGCAGCCCGCACAATAGGAGATGCCCTGGGTTAGTGTGTTTAACAGTTGTAAATCCTCTTTGATCCCAGTGACTAGCATATTTCCCACAGAGCTGGCCTCAGCTTTTTGTACCAGTTATGTTTCAACCCCATCTCTGTCTTCCTCTAAGCATTGGACCAAGCAAATACCAATGATAGGGAACACTAGAGAGGCTTTTTGTGGTAGGGTCCCAAGGTAGAAACTCAGAATAAGTTTCATTGGTGATTTGGCAAGCGTTATAAGTGGTTCTATGAAAGGACCATCCCTCTTATTCCATGGCAATGTAATTTACACAAGAGCCTTTGGTGAGGGACCTTGTCAAAGGCTTTCTGAAAATCTAAGTATACTATATCTACTGGATCCCCCTTGTCCGCATGTTTGTTAACCCCTTCAAAGAACTCTAAGGGTATGTCTACACTACCCCGCTAGTTCGAACTAGTGGGGTAATGTAGGCATACCGCACTTGCAAATGAAGCTCGGGATTTGAATTTCCTGGGCTTCATTTGCATAAGCCGGGTGCCGCCATTTTAAAATCCTGGCTGATTCGAACCCCGTGCCGCGCGGCTACACGTGACACGAACTAGGTAGTTCGAACTAGGCTTCGTAGTTCGAACTACCATTACTCCTCATTCCACGAGGAGTAACGGTAGTTCGAACTAGGAAACCTAGTTCGAACTACTTAGTTCGTGCCGCGTGTAGCCGCGCGGCACGGGGTTCGAACCAGCCGGGATTTAAAAATGGCGGCGCCCGGCTTATGCAAATGAAGCCCGGGAAATTCAAATCCCGGGCTTCATTTGCAAGTGTTGTATGCCTACATTACCCCACTAGTTCGAACTAGGAGGGTAGTGTAGACATACCCAAATAGATTAATAAGACATGATTTCCCTTTACCGAAACCATGTTGACTTTTGCCCAACCAATTATGTTCTTCTACGTGCCTCACAATTTTATTCTTTACTATTGTTTCAACTAATTTGCCTGGTACTTAAATTAGACTTACCGGTCTGTAATTGCCAGGATTGTCTCTAGAGCCCTTTTTAAATATTGGTGTCACATTAGCTACCTTCCAGTCATCAGGTATGGAAGCCGATTTAAGGGATAGGTTACAAACCACAGATAATAGTTCAGCAATTTCCCATTTGAGTTCTCTTAGAACCCTTGGATGAATGCCATCCAATCCCGGAGATTTGTTAACATTAAGTTTTTCTATTTGTTCCAAAACCTCCTCTAATGACATTTCAATCCCGGACAGTTCCTAAGATTCATCACCCACAAAGGACGGTGCAGATTTGGGAATTTCCCTAAAGTCCTCAGCCGTGAAGACTGAAGCAAAGAAATCATTTAGTTTCTCCACAATGGCTTTATGGTCCTTGATTGCTCCTTTTATATCTCAATCATCTAGGGGACCCACAGGTTTTTTAGCAGGTTTCCTGCTTCTAATGTACTTAAAAAACATTCTGTTATTTCTTTTTGAGTTTTTGGCTAGCTGTTCCTCAAAATCTTTTTTTGCTTTTCTTATTACAGTTTTACACTTGATTTGACAGTGTTTATGTTCCTTTCTATTTCTCTCACTAGGATTGGACTTCCACTTCTTAAAAGATGCCTTTTTGTCCCTCACTGCTTCTTTTACATGGTGGTTAAGCCACAGTGACTCTTTTTTAGGTCTCTTGCTATGTTTTTTAATTTGGGGTATACATTTAAGTTGGGCCTCTATTATGGTGTCTTTAACAAGTTTCCATGCAGCTTGCAGGGATTTGGCTCTAGTCACTGTGCCTTTTAATTTCTGTTTAACTAACCTCCTCATTTTTGTGTAATTCCCCTTTTTGAAATGAAATGCCAGGGTGCTGGACTGCTGAGGTGTTCTTCCCACCACAGGAATGTTAAATGTTATTATGTTATGGTCACTATTCCCAAGCGGTCCTGTAATGGTTATTTCCTGGACCTGATCCTGCGCTCCACTCAGGACTAAATCGAGAATTGCCTCTCCCCTTGTGGGTTCCTGTACCAGCTGTTCCAAGAAGCAGTCATTTAAGACACTGAGAAATTTTATCTTAGCTTCTCTTCCTGAGGTGACATGTATCCAGTCAATATGGGGATAATTAAAATCCCCCATTATTATAGACTTCTTTATTTTGGTAGCCTCTCTAATCTCCCTCAGCATTTCAATGTCAGTATCGCTGTCCTGGTCAAGTGGTTGATAATATATCCCTACTGCTAATTTCTTATTATTGGAGCATGGAATTACTATCCATAGCGATTCTATTGAACCTATTGCTTCATTTAATATTTTTATTTCATTTGATTCTACATTATCTTTCACATACAGTGCCGCTCCACCATCCACCTGGCTTGCTCTATCCTTCCGATATATTTTATACCCCGGTATGATTGTGTCCCACAGATTTTCCTCATTCCACCAGGTTTCACTGATGCCTATTATGTCAATCTCCTCCTTTAATATGAGGTACGCTAGTTCACCCATCTTATTAGTCAGACTCCTAGCATTTGTGTAGAAGCACTTTAAAAATTTGCCACTGCTTATTTGTCTGCCCTTCCCTGATGCATTGGATTCCTTTATATGCAGTTGCTTGTCTACTCTGGCCCATGGCTTGTCCTCTCCCCTCCTTCTTTCTGACTACAGCTTAGATAATCTCTATCAACGGATTCTCCTCTAAGAGAAGTCTCCATCCGATTTATGTGCATCTCCGCACCAATCGGCTTTCCCTCATCTCTTACTTTAAAAACTGCTCTACGGCCTTTTTAATGTTTAGTGCCAGAAGTCTGGTTCCACCTTGGTTTACATATTATATGGCATCAGCATGTTTATAAGGCATCAGCATGTTTATAAGGATAAGCTTCTACCCATCCCGAAAACATATTAATGATTACAAGAATGTACTCATATCCACAAGATTTAGGCATTTGTACAAAATCCATTTGTAAATTCACAAAGGGTCCCCAAAGTGTGTGTGTGGGGGGTTGCTGCAATTTTAGTTTTTACCCATTGTCCAATGCTATAAACTAAACAGTACTGCAGTACTGTGCCACCACAGCAGGAAAATGTGGGGCGAACCAATCCTGCTGCACCACTGCAATCATCCCCCCTGTGCTCGTGTGGGCCACCGAGTGGGGCACACGAGCAAGAGCAAGGTAGAGCAGGAGGGCTTGAGGCACAACCAGGCGGCCGGAGCAAGTCGGGGTGCATCAAGAATCCCCGCCGCAGCCAGTCTGCTTTTTCAGTCTCAGGTGCCTTGCCTCGTAGCACAGCTGGGCTACAGAAGGGCAGACAAGAACATGTTTAGGAGCCTGAGGGCCAGAAAGGGCTGCATTCTTTGCTGATTGATCAGCAAAGGCATTTTTATAGGTAACTTCGTCAGAAGGGGCCAAGTGTGCTTGACACTTGACAATAGACAAGGAGGAGGGTAAAGGAAAACACAAAGTACATTTACATAACAGCTATTGTAGATGGGGAAACCAGCGAAAGTAAGGAAGCCACGTTGCTTTCACAACTGTCTACAATTATGGACAACGCCAAAGGCATATCGGGAGTAAGTATAAATATTGGCAGACAGTCCTTTAACTAAAATGCAGGCGTGAGTTAGTGCAGTCAAGAGAACAAGGGAATCTTATTTACAACCTTTAAGGGTAGGAAAGGCGAGCAAAAGATCATTTAATTTAATTATTTTTTTAGGCCTTTTAAGGTGCCCGGCACCAATGAATAGCAGGGCAAGTGGCCATTATTGCAATGGTGGGGTTACTAGTTTCTTCATTGTATTTAAATATTTTGATGTCTCACTTGCCCGTGTTGTGTTACTTACAGATTCTTTGTCATCTCTGGCTAAACCACTTTTATAATTAGTGTTCAAGTTGCAAAAGCTAAATATTTCCTTAGTATGGCAATTTAAGCAAAGCGACCCCAGTGGAAGGGGATTGGTACCCCACTTTCAAGCCTCCTTTTCACAGTGCAAATTTTGCTTTTTTCCTTCAGCTCCATAAGAGTAGCAGGAGCAGTGGAGACATTGTTACATTCTTTTAACTTAAACAATTTTTATACTATTATTTTTTACTACATTTTGAGTTGCCAATTGATTGGGCCCAATTATTAATTTTGTTTTGTTTAAAGTTACACTTTTGCTTTACTTAAATTATTTTTTATTTAAAAACAATATTCTATGCAATTTGCAAAACATATTAAAACAACACAAAACACCATCAGAACATAAGAACGGCCGTACTGGGTCATAAGAACATAAGAACAGCCGTACTGGGTCATAAGAACGGCCGTACTGGGTCAGACCAAAGGTCCATCTAGCCCAGTATCCTGTCTGCCGACAGTGGCCAGCACCAGGAGCCCCAGAGAGGGTGGACCGAAGACAATGATCAAGCGATTTGTCTCCTGCCATCCCTCTCCAGCCTCTGACAAACAGAGGCCAAGGACACCATTTTATCCCCTGGCTAATAGCCGTTTATGGACCTAACCTCCATGAAATTATCTAGCTTCTCTTTAAACTCTATTATAGTACTAGCCTTCACAGCCTCCTCTGGCAAGGAGTTCCACAGCTTGACTACACGCTGTGTGAAGAAGAACTTTCTTTTATTAGTTTTAAACCTGCTCCCCATTAATTTCATTTGGTGTCCTCTAGTTCTTCTATTATGGGAACTAATAAATAACTTTTCTTTATTGGCCCTCTCCACACCACTCATGATTTTATAGACCTCTATCATATCCCCCCTCAGTCTCCTCTTTTCTAAACTAAAAAGTCCCAGTCACTTTAACCTCTCCTCATATGGGACCCGTTCCAAACCCCTAATCATTTTAGTTGCCTTCTTCTGAACCCTTTCCAAGGCCAAAATATCTTTTTTGAGGTGAGGAGACCACGTCTGTACACAGTATTCAAGATGTGGGCGTACCATAGTTTTATACAGGGGGCAGTAAGATATTCTGGGTCTTATTTTCTATCTCTTTCCTAATAATTCCTAGCATCCTATTTGCCTTTTTGACCGCCGCTGTACACTGCGTGGAAGTTCTCAGAGAACTGTCCACGATAACTCCAAGATCTCTTTCCTGATTTGTTGTAGCCAAATTAGACCCCATCATACTGTACGTATAGTTGGGGTTATTTTTCCCGATGTGCATTACTTTACACTTATCCACATTAAATTTCATTTGACATTTTGTTGCCCAATCACTCAGTTTGGTGAGATCTTCTTGAAGTCCCTCACAGTCTGCTTCTGTCTTGACCATCCTAAACAGTTTTGTATCATCTGCAAACTTCACTACCTCACTGCTTACCCCTTTCTCCAGATCATTTATGAATAAGTTGAAAAGGACTGGTCCCAGGACTGATCCTTGGGGGACACCACTAGTTACCCCTCTCCAATCTGAAAATTTACCATTTATTCCTACCCTTTGTTTCCTGTCTTTTAACCAGTTCTCAATCCAAGAAAGGACCTTTCCTCTTATCCCATGGCCATGTAATTTAAACAAGAGGGACCTTGTCAAAGGCTTTCTGAAAATCTAAGTATACTATATCTACTGGATCCTCCCTGTCTGCATGTTTGTTAACCCCTTCAAAGAACTCTAAGGGTACGTCTACACTACAGCGCTAATTCGAACTAACTTAGTTAATTCGAACTAAGCTAATTCGAACTAGCATGTCCACATTGAGTGGACCCTGAACAGGGCTTAAGGATGGCCGGAAGCAGTGACTGCAGGGCATCAGAGGAGGACTTAGAGCATGGAGATGCTGTCTCAGGCTAGCCGAGGGCTGCGCTTAAAGGGACCCGACCCCCACCCCGGACAGACAGTTCTCAGGGGTGCCCCGCTTGCAAATCAGTCCTGGCTTGGAGTGCCCGGAGTACCCACACTGGGCACATCACAGCACTCGGCCATCAGCTCGGCTGCACTTGCCGCAGGCTGCCATCTGGGGAGAGGGGGTAATTGGGGGGCTGCAGGAGAGCTTCCACACCCAGAAGCCCGCAGAGCCAGCCCAGTCCTCCTCATCGGGGGCTCGTGCCCCATTCCTCCCTCACCTCCTTCCACTTACCCCTCCCTAGCCCCTCTTCCTGATGTACAAAATAAAGGACAATTGTATTCAAAAATGGAATCTGTCTTTATTGAACAAAACTGGGGGAGACTGGGAAAAGGAGGTGGGAGAGGGGAAGAGAGAGGGTGGGAGAGGGGAGGGCAACTACAATGATCAGGGGTTGGGAACAGGTCCCATATGAAGAGAGGCTAAAGAGACTGGGACTTTTCAGCTTAGAAAAGAGGAGACGGAGGGGGGACAGGATAGAGGTCTCTAAAAGCAGGAGTTGGGTGGAGAGGGTGCATACAGAAAAGTTCTTCATTAGTTCCCATAAAGAAGGACTAGAGGACACCAAAGGAAAGGAATGGGTAGCAGGCTTCAAACTAGTAATAGAAAGTTGTTCTTCACAAAGCAAAGAGTCAACCTGTGGAACTCCTTGCTGCAGGAGGCTGTGAAGGCTACAACTAGAACAGAGTTTAAAGGAACGTGAGATCAAGTCATGGAGGTTGGGTCCATAGAGTGGTATTAGCCAGGGGTAGGAGTGGTGTCCCTGCCCAAGGTTTGTGGAAGGCTGGAGAGGGATGGCACGAGATAAATGGCTTGGTCACTGTCTTCGGTCCATTCCCTCCAGGGTCCCTAGGGTTGGCTGCTGTTGGCAGACAGGCTACTGGGCTAGATGGACCTTTGGTCTGACCCAGGACGGCCATTGTAAGCTCAGGGCTCAGGGTTGGGGGTCTCAGTGGACCCCCTTGATTTTCATGCACACCTGCTCCTGGGTGGCCAGGCTGGCAGCTCTCCTGCCCTAGCTGGCCACTTTCCTGTGCCTAGTGCGGAGATCGTGGACGAGGTCCACGATGTCCGCACTAGCCCAGGCGGGTGCCCGCCTCTTGCGGTCCCGGGCAAGCACCTGGGAGCCGCCAGCCTGGTCCCGGGAAGAGGGGGGGGGGCTGGGGGGCATTGGGTGGGTGGCTCGATCCGTGCCAGGTGCAGGGTCTGCTGGCTGGGTGCTGGCAGGCTTGCACCTGGCACGGGCACCGTAGCCAGCCCGTGCCCCTTTAAAGGGTTCGGGGCCAGGAGGGGGGCAGACGAGTTTCCCTGGTGTTGGCCAGAGTGGCCACCAGGGAAACCTGGGGAGGGCTAGCCTCCCACTAGTTCGAATTAAGGGTCTACACAGCCCTTAATTCGAACTAGTAAGTACGAACTAGGCTTAAGCCTCGTGGAATGAGGATTACCTAGTTCGAACTAAGCGCTCCGTTAGTTCGAATTAAGTTCGAACTAGCGGAGCGCTAGTGTAGCACCTATGAAAGTTAGTTCGAACTAACGTCCGTTAATTCGAACTAACTTTGTAGTGTAGACATACCCTAACAGATTAGTAAGACAGGATTTCCCTTTACAGAAACCATGTTGACTTTTGTCCAACAAATTATGTTCTTTTACATGGTTCACAATTTTATTCTTTACTATTGTTTCGACTAATTTGCCCAGTACTGAAGTTAGACTTACCACAAAAACAACATTATGTCATGACAGAAAACCATGGTTGTTGCTTTTTTTTTTTTAAGTTGGTACCAGTGCTTTTTGATGTTCTGAAGGAGAAAGAAAATATTTCTACCTCCGTGGGGGTGGCACATTATATTTTAGTATACTTTACAGATGTCTTCGCTAATTTTGATTCGCCTGCTGTTACTCAATGGTATGCTTCTGTTTTGCACACCAGTTTTAGAGGGTTTGAATGGATTACTTTATTGTTCGATTATTAAGTTCAAGGTGGCATGTTTGAATTTCTCTCTTGTACTGCTGATTAGGGTTTTTAACATGTGAAGCGTTACATTATTGTGATGAGAGAATTTTCTGCTAGAAACTTTTTTAAAACAAGGCATTTGCTAGTTACTTTTCCAGCAATCAAAAAGATTTTTTTTCTGGAAAAGAATCATATACAATGTTACAAGCTTACTTATGGGGGACAGCGGACCCCACATTCTTCTGAACTAAACAGGCAGTTTGTTATTCATACAACCTTGGATCTGAAAGCAAGCCAAAAGTGTATGATTTGTTTTCTTAGAGAGCAAATTTAACCTTTAAGGGTGCAGCTTTTACAATAAATTTACAATGTATACATTCCATTCTTTTATGCAGTTAACCAGTTAAGGGTTAATAGAATTTATCTCTTTTTTTTAGTAGATTTAACAAAGTATCTGTAGCCAAATGTTTATTTGATTGTTTTAAAAGATTTCAATTGACTTTATAATTTTTGGGGGGAGTCCTTTAGACTCCTTACCTGGGATTTATTTAAGCGCTTGGACGTTTTCTTATACCACTGCAGATTGGATTTCAAGAAATAGCCAATTTTTCTTGATTTGTTTTAAATGTAATTTAAGATTTTTTTTATTTTTGTTTTTTTGTTTTTTGCAAGTCTTTTAGACTCCTAATTTGAAATTCAGTTTTCCTTTTAGACACCACCTCATACTAATTGAAAAAGGCATCCCATTGAATCTGGGGTATCTTAGATCTTCTGGATTCCAAGGCACCCTTCAAGTGCACTATTTTACCTATATTAAAAGTACCATTCACCAGAAACTGTCTAGATGAATCATTTTATGTGTACACATCCCACTGATCCAGAAACTTGCAAGTTTTAGGAGAGCAATGCACATACATATAGTATGCTGGAGTCCCCTTAAGGGGGAATGGGAATCTCCTTTGACTGTCAAGTACCTATTACCTCATTTACACAGGGAAACACAGGTACACTAGTGGGGAAGTCTGCACTGTCCAGGCATCATCCCGCGATTTCTGTCTCCGAGGTGATCCTGACCCATCACTACCCAGGCATCATCTCACGATTTCTGTCGCCGAGGTGATCCTGACCCCCCCGGTAACAGGATGTAGCTAGAGACAGGGAGGGGTAAATGGGGTTAGTCACCACTGAGACCTCATACCATCCGAGACTTTAACTGCTAGAGCTGGTTGCTCCTTTGCAGCAGGCAGCCAGGGTGGCTGACGGATGCCCCAGTAGTCTATCTTAGGGAGGTAACAAGACTCAATGCTCATTTCTCAGGAATCATGCATTCAGTCAGATACATTCACACACTCAACAAACGCATGATTTAACAACCGGACTTATATACCAGACTCTCCCTCCAGAATATTCTTATTTCCAAATTCCTGACAGAACTGTGGGGTTTTTTTAAGCAGGCACACTGGTTTTGAACTGACCTGAGTTTAAAGGTTCGGATCCAGCAATTCCACCAAGCACCTGAAGCCAACTGGAAGCCCTCTACTGATTCTGAAAGTAGGGATTTAAAAGGCTCCTCACCTTGCTTGTGGTGCCTGGAGTTAGGTAGGGAGTGGCCCATGGTTTTTCCCGAGCGAAAAGCAGGATGTGTGGATCTGAGTCACGGCACCAGAATTGTCGTGAAATAAACACACACTAGGTTTAGGGTTCAAGTAAGACAAAATCATTTTAATAACCCAGCTGGGGGTGGTGGTGTTGCAGATGGAAGGGAGTTACCCCTTACCAATACAAGCCTCTCCTCACACTCAAACGTCTGAGATATTTATACCTTCTTACAAAGTCACAGTGGAAATTTACAGAGAAAAGAGGAAGTAAGGCACTTTACTCTTAGATGGTAACATCTGCTTGACCCGATAAACAGCAAGCAGTACGATTTTTTTTGTTTTTTTGTTTGTTTAACAGCATTGTGGTTTCTTGCTCAACTTGCTTAGGAAGCTCACTTCTGACGCAGGATACACTGCGTACAGTTCAGTCTTTGGCCAGGCTAGTGAGGCCTACCTCCACAGTATGTATTGGACATAAATATTTTACTTAATTTAAAATAAAGTTTGATCAACTAACATGAGAAAGTTAAAAGGTTTAATCTCTGTAATAATTCAAATGCAACTGCCCAGATGCATCCCTAGCAAAATGGCTTGACTAATTATGTAATTAACAGTGCGTTTCCATTAGCAACAGTAATCTACAGGTTTGGAGAAGGCCGGGCCTGAACACTGCCGAGAGAATCCACTCAAGGCAAATTGCTCAAAACCAGGGCACCTGACAGCCCTTGACTGGAGACCTTTCCAAAATAGGCCACAAACCAGTCACACTGAGCACTTCAGCTGCCAATCCAGCCTGCAGGAAGCCTCATGAGCAAAACCCCTCAGATACCCCAGCTCTTTCTATGCCACAATCAGCCCTGGGCTTACACACAGGTGAGGGGTAATACAGCCCAATCTCTCCAACCCAGAACAGACGCATCCGGTTCCAAAGAACCAGCCATAAATTCCTCGTCAATTTATACTTTAGATCATACCCACCAGATCACAGTCGACCAATCCTTTAGAATCTAAATGATTATTAATAAAAGACAGAAAAGGTTGAGAGAAAGGCTGCTAAGGAGAATACATTATATACATCAATCAGCAAATTCTTGATGCAGTATCTTAGTGGAGATGTTACAAATTACTAGCATAAGTCTTTGGGGTACATCGTATGTCAGGATGGGTCAGCAATTCTTCCCATGTCTCTGTCCTTAGCAAGGCTGCATCTGGGATAAGTAGCAAGACTGAAGACAAGATGGAGCCCCCCTCATGGCATTTGATATTCATTTCTGGTGCCTCCCAAGCTAGAGCTAGTTACATGGTCAAGTGACCTGTTTCATATGCCAGCAGCCATTGTGCTCTGGCTGCTTTGCAGCTTTCCACACGCATTCTTCAGGTGTTTATTGGCCACCTTGAGAACTATTGTCCTTGGAGATATACTGACTAGCATAGTCACTCATAGGACATTCCGTCCTCATGACAGGCAGTACATACACAGCATCAGCAGAGCCCATAGTCAGAACTCCCCATACGAACTCCAAACATGTACAAGAATACCATACACAGAATCAGCACAATATCAGCTTTTGTTTGACACCTCACACGGCCCACTTTGTACCAAATTTGGGGCAAACAGTTCCCCGTGATCACAGCAGGAATCTGTATGCTCACCTTAAAATCCAATAACGTGATGGGGCCTCAAGAAAGGGTTGGGGTCTTGAGGAAGGATCTGGGATGCAGAAGCAGGCAGGTGTCTGGCCGGGGGAAGATGCAATGTGTGGCCAAGAGAGAGGGTGCAAGAAAAAAGGAGGGTGTCAGTACAATCTGGGGGTGCTGGCTGCTGGGGGAAAGGGAATTGAGGTGATTGGGAGGGAGTGTCTGGGAAGGACAGCAAATATTACCTGGCTTTGGGTCCCCTTGCAGCAACATCTCCAGTCACACTGTCTTGGTCACCCCAGAGGGAGGCTCCACTGCTGCAGCAGCAGCCACACAGAATAGGACCAGCCCCAGAGACCAGAGGGACCACTACTGCACCCATTCTATCCAGGGCTGGAGGTGTTGCTACTGCAGCCATGCAGCTCAGGAACAGCCCCAGAGGCACCCCTGACATGGCTATGTGGTCCTGGAGGCCAGCAGTGCAGTGGCAGCAATGCCTCTAGTGCCGGGCTCAGGTTGTGTGGCAAAGACTCAGCCTAGCACTGCCTCCTCTCTAGTGGTTACAAAGCACGAAGAGGGGATGGGGCTAAGCTCCTTCACCCTCAGCACATGCTCATTTTGAGGTGGGGCCTGGCACTGCCTTGTGGACAGGATCAAAGTCTTAGGAAGGCTGGATTCTGCTAACAGAAAATTTTGCTCACCCCCACTATAGGGTTTCTCATCTGTGTGGGATCAACTATATGCAAAAAGCCTTGAACTCTCGCTATAGCATATCCCAAAGTCAAAGCAGTTAAAGAATTTCTCTCCTGTGAAAGTTCTCATGGATAACAAAGTGTGACCACTGACTAAAAGATTTCCTACAGTGAAAGCAGGTGAATAACTTCTTCCGTATGGGTTTTCCTATGTCTTACAAGGGTTGAGGTCTGACGGAAGCTTTTCCCACTATCAGAGCAGCTGAAGGGTTTCTCTCACGTGTGAACTCTCCTATGGATAACAAGGTGTGACCTCCGACTGAAGTTTTTCCCGCAGTCAGAGCAGCTGAAGGGTTTCTCTCCCGTGTGAACTCTCCTATGGATAACAAGCTGTGACCGGTCACTGAATCTTTTCCCACAGTCAGAGCAACTGAAGGGTTTCTCTCCCGTGTGAACTCTCCTATGGATAACAAGGCATGACCTCTGACTGAAGCTTTTCCCACAGTCAGAGCAGCTGAAAGGTTTCTCCCCTGTGTGGGCTCTCCTATGGATAACAAGGTGTGACCTCCGACTGAAGCTTTTCCCACAGTCAGAACAGCTGAAAGGTTTCTCCCCTGTGTGGGCTCTCCTATGGATAACAAGGTGTGACCTCTGACTGAAAGTTTTCCCACAATCAGAGCAGTTGAAGGGCTTCTCTCCTGTGTGGGCTCTCCTATGGCTAATAAGATATGACCGGTCAGTGAAGCTTTTCCCACAGTCAGAGCAGCTGAAGGGTTTCTCTTCTGTGTGGACTCTCCTATGTCTAACAAGGTATGACCCGTGACTGAAGCTTTTCCCACAGTCAGAGCAGCTGAAGGGTTTCTCTCCCGTGTGAACTCTCCTATGTATAACAAGGTGTGACCTCTGACAGAAGCTTTTCCCACAGTCAGAGCAGCTGAAGGGTTTCTCTCCTGTGTGGGCTCTCCTATGGACAACAAGGTGTGACCTCCGACTGAAGCTTTTCCCACAGTCAGAGCAGCTGAAGGGTTTCTCTCCCGTGTGAACTCTCCTATGGATAACAAGCTGTGACCGGTCATTGAATCTTTTCCCACAGTCAGAGCAGCTGAAGGGTTTCTCTCCCGTGTGAACTCTCCTATGGATAACAAGGCATGACCTCCGACTGAAGCTTTTCCCACAGTCAGAGCAGCTGAAAGGTTTCTCCCCTGTGTGGGCTCTCCTATGGATAACAAGGTGTGACCTCTGACTGAAACTTTTCCCACAGTCAGAGCAGCTGAAGGGTTTCTCTCCTGTGTGGGTTCTCCTATGGATAGCAAGCTGTGACCTCCGACTGAAGCTTTTCCCACAGTCAGAGCAGCTGAAGGGTTTCTCTCCTGTGTGGGCTCTCCTATGGATAACAAGGTGTGACCTCTGACTGAAGCTTTTCCCACAGTCAGAACAGCTGAAGGGTTTCTCTCCCGTGTGAACTCTCCTATGGATAACAAGCTGTAACCGGTCATTTAATCTTTTCCCACAGTCAGAGCAGCTGAAGGGCTTCTCTCCTGTGTGGGCTCTCCTATGCCTAACAAGGTGTGACCTCCGACTGAAGCTTTTCCCACAGTCAGAGCAGCTGAAGGGTTTCTCTCCCGTGTGAACTCTCCTATGGATAACAAGCTGTGACCGGTCATTGAATCTTTTCCCACAGTCAGAGCAGCTGAAGGGTTTCTCTCCTGTTTGGGCTCTTTCATGTTTAATAGGAGTTACACAGTCACTGCAAGCACAAGGTGAATGTTGATGGGGGATTTTCTTTTGAACAGTTTCTGTATTTGTTTTCAACCTTCTGCTCCTCTGACTGGATTTATCCTGTCCTGCTTTTGGAGGGTTTCCCTGCTGCCTTTGTAGACTACGCTGACTCTCATGAGTCTCTCCTTGCTCAGGACTCTGAGAAACATGCCCTTCACATCTTTCCACTAACACACCACATGGAGCCATTCGCTCACGTCCTTCCGCCTGAAGACTCCTCTCACTGTTCTCATTCAGCATCCCATCACCTGCTGGGATAGAGAGAGAAATCACACAGGAGTCATTCCCTATGCTGAGCTGAAATAAAAATTCTGAATGGTGAATAGAAAATGCAGGATAAACCCAAAGAATGGCTGGAAAGATACGATAATCATGAGCTGAGTTCACCCTGCACCGCCATAACTCTTTCCCCACCCAGCACTCTCAGACTGGAGTTGAAGACAGGCTGAAGGGCCAGTCAGACTTGATGAAAACACACAACCAACATCTGCTATGAGAACAGAGACATTGGTTAGAGTCAGTTTAGCTGATTTCTCACCTGTGTGGGTGTCACTGATGATCTCCCCTTCCTCACAGCCTTGGAGATCCGGGATCTGCAGCTCTTCCCATTGCTCCACCCAGGAGAGCACATGAGATTTGGAAATAGGAAAACCTATTCAGGGAGCAATTAACCAAGTGCTGATCTTGTTCAGTAAGGTCTGTGCCATTCCTGCTTCCAAAGCCAGGATCTGAGTCTCCTACCCAGACAGGCTCCTTCCCCACCTTCCAGAGACTGGTCTCTGGCTGGTACAAGATCCCAGGATACACTAATTCCATACTCCCCCTGTACAACTACCATGTTGTACAACTACCAGCTGACTCCCATGGGGAACTGAGCGCTCTGCTGCACTCTTACAGGATACAACTCAATCTCCTTTAGGACCTGTTCCATACTGGGGCAGGACAGGAACACACTGCTCATAAGGAGAGAGCTCTAGGACTTTCAGGACTGACAGACGCCCCTAGCCAGGACTCATATTTAAGCTGCCACATGTCAGGTCTCTAGGGCTAGGAGGGAAAGGATCCAGCGGAGCTCTAGAGCCTTATGGGCTCTGCCCACAAAGCTCTTGGCTGGGGGATGGAATTGCCCTGCTCTTGGGCTCAGATGTTCTACCTGAGCCAGAAGGAAGCAGGGGAATTGTCTGATCAGGAAAATGAATCCTTAGCTGGCCACTTCAAGCCCTGCCTATGGTCCACACTCCTGATCCTGACTGACTGCCATGGTGGGCCCTGTCAGCTGCCCACAACAGCGGTCAGTCCTGCAGACAGCCAGGAGAGTGCCGGCCTGTTCCTGTGGCCAGCCAAGGTAGAGACAGGTTGGGCTGCTTCTCTGCCACTCATAGATGCTCCTGCAGCTCAGCTCCCCTTCTGCAGCCTTGGTTCTACTCTGCCAGCAGCAGCAGCCCTCCTCTTGCGGCCAGTCGAGCCTGCCATTTGGTGCCCCTCTGGCTTACACAGAATCTACCAGAGGAAGGGAAGGACTCTGAGTTGGCACCTTCCTTCCAGGGGCTCAGCACAATAGCACAAGGGGACCCTGCAAATGCTAAGAGCAGCTGCACCCAGCCCCAGAACTCTGGTACCTGCCTGGGCCCTTCCACTAACACCTCCGGCCAAGGCACAACATGGGCAAGATGGTTGGAACCACAATGAGACCCTGGCTGTGGGAAGAGCAGCACCACTATTATGTCACTGAGTCACCTCTCATGCAGGAGCCAGGATTACTGGGGCAGATACTGCAGATATTGGGGGTTTGGGCAATAAAGGACCTTGAACCAAACCCAACCCAGCTGCTCCAGAGCCCACCTAGCTTTTGTTACACAAGGGGACAGGAATCCTCACCCAGCCAGCTCACAGCCTCGTAATTCTCCTGCATCACATCCCTGTAGAGGGCTCTCTGGCCCGTGTCCAGCAGAGCCCATTCCTCCTCAGAGAAATACACAGCCACCTCTTCGAAGCTCACTAGCTCCACCACGGCCATTTCCTGTCCCTGGCTCTGCAGGCCAGGGACTGAGCTGGAGTCAGATATGGGTGTTCTGCAGCCTGTCAGGGGGAGAAGGGGAATTGAAGACATTTCAAAAAGTGTTTTATTCCTTTCCACACCCAATTCTGCCCAGACTCTGTCTCTGGTGGAAAAGATGCTGGACTCTCTGCTGAGTCTAGATATTCCATAAACACCACACACAAGTTAGATCCAAAAGCCGTATTTATTTCTCACAATACCTGGCTTGAGTTACATTACTTTGCCTGCAACAATGGGATTTGGTTCTCAGCACCCTGTGTTTCTGCTAAACAAGCCACATATTCATCTGCCTGGACATGGACATAGATTTAATTTAATTTGGGCTGCAGTATTTATAATCCTTCATTGATTTGCAGCCCAAACTTTGGTTCTCTCATCTGACACAGACTTTTGTCACATTACCGGATTGGAGGGAAGCAGCCAGATCGCTGCTGCACCCCTAGGTGGGGGTGTTGGCCCCAGAAATCTGTATGAAAGGGAGCCATGTGGGGTATTGAATGGGAGCTTGGTGTTTTCTGATCCTGTATACACTGTTTATGTGAGTATATAATGTCTGTGTGTGTAGATCTGTAATCTGTGTGGAAACTGAAGATTTCCCTGCATGTGGTTAAGCATTGGGCAGGGCCGAGCCTGTGGAGCCTGTGGACATGCTAATTACCTGTGGAACAATTGTTCTCAATGGGCCAAAGACACACCCAAAGAATGGGGGCTGTCCTGAGAGCAGCCAGCAGGGAACACAGAGAGGCTGAGGACCAGGTGACCTGCTACATACTAGAAGAGGCCAGGAAGGAGTATAAAGAGGCCATGTGGTCGATGCCCTTTTGTTCTCAGCTCAGCACTTCATCCCAGAGGCAGCACTGCAGGGATTGAAGAGCCCGGAAGACCTGTGAACCCATCCTGATCGTAGGATGTGCAATAAGAACTTTTAAACCAGCAGCTGCAACATCTCTGCTAGAGCCTGCATCGAGAACTGGGAGATTCGGTGCATGTAACGTACTGTACTTTAATAACCTTACTCTCAGGCTTTTCTTTCTTGTAATAATAAACCTTTAGATATAGATTCTAAAGGATTGGGCCAGCGTGATTTGTGGGTAAGGTCCAGAGGGTAAATTGACCAGGGATCTGTGGCTGGTTTCTTGGAACCGGACAGAACTCGTTCGGGGTAGGTGGGATTGGGTGCTAGGACCCCCCACCTGTGTATAGGCCCGGGGCCATCTGGGGCACGGATATTGCTGGGGTGTCGGAGGGGTTTTGCTCGGGAGGCTTCAGGCAGGCTGCTGAAGCGCTCTGTGAGACTGGTTTGTGGCCTGTTTGGAGAGGTCGCCAGTCAGGGGGACTGTAAGGAGCCCCGGATTTGAGCAATTCGCCCTGAGCGGACGCCCTCAGCTGTGCCCAGACACGGCCCGGTCCGTCACAACTTTATAAACTCTCTCCACAACAGAGAGGAAGTGAAGTTAATATGAGTATTCATATACATATTATTAAACACGTGTGCTGAATGTTTACAGGATAAGACCTTAAAATTCATGGATTAATGGCATCAGAAGATATCCTTAGCCATGCAGTCTGTCCACTCTGCGGCACATGCCATTACACCTAGCCCAGCTACCCATGCACAAAGCTCTGTTTCCCCACAGCATATTTTGTAGAAAGTTACCCAGGATACGTCTACACTGGCCCCTTTTCCGGAAGGGGCATGTTAATTTCATCTATCGTAGTAGGGAAATCCGCGGGGGATTTAAATATCCCCCGCGGCATTTAAATAAAAATGTCCGCCGCTTTTTTCCGGCTTTTAGAAAAGCCGGAAAAGAGCGTCTACACTGGCCCCGATCCTCCGGAAAAAGTGCCCTTTTCCGGAGGCTCTTATTCCTACTTTGACATGCTGGACTCTATATACCTCTTTGAAGTAGGAATAAGATCCTCCGGAAAAGGGCGCTTTTTCCGGAGGATCGGGGCCAGTGTAGACGCTCTTTTCCGGCTTTTCTAAAAGCCGGAAAAAAGCGGCGGACATTTTTATTTAAATGCCGCGGGGGATATTTAAATCCCCCGCGGATTTCCCTACTACGATAGATGAAATTAACATGCCCCTTCCGGAAAAGGGGCCAGTGTAGACGTAGCCCCAGTGTTGATATGAAGACTCTCACTGAACTGTATCCACTAGACCAGGGGTGGGCAATTCATTTTGTTTGGGGAGGGGGGGGGAGAGACTCCAAGATTTTGGAAAGTGGTTGAGAGCTGCACTCTTCCAAGACATTAAGTAGGAAATACAGTGTATGGGATGGACACTGGGAGAAGAAGGGAGCTTTGGGTAAGGGGTTGGGATGCAGGAGTGAAAGAGGGTTCTGGGAAGGAGTTTGAGTGAAGGAGGCAGGTGTGATCTGGGGCACTGGATTAGCCAACTACTCATGAGATATTTAAAATAAAGTTAATTGAGAGAAGCAGCTAAGTGGACAAATAAGGGGATGAGGGTTACTTGGATGCAGGAAAAGAACAAAGAGTTTGGGTATGTGAAGTGGGAGGCAGGAGTGGGGGGGCAGAGAACTAGATGGGGAAGGGAGAGGTTGGGGTGCCAGAGGCAAGCTTTGGCCAGGAGACTTACCTGAGTGACTCCCGACCAGCAGCCAAGCACCTCTCTGAGGCAGGCAGGGAGCCTGCTCAACCCTCACACCAGCTACGGAGCCATGTGGGTGCGTGAATAACTATGAGCCAGAGCGGAGGGGGCAAAGTGCTTCCTTTCTGGCCAGAAACCAGCCAATGAGATTGTCTTGGGGGTGGAAGCAGTGCCTGTCGCCTTCCCTCTTCACCTCTGGGCTCACCTTCGCTTTGAGTGGCTTGCAGGTGGGAAGTGGCAAGCATGGAACTAGCCCATAGCTCGCTAAGCATCAGTGGGCTGCATCTGATGGCCTGGCGAGTTAGATAGGCTGTATTTTGCCCAGGCCTGCACTAGACCGAAGAGCCCTTGTGTATCCAGAAGTTTCTCGCCATAAACAAACTGATACCGTGGAAGCCAGTCAGCTCTCAGCCTATTTATTGTTTGAAACCAACCCCATATTGAAACTGACTGAGCAGTGAAATCTGAGCCTGAAGGTGCCGTCCGTTGTGTGCTTTAACTTCACACCCTTAGCATCATACCTTGTACATCAGTGTTTCTCAAAGTGTCTGCAGGTCCCCGTGCAGTGCCCCTGAGGCTCCTCACTGATCACTGGGTGATTTAGGGCTATGTGCACTATGGTCACTGGGTTTAGTTGGTAACTTCCAAGATAATCCCATGAAGATGTTTTCACAAGAATTTTCTCATCATTTAAAGAATTTCTACCAGCAAACTCACCCTGTCTGAAAGCTCCCAGGGATTTTCCTCTTGCTCTCTCCAGTGCAGAGGGCAGAGTGTCTGGTGGGGGAAGGGATAAGAGAGGTGAGATTCCAGGCTCTCCTCTTTATACTAATGTCCCCACGCTGAACTCTGCATTTCACTTGTATCAGAGACCAGACAGATACACTCAAATGTTTAGTATGAAAAGGTCTGAAACTTTCCATGTCCACTCTTGCTTCGGCACCTCCCAGCAATGGAGCCAACATCTCTGCAGCCTCATCCCCGCCCCAGGAGACACAAACTGAAAGTGAGATTTACTTTTCCCTCCTCATCCCCTCCCACCTGGTTTCTCTGTCACTTACCACCGCTTGTCATAACCTAGAGCTGCGCTGGGGGAAGACGTTGCCATGACATTAACTTTACCTATTTGGATCCCTTGAAACCAACGGGAGGCTCAGAGTTTGCAAACCCCTGGCTCTATTTGCAAGCAGTTGACTCTGTTTGCTCAGTGCCTCTAAGGAGAGCAGCATGATGGGGCCGTCATTCTCCATGTGGGAATTGAGGCAGGGATGGTTGGCTTCAGAGGCCAGATTCAATAGTTTCTAATAGTTAAACAACTTTCCCCTACTCCATCCCTCTAGGTACCTTTGAATTCCCTCAGAATCTCCAACAATGCAATCGTTTTCTGGGAGAAACCTCTGACTTGTTCTTCCAGTTCAGGGGAAATCTCCTCTGGCAGCTGGTACTGCCCCGTCTCACACCTGGACAGAAACAATTGCATGTGATTCTGAAAGGTCCCATTGCTGTTCTTCACCTCTGGCCCAGAGAGACCAGCTGGGGACAAAAGTGGAATTGAGTCTCAATGGCCAATTCACTCTTTGGCCTGCAGGTGATGAGGGACAGGATGTTCCCAGGTGAAGGGCTGCAGGAATCTGCCCACTAGGAACCAGACTGAGACACCAGCTTCTCCCTCCCCTGCTCCTTCCACACAGGTCTCTAAACATCCCTCAGGTAGCACAGACTCTGGGTCCCTGCTGCCCTGGTCTAAATGTGCCCAGTGCCCAGCAGTGACAGACCCATATTCCAGTCCCACAGTCCTGAGGCAGCCAGTCCCTAGGTAGGTGACAGCTCTAGGAAATATCTGAAATCAGACTGTGCCCCTGAATGGGGAATTCCAGAGTCTGCTGTGCAAGGGTGAGACCCTCAGAATTAAATGAGTCAGAGACATTTCTATCCAACATCTAGCTGTAGAGCCCTGGGGAGATGTGGTGCCAACATCAGCTCCAAACTCTTTCCCTGCGCTGTGCAGTGTGACAGGAGTGCAAGCCACCTACATGTTCAAGCTGTTTCTTACGTCCTAGAGAAAAGAGACAGAAAAGAATCTCAGCTGCACTGGACACACACAGGGAAGGCAATTTGCAAATATGAGGAAGAGACGCCCTGACCTGGCCCCAGGGCCATAGATTCTGTGACCTAATGGGGCTTTGCCATCTCTAATAGCTCTGTGCCTGTGACTCTGCAAAGCACAACAGTCACTCGCATGGCAGCAATGCACACGCCGAGTTACACCCAGATCGGATGGCTGGACCCCAGCACTTGTGCCTGCATAGTGGGTCTCCCTAGCTGAGGAGCAGAAGTTATGAGGAGTGGGAGAGGGGAGCTGTGAAGGGATGGGGGAAGGGAGAGAGGGGGAGGGATGAGGGAGGCAGGTGTCCAGTTTGGGACTGGAAGACCCTGGCTCAACAAGCTCCTGGAGATGCCAGGGAGCAACACTGGCCCAGGCTGTCGAATACCCAGTTTGCGGCTCCACAGGCTCCCTACCAGCCCCTGTGGAGCCTGTGGGGAAGTCCCTGAGTCGGCATATCCGGCTCAGCATTGGAGCAACTGGGGCGGGGCGGGGGGGGGGAGATCAGCTGGGCCAGGGCAGGGCAAGAACCACTCTTGGGCAGCACGGTGAACAGGGCTGGCCACTGACCAGGCTCCCTAACTTTAATCCAAGCCCCTTCCCTTCTGCCCCCCCTCGCACACAGTTCCTCCAGTGCCTGGCTGGAACGGCTGCCCCACTGCCAGCCCTGCTGGTGCAGTCATGGGGCCAAGGGCAGGGGAATCCTCAGGTTTGGAGAGCAGATGGGGGCTGGAGTGCAGGGGGCAGGAGAGAGGGATGGACCAGAGGATGTCTGGCTGGGGGGTTGAGTCACAGCTTCCCCCAGGATCCCCTCAATGTATTGTTCCCAGCATGGCATATCAATTGGGGGACATATTAATGTGGCTTGGGGGGTTTTTTTGGGGGGGAGGAGGAGGTGTCTTTCAACTATGTTTTCAACAACAGGGTTTCATGTTGATAAGTTTAGGCACGTGCGGAACCGAGCGGTGCAAAAGTGTTGCAGATGGGCCTTTGGTCTGACCCAGGACGGCCATTGTAAGCTCAGAGTCAGGGGTCTCAGTGGACCCCCTTGATTTTCATGCACACCTGCTCCTGGGTGGCCAGGCTGGCAGCTCTCCTGCCCTAGACGGCCACTTTCCTGTGCCTAGTGCGGAGATCGTGGACGAGGTCCACGATGTCCGCACTAGCCGAGGCGGGTGCCCGCCTCTTCTGGTCCCGGGCAAGCTCCCGGGAGCCGCCAGCCTGGTCCCTGGAAGAGAGGGAGGGCTGGGGGGCATCGGGTGGCTAGCTCGAGCCGTGCCAGGTGCAGGGTCTGCTGGCTGGGTGCTGGCAGGCTTGCACCTGGCACGGGCAGCGTAGCCAGCCCGTGCCCCTTTAAGGGGTCCGGGGCCGGGAGGGGGGCAATAGAGTTTCCCTGGTGTTGGCCAGAGTGGCCACCAGGGAAAGCTGGGGAGGGCTAGCCTCCCACTAGTTCGAATTAAGGGGCTACACACCCCTTAATTCGAACTAGCTAGTTCGAACTAGGCTTAATCCTCGTAAAATGAGGTTTTCCTAGTTCGAACTAAGCGCTCCGCTAGTTCGAATTAAGTTCAAACTAGCGAAGTGCTAGTGTAGTGCCTATGAAAGTTAGTTCGAACTAACTCTGTAGTGTAGACATACCCTGGGTGATTTAGGGCTGTGTGCACCGTGGTCACTGGGTTTGGTTGGTAACTTCAATGACAATCCCATGAAGATGTTTTCACAAGAATTTTCTCATCATTTAAAGAATTTCCACCAGCAAATTCACCTTGTCTGAAAGCTCCCAGGGATTTTCCTCTTGCTCTCTCCAGTGCAGAGGGCAGAGTGTCTGGTGGGGGAAAGGATGAGAGGTGAGATTCCAGGCTCTCCTCTTTATTATAATGTCCCCACGCTGAACTCTGCATTTCACTTGTATCAGAGACCAGACAGATACACTCAAATGTTTAGTATGAAAAGGTCTGAAACTTTCCGTGTCCTCTCTTGCTTGGGCACCTCCCAGCAATGGAGCCAACATCTCTGCAGCCTCATCCCCGCCCAAGGAGACACAAACTGAAAGTGAGATTTACTTTTCCCTCCTCATCCCCTCCCACCTGGTCACTTACCACCGCTTGTCATAACCTAGAGCTGCGCTGGGGGAAGACGTTGCCATGACATTAACTTTACCTATTTGGATCCCTTGACACCAACGGGCGGCTCAGAGTTTGCAAGCCCCTGGCTCTATTTGCAAGCAGTTGACTCTGTTTGCTCAGTGCCTCTAAGGAGAGCAGCATGATGGGGCCGTCATTCTCCATGTGGGAACTGAGGCAGGGATGGTTGGCTTCAGAGGCCAGATTCAACAGTTTCTAATAGTTAAACAACTTTCCCCTACTCCATCCCTTCTAGGTACCTTTGAATTCCCTCAGAGTCTCCGACAGCGCAATCGTTTTCTGGGAGAAAGCATTGACTTGTTCTTCCAGTTCAGAGGAAATCTCTTCTGGCAGCTGGAACTGCCCCGTCTCACACCTAGACAGAAACAATTCAATGTGATTCTATTTCATTTACAGATGATAAGATTTGGCTAGTGAGTCTCCGCTCTAACAGGCCTGGAGTTAGAATTCCTTGAATTCCCCCAGCCTGAGAGCAAGGGCAACACAGTCCATGGATATGCAACCTTCCCCTGAAAGGTCCCACTGCTGTTCTTCACCTCTGGCCCGGAGAGACCAGCTGGGGACAAAAGTGGAATTGAGTCTCAATGGCTAATTCTCTCTTTGGCCTCCAAGCGCAGAGGGACAGGATGTTCCCAGGTGAAGGGCTGCAGGAATCTGCCCACAAGGAACCAGACTGAGACACCAGCTCCTCCCTCCCCTGCTCCTTCCACACAGGTCTCCAAACAGCCCACACGGGGAAGGCAATTTGCAAATATGGGGAAGAGATGCCCTGACCTGGCCCCAGGGCCATAGATTCCGTGAGCTAATGGGGCTGTGCCATCTCGAATAGCTCTGTGCCTGTGACTGCAAAGCACAACAGTCACTCACATGGCAGCAATGCACACGCCGAGTTACACCCAGATCGGATGTCTGGACCCCAGCACTTGTGCCTGCATAGTGGGTCTCCCTAGCTGAGGAGCAGAAATTATGAGGGGTGGGAGAGGGGAGCTGTGAGGGGATGGGGACAGGGCGAGAGGGGGAGGGTTGAGGGAGACAGGTGTCCAGTTTGGGACTGAAAGCCCCTGGCCCAACAGGCTCCTGGAGATGCCAGGGAAAGCCACTGGCCCAGGCTGTCGAACACCTAGTTTGCGGTTCCACAAGCTCCCTACCAGCCCCTGTGCAGCCCACGGGGAAGTCCCTGAGTCGGCATATCCAGCTCTTAGCATTGGAGTAACTGGGGGGAGGGGGGGGAGATCAGCTGGGCCAGGGCAGAACAAGAACCACTCTTGGGCAGCACGGTGAACAGGGTTGGCCACTGACCAGGCTCCCTAACTTTAATCCAAGCCCCTTCCCTTCTGCCCCCCCCTCGCACCCAGTTCCTCCAGTGCCTGGCTGGAACGGCTGCCCCACTGCCAGCCCTGCTGCTTGGCATGGTGCAGTCATGGTGCCAAGAGCAGGGGAATCCTCAGGTGTGGAGAGCAGCTGGGGTCTGGATGGGGGACCTGGAGTGCAGGGGGCAGGAGAGAGGGATGGACCAGAGGATGTCTGGCTGGGGGATGGAGTCACAGCTTCCCCTAGGATCTCCTCAATGTATTGTTCCCAGCATGGTATATCAATTGGGGGACATATTAATGTGGCTTGGGGTTTTTTCTTGGGGGGGGGGGGGGGAGGAGATGTCTTTCAACTGTGTTTTCAACAATAGGGTTCCATGTTGATAAGCTGAATTTCAGAAAACTGAAGACGTCGCTGACAGCGATAACAACCGTGAATAAATTGTTCTAAAACACCAACATTGAGCCTGCCACTTGCAGAATCTAGTTTCATTTATAGATGTGGTACAAGAAGAATCAAATGACCTCTAAAAAAAGATGGCCAGGCCCACTTTTGCCAGATGCTAAGCACTATAAATTAAAATTGAACACTCAGCAATTGGAGCAAAACTGGTGGAAGCAGAACGCAAGCCACAGTTCATTCGGCCATGCCAGAAAGGACGGAACTCTGTGTTCATGGCTGTGGAGAGAATTCGGTGCATACGGAATGAACAAGAAAGATCCATGAGAAATGGGGTCCCAGGACTCCACATTCAGTATGCAAGAAGCAGTTCTTTGTGTTATGCTTTTCTTTTTGTTAACACCCCCCCCCCCCCGCTGATCAGTCTGTATTTTTATTAACATTATGTATTGGCTGGTCAAAAGGCTGAATCGAGCAGAGTTGGTTTTATTGGCAGAATATGCCATGGTTATGGGCCCATTGGTGAAAGCACTAAATATTATCCAAGCACAGATAAGTACACTAATGGAATGGAGTGCAGCTGCATAAATTATACCAGCTTCAGGGGGTAGCAGAGAATTTTTTTTCAGTTTATCCTGTACAGACTAACAGTCTGGTAGCACTTTATAGATTAACAAAACATATATGTGGTATCACGAGCTTTCGTGGGCACAGCCCACTTCTTCAGATGACTGGAGTTTTGAGTTTAGGCTGTGCAGAGCCAAAATAAATACATCTGTACAGCCTAAACTCAAAACTCCGGTCACCTGAAGTAGTGGGCTGTGCCCACGAAAACTCATGATACCATCCGTATATTTTGTTGTCTATCAAGTGCTACCAGACCATTTGTTGTTTTTTAAGTTTAAATTATACTTGATGGTTTCAAAACTGCAAAGGAACAAGATGCCCTCTTGACGCCCCTGGTAGATGGACTTCAGTACACCATTCAGAAATGTTTTGGGAAAGCAATTCTGAGAGTCCCAGGAATAAGATAAGAGAAAAGTTATGAGACTCTGTCTTGTCTATAGTGTTCTTTTTACATTTTAAACACCTTTAAAATGCAGTGAGAACAAACATACAGCTAGAGTAGGCAGGGCGAAGTGCAGGGGGGTCTCTGCAGCCCTCCTTAGCCTGCTCAGCCCCTCCGAGTTGCATATAGTATTACAATAAATGTTTAAGCAAATAAAAAGGCCCCTTACCAGGGCCACTGGGGAAACTGCTTTAACCACCAGGAGCGGATGAGAGTTTTGCAGGGCTCAGGGCAGCACAATATTGTGGCCTCTCCCCCCTCCCCCATTTGGAGAAAAACCAGAAAAAAGGGGTGTGTCCCCCTGTGCCCACTCCTCCAGTAGCCCCACGTTGATCATGTTAGGAGAGGGGATGAGGAGGGGGTAGCTAACACCTCCCTCTACAAACCTGCCCTGCCTCTCTCCTCCTGGTGCTGGTCCCTCCCCTGCAGGTGTCCGCCCTTCTGCTTCACCCCCAGAATCCCCTGGCACCTTCACCTTCCCTTCCCCCTGCACCCTCCTGGTGCCTCCCCCTTCCCTCACTGCCCCCGCCCCCTTTGCCCTCTTTTTCCCTGATCCCCACCCCCCACCACCCTCTGCCCCCCTTTCCCTCATGCCCCTCTGCCCTCACACACGTGGCTCCATCCCCGCCCGCCTCACGCCCGCCCCTCCTTCCAGCCTTCTCCCAGCACCTCCCCCTCCCCCCTCCTCTCCCTGCATCCCCCTCCCCCTCCTCTCCCAGCACCTCCCCCTCCCCCAATGCCCTTACCCCCTCCTCTCCCTGCATCCCCCTCCCCCTCCCCTCAGCACAAGCCCCTCCCTCTGCCCCTTCTCCCTTCCAGTGCGCAGGGCGGCCCGGCCCAGGCTCCAGGCCACGTGCCAAACGCTGGCGCGGGGCATATTGAAGCCTCCCCGAGTCCCCGCTCGCCCCTCCCCCCACCAGACCTAAGTCCACGTGGAGCCGCGTCCCCTCGGGACACTCGCAGCGCGCGGGCAGAGACGGGCCAGGGCGGCGCCAGAACCGCTGCGCATGCGCAGTGCCCGGGCAGGAGCCCGCAGTGGCACCGGCTCTCAGGTGAGCATCCCCCGCCCCCCTCCGCGCGCCGCCCCGGGACCCACCAGACGCGCTGGGCAGAAGCCGGGACTGGCCCACGTGGGCATCTCTCGGCCCCGCCCCCGCAACAAAGGGCCGGTCCCAGCGCCCCCGCCGCAGCCTCCCCCCGCCCGGGCAGCCACGTGGGGCCCAGAGCGAACCTGCAACCCCAGCAGCGCGCGCCGGCCGCACTCCCAGCCCGGCAGGGAGGGAATCCCCCGGGTCGCTCCACGCGCTGCAAAAGCCCCGCCCCACCTGCGAGCCGGCCCGGGCTCCGAGAAGCGGAAGTAGCCTCTGGCCGGGGGCGGGGCCAAGCAGCGCCCGGTCTGAGCTAAGCCCTGGCGTTGGAGTCTGGTCGGAGTCACGGACCTGCTGCGCATGCGCGGTCTGACGGGCCGCCCCGTTCTACTCCGCCGCGGTCGGGTTTTCGGCGGGTCCCGCCCATCGCTCCGCGCGCGGGCAGGGAAAGGGACCAGACTGCGCCGCGGTTAATGCGCATGCGCCGCGCTCTCTGAGCCGGGAGCCGTTGTGAGGGGCCGTTGGGGCCGTTACTCGCTGCGGGGAGGAGCCGCCAGAGCGTGAGGGGCTGGGACCCGCCGTCCTGCGCTGCGGGTGGGTCCGGCGCTGGGCGATGGCCTCCCCCTCGGGCTGTTGCTTCCTGTTGCTGTGAGGGGGCTGCAGAGTGGGGAAGGGCCCTGCCATGAGGGGCACAGCGATGGGGGGCGGGGGAGGCCCAATGGACCCTGCTGGGGGGTTTTTTTGTCCTCAGTGCTGGTGCCTCAACCCCCCCTCCCCCCCCCGGACCTGCCCCCCCACTGCTGAGCTCAGGACAGTGACACGGCCCCGGTCCCAGCCCAGCGGCAGCCATGGCTGCAGAGAGCCCCGTGGAAAGTGTCCGGGAGGAAGCGCCGCGTCCCGTCTGCCTGGAGGATTTCACAGCCCCTGTCGCTCTGGAGTGTGGGCACAATTCCTGCCAGGCCCCCCTCAGCCCTCAGGGCAGAGACACTGAGCAGCAGGGACCCCTCCGGCCCAACCGGCAGCTGGCAAACGTGGTGGAACTAGCCAAGCCACTGAGTTTCCAGGCAGCACAGAGAGCAAGACGGGACGGGGTGTGTGGGGAGCACCAGGAGGCTCTGAAGTGGTTCTGTGAAGAGGATCAAACTCCCATCTGTGTCGTGTCTGACAGATCCCAGGCTCACATGGTGATGACCAAACAGGAAGCTGCCCAGGAGTACAAGGTACAGAGTGACTGTCCAGAGTGATGGGAAATAACATTGGGTTTTAATTACAGGCTAATTTCACTGACTGTTACCGGCCACAGATGTGAACCAACCAGTGTAAAGCAGTGGTCTCCAGCTTTTTAAAGTATCGCTTTTTGAATTTAAGTGCAATCCAGGATCTACCTCAAGCCCACATACCCTTGCCCCACCTCCTTTGTGATCCTTTTCCGAGGCCCCGCCTCTGCTCACTGCATCCCTTCTCCCTCCCCCATCTTATCTCCCTTTCATGAGGCAGGGGCAGAGGGTTGGGGTACAGGAGGGGATTCAGGCTCTGTAAGGGAGTTTGAGTTCAGGGGGCTCAGGGTTAGAGAAGGGGCTTGGGGTGCAGGAGAGGTACATGACTAGAACAGGGATTCAGGATACAGGCTCCAGCTGCACACTGCTTGCTACAGGTGGCTCCTCTGTGGTGGTGCAGTGGGGCTGAGGAAGGCTCGCCCCTGCACCACTCTCAAAAGCAGCCTACAGACTCCCTCTGTTTGTGGAGATAGAATGCAGGGTGGGAGAAGGAAACAGCTCCAAGGCAAAGGGCAGGAGATGTGCAGCAGCAGGGAGAGGGGGCAGCTGAAGTGCTGCACTTGATAGCCACTTAGCCAAATCAGTCAAGATCACCTGTCAGAGGCTCCAAGATCTACCTGTAGATCCCGATCTACTGGTTGGTGACCACTTCTGTAAAGCCTTCATGATTAAAGAGATGCAGTAAAAAGTAAATGTTCTGGCTTTGTGGCAACTTATGTCAAGTCTTTACAGATACCTGATGTGGGAAATGTTTCTCTGAGGCTCTAAATCCTTAAACCCAGCCCTCACTGGTGGCGAGAGGGGTGTTTGCACAAGGGAAGGTGTTAATAATCAGAGAGGTTTAGATTACAGGAGCTACAAGCCACTCTGTCAGTGAGCTGCCTTGGGACTGGAGAAGTGGAGATTACAAGCTGTTACTGATTGGATGAACAGGAATAATAAGCTGTCATTTGCCTTACAGATCCGCAGTGACCCTGCACAATACCCAGCACGGGAAAGTCCCTGCTCTGAGCAGGTCACAGTCCAGTTAGACAAACTGTGGGAAGGGAAGGTGAGGCAGCAAGTTGCTCATAGTCTCCAAACACATCGGGGATAGAATTCGGTCCTGAACCCTGGTCCAATGGTTAGACTACACTGCTCCCTGTCCCTCAGCATCACTGAACAGTGCTGAAGTGTGGCTCTTAGGAGAGAAAGATGCCTTGTAAAGTCCTAGGCTCAGCAGGGAGAAGAGGTTTCCCACTGGGATGCTGAACTTCAGGGCTGCTCCGTGAGGGGTTAAATTGTAATGCAGCAGCTGGCACTAGATGAGGTTGCTGGGCTGGATGCTGTGTGGGGCCCTGAGCGCCTTCACTCCACCCATAGCAGGGTTTCAGGAAGCACAGGTCTATGCCAGGCAGAACTGGGATTCAACTGGATTGTAGCAAGAGTTCAAACTGGTTAACTGATGAGCTAACGTTTATCGGTGCCAATTACCGGTTAAACTCCCCACTGCCCCTGACGTGCCCACTTGCCTCTGGCAGCTAACGTCAGTCTGCAGCTGCTGGGCATTCCCATTGGCCAGCAGTTGTTGTGGCCACCCTGGCAGACCTCGCAAGAGATCCCTAGCTCCAAGAGAGCCCATTTCCGCTACCAATCCTGCCTGTCAGCAGGTTAAAAAATACTGTCACTGATAAAATTGTAATTGGTTACGTGATTAGTATTATTAACCACCTACATCATTCTTTCTGAAGATGCCACCACCGATCTGTCCCTAGGCTCGTAGGTGTCCTGCTGCATTCGCAGTCTCTTCCTGTGTATTTTTCTATGGACAAAGCCATGTCCAGGGCTGAGTCCCTGCTGGACAAGGGCAGAGTTCCTCAAAACTGGGACTCTCTTAAAGGCAGATAAATGGGCTCCCAACATCTAATGGGGTTTGCCCTCGTGCTTATATCTGTTTCTTCAGGAAAAATTGGAGACTCATTTGAGGACTCTGAGGGAGGAGAGAGAAAAGCTGCTGAGAAGGAAAACAACAGCTGAAGGGAAAAGCCAGGAGTATCTGGTAAGTGCTTGTGGCTATGGACTAGCAGGGACTGGCAGTGGGAGGGCTGAGTTTGGAGGCAGACTCCTGTGTGGCCTTGGTGAGGTTGGGCTTGTTTGTGTTTCTCCTGGATCATGAATTGCTGGGTGAGATCCATGTGTAAAAAGGCCTTGAGCATCCATGTCCGTGCATGAGTTAATGTCCATCCTTTGTGGCTTTCCCAGACATCTTCCCCAGGTGAGCTGAATGTGCCCCTGAAGGACTGTCTGCTCACTTGGTGTATTTATATGTTTGCTTCTTTTTCCTCCCTGGGTATCTCTGTCAGGCTGGTGCTGAGTCCTGCCCCCTGGTGCTCTGGATATGAATTCCCAGAGCCCATGAATAACAAAAGATGCTGCCCATGACAGACATGGGAACTTCCCTTTCAGAGGAACACGGGGCAAAGGAGATGCTGTGAGAGACGCATCTGCCTAGCAATCACAGAGGCAAACTTTAGAGTTTTCCAAGAAATTCTCCCTACTGCGCACTCAGCTCCCTGTGAAAGGGCCGTGGGCTCCATCCATGCCCCTGACCAGCCCTTTCCCTGTTTTCAAACAGAAATGGACCCAAGCCAAGAGGCAGATGATTGTGGCTGAGTTTCAGCAGCTGCAGCAGTTTCTGGAGGAACAAACGCAGCGACTCCTAGCCCAGCTGGAGAAATTAGATGAGGAGATTGGGAGGTTCCAGATTGACACTGTCAGGAACCTCTCTCTGCAGATTTCCCGTATCAGCGAGAGGATTGGGGAACTGGAGGGGACATGTCAGAAGCCAGCAAGTGAATTCCTGCAGGTGAGACTGAGGTACAAACATCCCAGCTCCTCACACAGCGAAGAGGGGCTCCTGAATCAGAAGTGCTCGGTCCCAGTTGTCAGATCTCAGTGTAACACTTTGTGCATTGCTGCCATGTGAATGACTCTTGTGCTTTGTAGAGGTACAGGCACAGATCTATTAGGGTATGTCTACACTACAAAGTTAGTTCAAACTAATGGACGTTAGTTCGAACTAACTTTCATAGATGCTACACTAGCGCTCCGTTAGTTCGAATTTAATTCGAACTAACGGAGCGCTTAGTTCGAACTAGGTAATCCTCATTCCACGAGGATTAAGCCTAGTTCGAATTTACTAGTTTGAATTAAGGGCTGTGTAGATCCTTAATTCGAACTAGTGGGAGGCTAGCCCTCCCCAGGTTTCCCTGGCGGCCACTCTGGCCAACATCAGGGAAACTCTTCTGCCCCCCTCCCGGCCCCGGACCTCTTAAAGGGGCATGGGCTGGCTACGGTGCCCGTGCCAGGTGCAAGCCTGCCAGCACCCAGCCAGCAGACCTTGCACCTGGCATGGATTGAGCCACCCACCTGATGCCCCCCCAGCCCTCCCCCTCTTCCCAGGACCAGGCTGGCGGCTCCCGGGAGCTTGCCCGAGACCGCAAGAGGCGGGCACCCGCCTGGGCTAGTGCAGACATCGTGGACCTCGTCCACGATCTCCGCACTAGGCACAGGAAAGTGGCCGTCTAGGGCAGGAGAGCTGCCAGCCTGGCCAACCAGGAGCAGGTGTGCATGAAAATCAAGGGGGTCCACTGAGACCACCCGACCCTGAGCTTACAATAGCCGTCCTGGGTCAGACCAAAGGTCCATCTAGCCCAGTAGCCTGTCTGCCGACAGCGGCCAACCCTAGGGACTCTGGAGGGGATGGACCGAAGACAGTGACCAAGCCATTTGTCTCATGCCATCCCTCTCCAGCCTTCCACAAACCTTGGGCAGGGACACCACTCCTATCCCCTGGCTAATACCACTCCATGGACCCAACCTCCATGACTTGATCTCACTTCCCTTTAAACTCTGTTCTAGTTGTAGCCTTCACAGCCTCCTGCAGCAAGGAGTTCCACAGGTTGACTCTTTGCTTTGTGAAGAACAACTTTCTGTTACTAGTTTGAAGCCTGCTACCCATTCCTTTCCTTTGGTGTCCTCTAGTCCTTCTTTATGGGAACTAATGAAGAACTTTTCTGTATGCGCCCTCTCCACCCCACTCCTGCTTTTAGAGACCTCTATCCTGTCCCCCCTCCGTCTCCTCTTTTCTAAGCTGAAAAGTCCCAGTCTCTTTAGCCTCTCTTCATATGGGACCTGTTCCAAACCCCTGATCATTTTAGTTGCCCTCCCCTCTCCCAGCCTCTCTCTTCCCCTCTCCCACCTCCTTTTCCCAGTCTCCCCCAGTTTTGTTCAATAAAGACAGATTCCATTTTTGAACACAATTGTCCTTTATTTTGTACATCAAGAAGAGGGGCTAGGGAGGGGTAAGTGGAAGGAGGTGAGGGACTGTGACGTAGTGGGGGTACTTGCTGGGCTGTGGTGACCCCTGCTGTCTGGAGCAAGACCCAGCAGGGAAAACCTCACTATGCAAAGGTAGTGCCAAACTTGTTGAACCAGTGGCCAGACACCCCCCATGGAGAGGAACAAAGGAAGGTGGAATGCTGCCCTGGCTGGGGGGCAGGGCTGGAAGGGAATTTAGTTAGTTACTGTGAGAGAGCATGGAGGAGAGCCTAGGAGAAGGGGCTGGAGTTTAGGGGCCCAGTCTCCCCCATCTCAAGGGGGCCTGAGGCATCCTAGCCCAGCTCTGTGACCAGACTACATCTGTGCTGTGCTGTATCCTGGAGAGGCAATAAACTTCCTCTGTTCCACCGGCTGGTGAAGTCTGTTTGTGCCATTTTGGGGTGCAGGAGATGGGGGACCCCCAATGCGCCGTCACAGGGACGAATGGGGTACGCGCCCCTGAAGGGGAGGACTGGGCTGGCTCTGCGGGCTTTTGGGGTGGAAGCTCTCCTGCAGCCCCCCAATTGCCCCCTTTCCCCAGATGGCAGCCTGTGGCAAGTGCAGCCGGTCTGATGGCCGAGTGGTGTGATGTGCCCAGTGTGGGTACTCCGAGCACTCCAAGCCAGGACTGCTTTGCAAGCGGGGCACCCTGAGAACTGTCTGTCTGGGGTGGGGGTCGGGACCCTTTAAGCACAGCCCTCGGCTAGCCTAAGATAGCATCTCCACGCTCTAAGTCCTCCTCTCATGCCCTGCCGGCACTGCTTCCGGCCATCCTTAAGCCTGGTTCAGGGTCCACTTAATGTGGACGCGCTAGTTCGAATTAGCAAAACGCTAATTCGAACTAGTTTTTAGTTCTAGATGCGTTAGTTCGAATTAGCTTAGTTCGAATTAACTAATTCGAACTAAGTTAGTTCGAATTAATGTTGTAGTGTAGACGTACCCTCAGGAATGGCAAAGCCCCATTCACTCAGGGGATCCATGTTCCTGGGACCAGGGCAGGGCCTCTCTTCCTAGGTTTGCAAAATTCCTTCTCAGAGGTCCCCTGTGTGTGTCCAATGGGGCTGAGATTCTTTTCTGTGTCTTTTTTTCTAGGACGTCAGAAGCACCCTGAGTAGGTACGTGGCTCTCACTCCTCTCACACTGTACAGAGCAGGGAAAAGGCTTGGAGCAGATGTTAGCACCACATCTCCCTAGAGCTCTACAGCCAGATGTTAGATATGAATATCTCTGATGCATTTAATTCTGAGGGTCTCATCCTCGCACTTTAGACTCTGGAATTCCCCATTCAGGGCACAGTCTGAGCAAGTGTTTCTTAGAGCTGTCACCTCCCTGGGGATTGGTTGCCGCAGGACTGTGGGATGGAACATGGGCCTGTCACTGCTGGGCACTGAGCACATTCAGCCCAGGACAGCAGGGATCAAGAGTCTGTCCCACTCAAGGGCTGTTTGGAGACCTGTGCGGAAGGAGCTGGGGAGAGGGGAGCTGGTGTCTCAGTCTAATCCCTAGTGGACAGATTCCTTCAGCCCTTCACATGGGAACCTCCTGTCCCTCAGCATCTAGAGGCCAAGGAGTGAGTTGGCCATGGAGACTCTATTCCCCTTTACTCCCCCAGCCAGTCTCCCCAGGCCAGAAGAACAGAAATGGGATCTTTGAGGGGAAGGTTGCATGGCCATGGGATGTGTTGTCCCTGCTCTCAGGCTGGGAGAATTGGAGGAATTCCAACTCCAGGCCTGTTTAGAGCTGAGACTTACTAACTTATCAGCAGTAAACGACATACAATCACATTGAATTGTTTCTGTCCAGGTGTGAGACGGGGCAATTCCAGTTTCCGGAAGAGATTTCCCCTGAACTGGAAGAACAAATCAGAGATTTCTCCCAGAAAACGATTGCTCTATCGGAGACTCTGAGGGAGTTCAAAGGTACCTGGAAGGGATGGATGAGGGAAAAGCAGTTCAATTATCTGAGACTATTGAATCTGGCCTCTGAAGCCAAACTTCCCCTGCCTCAATTCCCACGTGGAGAATGATGGCCCCGTCTGTCTGCTCTCCTTAGAGACACTGAGCAAACAGACCCAACTGCTTGCAGATAGAACCAGGGGTTTGCAAACACTGAACCTCCCATTCAGAGATCAAAATGGCTAAAGTTACTGTGATGGCCACGTGTTCCACCACCACAGCTCCAGTTTATGACAAGAGGCAGTTAAGTGAATGGGAAACCAAATGAATGAGGAGGGAAGAGTAAATCTCATTTACAGCTTCTCTCTCCTGGGACAGGTGTGAGGCTGCAGGGATATTGGCTCCATTGCTGGGAGGTGCCCGAGTGAGAGAGGAAATGAAAGTTTCAGACTTTCATACTAAATACCTGAGTGAGTCTCTGATAGAATTGAAACGCAGAGTTCAGAGTGGGACATTGTTATAAATAGGAGAACCTGGAATCTCACCTCGCTTATCCCTTCCCCCACTAGACGCTCTGCCCTCTGCATTGGAGAGAGCAAGAGGAAAATCCCTTGGAGCTTTCAGACAAGGTGAGTTTGCTGGTGGAAATTCTTTAAGTGATGTGAGAATTCCTGTGAAAACATCTTCATGGGATTGTCATTGGAGTTAACCACCAAACCCAGCGACCATGGTGCACACAGCCCTAAATCACCCAGTGATCAGTGAGGAGCCCCAGGGGTGCTACTTGGGGATCTGTGGACATTTGGAGAAACACTGGTCTATAGGTTTGTGATGCTAAAGGGGTGAAGTTAAAGCACAAAACGGACGGCACCTTCAGGCTCAGATTTCACTGCTCAGTCAGTTTCAATATGGGGATGGTTTCAAACAATAAATAGGCTGAAAGACTCCCTCACCCAACCTCCCTCCTAGTCCCTTCTATCTGTCCTGCATCCCAAACCGTTACCCCAAGCATCCTCCTCCTCCCAATGCCCATCCTGGATCCTCCATTTCCTGCATTTATGTCGTCAAAAAGTGTAGCTCTCAGCCACTTTCCATTTGCCCCTCCCCCCATGAAAATGAATTACCTGCCCTGTCGAGTGGATACGGCTCAGTGAGAGCCAATAATTGAAAGCTGAAGCCAGACTATTTCAGACAAGAAAGAGGCACAAATGTTTGATAGGGAAGAGGTTTAGCTGCTGAAACGAACAAAGATCTGATGGATTCTCCCATCTCTTGATGTCTTCAAATCACTGGGGGACTTTGTAGAAAATACACTGTTGGGAAACAGCTTTGTGCCTGGGTAACTGGACTAATTGTAATGGCTTCTGCCACTGAGGGGGTCAGACTGGATGACTGATGATATCTTAAGATTCATGGGATCAGAAGATCTCATCCTGCAAACACTCAGCACTAGTGTTTAATAATAAGCACACATATTTAATAATAACACCACCATTCAGATGCTTAACTTCACTGATTCTCTGTTGTGGAAAGGGTTTATAACGTCTCTGTGAGATTAGAGCAAAGTTTGTGCTGCAAATCCGTGAATGAAGACTAAGGGTTTTAAATACAACAGCCTGCATTTAACGTATGTCCATGTTCAGGCAGGTGAATATGTGCCTTATCAGAAATACTGGATGCTGAGAACTAAATCCCATGGTTGCAGATGCAGTAATCTTGTAACTCAAGCCAGGTGCAGAGAGAAATGAATATGGATTTGGGATCTAAGTCCCGTGTGCTGTTAATGGAATATGTAGACTAAAACTTTTCTCCACAGTGGCAGAGTCTAACGTGTGTCACGTCACTAGAGACAGAGTGTGGGTAGAATGGGGGTGTGCAAAAGATTAAAGCCCCTTCTGAAATGTCTCTAATTCGCCTTCTCCCCCTGCCAGGCTGCAGAACACCCATGTTTGTCTCTAGCTCAGCCCCCAGCCTTCAGAGCCAGGGACAGGAGATGGCCATGGCGGAGCCGGTTAGCGTCCAGGAGGTGTCTGTGTATTTCTCTGAGGAGGAATGGGCTTTGCTGGACCCGGGCCAGAGAGCCCTTTACAGGGAAGTGATGCAGGAGAATTATGAGGCTGTGAACTGGCTGAGTAAGGATTCTTGTCCCCTTGGGTAACACAAACTGGGTGGGCTCTGGAGCACCTGGGTTGGGTTTGGTTCAGGGTCATTCATTGTCTTTGCCCTCAATGTCATGAGTATCTGCCCCAATAATCCTGGCTCTTCTGTGAAAGACTGTCCCCTCCGTGGCCCCTCCCAGGGAAAACAGGTTCAGGGACTTAACAGTGGAGCTGCTCTTCCCACAGCTAAAGTCTCGCTGCGCTTCCTCCTTATCTTGCCTGTCTTGTGCCTTGACTGTAGGTGTGAGTTGATGGGCTCAGGCAGGAACAGCAGGTACCAGAGGTCTGGCTTTGGATCTGGCTGCTGTTAGTGGCTGCAGGTTCCCCTTGTGGCAGTGGGCTGAGCCAGTGGAAGGTGGGTGCAGTTCCCAAAGTCCTTTCTTCCTGTAGCTAATCTCTATGACATGCTGTTCTTGCCAATGCGAAGGGCTGGATGCTGGGGCTGAGGGAGGGTGGGTGAGGCAGTTCACGTTCTGTGAGTATTTTGTCCGAGGTAGCTCTGTAGTAGAGAAACATGAGCAGAGCTCTCCTTGCATTTCAGGCACAGGTTGGGTTTCCTTTCAAAAGTTCAGCTTCACTCTCTCTGGGGCTCACTTGCCTCTGTGTGCAGTGGAGCTAAATCACATCGTCTGTGTTGTCTTTTTAGAGTGAAATATCTTTGGGTAGGGACTTTTTCTTCCTGTGTGAATGTCTGGCTTCATGCTCAGGAGACCTGTGTTCACTTCTCTGCCCGTCACAGTCTTCCTGTGTGACCTTGATCAAATCCCTTAGACTCTCTGGCTGTGTCTAGACTGGCAAAATTTTGCACAAAAGTGGCTGCTTTTGCGCAAAAACTTGCCAGCTGTCTACACTGACTCCTTGAATTTGCCCAAGAACACTGACGATCTAATGTATGATTGTCAGCTTTCTTGCGCAAATACACTGACACTGCCGCTCGGGAAAAAGCCCTCTTTTAGAAATGCTGTTGCGCAAGAGGGCCAGTGTAGATAGGTAAAAACTGTTTTGCGCAAAAAGCCCCAATGGCGAAAATGGCCACCGGAGCTTTCTTGCGCCAAACCGCGTCTAGGTTGGCACTGATGCTTTTGCACAAAAGCATCCGTGCCAATCTAGATGCTCTTTTCCGCAAATGCTTTTAACGGAAAAACTTTTCCGTTAAAAGCATTTGTAGAAAATCATGCCAGTCTAGACGCAGCCTCTGTGTGCAGTCACCTCTCTCTCTTCAATAGCTATTATAGAGTGTCCCTGTTTCTCAGGGCTGGGAAAGATACCTACATTAAAGAGGGATAATGCTTAGCTCCATATGTGCACCCCAATAGCACAGTGGGGTCCTGATTTATACCAGAGTTCCCAGATGCTGCTGTGATTGATAATTTTGCTTCCCACAGTGACTGCAGTGCCATTAGAATTGCTGCTAGCGCCACAGAGTTGTTATGGCTGTTCAGGGTGGCTCTTTCTGGAGCTCTGATGCCAGCAGCACTGGCAGAGCCTGGAGCTTATCCATGCAGCACAGCTCAGGGTTGCCGCTAAGAAAGATCCGGGCTCCATTTGGAGGCTAAGGCACTCGGCCAAGTTTATTGTGAAAAGGAGCAGGATGCTAGTATCCCAGCTCCTTAGGCATAGGTATAGTGAGACTTGTGCCAACCCAATAACGGTACCAGTCAGTCAGCAGTGAGAATGCTGCCCCTCAGCCACCATCAACATGCCCCTCCTGTGACTTCTCATACATTGACACAAACAAGATGCATGTTCCATGTGTTCTACCCCCTTAGCCTCCTGACTTTTTTGTTGAACAAAACATCCGTATCCATTATCCCCTCATCCCGCTCTTGTGCACAAGGGTTGGTGTCTTTCTGAGCCATCTCTTAGGCCCGTGTTTGCAGCTGCTGTGGAGATGTGTATTGATTAGCCTCTTCCTGCTCCGGAATGTGCTTTTCTGGTTAGTTGGTACCAGTGCTGCATCATTCTGCCAAAGCCCAGCCTGTTCTGGTTCAAAAAGAATGGACATATACAGCTGCAATAAACCTTTTGCGAAGTGTGCTGGGTGCCATGTCAATGGGAATGTTCTGATGTGATGACTATGATTATTTTATTTAACAGCAGTAGCACAGTGATCTCCATGGTCATGTCACAGGTGGATCGTATGAACAGAAAATGAAGTTCCAAGAAGGGGTGGGGCCAAAGCTGAGGGAAACACACTCACAAGGTGTAAAGGTGATAGATTCTGTGCAGCCCTGGAGGGGCACCAAATCAAAGGCCAGGCTGGCCACAAGAGCCAGACTGGGAAACCACACAAAGGCTGCTTCTGGCAGAGTAGAACGGAGGCTGCAGAGGGGGAGCTGAGCAACTGCCACAAGCACTGGAGAAGCAGCACGGCCCAGCTCCGCCCTGGCTTGCCATTCGCATGGCTGCCCAGGGTGGCGCTGGGCTTCTGTTGGGGCAACTGTTGTGAGCAGCTGGCAGGGCCCACCCAGACACAGGCAGTTGGGATCAGGAGTGTGGCACATAGGTAGGACATGAAGCAAGCAGCCAAGGATTCACTTAGATGCTCAGGCAACTTCCTCTGCCTCCTCCTGGCCCAAGTGGAACATCTGAGCCAAAGATCAGGGCAAGCCCAGCCCACCAGCCAGGGGTTTTGTGGACAGAGACTTGGGGAGCTAGAGATCTGCTGGGTCCTTCATCTCCAAACCCTAGTGACCTGCCATGTGGCAGCTGCTGTCTGAGACCTGCCCGGGGACCTTGGTGTCACACCTTCATGCCCTCACTAGAGCTCCCCTTCTGAGCAGTGTGTTCCTGTCCAGCTGTGGGATTCCGGGCGGATGGACCGGGCTGTGAGGGGGGCTGAGTTGTACACTAGAGAGTGAAGCAGAGCACTTAGCTGCCCTGGGGAATGAGCTGAGCCATTCCCAAGGTGGGGGAGTGATGCATCTTTACTGCAGGTGAGTGTGTCCTGGGATCTTTTACCAGCCAGAGCCCAGTCTCTGCAAGGTGGGGAAAAGAGCCTCTCTGGGTGGGGGACTCGGATCCTGGCTCTGGAAGCAGTAATGGCAAAGACCTTAATGAACAAGATCAGCACTTGGTTCATTGCTCTCCAAACAGGATTTCCAGTCTCCGAAACTGATGTGCTCTCCTGGATGGAGCGAGAGGAGGAGCTGCAGGTCCCAGATCCTCTGAGCTGTGAGGAAGGGGAGATCATCAGCAATACCCAGACAGGTGAGCAATCAATTATAAGGAGACAGAAATTGGTTTCTGAGTCAGTTTAACTGATGTAACTTGTGTGTTTTCATGAACTCTGACTGATTGTTCAGCTTGTCGTCAACTCCAGTCAGAGTGTGGTCGGCGAGGAAAGGCTGGGTTCTCTTCTCTGTGGAAGGGTTGTAAAGGAGGACAACGAACTCAACTCATGATAATTTGACCATTATTTGAGCGTGTATCCCCTTTTCTATTCCGCTTTTAGAGTTTCCTTGCAGTTCATCGTGGAGAATAACTCCTGTCTGGATCATTCCTCTGTTCCAACAGGTGACAGGACACTGACCGAGAACCATGAGAAGAGTCTTCAGCAGGAAGGACTAGAGCAAGTGTCTCCATGTGGACTATTACTGAGACGATCTGAAGGACATGTTTTCCAGATACGTGAGCAAGGAGAGAGCTGTGAGAGTCAGTATAGCCCAAAAAAGCAACAGGAAAACCATCTAGGAGAGGGACAGGGTAACTCCAGTAGCAGAAGCACAGGGGAGAAAAGAAACACAGAAACCGTCCAACAGGAAATCCCCCATCAACAGTCACCCTGCACGTGTAGTGATTGTGAAACTCTTCTTGAACATCAAAGGGTCCATACGGGAGAGAAGCCCTTCAAGTGCTCTGACTCTGGGAAAAGCTTCAGTGAGCACTCACACTTTACAAACCATCAGAAAATACATACAAGAGACGCACCCCATAACTGCTCTGACTGTGGGAAAAACTTCAGTAAAAACTCACACTTGGTTATGCATAGGATGACTCACACAGGAGAGAAGCCTTTCAATTGCTCTGTGTGTGGGAAAAGCTTCAGTCAGAAGTCAAACCTTGTTGCCCATCGGAGGACACACACAGGAGAGAAACCTTTCAATTGCTCTGACTGTGGGAAAAACTTCAGTAGTAGCTCAGAGCTTGTTACCCATAGGAGGAGCCACACAGGGGAGAAACCTTTCAATTGCTCTGACTGCGAGAAAAGCTTCAGTCAGATTTCACACCTTGTTAGACATAGGAGGACCCACACAGGGGAAAAACCCTTCTACTGCTCTGACTGCGGAAAAAGCTTCGGTAGTAACGGAGAACTTATTGCCCATTGGAGGATCCACACAGGAGAGAAACCTTTCAATTGCTCTGACTGCGGGAAAAGCTTCAGTCAGAAGTCAAACCTTGTTACTCATAGGAAGAGCCACACAGGAGAGAAACCTTTCCATTGCTCTGACTGTGGACAAAGCTTCAGTATCAGCACTAACCTTGTTAGTCATAGGATGACCCACACAGGAGAGAAACCCTTCTACTGCTCTGACTGTGGGAAAAGCTTCAGTAGAAGCTCACACCTTGTTAGACATAAGAGAGCCCATACAGGAGAGAAACCCTTCTACTGCTCTGACTGTGGGAAAAGCTTCAGTAGAAGCTCACACCGTTTTGACCATAGGAGGACCCACACAGGAGAGAAACCTTTCAATTGCTCTGACTGCGGGAAAAGCTTCAAAAGAAACTCAGACCTTGTTATCCATAGCAGGATCCACACAGGAGAGAAACCTTACAATTGCTCTGACTGCGGGAAAAGCTTCAGTCACAGCTCAAGCCTTTTATACCATAAGAGAACCCACACAGGAAAGAAACTTTTCAATTGCTCTGACTGCGGGAAAAGCTTCAGTCAGTGCTCCTGCGTTACTAGCCATCAGAATACATATAAGAGAATCGCCTTATAAAAGCTCTGATTGCAGAAAAGGCTTCAAACACAGGTCAGACTTTGTTAAACATTAGACAGTCCACAGAGGGGAGAAAACTATTCAGTTATTCTGACTGTGGGGAAAGCTTCAGTCGGAGCTCAAATCTTCTTAGCCTTTGGAGGAACCACAGAGGGGAGAAATATATACCCTGAGTTCCCTTTAAGCTGCCTGGCCAAGTGGCTGTGGTCCCAGAAGACCTCTTGGGGAGGGCCTCCTGGGGTACTGACCTGGACACTGCCACTCACCTTTCTACTCTCTGGGGCTTCTCACCACCCGGTCCTGCTGGGGCAGCTCCTTAGTCTCCCCTGACCAAGGCGCTGAGCTGAGATTCCTGTCCCCACACCCACCCCCGCCTCTGAGCATTGGTACAGATGCTGAACCTCTTCAGGTCTGAGGAGAGAGCAGTTTAGGGCCCAGCTTCCTGGGATAGCACTCCCCAAATGGGATCAAACCCCAAAGAATGGGGTAAGCCCCATTTAGCAATGAAAGCGGAATGTGCACACTGCTCCCATAGGTAGTAATTGTTTACACTGGGCTTGATAGTAAGTAAAAGTGGTTTTATTAAGTACAAGGTGTAGGATTTAAGTGATAATAAGTGAGAACAGGCAGAGCAAAGCAGATTACAAACTCAAAGGTAACAAAAAATGTTTTGTTAATGCTCCACTGAAACTTCAGTACAAACTTTTACAAACTCCTCCTAAAACCTCTTTCCCAGCTGCCCCTCCAAACCAGGGCTCTCCCCCACCCTGGGGTCTTTGGCTTCTTCCTTCAGATGCAGCCCAGCCAAAAGACCAAGTTCTCCAGGTGGATGTTATTTCCAAATAACGGCTTGCGGTGTAGACATGCACTGTAATTCCGAAATAAGGCTGCTGTGTAGATGCACCCCAAGGGTCACTGACCAGTGGCCTGGGCTCCCCATACTCAGGAATCCAAGTGTGGTTTCTGTGGTCCTAAGTCCGGCTTCTGAGGGCTGCAGGAGAAAGACCTGGTGTGGACAGGGAAATCCCAATGAACCTCCCAGCAGAGCGTGACTGGTCCCATCTCAGAGCCCTGGTTCCGTCTCTGGGTATAGTTCCTGCTGGGCTTTTCTGGACTACTCCAGATCATTTGTTCAGGTGAACTTGTGTTTTTGTTTTAGTACAATGACATATAGAACTTTTTAACTAACACAGACATGTAATGAGGCAAGAAATAAAGCAGGTTTAGCCACTGCTGAAGAAAATGAGTAAGTTTATTTATTTCCTAGATTCTGAGGCTTAAAAGATTTCCTTATGTTTCACTCTTATAAATGTGAACGTGTTGAATAACCTACCCTGTGTTGTGGGTTTTCTCTCTCTGTGAAGGCCATTGGGTCATGCACTTTGATCTCTGGTTAGTTAGATGTGCAGACGACACAACACAAGTGAGAACTTACCAGAATAAAAGCGGCGAGGAGTCCTGTGGCACCTTATAAACTAACTGAAGTGTTGGAGCATAAGCTTTCGTGGGCAAAGACCCACTTCGTCAGATGCATCTAACCAAGTGGGTCTTTGCCCACGAAAGCTTATGCTCCAACCATTCAGTTAGTCTATAAGGTGCCACAGGACTCCTCACCGCTTTTGCAGATTCAGACTAACACGGCTACCCCTCTGATAACTTACCAGAATGTTCATTGTATTTTAACCATATGCTAGCCTTTGCCACAAGCTCTGTGTGCAGTTTAAGCAATGACAGTGGTCAGTATCTCTCAGCGGTGGGGCTGGAGCAAAGGAAGATGGGGGGGCATGACAGTTGCCCTGACATGGTGACATCCCCCCCACCTCCCAGAGATGCCCCTGTCTGTAGGTTTCTAATCTCCCAACCAAAGCCCTCCAGGCCAGGTGCAGCTGAGCTGGGCCAGCTACAGCCTGGCCACCAGGCTGCTATCTCAGTGCAGACATACCCAGAACGATTCCTTTTGAGTTGGTGTCTCAGGGAGTCTCCACTTTCCTGCCCCCCATATGTGATTGCTGCTCTCTGGGGGTGCCTGGGAGAGTTGGGCTGGTTGCAGGGCCGGCCCAAGCCATTCTTGCACCCTGGGTAGCAGGCGCGTGCTGCATGCACATCTCTGCCCCAGGGTGGCAACCTATGGGGGTACCTGATGCGGCATCCCGAATTGTTGGAGCACTTCAATCAGGCATGGGCTAGCCAGGCAGCTGCCTGGGGCGCCTGATATAAGGGGTGCTGTGCCCCCTTACAGCTGATAACTGCCATCAGGCACCACGTGCCCGTATCGCGAGCTGCAGCAGCTCCCACCAGCCACCCTGCAGTGGTTGCCCGAGGCAGGGGCTGTGTTAACCCCTGCAGCGCTGGCCAGCAGCACCTTCCCCCCGCGGCTGCCGGGCCCTGCATGGCCAGCCTCAGCCTGCTCCCAGCGGCACCAGGCTGAGCACCAGCGGCGGTGGCCAGGCAAGGCACATGCCTCCTGCCTCTGCCAGCTCCTTGCGCCCTCCCCCACATTCTGGGCAGGGGCTGGGCCACGCATGTGCCCTTCCCCAGCCCAGGGCGCCGGAATGGCTTGGTCTGGCCTGAGGAAACCCCCTCCAAGGGGAAGCAGGGATGCTGCTGTGGTGTCCCTGAGAACAGTCAACCCACTTATCTGTTGAGCCTGTGGCTCATTTCCTCTTCCTCACCTGGGTGGGGACACGGCTGGGAGTGAGGGTGTCCTGTTTCTGAGGGGGCTCTGACCAGTGGGCTGGGACTGGGCTTGGCAGAAATCTTTCCCAGAGACACACAGGGTACGTCTAGACTACCGCGTTTTGTCAACGGAAGTTTTGTCGACAGATACTGTTGACAAAACTTCCGTCGACAAAGAGCATCCAGACACATTGAGTTCTGTCGACAAAGCAAGCTGCTTTGTCGACAGAACTCCGTAGTCTGGATGCAATGTTACAGGCAATAACACCTGTATAAGGTATTATGCCTCGTAAAATGAGGTATACCAGCGTCGACAAAACTGCTGAGTTCTGTCGACGTTATGTCGACAGAACTCAGCGGTAGTGTAGACGCTGGTATAGTTTTGTCGACAAAAGTCCACTTTTGTCGACAAAACTAGGTAGTCTAGACACACCTACAGTCTGGAGAGATGTTTGTGGGGAAGCATTTTGTAAATGTCGATGGATGTAAACTGTTCCTGCAAGTGGGGGGGTTGAAGCTTTCGTTTAAAAATTTCCTCTGTCCTGTTGTTTCTGCTCTGTGGTGTTATCCCATTTGTCTGGCATGCAAAAGGTCTGTGTCAAACCCAGGCGGAAAGAGCCCCCCTCTTTCTCCATTCAATTCCTTCTCTGCCTGCTCTGGTCTCTCTCAGCTCCAGCTGCTTTGCCTTCTGCCCTGGTGTGTACCCTTCCCTGGCACTGTAATACCATGGGAAGGGATCCTTTGCCAGCTTCTTAACTAGTAGCTCATTTAGGGCATGTTTACACAGCAGGGCAAAAGTCAAACTAAGATACACAACTTCAACTACTTGTTTGTGTAGCTGAAGTCAAAATAGCTTAACTTGGCTTTTGGTGCTATGGACAGCAGGTAGTGGAAGGAAGAGAACTCTCCCTTTGACTTCCCTTACTCTTCATGAAATGGAGGTTACTGGAGTCAGAGTAGGAAGTCTGCCAACTTGTACTTAATTGGAAATAGCAGCTTGCTGTGTAGACAGGCACTTTATTTCCAAATAACACTCCAGTGTAGACATGCTCTTATTGTCCCATTACAGAGCTGATGCTGAAGGACAGGAAGCTACAGAGTGCTGAAGGGGAGCAATCAGATACTGAGGGGTTTTTCTCCCTTCTTTCTTGGTTGGGAGAATTTGCTTCTGCTCTCCTCTGAGGCTGGAAGTGTCAGTTAGAACCCCAGAGATTTTTCCTATCTGAGAGCTGGAGAAAGTGAAGACTGAATTGCCTTGGTTGCAGAGCACGTAATTGAAGGGAGGGCATTGTCTAGCATGGGCTTGAACCTATGATTCTGAAATTGAGTCACATACTCTACCGACTGAGCTAGCCACTCTGTGTGCAGTGTCCCTCCCGCACTACCCTGTCACAGGATAGAGGATCAGCGTGTTCTCAAATGCTTGATTCAGGGCTCTGTCCTGTCCCCAGTGGGGCGCTCTGATCTGTGTGGGGAGGCCTAGGCACACTGGCCTCTTTTACCACAAGAATGGCCCCATTTCAGTCTCTCAAGTAACAGGAGAAGAGTCCGTAGCAGCAAGGGAAGGTCCCCTGAGTGAAACCAGGCAGAAACGCCATCTCTCACGTTCTGCAGCAAGCCTTTCTGCCCTGGCAGGCACTGCCCCTTCTCACACTGGCCTGGGCCTGGCATCCCTCTCCTCCCAGCACCACATAAAACCCCTTGGCGTAAGCCTGGGAAAGCTAGAGACCCCAGGCCTGTTGCCTCTGAGGGGCTTGTGCCTTGGCCTCCTCGGCCCATGGCAGCCGGCTCTCCCGGCTGCCCCCTGAGCGCTGCTGGCCAAAGGAGGCAGCAAGGCAGGAGTAGGGAGAAGCAGCAAGTCCCACTGAGGCCGAGAGCTGGGGCTTAAGCCTCCAGCCCCAGCAGAAAACCTTCAGCCCGGTCTCTGTTGCTCCCTCCTCAGACAGGAGGAAGAAGCCCTGTTGCCTCAGGCCGGGGGAGGCAACAGGAGGCCTCCTCTCACAGCCTTACGCTTTGCTTCCATGCTGGCTAGGGTTGCCAGGGGTCCAGTTCTGAACCGAGCTGTCCAGTATTTGAGCTTTCTGTTCGGGAAACAAACTGAGAAAGTGTAAATGAGGAAATAGAAATGTCGGGTATTTTCTAAATAAGCTGTAATGTCGATTGTGAGGTATTGTCAAGTAAGTCCAGTATTTCTGTTGAATCATCTGGCAACCCTAATGCCTGCAATCGCAGGGGCCAGGGAGCTCCCTGGCTGGCCGCAGCCTCAGCCACTTCCTGTTTCATGACCCAGGTCCAGGTGGGTCTCTGTGGGGCCCTGAGACATTTTGTTTGCTCTTGTCCAGGTGCAGGAGGCCCAGATTCTGCAACACTCACAGGCCCCAGAGGAGGGGGTCTGGTTTGATGCTTCACCCCATGGCCTGGCAAGAAGCCCCCTAACTTCCCCTGTGCTCTGAGAGCCCCGTTTGCTGTGTGAATTCTGTGGGGCAGGTTATGTTAGGCTTAGGCACAAGCAGGTTTCAGAACCAACCCACAAGTAAGTCCCTGCTCAAGAGGATTGAGCAGTGTCCTTTGCCAGCAATGTTAGTCCAGCCATGTAAGTGTCCCGCTCACGTGCCCAAACTTCCTCCATACCCCACTCACAGTTGCTGCCCTTGCTCAGGGCAGATAAGATCTCAGGGGTGGTTTTCAGTCCCGGAGACTTCAACCCAAACCCTGAGACCCAGGGGTTTATAATCGAGAGGATCAATGTTTGCTTCACTTTTCCCTCCCCCCAGCAACACTAAATCTCAAGGCCAACTCTACAGTCCCAGCGGCTGGGGGAGATGTGCATGTTAGAGCCTCTGCCCACTGAGCTGTAGCTTTCTGTGCCCAGGGAGCCAGACACTGCAAGGGCTGGAGGGAAATGGGGAATGGCTGCACTTTGGGAGTCAAAGGTGTTGTCTGGGACCATAGAGTAGAACGGTTTCACCAGACTTCCTGAGGAGGGCACCATGGCTAAGCTGGCTAAAGTGCTTGTTTAGTAAACAGGAGATCTTTGGTTCAACTCCCAGTGGTACCTTGCTGTAGCCTTTGCTCACATTTTCTTATGTCTTCCTGGGACACAGGAGAGGCCTCCCCTGGCCACCCATAGAACTGCTGGTTCAGGAAAAGGCTGATTGGGGAGGAACATTGGGAAGAAGGAAACCCCAAGCCTGGAGTGGGTACAGAGGCTACTGTGACTGGTACTGGCAAGGCAGGGCTCTTGCTGCAATTGCTGGGACAGAAAAGCCAGCAGCACCTGCCCTTGTGATTCCCTCCTGTGGGTGGGGGTCAGCACCCAGAGATCCTGTAAGTGCAAAGCTCCTACAGCTATAGTAGCTGCTCCAGTGGTGCAAAAGGCCTGGGCACAGTACTTATAAGGCAGTACTTGTGGGAGAAGTGCTGAGGTTGTGAGTTCAAACCTCCCCTGGAGTAATGGTTTCTACTCCCTGCTGCTCTGGCCCCTTCTAGTGAACACTGGGGTAGCTGGGGGTCATAATATGTGCAGTGGGAATTTTCACTTATCCCATCCTCTGGGGTGGAATCCCAGCTCCCCCAGTGTTCACTGCAAGGCCTGGGTTCCCAAACGGGGGAGGGGGGGAGGAGGGAGATGCCCCCCGGAGTGGGCATGAAGAAATTTCAGGGGGGGGGAATAAGGTGACCCAGCTGTTTTTTTTTCTTTTTTTTCCTCAACAAGTTTTGCTGCTATTTTGGATATTTGCTCAGATCCTTTGAGGCAGTTGCCAAAGTAGCTCAGTTGGGAGAGCATTAGACTGAAGATCTAAAGGTCCCTGGTTCAATCCCGGGCTTTGGCAGAAACCTTTGCCAATATGGCATAGTCTGTTTTGGCATCTCTCCATCTCTGGTAAGCAAACATCTGCAGTCAGAGTTCAAAGCTGAACCAAGAGGCCAGGAATGATGTCATAAAGCTGATGGTATTTCAGGGATAGAAACTAGAAAGGGGATTTCATGACACCTCAGAGGTTGTTGACACAGGAGAACAGAGCTCTTGGCTTCAGCTGCTCCCAGCCTTGCAACTCTGTTTTTAATTCCATGCCCCCAGAAAGGAACAGTAACAGAGCCTGCCTAGGACTAATTCTGAGGCTTCCCCATACAGAGGACACACTATTTCTGTTTTCTTAGACTGTAAGTTATTAAGTTGATTTAAGCAATTTCAAAATAGTTTCCAAGTATACACATGCCCTTATAGTCCTGGTCTTCACAACATCCACTGGCAAGGAGTTCCACAGGTTGACTGTGTGTTGTGTGAAGAAATTCTTCCTTTTGTTTATTTTCAACCTGCTAATATGACGCACCCTTAGTTCTTCTATTATGGGAACAAGAAAAATACCTTTCCTTATTTACAGTCTCAACAACAGCCATGATGTATAGACCTCTATCTTATCTCCACTTTGTCTCCACTTTTCTAAGGTGAAAAGTCCCAATCTCTTCTTATGTGGCAGCTGATCCAAACCTTTCATCATTTTTCTTGTGCTTTTCTGTGCGTTTCCAATGCCAAGGTATAGTTTTTTGGGGGGCAGAGGATAAGGCAACCACATTTCCAGTCAGTGCTCAAGTTGTGGGCACCACGTGGATTTATAGAGATGTAATATGATAGTCACTGTCTTCTTGTCAAGGCCTTTTAAAATAATTTCTAACATCACATTTGTGGCTGCACATGGAGTGGATGTTTTCAGAGATGTCTCCAGCTGTGACTTGTTGTAGCATATTCGCTTTCATTTAGTATGTGTGTTACTAATTGTTTATACTAACTATGGCAGCTGATTCAAACTTTCATCATTTTTGTCATGCTTTTCTGGACTGTTTCCAATGACAATGGCAGCTGCCTGCATGAAGCCCTCCCCCCTCCTCCACTCAGGCTCTTATTTCCCCAGGCACCTGACATCTGCAGCCTGTGCAGGAAAGGAGCTACCTGGGAAATGTGCTGGGGTGTTGGCCAGGGCTCAGCCAGGTGAGTCTCTCAGCCAGAGCCTGCCTCTGGCACCCCAGCCCCTCCCTTCCCATGCTGAAAGAGCAAAGACTTGGCAGAATTCCTGAATATAGAGGAGGCTATTTCCCCTGACTGGGAGCCCAACCCCGGCCACAGCAGTGGAAGTGCTCAATCCTAGCCACTTGACAGACACAAACCTGCAGTGTTGGCTCATCTACACTAGTCATCCCAGGTCGCTTTCTCTCCCTTTCAGGACGTGGGTCCGTTCTCGGAGAAGGCGCGTGATGCCAGCATAGATGCTCCCCAGCACTTCTCCCCTGGCTGCACCCTCAGGGCCGGAGATGTGGACCTGCCCCTCTGCATCATGGGGGATGCTGCCTGCCCTTTGCTCCTGGGCTGATGAAGCCCTAGACAGGACACGTTGCCTAAAGCCAGGAACGTATCCCAGGTGACAGCTCACATTTTCCTAGGTCCTCCTGGGACACAGAAGAGGCCTTCCCTGGCCACCCATGGAGCTGCTGGTTCAGGAAAAGGCTGATTGGGGAGGAACATTGGGAAGAAGGAAACCACAAGCCTGGAGTGGGTGCAGAGGCTGTTGTGACTGGCACTGACAAGGCAGGGCTCTGACTGCAGTTGCTGGGACAGGAGAGCCAGCACCACATGCCCTTGTGATTCCCTGAGGAGGGTCAGCACCTAGAGAGCCTGAGGGTGCAACCTCTGCAGCTCCTGCGGCCATGGAGAGTGAGGGTCTGTGGGCAGCAGGTGCTTCTCACTTGTGGTTTCCTTCTTTCTAAAACTCCTCTCCAATCAGCCTTTTTCTGAACCAGCAGTTCCATGGGTGGCCAGGGAAGGCCTCTTCTGTGTCCCAGAAACACATAGGAAAATGTGATTAAAGGGTGTCAAAAGGCACCACTGGGAGTTGAACCCAGGATCTCCTGTTTACTAGACAGGTGCTTTAGCCAACTGAGCCATGGTGCCCTCCTCAGGAAGTCTGGTGAAACTGTTCTATTCCATGGTCCCAGACAACATCTTTGACTGCCAAAGTGCAGCCAATCCCCATTTCCCTCCAGCCCTGGGGGTGTCTGGCTCCCTAGGCACAGAAAGCTACAGCTCAGTCGGCAGAGGCTCTAACATGCTCCTCTCCCCCAGCCGCTGGGGCTGTAGAGTGGCCTTTGCGGTTTGGCCCAGATGTGGGGAGGGAAAAGTACAACAAACATTAATCAGCTGGCTTATAAATCCCTTGGTCCTAGGGTTTGGGTTACAGCCCCAAGGAGAGGGCCTGGCCTTCTTCAATTTGCTCCCTTCCTGAGGGCACAGAATTAACAAGAGAAGATTTCTTAACCCCACAGCAATCAGAGTTGGCCAAGGAGTTAGCAACAAATTTTTTGTCAACATTTAAGTAGAGGCAAGGAAACCCTCAGGGGTGTTTCTGTGTGTTTGTAGACCGAGGTTCATTCAAGTGGGTTTTTTTTTTTTGTGGACCTGCCCCGACCGCACCCATAGAGACTCTGGAACAAAGAAGACACATGAGAAGAACCCAACTTTCTTCCTTTTGCTGTGACATGGATGGATCTAGCTCAGGTTTCACTCAAGGGGTCCGTCTGCATGTGAAGTACCTGTGTAGGGATAACATATAAATGTGTTAAAAATGATTCCCCCAAGTGGAAGTGACTACCCATAATTTGTTCCCCACAACTTAAAGGCTACGTCTACACTGGCCCCTTTTCCGGAAGGGGTATGTAAATTTCACCAGTCGTCGTAGGGAAATCCGCGGGGGATTTAAATATCCCCCGCGGCATTTAAATAAAAATGTCCGCCGCTTTTTTCCGGCTTTTAAAAAAGCCGGAAAAGAGCGTCTACACTGGCCCCGATCCTCCGGAAAAAGTGCCCTTTTCCGGAGGGTCTTATTCCTACTTCAAAGTCGGGGCCAGTGTAGACGCTCTTTTCCGGCTTTTTTAAAAGCCGGAAAAAAGCGGTGGACATTTTTATTTAAATGCCGCGGGGGATATTTAAATCCCCCGCGGATTTCCCTACGACGACTGGTGAAATTTACATGCCCCTTCCGGAAAAGGGGCCAGTGTAGACGTAGCCAAAGTGTTTAGATTTATTATTATTATTATTATTTGTTAAGATTGTTAAATGTTTAGATTTATAATTATTGCCCCTCTAGAATATAATTTGTTAGGAATGTAATATTAGGTCATGTAACTTAAAACTGTTAAAAATATAATACCATGTAGCCAGAAACAGCTCTTCTCTCTGTGTCCCAGGGCACGGTCAAACTTATTGTTAGACAATTGACGCCCATTCTCTTCAAAGCATTGTGAAGCAATTAACCCTAATCGCAAAGTGAAACATTGTAACTATAACAGTAACTAACTCAGCACTCAGAGAGAGAATGTTTTAAGAAATGCCACCCAGAAACCTGTGACTTTTTGTAACTACAACTCTTGTATATGTAAAGTTATTATTATACAAAATACTGTATGGGAAACATTAATTAGGGAATGTATGTAAGAGAGAGAGAGTGCTTGGACGATGAATGAATGGTTTTGAGAGGTGCCAGCCTGAGAATGCAGCAACAAAGGACTGAAGAAGGCGTCAGGTGCCAGGGCAACCAAAAGGTGTCAAGTGGAGAAAACCAAGTACTGGAGGCCCACCCTATGAGATCACTGATGAGCACCTGACAGCCACCCTGAACGTGATGCAGCAATTCCCATAGACTGGCATAGGAAGAAATTCCTATAAGAACTGGACTAAAAGACTATGGAGTCAGAGTCCAACGTTCTGCTGCCAGCCCACCAGGAGCTTCAGATGTGCATCTGATCAGGACTTCGCTCCCCACTACCCTCACTTGTGTACAGAGTACCTGGCCAGTATTCTGTCACAAGCAACTTCCAGGCTGGTAACTATAACAACTACACAGAACCTGGATGAATGATTGAATGAAATGTTTTTATATATATATATATATATATATATATATATATATAAGGGTTAAGTAGTGATAGGAATCATAGAATCATAGAATAATAGGACTGGAAGGGACCTCAAGAGGTCATCGAGTCCAGCCCCCCGCCCTCAAGGCAGGACCAAGCTCCACCTACACCATCCCTGACAGATGTCTATCTAACCTGTTCTTAAATATCTCCAGAGAGGGAGATTCCACCACCTCCCTTGGCAATTTATTCCAATATTTGACCAACCTGACAGTTAGGAATTTTTTCCTAATGTCCAATCTAAACCTCCCCTGCTGCACTTTAAGCCCATTACTCCTTGTCCTGTCCTCAGAAACCAAGAGGAACAAATTTTCTCCTTCCTCCTTGTGACACCCTTTTAGATATTTGAAAACCGCTATCATGTCCCCCCTTAATCTTCTTTTTTCCAAACTAAACAAACCCAGTTCATGAAGCCTGGCTTCATAGGTCATGTTCTCTAGACCTTTAATCATTCTTGTCGCTCTTCTCTGTACCCTTTCCAATTTCTCCACATCTTTCTTGAAATGTGGTGCCCAGAACTGGACACAGTACTCCAGCTGAGGCCTAACTAGTGCAGAGTAGAGCGGCAGAATGACTTCACGAGTTTTGCTTACAACACACCTGTTGATACAACCTAGAATCATATTTGCTTTTTTTGCAACAGCATCACACTGTTGACTCATATTCAACTTGTGGTCCACTATGACCCCTAGATCCCTTTCTGCCATGCTCCTTCCTAGACAGTCGCTTCCCATCTTGTATGTATGGAACTGATTGTTCCTTCCTAAGTGGAGCACTTTGCATTTCTCTTTATTAAACCTCATCCTGTTTACCTCTGACCATTTCTCTAACTTGCTAAAGTCATTTTGAATTATGTCCCTATCCTCCAAAGAAGTCGCAACCCCACCCAGTTTGGTATCATCTACAAACTTAATAAGCGTACTCTCTATCCCAATATCTACATCATTGATGAAGATATTGAACAGTACGGGTCCCAAAACAGACCCTTGAGGAACTCCACTTGTTATCCCTTTCCAGCAGGATTTAGAACCGTTAACAACAACTCTCTGACTACGGTTATCCAGCCAATTATGCACCCACCTTATCGTGGCCCTATCTAAGTTATATTTGCCTAGTTTATCAATAAGAATATCATGCGAGACCGTATCAAATGCCTTACTAAAGTCTAGGTATATGACATCCACCGCTTCTCCCTTATCCACAAGGCTCGTTATCTTATCAAAGAAAGCTATCAGATTAGTTTGGCATGACTTGTTCTTCACAAACCCATGCTGGCTATTCCCTATCACTTTATTACCTTCCAAGTGTTTGCATAGGATTTCCTTAATTACCTGCTCCATTATCTTCCCTGGGACAGACGTTAAACTGACCGGTCTATAGTTTCCTGGGTTGTTCTTATTCCCCTTTTTATAGATGGGCACAATATTTGCCCTTTTCCAGTCTTCTGGAATCTCCCCTGTCTGCCATGATTTTTCAAAGATCATAGCTAAAGGCTCAGATACCTCCTCTATCAGCTCCTTGAGTATCCTGGGATGCATTTCATCAGGACCTGGTGACTTGCTGACATCTAACTTTCCTAAGTGACTTTTAACTTGTTCTTTGTGTATCCTATCTTCTAAACTTACCCTCTCTCTGCTTGTATTCACTACGTTAGGCACACCTCCAGACTTCTCGGTGAAGACCGAAACAAAGAAGTCATTGAGCATCTCTGCCATTTCCAAGTTTCCTGTTACTGCTTCTCCCTCCTCACTAAGCAGTGGGCCTACCCTGTCCTTGGTCTTCCTCTTGCTTTTAATGTATTTATAAAAAGTCTTCTTGTTTCCCTTTATGCCTGTAGCTAGTTTGATCTCATTTTGTGCCTTTGCCTTTCTAATCTTGCCCCTGCATTCCCGTGTTGCTTGCCTATATTCATCCTTTGTTAGTTGTCCTAGTTTCCATTTTTTATATGACTCCTTTTTTATTTTGAGATCGTGCAAGATCTCCTTGTTAAGCCAAGCTGGTCTTTTGCCATATTTTCTATCTTTCCTACACAGCGGAATTGTTTGCTTTTGGGCCCTTAACAACGTCCCTTTGAAATACTTCCAACTCTCCTCAGTTGTTTTTCCCTTCAGTCTTGCTTCCCATGGGACCTTACCTACAAGTTCTCTGAGCTTATCAAAATCTGCCTTCCTGAAATCCATTACCTCAATTGTGCTGGTCTCCCTTCTACCTTTCCTTAAGATCATGAACTCTATTATTTCGTGATCACTGTCCCCTATACTGTCTTCCACTTTCAAGTTCTCAACTAGTTCCTCCCTATTTGTTAAAACCAAATCCAGAACAGCTTCTCCTCTGGTAGCTTTTTCAACCTTCTGAAACAGAAAGTTGTCTCCAATGCAGTCCAGAAACTTATTGGATAGCCTGTGCCTCGCTGTGTTAGTTTCCCAACATATGTCTGGATAGTTGAAGTCCCCCATCACCACCAAATCTTGGGCTTTGGCTAGTTTTGTTAATTGTTTAAAAAAGGCCTCATCCACCTCTTCCACCTGGCTAGGTGGCCTGTAGTAGACTCCTAGCACGATATCACCCTAGTTTTTTATCCCTTTTAGCTTAACCCAGAGACTCTCTACACAGCTATCTCCTACATTCATCTCCACTTCAGTCCAAGTGTGTACATTTTTAATATACAAGGCAACCCCTCCTCCCTTTTTTCCCTGTCTGTCCTTCCTGAGCAAGCCGTACCCTTCCATACCAACATTCCAATCATGCGTTCCATCCCACCAGGTTTCTGTAATACCAATGATATCATAGTTGTATTTATTGGTTAGCAATTCCAGTTCTTCCTGCTTATTACCCATACTTCTCGCATTTGTATATAGGCATCTCAGATACTGATTTGATCTTGCCTCCCTGTTGTGCCCTGACCCTCCTTTCTCCTTGCCATTATAGGCCGTAGTCCCCCCCATTTCCAACCCATCTCCCAGTCCCGCACATGCAGCACTTACCTGTGGGCGTTGCTCACCTGCCCCCAACAAACCTAGTTTAAAGCCCTCCTCACAAGGTTAGCCAGTCTGTGTCCAAACAAGGCCTATAATGTTAAACAACGTTGTTTGCTTCTATCTTTTCTTTATTCTTTATTATTATCTTTACAATAAATGTGGCTTTTTGCCTTATCCCCCTCATAAGATCCTGCTTACTTTTATTGGTACAACACCTGTGACAGCACCTGTGCGCTTCTGCCCCTCATCAGCAATGCCATATACTTGGGGGAGCACGTGCCCCGAGACTTATAGAAGGGACTACCTGGACTAGCAATCCTTAGTCAGGCTCCCTTCGATAGCTCAGCTGGCAGAGCGGAGGACTGTAGTGTGTGCTTGGCAAGTGATCCTTAGGTTGCTGGTTCAACTCCAGCTCGAAGGAGTGATTGTTTTCCCTCCGGCCTGGCCTTAGCAGAAGGCAATCAAGGTGGTTGCCTTGGGTCCATGTCTTCGGAGCTCTCCACTGCAATTGAGAGAAAGATTGTGGGTACAAGCTGCCAATCACATTTCTTGGGCTGCGCAGGTTCTCTACACACAAAAGTTCTTTTGGAACAATGGCCGTTATTCCACAATAACATTGCAAGAGTCTACACAGCAATTCCGTTATTTTGAAATAATTCTGAAGTAACAGATGGCTTATTTCGACTTCTGCAAACCTCATTCTACAAAGAATAATGCCTGTTCCAATTAGCTATTTTAAAAAAAGGCCTGTGTAGCTGCGCCACTGCTGCTAGTTTGAACTATCCCCTCCCCGGGGCCATTCTAAGTTATTCTTCCTGGGGCTCTAAATCGAGGTAGCTCGTCTACACTGGGGAGCCTGCCTCGGACTATTCTGAGGTTTCCCTGCAGTGTAGACGTGCTAGTTTGAAATAAGATATTTTGTAATAACTATTCAAGACCAGCTTATTCCAAAATAAATGTGCCGTGTAGTCGAAGCCAGAAGGATGAAGCAGAAGGAGGGAAGCCAGAAGTGCAGAGGCCAGCCTGAAAACTCAGTATTCCATATGGCTACACACAGAGATTTGTAACTCAAAGCTGGAGCTGCTGTGGAAGGAGGTGAAGCTACAGAAGCTGACGGGGGACAATCAGCGGGCGGAGGGTTATTTTTTCTTCTCCCTGTGCTGATGTGGCGAGAACTGAAGAGAAGAAAATCCTCTTCCCTTCTCCTCAGAAGATAGATAATGCAGCTTGCTCCTCTCTCTCTGGTTCTACTAAAGCTGGATCCCAGGGCTAGACTTTTTCTTTCTAGAACCCTGGTGAAAGCTGAAAGTGAATTGCTTGTAGACTTAGAATGTGAGTTAAAGAAGGGCATCACCTAGCATGGGGCTTGAACCCATGACCTGAGCTAGCCAGCTTCCATGTTGCAGTATACCCCCATCACAGGGCCATCTCTCCAGTGACAGGTAAAGAGGCCTGTTTCAGGATTTCTTTTAGCACAGCAGCAAGGGGCAATGGAGGAAAATCAACCCCCTCTCCAAGCTTTGTTCTCACGGCACCAAGTGCGCTGCAGAAAAAGCCCTTGTGTGTTAAAGGGCATCGGGGAGCCCAGAACAGAGGGATCCCCTCAACACACAAACACAGTCCCAGCCCCAAGACTCCCCCCATCCCGAATCCTGTGCCCAGACTTCTCTACCTTCCACATCCTCACCCCTGTCTTGCACAAGAGAGCGTCCACACTGCCATGAGAGCTCTTGCACAAAAGCACAGCGTGCATGTGGAAGTGTGGACGTTTTCTTGCGCATGACTTGTTCCACAAGAACCCTTGCGCAAGATGTTCTTGCGCAAGAAGCCGCGAGTGTAGACATAGCCTTAGAGATATATCTGAAAGGAGATGTTAATACAAAGTTATAGGAGAGTGATAATATTACAGGGAATTATCCACAGTTGTCTGTATATGCAAATATATATGCAAATATCTTCTTTCACACTGATGGGCATGAATACAAAGATTAAGGCAAGACTACACAACACATAGGCCCTATGTAAATCAGTTCTGCTGATGTTAATAAAATACAATATTTTCCCCATTACTAACCATATGACAGCAGTTTTAATGAGCAAGGGCAATCCAGGAATGTAACTACTAAAACACATCTCAGCAGAAATTGCAGAAGAGGCTCTTGCGCAAGAAGGAGCTGTCTACGCTGCCCCTTCTTGCGCAAGAAAAACGCTTTTGTGCAATGCCATTACATCTATTACTTTTCAGGAAGAACGGCATCGCAAAAAAGGGTTTTTCTTGTGCCAGAAGGGGCAGTGTAGCTGCTCCTTCTGGCACAAGAGCCTCTTCTGAAACAAATGGTGGCTCATTAGGTATGTAAATGATGCTCAGCAATATTCCATGCTTAGCCTCATTTGCATATTACTCACGCAAAAAGCTGCGAGAGTAGACATAGACCTAGGCAGGTTAGGCTGAGATGGGAGGAGGTGCCGCTGGGGTTGAGGCTCCTCAGTGGTGCCTTGGCAGGGACCAGGGCATTGCAACCACATTGGGCAAGGTCAATGGCAGCACCTCCAGCCTCTGGGACGTCTGTAGCCTTTGCTGCAAGGGGACACAAAACCAGGTAAGGTTCCCCCTGATGCCCAGATCCCCCAAGACCCGGCAGCCCCAGCTTGCTCCAACACCTTCTGTTCTCCCCACCCGCTCTCCTGGCCACACATGGCACTTCTTGGTGCGTGTCAAGCCAGGCCCTGCAAGGAGCCACCAGGGCAGGAACCAGCCCTTGGAGCTCGGCTTGCACCGGAACCGGCAGTTTCCCACCACGTCTCCCTTGAGAAGAGGTGACTTGTTCCCCTTCCTCTCACCTCACGTCTCCCTTGTCTCCATTCCGTAGCGCTGCCCGAGAGGGAGCTTTCCCAATCTCCACTGGTATTTCCTGGGGCTTTGTGTTGGGGGATTGGGCTTGGCCATCTTCTCTGCTGGAAATGCCTCTTCTTTGGAAAGCAGCTCCCAGGAGTTCATGGAACTTCTTCTTCTCAGCTTGGGAAAGGGACAAGCAAGGGGCGACGGGTCAGGGGTTTATGTGATGATGACAGGGGTGCCAAAAGCAAATAAATTATTTTTTCGCCTACTTAAGAACCAGGGTGACAGAATGAAACTGGTAAGTAACTGAGTTAAAGAGGAAGCATTTTTGCACCCAGTGGAACTCCTTGCCAGAGGATGTTGCGAAGGTGAAATCTACAAGAAGGTCCAAAAAAGAACTGGATAATTTAATGCAGGAAAGGTCACTCAATGGCATTTCACCAGAATGGACAGGGCAGGTGTCCCTAGCTGGTGTATACCTGAAGCTGGGAATGGAGGGATCACTCAATAACTGTCTGTCCTGAGGATTCCCTCCGGACAATGAAATTGGCTGCTGTTGTGAGACAGGATCCTGGGCTAATTGGACAACTGGCATGGCCCAGTCTGGCTGCTTTGATGTTCTATTTGGCTGTTCTTGTCCCCTCTGGGCAAGAGAGAATGGACCCCCCCTCATCCTGAAGTGGACAGAAAATGGCGTGCGAAAGGCTAGTGTAGGTGAGCAAAGAGCCTTGTTTTATGAGTCCCTGATGGTCTAGTGGTTAGGATCCAGCACTCTCACTGCTGAGGCCTGGGTTCAATTCCCAGTCAGGGAAACCAGCTGCAACTTTCCCAAAACATGTTCCTAGTCAATCTTCTTCCCACATGTTACAGCAGCTGAGACCTAGCATGGGGCTAACCCTAACCCCTCCCCCTTGGCTGGGCACTGCCTGGATTCAGGCCTCCTAAGGGCTCTGGAGAGTACAGGGCAGTTCCAGGGGCAGAGTCCTTTCTTCTGCAGTAGTTCAAACCCAGCCCCTTGGTTTCAACTAACTAACATTACTCCTCATTTTTTGCCCTCTGTGCCTACCTCCCAACCTCAACATACCCCAACACCCCCCCTTCCCTCTCCCTCTCCCCCTCCCCTTGCTGGTAACACAAACAGGACTTTTCCCTGTTGAAAGAACAAACTCTCTGGTTTTTATGTGGGGAATGTAGAACTGGGGAGGGGCTGGGGAAAGACCCTGGGAGGGGGAGGAAGCAGGGAGGAAGGGCTAAGGCTGGGGCTGGGGCTGGCACCTTCCTCTGATGGTCCCACTGCCTCATGTCAGGGGCCTCAGCAGCAAGAAGCAAGAAGCAGGTTCAGAGGAACTTGAGCTGCTGGGCCACTGAAGCAGGCCCCCAGCAGCAGCCTCTGTGCAGGGCTCACACGCTCCAGGCCTCCCGGTCATATTGAGTCTCCCCGTGTGGCTTGGGCTCCAGAGCCTGCCCCCCAGCTGGTGCCTTGAGGTAGCCACTGCAGCAGCAGGAATTTGGGCATCAGTTCCCCTGCTTTTGGGGACAGGAAGCCAGGCCCAGGTCCTTTTAGCCACTGGAACTGGACAGGCTGGAGCTTCCCCCTACCACATCTCTGCCCTGCTTCCTGCAAAGCTCTCAGCCTTTTGCTTGTTTCTGCTTCCCTGTCCATAGCAGGCAGCTAAAGGAAGGGAAGTCAGCGAACCAAACACCCCTGTGGCCAGCATGGGACTTGAACCCATGACCTTGGCGTTATTAACACCACACTCTAACCAACTGAGCTAAGCGGCCAATGAAAAGGCTGCTCACCAGTGGCCCTTTCAAGAAAGGCGCCTCAGTCAGCTGCAGGGACGTCTCTGAAGCTGCCAAGGGCTCTTCTCTGACAGGGCCACTAGCGACTCATTGTGATGTGGGCTGGCTAGTCCAGCTGGTTTGAGGGTTGGTCGAGGTGGCTGGCGGCCGGCAGACTCAGGGCAAAGAGGCAGCCAGAAGCTCTTGCTGCCAGCACCTTGCCTCCTAGCTTCTTCCCTGCCAGCAGCAGCTGCAGCCCCTTTCGGCCACTGGGTCAGCCCGGGAAGGGAGGCAGGAATGGGGCCTCAGATTCCATGGTTCCGAGTCCTGAGTGCTGCCCATGACACCAACCACCCCTCACTCAACTGGGCCAAACAGGTGCCCCAGTTCATGCCCACTGGGACCTGCTTTACTTGGTTTCCTTCCACCCAGAGACCCCTTCTTTTCCAGGGCTGCAAGGAGCATCTCTTAGATGCTTTCTCATATCCCAGCACAGGGCCATCTCTCCGGTGACAGGAGACAGGGCTGGTTTCAGGATTTCTTTTAGCGCAGCAGCAAGCAAGGGGAGATGGAGGAAAATCAACCCTGTTTGCAAGCTTTGTGTGACAGGAGGGGTGTGAGCTGTGGAGCCTGCCCCCCCAGAAGGGGCATTTCGGTTCACCCAAGGGCAGCAAGAATTCAGGCCCTTAGGCGAGTGCATTGGGGACAATGTGTGAGCCCTTCCATGAGCATTTTCTGCTCCTACTGGGGAAGGCAGCTGGGCAGGACCAGCCTGCAGCCCACGTCCCTTTCAGCCCCAGGTGCAGGAGGTAACAAGAGGAAACAGAGAGGAGAGGAAAGTCCATGACCAGAGCCTGCTCCCAGCAGTCTGGCCCTGCGCAAAATCTACGCATGATGGAGCCTCTCCCAGCAGGGCGACGGCCTGTTCTCTGCAAAGTGCTCAGCTGGTTCATTTTTTTGCAGGCCCATTGTCTGTGTCCCTGGTGGCTTCATTTACAGTTTCCAATCTTTACATTTGCATCCCTTTTTGGAAAGAGGGTGCAAGTGTAAACATACCCTATGTAGCTAGAGTTGGCCTCCGTCAGTTGAGCCTGGCTGTGTCCCTACTTCAGGAACCCAAAGGGAGCAAAGAGCAGAAGTACTGGAAGCTGGTGGGGTACACTCTGAATTTGATTTAGTGAGTCTTAGTTGGACTTGCTAAATCAAACTTCAGAAAATTGATTGTGGCCATTCCTCTCCTGCTGAGCGCGGTTCTTGTTCTTCTGCACAGAACAGCCCATGGAGACCAAAGACCTATCAATGGGCATTCAGATCACACCCGTTTTGGGAATAGAAACCAGACACAGCAGGTTTGAACTTGTTTCAGTTGAGAAGGGTTTGCCTGACTTCCCTGCATTGACACAGGAATTGTAGTAATTTTAGGAATCCTTGCACAATAGAAATCCAGAATGCGACACAACCAGAGATGCAAAGGTTTCATTGAAGTTGATCAACCTTCCAGGGAAGCACTTGGAGTTGAACCAAGGACCACTTCACCTGCAATTAAACACTTTACCACCAAGCTATACCCCCATTACACTTAGGTGCTTACATCCAGTGTTAGGAAATTGGCTGCAGGCAGGACTTTCTGCAGGAGCAGGTGGTGCCTTGCACACATGGTGGGGGGAGGACGGCCCTCTATGGGGTCATACATCTGTGGTGTCCCCCAACCTATGATCAGCATGATGCGTCACGATAGCGCATCATCCCCTGTGCTCCTCCCTGCCCCATGTGTGTTACAACCTCACAGCACTCACCTGATGTTCCCTCCCCGGTGCCTGAAGACATTTGGGATGCCTTCTGTATCTGGGGGACCGGTTCTAGGGTGAGGGTCACAACGTTCCAGGAATCCTCCTTATCCTTATCCTGGAGCTGCTGGTCAGCAGGCCGCTGCTGCCCAGGTGTCTCCATCCCAGACTCCACAACTGTCCCTGGAGACAGGGGTTCCCCAGGACTAGGTCCAGTTCCTCACAGTATGCATGCAGAGTATCCAGCAGCCACTTCCCTGCCTCTCCCTTTGCTGCTCTTGAACTTAGCCCAAGAGCCGAGAAACTATGCTCACCAACTCAGAAACCTCTGGGACTCCTCTGCCACCCAATCCCTCATGCCACAGAGAGCTACAGAGCTGTTTCTACCCGCACATCACCCCCCCTGATTTTAGCGAATCGGGCAAGAAGGTATGCTTTACCCCAAACCATACGGGCACACTCTTGCCTCAAGTGCGCTTCATGGCAGATGTGGACTTCCCTCACTAATTTTCACAAAGGTGTTCAGCGTAGATAGTGGTGAGCATAGCTGCTTTCCAAGCAGTTGACCTGGGTTTGATTCCCAGCCGATGCAATGTGGGGATGTAGCAGCATGGCACTTTGCAGAGCTTTTACTTTAACCCTGAAAAAACAGGCACAAGTGGGTACTGCTGCCTCTCACGGCCTTTATTCCTCTCCAAGAGGCAGGAAGTGCTTGATCTTAGCCAAACAGCGGAGAAGCAACGCTGTAAGGCAAGAAACGCAAGGACAGTTCTTGGTTCAGCTCCTGGGGCCATCCTGAGTGTCTGGCAGCCACTTCCCCTCCTCTCCCTTTGCTGCTCTTGAACTTAGCTCAGCAGCTGAGAATCTGCACTCACACACCCAGACACCTCTGTGACTCCTCTCCCCCCAGCTTCTTTGTGAACCCTCACTCAAGGGTTTCTAGGTGGGAGCTTCTAGGAACTGGCATTCCCATCTGTAGGGTGGGTCTGGGAGCCTCCAGCCTTTGGATCCATGTGAGACGTGATCCCAGGGGAACCATCTCCTGGAGCTTCTCCTTGTCCCATGGAGCTCAGGGCCGGGGTCTGTATGCTGCCAACGGGTGTAAGACATGGCAACATTTCTCCTTCCTCTGCCGGAGAGGGAGCCAGATAGTTCCCTTGAGACCACATACAGATGGGGCAGGGTCTGGAGAGGTGAAGCCACTGAATGGAAAAAGCCAGGAGAGCAGAGTATCAGCTACCATCTGAGATACCCAAACATGTGGCAGTGTGATGGTCCCATGGGCTACGTCTAGACTGGCATGATTTTCCGAAAATGCTTTTAATGGAAAAGTTTTCCGTTAAAAGCATTTTCGGAAAAGCACGTCTAGAATGGCACGGACGCTTTTCCGCAAAGGCACTTTTTGCGGAAAAGCGTTCATGGCCAAGCTAGACACGCTTTTGCACAAAAAAGCCCCAATCACCATTTTCGCGATCGGGGCTTTTTTGCGCAAAACAAATCTTAGCTGTCTACACTGGCCCTTTTGTGCAAAAGTTTTGCGCAAAAGGGACTTTTTCCCGAACGGAAGTAGCATAGTATTTCTGCAAAAAGCACTGATTTCTTAAAGTAGGAAGTCAGTGCTTTTGCGGAAATTCAAGTGGCCAGTGTAGACAGCCAGCAAGTTTTTCCAGAAAAGCGCAGTGTGGGCCAGCAATGCCCTCCTCCCATGACTGCGGGGCCCCACACGGGCCGGCCCTGCTTCTGGGAACTGTCTGGACTCAAGCCCACCCCAGTTTCACCCTAAGGATTGCCTGTTCTGTAAAAGCTGCGCCCTGGAAATGAGAAAGCAGCTAAAGTGACTCTGGTGGGACTTGAACCCACAGCCTTTGAATATCTAGCTGGGCTCATATTAGCCACAGTAGTTTAGAAGTCCAACGTGCTTTCCATTGCACCACAGAGCCTGACAGACTGCAACACTTGATATCTCCACTCTCTGCTTTGCAGCATGGCAATTGCTGGGGGAAAAGAAAGGGGAGCCAGGTCTGTCTAATTTGGAAGAGCAGATAGGAAGAGGGAGGGGGCCAATGAGCCCTCACCATGGAAAATAAGGGCTAAGAACTGAGCTATAGCCATCAATATCACTGCCTCTTGCATGCTAAGAAAGCACTCTACCACTTGAGCTAATTCCCCTGCCTGCAAGAAGTGCATCTGCCTCACCCACCTTGTTCCAGAGCCCACAACATCGCTGCGGCTGCCCGAGGCTCCTTTCTGAAAGGGACACTTGTGAGACTGACACCCGTGGGCCGGCTAGCTCGGAGGTTTAGAACATGGTGCTCATATCACACAGACGCGTCTTCATAGCAAGCCCCTTGTTTTAAACCATAACGTGCTCACTAAACCTCATGGCGCGAGGAGTGAGGGGCATTTCAGAATAGCGATTTATTTGGAACTAAGTGCTGTGTAGCCAGCGCCAAATTACAAAATAGGCTATTTCAAAATTGACTCAAAATAAGCTACACAATTGCATCGCTTATTCTGAGCTATGGGATGCAACCGTAGTGAGATAGACCCCAGCTCTGCCCCCAGCTCCTCTCCCAGCTCCCTGCCCCACCCACCGTCATGCTGACTCCCACACTACCATGGGGCTGTTTGCATTGGCTCTTCTCTCTGGATCCAGGTTTAAGCCATGGCAGGGGGCTGGGTATAGGGGAATCTGAGTGTGGGAGGGGGAGTGTGCGTTCTTCTGGCTCAGCTTTTCCCTTTCTTCTACCCCAGGAATTGCCCTGTTGGAAAGCAAACAGAGGCGATAAAGGAAGGGTGGTGTTGAGATGAGTTGGAGGGCTTTGTGAAGCAATAGAAAGCATGTTGGACTTTTAAGCTGTAGTGCTCAGTGTGAGCCAGGCCAGTCATTTAAAGGTTGTGGGTTAAAATCCCCCCAGAGTCACTTTAGCTGCTCTCTGATTTCCAGCCTGGATTTTACAGAACAGGCTGGACCTGCGCCTGTTGCATGATGGGAGTGACAGGGAGCTTGTGATCCCAAGACCTCTGTGTGAGACTCCCCTGGGGGGGGTCACAGCTCACAGGAGAGAGCCCCTTCTCTCCCCTGGCCACCCATAGAACTGCTGGTTCAGGAAAAGGCTGATTTGGGAGGAGTGTTGGAAAGAAGTTATTTTCCATGGCGGGGGCTCAGTGGCCCCTCCCTCTTCCTACCTGCTCTCCCAAAAGAGGCAGACCTGGCTCCCCTTTCTTTCCCCCCAGCAATTGCCAGGCTGCAAAGCAGAGAGTGAAGATATCAACACCCCCCATCCCCAATCCGTCAGGCTCTGTGGTGCAATGGAAAGCATGTTGGACTTCTAAGCTGCTATGGCTAATATGAGCCCTGCTAGACATTCAAAGGCTGTGGGTTCAAGTCCCACCAGAGTCACTTTAGCTGCTTTCTCTTTTTCAGGGCACCTTTTACAGAACAGGCAATCCTTAGGCTGACACAGGGGTGGGCGTGAGTGCAGACAGTTCCCAGCAGCAGGGCCGGCCCCTGTAGGGAACCGCGGTCGTGGGAGGAGGGCATTGCTGGCCCGCAGGGATGTGGGCAGGCTGGGGCTGCGGGAGCCAGGCACACAACACCTGATGGCAGCTGTAAGGGATGCCACACGCCCCTTACATCTGCCATCAGGCGCCCCCATTGGTTGGAGCTCTTGGCAGCTTCCCAGCTCGCCCATGCCTCCCTCTGGCCCTGCCCAGCAGACCCCAGTGAGGGTGGAGGGAAGGGCTGGTCCTTGGGGTGGTTCTGAAAGGCTGCAGGTGCTGTTAGACCATTTTGTCCCTCCCTGTCTCCTACTAGTGCTGAGCAACACTCAGGCTGTGTCTACACTGCACTGCTCTTCTGCACTGCTCTTCTGGAAAAAGCTACACAAATTTTGAAACCCCAATTTCTGTAGCTTTTCCAACATTTGGCCTGGGTGCAGTGGGCAAGTCACACAAGGGAAGCAGCAGGCAGAAACAGCCCAATGCACCAGCCTCCCAGGGCAGGCAAGGCCAAGCAGCTGCCTGGCCTGATTCCTCTCATTTCCCCAGGCTGGCACCAAGGGGCATTCTCAGTTCATGTCACTCCCCTCTGTCATATGGGATTTGAGGTCATCCCAGAAAGAGGCTGGTCAGTAGCAGCTGCACTTACCTGGGAGCAGCAATGGGAGACATAGCTCTTGTGTTTCTGTCTGGCTTTGAACCAGGGATCTTTTGGGTGTTAGGCAAATGTGATAACCACTACACCACAGAAGCACTCTATAATGATAGAGCTTGGCTGACTGTTCTGTTTCCAGCTCTATCTAACACCCTGCTCTGCAGGGGAGGGGATGCACCTTGTGAACACTCCACCTCTTGTTCTCAGGGAAGCCACTAACCCGAGCTGCCAGCTCCTCATTTCCTCACCAGCCCCTTGAGATTTGTAGCTCAAAGCTGGAGCTGCTGTGGCAGGAGGTGAAGCTACAGAAGCTGACGGGGGACAATCAGCAGGCGGAGGGTTATTTTTTCTCCTCCCTGGGCTGATGTGGCTAGAACTGAGGAGAAGAAAATCCTCTTCCCTTCTCCTCAGAAGATGGAAATTACAGTTGGGTCTCTCTCTGGTTCTACTAAAGCTGGACCAAGGAGCAGCCCTAGGTGGGCTGCAGCAGCTGGTGTCCCAGGCAAAATGCAGTATCAGCACCCCCCCCCCCCACACACACACACAGCCATCAATGAGGTGACATCATCATCAGGCACCCCATGATGTCAGCCTATAGCCACAGGCTGCCCCTGGCTGAACTCCATGACTAGACTTTTTCTTTCTAAAACCATGGTGAAAGCTGAAAGGCTTTTGGATTGTGAGTTAACAAAGGGCATGGTCCAGCATGGGGCTTAAACCCATGACCCTGAGATTAAAACTCTCATGCGCTACCAACTGAGCTAGCCAGGCTACATGGTGCATTGCTCTCCATTACAGGGCCAGCTCTCCTGTGACAGGCGAAGGGGCTGGTTTCAGGATTTCTTTAGTGCAGCAGCAAGGGGCAATGGAGGAAAGTCAACCCTCTTTTCAAGCCTTGTTCTCATGGCACCAAATGTGCTGCAGAGAAAGCCCTTGGCTGTGTCTAGACTGGCAAGTTTTTCCGCAAAATCATCTGCTTTTGCGGAAAAACTTGCCAGCCGCTTAAATTTCCGGTGAAGCACTGACGATCTCATGTAAGATTGTCAGTGCTTTTGTGGAAATACTATGCTGCTCCCGTTTGGGCAAAAGTCTTTTTCCGAAAAACTTTTGCGCAAACGGGCCAATGTAGACAGCAGAGATTTGTTTTCCTCAAAAAAGCCCCAATCGTGAAAATGGCGATCGGGGCTTTTTTGCGGAAAAGCGCATCTAGATTGGCACGGATGCTGAGGGAGGGAATGCTGGGCGGAGCACAGTCTAGATGTAGTCTAGACTCATGGGCGAAGGGACAGCGTTTCATGTAATAATGACGGGTGCAGAAAGCAAGAAGAATTTTTTTCTCCAACTCAAGATCCCGGATGACAGAATGAAACTGGTAAGTAGCCAAATTAAAAATAAACAAAAAAGAACCATTTTTGCGCCCAGTGGAACTCCTTGCCAGAGGATGTTATGAAGGTGAAATCTACAAGAAGGTCCAAAACAGAACTGGGTAACTTAATGCAGGAAAGATCAAACAAAGGCATTTCACCAGAATGGACAGGGCAGGTCCTGAGCTGGTGTATTCTAGAAGCTGAGAATGGGCGACAGGAGGGATCACTTGACAATTGTCTGTCCTGAGGATTCCCACTGGGCAATGGAATTGGCTGCTGTTGTGAGACAGGATCCTGGGCTAGTTGGGCAACTGGCATGGCCCCGTCTGGCTGTTCTGATGTTCTGTTTGGTTTCTGTTCTTGTCCCTTCTGGGCAATGGAAAATGGACCCATGTCCTGAAGGGGACAGAAAGTGGCCTGTGAAAGGCTAGTTTAGGTAAGGAAAGAGCCTTGCTTATGTGTCCCTGATGGTCTAGTGGTTAGGATTCAACACTTTCACTGCTGAGGCCTGGGTTCAATTCCCTGTCAGGGAAACCAGCCTCATCTCTATTAATGATATCTGCCAAGTTGTTGCCCTTTTCCATCACAGGGAGGGCCAGTGGGTTGAGGGAGGGGAGGGGCTGGGGTGCCAGAGACACTCCCAGCAGCCAAGCACATTTCTCAGGCAGCTCCTTCCCTGCGCAGGGGGCACAGGTCACACGCCTGGGTGAATAAGAGCTTGTGGGGACTGGCCGGGGCTTCAAGCAGGCAGCTCCCATTGGCCACACACAAGCTTGGAGCAGGGACCAGGCATGAAGCCTTTTCCTCTACAGCTGAGAGACACAAAGGGCCCAGCAGCCCCTTCTCTCAGCTGTGCGTGGGGGCAGGGCGAGCAGGGAATCTGCCTGAGGCTTCTTGCTGCCATGTTGGGTGGCTTCATGGGCTGGCCTGTATTGCCCAGGCCTGGCTTAGAGGGAGGGGCATGATGACATGCAGCCCGGCTGCCAAATATCCTGGACAGAGAATTACAGGCCATACAGGTCCCTATCATATCCCCAACATTTCTGCCCTTAATAGATGGACCTTTGGGGGCAGGCCCAGACGCTTCATCCTCTCACTCAACTCCTATCACACACTCGAGCAGGGCAGCCCCCAGGGGTAGTGCTGAGCCATGGGGTGCTGGGCAAGGGGCAGAGGCTGCAGGAGCTGAGAGTTTCCCTAGAGCTCAGGGACCCCTAATGAGGCACCAGGCCCCTGTCTCTCTCAGAAGGTGCAGAAAGGGATTGACTGGGGACTAGGAGAGTGGCTCAGGGGCTGTGCAGCTTGTTGCCTTGGCGAGGGGTGTGGCCAAAACTCAGGCCTCACTGCGAGTTGGATTTGAACCTGTGCAGGGAAACCCTATTGGATTTCTAGTCCAACACCTTAACCATTCAGCCATCACACCTGTGAGCATTGCCCCAGGGCCAGGGAAACTGGTAACTAATCCCAGTGCCCAGGCCTCACCTCACCTGCCCCACAGAATTCACACAGCAAACCTGGCTCCCGGCTACTTTCATAATAAAGTATTTTAAAACAGCGCCCGGACACGATTATGCAAATGTAGCGCGGGATATTTAAATCCCGGTTTCATTTACAATTTCGAATGTCTCCATTTGCATCCCTCTCCTGAAGGAGACTGCAAGTGTCGACATGTCCTGGGTGTTGCAACCTCCCAGCACTCACCTGATGTTCCCTCCCCGCTGCCTGAAGACGTTTGGGAGTCCTCCTGCATCCCCTGGCGCTGCAGGTCATCAGCGTTGTCATCCTGAAGCTGCGGCCGCTGCTTCCCAGGTGTCTCCATCCCAGACTCCACAACTCTCCCTGGAGACAGGGGCTCCCCACACCCCGGGATTCGGTCCAAATCCTCACAGTATGCACAGCGCTGCGGTGCTTCCCCAGAGCGGGACCTGCCCTCACGGGCCCTCACATACCCCTCCCGCAATTCGTTGACCTTGGGTCTGACTTGGTCTAGGATGCAGGAGTGGGGAGGTGGCCTTTCTCTGCAAGGCCATCAGCCATTGGGCCATATGTTAGATAATTTCATGGAGGTTAGGTCCATAAAAGCTATTAGCCAGGGGATAAAATGGTGTCCCTGGCCTCTGTTTGTCAGAGGCTGCAGACGGATGGCAGGAGACAAATCGCTAGATCATTGTCTTCAGTCCACCCTCTCTGGGGCACCTGGTGCTGGCCACTGTCAGCAGACAGGACACTGGGCTAGACGGACCTTTGATCTGACCCAGTACGGCCGTTCTGATGTTTTTATGTTTATAAATGTCTGCATTCATCCACCTGGACTGCCGGCCTGCAGAGACTCCCCCTCGGATCACAGCTCCAAGAGGGTCTTTATCTCTGGCCCAGACACTGACAGTGCCCAGTGTTTCTGTCCCTTGCTTGGTCCTGTGACCAGGGCTGGATTAAGGCCTGGGCTAGCTGGGCAGCCGCCCTTTATAGATGCCATCAGGCGCTGCGTGCCTGGCTCTTGGATTGCGGGCTGCAGTAGCTCCCAGCAGCCACCCTGCAGCGGCTGCCCGGGGCGGGGGCCACGTGAACCCCTGCAGCGCTGGCCAGCAGCGCCCTTCCCCCCAATGGCTGCGGGACCCTGCATGGCCAAGCTCAGTCTGTTCCGGGCGGCCTCGGGCTGCGCACCAGCGACGGTAGCCGGGCTGGGCCAGGCACGTGCATCCTGCTGCCACCAGCTCCGCCCATGCGCCCTCCTCCAACCCAGGGCGCAATTGAACTGTCAGCCCGGGGCACCGGAATGGCTCGGTCCGGCCCTGCCTGTGATGTGTCCCTGGAGGGGTCTCTGGGGGCTTGTGCCTGTGATAAGGCAGAAGTGCTCAATCTTAGGCAAAGGACCCAGAAACAACATTTTACAGCAACAAACACAAGGACGGCTCTTGGTCTTCATCCCCGGGCCACACAGAGTATCCAGAAGCCACTTCCCCGCCTCTCCCTTGGCTGCTCTAGAGCTTAGCCCAAAGTCTGATAAACTCTACTCTCCCACCCAACAACCTCTGGGACTCCTCTCCTGCCCAGCTCCTCACACCACGGAGAGCGCAGGGCAGCCACTACCCCAGCATCTCCACTCCTGATCTTTGTCTAATGGCCAAGAAGTTCTGCTTTACCCAAACCACACGGGCACCCTCTCACCCCCGGCTAACCTCATGGCAGACGTGGGTTTCCCTCACTAATTTTGCCATGTCTTTACAGGCAGGCATTGGTGGTATAGTGGTGAGCATAGCTGCCTTCCAAGCAGCTGAGAGCCCTGAGAGGCAGCAGTGACATCACAAGGGCCTTGTGCAGCACCTCAGCTCATTGGCCGGGAGGCAGTGACCTCACAGAGGGACCATGGCAACAGCCAGGTGGGACAGGCTGCAGGGCTGGGGCATCTCAGAGACCCCCATGGCCTGGCTGCCTGGAATCTCCTTTATGAGGTTTCCCCTGAGTCTCAGTCCTGGCTGAAACCTGGCTACAGAGAGAAGAGGCCAATGCAAACAGCCCTATGGCAGCGAGGGAGTCAGTACCTGGGTGGGTGGAGCAGGGAGCTGGGGGCAGAGCTCAGCTCTAACTCACTAGGGGTGCGTCCCATTGTTCAAAATAATCAATGCGCCTATTTTGAAATAGCTTATTTTGTAATTTGGGGCTGGCTACACAGCACTTACTTCGAAATAAATCACAAGTGGCCCTTTCCGAAAGAAGCCTTGGGCATCTGCAGGAACCTTGTGGGCTCTGGAACAATGTGCGTGGGGCAGGAGAGCTTTCATTTTGTCTCAGCAGGGGAATTAGCTCAAGTGGTAGAGCGCTCGCTTAGCATGCAAGCGGCAGTGGGTTTGATACCCATATTCTCCAACTGCAGCTCAGTTCTTATCCCTTACTTTAAGGGTGAGGGGCTCAGTGGCCCCCTTCCTCTTCCTACCTGCTCTCCCAAAAGAGACAGACTTGGCTCCCCCTTTCTTTCCCCCCAGCAATTGCCATGCTGCAAAGCAGAGAGTGGAGATTTCAGACTCAGCCAGCCAGCAGGCTCTGTGGTGCAATGGAAAGCATGTTGGACTTCTAAGCTGTAGTGGTTAACATGAGCCCAACAAGCCATTCAAAGGCTGTGGGTTCAAGTCCCACCAGAGTCACTTTAGCTGCTTTCTCATTTCCAGAGCACCTTTTACAGACCAGGCACCTTTTCTCCTCCCTGGGCTGATGTGGAGAAGACTTTTTCTTTCTAAAACCCTGGTGGAAGCTGAGTGAATTGCTTGTAGGCTGAGAATGTGAGTTAAAGAAGGGCATTGCCCAGCATAGGGCTTGAACCCATAACCCTAAAATTAAGGGTCGCACGCGCTACCAACTGAGCTAGCCAGGCTAGTGCAATAGCGTTCCTAATATGCCATCATAGGGTAGCAGGAACCGCGAGTTCTCAAGTGCCCAACTCTAGGCTCTTTCTTGCCCCTAATGGGGGGTTCTGGTCTGTGGGGAGGTTTGAGCACAAATCCCCCTCCTGACACACCCACGTCTTTCCCCACAAGGAACGGCTCCATTTCCATCTCTCCGGCGACAGGAGAAGGGGACGGTTTCACGATTTCTTTTACCGCTGCAGCATGGGGAGATGGAGGGAATTCAAACTCCTTTGCAAGCTTTGTTCTTCTGGCACCAAGTGTGACAGGAGGGTGACATGCCATGCTGGCCGCCAGCCACCGGGACCAAGCCTCTGAGAAGGAAAATGTATTTTGTTAAAAGGAACAATGTGAAGTGTGAATGCAACTGACTGAATGTGACCTTGCGTTGTGTGTGAGAGATAGTGAACCTACTAAAACCAGCCTGATCTAGCTTTTCTGCTGCCAGGATGAGACTAGCACCCATGTAACTAAGTTTATCTCTGCATATTGAGATAAAAGTAGCTTTAAGCATTAAGCCAATCGTAACGCTGTCACTAGCTTATGTGATGTCTATTCTATTTTGTGTGCAACCATGAATGTATATAAGGTTACCACGGACATTTGATTTTGGAAGTCTTCCTTTTGAAACTTCCCACAGTTCTTAATAAAAGTGTTTCTCTCCTTCCAACCCTGAGTCTGGATTTCCGTGACACCTCAAACCAGCTGGACTAGCCAGCCCACGTCACAGTGAGTCACTAGTGGCGTTGTCAGAGAAGAGCCATTGGCAGCTCCAGTCATCCCAGCAACTGCTCTAGGTGCCTTTCTGAAAGGGCCATTTGTAAGCTTGTTCTTGGCAGGCCGGCTAGCTCAGTTGGTTAGAGCGTGGTGCTAATAACGCCAAGGTCATGGGTTCAAGCCCCATGCTGGCCACTGAGATGTTTGCTGTGGTGATTGTCCTCACCCCTCCTTTAGCTGCCTGCTATGGACAGGGAAGCAGAGACACACAAGAGGCTGAGACCTTTGCAGGAAGCAGAGCAAAGAGCTCATAGGAGGAGGCTCCAGCCTGCACAGCCCCAGTGGCTAAAAGGGCCTTGGCCTGGGCTGCTTTCCCTAATAGCAGGGAAAACCCTTCTCTTCCCTCCATTGCCCCAGTGGGGTGACGTGATTCCCAAATTCCTGCTGCTGCAGTGGCTGGCCCAAGGCTCCCTGCAGGGGGCAGGTTCCTCCAGCCCAAGCCACAGAGGGAGGCTCCATATGTCCAGGAGGCCTGGGGCATGTGCCCGGCCCACAACACTTCTGCCAACCACCTGGTCACCTGCGTCAGCAGCCCTGTGTGGCTGGTTCTTGCGCAAGAAGCCGCCAGTGCAGACAGAGCCTTCGTGTGCAGAGCCGTTCCGCTGCTTATTGTCACGGGGGTTTCTTGTGTGTGAAGGAGCAGTGTGATAGTCCACGCTTAGCCTCATTGGCATATTGCTTGCTCAAGAACCCGTCAGTGTAAACGTGGCCCCTCTGCTTTCTGTCTAAGCTTAAAAATTTTTGTGCAAAGCAGGAAGATTCTAGAGCCTTCCTCGGCAAGTGAGTCTGAATTCTGCACCACGACCTCAGTGGGACCCGCTGGCGAAATACTGGTTTGCTGCAAATCCTTGGTAATGCCAGTGTTTGGCTTCCTTGGCTATGTCTGCACCGCACATTGTTGTGCAATAATATACGCAAATGAGGTGTGGGGAAGAATATTGCCACATCTCATTTGCATACCTAATGAGCCATCATTTTTGCAGCAGAGACTTTTGTGCAAGGAGCTGTCTACACTGTTCCGCCGCTTATTTTCAGGAATCCTCGTGCCAGTTGGCAGAAAAATCCAGTTCTGACCAGTCTCTGAGTGGCCGGTGCCTGAGGGGATCCAACATGGATCCCTAGGTCACAGGTCAAAAGCACCATTTAGTGGCCCCAGTTACTGACCTAAACACCATCATAATACGACGTCTACGTCTACACTGCAGCCTTCTTGTGTAAGAACTGTTTTGCGTAAGCGTTCTTGTGCAAAAGGTCTTCCACAAGAACACGTCCACACTGCCAAGTGCTTTGCACAAGAGATGTGCTTTTGTGCAAGAGCGTCCATGGCGGTGTGGTTGCTCTCTTGTGCAAGAAAACTCTGATGGGCATTTTAGCCATATGGGTTTATTGCACAAGAAATTCATGTTGCCTGTCTACACTACCCTCTTGTGGAAGAGCTCTTGTGCAAGAGGGCTTATTCCTCGTGGGGAGAGGAATAACTCTTCTGGAAGAAGCACTGTTTTCCAACGATGTAGTGCAAATTTACTTATGCAAGAACACTCGTGCTGTGCTCTGCACGTTTTTGTGCAAGAACATTGAGCAAAAACCCTGCCATGTAGCTGTAGCCTACAGGTTTGTATTCATTCAAAGAGTTCACATACAAAGGAAACGTCTCTATTAAATAGACACTCTTGCAGGGGGCACTTGGATTTGAACCAAGGACCATGTGATCTGCAGTCAAACACTCTGCCACTGAGCTACAGCATCATATGAAAAAAAAGTGTCTGCAGCCAGTATTGAGAAGTGGGTGGGGAACAGGAGGCTTTTGTAGAACACACATCTCAGCTGGGATGGACCCTCACTGACCCCAGATTGTGACTGGTCCTAACATGGAGTTTGTCCAGAAAGCGTCAGAACTGGGGCAGGACAGAGGTTCTGTCCACACAGAAAAGTTCTTTTGAAACAATGGCTGTTATGCCAAAATAACAAGGCAAGAGTCTACACAGCAATTCCGTTATTTTGAAGTAATTCTGAAATAACGGACGGCTAATTCCAACTTCTGAAGACCTCACTGTACGCAGAAAAATGCCTATTCTGAAATAGCTATTTCAAAATGAGGCACGTGTACATGCTCCACTTCTGCTATTTCAAAATATCCCCCCACCCCAGGGCCATTCTAAGTTATTCCTCCTGGGGCTCTAAATCAAGGTAACACGTCTACATTAGGGAAGCCTCCTCGGACTCATTTTGAGGTTTCCCTGCAGTGTAGACATGCTATTTTGAAATAACTGTTCCAGAAGAGCTTATTCCAAAATAAACGTGCCGTGTAGACGTAGCCAGAGAGTCCTGAGAGATGAAGCAGCCGGAGGGAAGCCAGGAGAGCAGAGGCCAGTCTGAGACCTGAGTGTCCCAGGTGTCTACCCCAGGCCTTCTGTCTAGGTCCCAGGTGTAAGGGGCAGCACTAATGACTCTGAATCCTCCAATCTGAGTTTAAATCTCAGTGGGACGGGCTGGGGTGGTTGCTGGGAGGTCCTTGTGCTCCAGGCTTTTTGTCTTCCTTGTCCTGAGGTTCACTAAGGTGGTTTTGCTTGTCTGAGGCCCATTAGAGCTTTGTGAGCAGACTTGTGCTCAGGTGCCTGATGCCATCACAGCGTCAGGGCAGTTCGCCCATCTGACCCCTGAGCTCAGCCCATGCTGGAGGCAGCCAGAGAGCGTGAGCAGAACGGGGGCGGGGGAGTTGTATACTTTGGGAAGGGTCCTGGCTCCCAGCCACATGCCTTGCAACAAAGACCAACGGTCCCTGCACAAAGTGCATTGTGGGAATGAGAATTGGGGCAGCAGGAAAGGGGCCGGCCCCTCAGCACCAGCGAGCAGGTGGGAGAAGATGGGAGTGAATCCTGCTACCTCTCACGTGCAAAGGGAGCACTAACCCACGTGCAACTCATCTCTAGTGCTCTGGCCTCCAGCAGCTTTGTGCCCCACTAGGGAGGGTTATTTCAGAGACCAGAGAGGAAGAGGGAGGGGTCTCTGGATGTGCGGAGCCCCCTGGCTCTGCCTGTGAAAAGAAAGAACAAGGGCTCAGCAGAAACTTCAATTCCACTTTCTGAGTCTTGACTTTTTCAATCTAAGGACTTTGAAGAAGAATTTCAAATATCTGCTCCAGTGGCGCAATGGGTCAGCGCACAGTACTTATAAGGCAGTACTTGTAGGAGACATGCTGAGGTTGTGAGTTCAAACCTCACCTGGAGCACTTGCTTTGAGTCCCTGCTGGGTTGTCCCCTTGCAGTGGTTCCCAAACTTTTCAGCATCACCCCCCTGATGGAGAATTTAATCCGAGGGTTCAGATGGGGGCCCAAAACCCCTACCAAATCAATTCCAGACACCCTTCTTCAGCAACCAGCTTTATTCAGGAATGCATTCCAGGGCAAAAACCTCCAGGATACTCAGGAGAAAAAAAGTTTTTGCAAAGTTTCTGCCACTGCCCAAACAAAAGGCAAGGTCTTTTGTACTTTCTTACATGGTAATTACCCCCCTTTGACTGACCACTTACAATTGCATATACAGGCCATGCCCCTTTGCACCAAATTCCCTCCAATCATCATTTGTCCCCTCACAGTCCTTTTGCAGGCCTTACAACAGGTTCAAACCAGTTTCACCTGTCCCCTCCTTTTGTATCCCTGTGTTCAAGCACGTCCCTCTTTACAAAGACCAGACTTTACCAGCAGGGGTCGTACTGACAACAGTTCAGTTTATCCTTCACCCCCCTTTTTGATTTGTGAAAAACCCTCATGCCCCTGCCCCGCAAATAGCAGAAAAACTTGTTGAGCAAAAAAGAAAAAAAAATGATGGGGGGAGGGCTGGGTCACCTCATGCCCACCTGGAATTTCTTCACACCCCCTCTCCTCCCCGCCTGGGCTGGCCCCATAGCCCAGGGCCTGGGAGTCTGGTCAGCAAGTGAGACTCGCCCGTCAGTCCAAGCTGCTTTCTCCCCGGCTGCCGTTCCTGCCTGTCCCGTGCCAGCGCCACACGCAGGCCAGTGAGGCAGGACGGGGGGTGTCCGTGGGGCCCTGCTCTCAGTCCGTCCCTCACAGGCCCTGTGGGCTGCTGGAGGGCTGAGCCCGTCGCCCAGGCCTGGCGCGGGGATGGAACATGGGGCACGTTTCCCCCTGTGAGCGTGTGTGGGGGCAGGAGGGAGCCACACGGGCCCGGCTGAAGGTTTTGTGCTGGGGCTGGAGGCTTGAGCCCGAGCTGTCGGCCTCAGCGGGACTTGCTCCTCCCCCCTCTCCTGCCTTGCTGCCTCCTTTGCCCAGCAGCGCTCAGGGGCAGCCGGGAGAGCCGGCACCAAGGGCAGAGGAGGCCGAGGCACAAGCCCCTCAGAGGGGACAGGCCTGAGGCCTCCGGCTTGCCCAGGCTCACGCCAAGGGGCTTTCTGTGGTGCCGGGCGGGGGAGGGAGGCCAGGCCCAGGCCGGTGGGAGAAGGGGCAGCGCCTGCCAGGGCAGCAAGGGGAGCTGCAGGGAGCGAGACGCGGCGTTTCTGTCTGGTTTCACTCAAGGGTCCTTCTGCGGGTGAAGCGCCTGTGACACCCCTGTGCTGCTGGGTTCTCCTGCCCCTCCCCTGGCACTCAGGGAAGGGCCAACCTAGGCAAAGCAGTGTGACAGACTGGGCTGTGTCTGGGCACAACTGAGGGCGTCCGCTCAGGGCGAATTGCTCAAATCCGGGGCTCCTTACAGCCCCCAGACTGGTGACCTCTCCACACAGGCCACAAACCAGTCCCACAGAGCGCTTCAGCTGCCTGCCTGAAGCCTCACCAGCAAAACCCCTCCGACACCCCAGCAATATCCGTGCCCCAGATGGCCCCGGGCCTATACACAGGTGGGGGGTCCTAGCACCCAATCCCACCTACCCTGAATAAGTTCTGTCCGGTTCCAAGAAACCAGCCACAGATCCCTGGTCAATTTACTCTCTGGATCTTACCCACAAATCACGCTGGGTCAATCCTTTAGCATCTAACAACTAAAGGTTTATTAACACAAGAAAGAAAAGCATGAGAGTAAGGTTGTTAAAGAATAGTACGTTACATGCACCGAATCTCCCAGTCCTCGATGCAGGCTCTAGCAGAGATGTTACAGCTACTGGTTTAAAAGTTCTTGTTGCACATCCTATCATCAGGATGGGTTCACAGGTCTTCCAGGCTCTTCGATCCCTGCACTGCTGCCTCTGGGATGAAGTGCTGAGCTGAGAACAAAATGGCATCGACCACATGGCCTCTTTATACCCCCTTCCTGGCCTCTTCTGGTCTCAGCCGGTCACCTGGTCCTCAGCCTCTCTCTGCTGGCATCTCTTGGGTCTCCGCCCTCCTGCTTTAGGTGTGTCCTTGGGCCATCAAGTGCCATTGTTCCACAGGGCTTCACTACTCAGCCTGTCCATAGCAATGCTTAACCACATTCAGAGAAATATTCAGCTTCCACACAGATTACAGATTCCTATCTACTCACACAGACATTATATACTCACATAAATAGCATACACAGGATCAGCAAACAACAAGCTCCCATTCAATACTCTACATGGCTCCATTTTATACCAATTTCTGGGGCCAACACCCCCACCTAGGGGTGCAGCAGTGATCTGGCTGCTTCCCTCCAATTCGGTAATGTGACAAGCAGCCTGCCCCAGGTACCGTCCATAGCTCAGCTGGCAGAGCAGAGGCCTGTAGCCGGGGATTGGCAAGTGTCCTTAGGTTGCTGATTCAACTCCAGCTGAAAGGAGAGATTCTTCTCCCTCCCACTGGCTGCAAGCCCGGCCTTAGGACCAGGCGGCTGCCTTCGGTCTGTCCCTTTGGGGCCTGGTGCTACAATTGACACAAAGGTTTTGGGCACCTGCTGCCAATCAAATGCCTTGGGCTGCGCAGGCCTTGAGTCATGGCAAGAGCTGGAGGGGAATGGGGAACGGCTGCACTTTGGAATGGGAAGGGGGTGTCTGGGACCATAAAGTAGAACAGTTTTAGAGATGCTTCCAAAGAAGGCACCATGGCTTAGTTGGCTAAAGTGCCTGCCTTGTAAGTAGGAGATCCTGGGTTCAACTCCCAGTGGTGCCTTGTTGTAAGGTCAATGAGTCCTTTCTTCCCACCATTCTTCAATATGTGTCTGGAGTTGGTTTTACCTTCAGTTGAGCTTGGTGGTGCTCTCACAGTGGGAGGAGGTTAGTAGCAAACAGCAGGAGGTGCCCTAGGGGTTTGGTTTAGTGAGGCTTAGCTAGACTTGCTAAATCAAGCTCTGGAAGATGGATTGCAGCAGCGATCTCCACCAGAGTGAAGACTAATGGTGCAATTAGTTAGATGCCAACACTAACAGCCTCACTGTGGGTAACTCACAGAGGCTACATCAACACTAGAAGTTTTCTCTGTAAAAAATATGTTAATGAGGGACTCAATTGCATGAGTCATGATCTCATTTGCATATTTTCTGCCAATGGGATTGTTGTGCAAAAACAATCTGTGTGAACATTTTTTTGCACAAATCCCCCTTTTTCCACAAGATTGTTATGCTCCCAAAAGAGAGGTGTCCTGATCTTGCAGAAAAAGGGGGTTTTGCACAAACAGAAAACTTCCATGCTGCTTGTTTTTGCACAACCCCAGCACAAAACCAGTTTGTCAGAAAATATGTAAATGAGATCATGACTCATGTAATTAAGACCCTCATTAGCAGGGCTCAGCAAATAATGGAATCTACTCGCCCATGGATGTAAGTAATTACATCCCGGAAGAGCTGGAGCAGAGCGATCTGCACATGCGCAGAATGATCTGCGCGTGCGCAGAGCGCAGAACCATGCGAAACCGCGTGGCTGGCGAGCAGAGCTCCCCGCTGCTTGGCAAGCCCTGCTCATTAGCACATCTTTTGCTGAGAAAACTCACAGTGTAGACACAACCGGAGACTCTGGTGCTGATCATGCAATAGAAGCACATTATGTTTAAACAGCTGCCATGTGAATGTACCTGAAAGTCACAAGGATCAATGATCTGTGTGAAAGGCAGGTGGCCAGTAATTAGAGCCCCATGTACGTTATGTGCACAAAGGAAGGTAGGAATGTGCACCGAGCAGTCTGATAATGGTGTTTAGTGAAAAGTAATAGGTGTAATGGCATTGCGCAAGAGGGTTTTTCTTGCACAAGAAGGGGCAGTGTAGACGCTCCTTCTGGTGCAAGAGCCTCTTCGGAAAAAAATGGTGGCTCATTAGCTATGCAAATGAGGCTCAGCAATATTCCACACTTAGCCTCATTTGCATATTACTCATGCAAGAAGCTGCAAGTGTAGACATAGCCCAGGTGTCCCTTCTGCTGGGACAGGCACGTTCTTCTCAGGGGTCTCAGAGTTTGGGTACCTTGTTGCCCTAAGAAGGGGTCTGACCAAAACATAGGCCTCCCTGTGAGCAGGATTTGATTTGTTATTTGACTTATTGGATTTCTAGTCCAACAGCTTAATCATTCAGCCACCACAGCTCTGAGTCCTAGCAGCTCAAGGAAAATGGTAAATAATCTCAGTGCCCAGGCCTGATGTCACCTGACACAGAATTCACACAGCAAACCATTTCAACGGTCATAAAGAGGGTCCTGGTTGCTCTGGTCTGAGGCTGGCTTAGAGGTGAGTTCTGCTTCCAGGTCTTCTCTCCTCCTTCTTGGTCTTCTTCCTTCCTTTCCCTTTTCCTCCTTCTTCCTCTTCTTGTTTCCCCTTTTCCTTCTTCTCCCTGGTCTCCTTCTTGGACCCCAGTTTATAGAGTGAAAATTGAGTCCTGCTTAACCAATTATTTTAGTTTAATTTTACTAACCAAAGATAACATACTATTATGATTTACCTAACCAATCATATCCCACCACCTTTGTTGATTTTCCTCCAGCAAAATTAATGATACACCAGACAGAAACAGTTACAATCCAGGCAGTGATCACACAGACAAACAATAGGAAAGTGAGGATGATAATCAAAGAATGCCAATTGCACAAACACAACTATTGCTAAGCAGTCTTTTCCCAGACAAATGCTGTTCACTAAGTTTTCTCCACCCACCTTGAGGTCTGTTTCTTACTTGGTGACAGTGGGTGTCATTAGGATCCAAGCCCCTTCTCACAGACTAGTGTGACCCTATTGAAATGCCATTCAGATGGAATGTGAGCCCAGGCTCTATAGTTAATTGCTGTCACTCTTCAGTCTGGCTGCAGAAGGCTTTAGTTTAGATCTGCCAAATAGCTAGAGGCCTTCCCATGGAGCCATATTGTTACAGAACCTTTCCAAGCATGAGATACGAGAAGCCACAAGCACAGTCAACACAACTGCAAAGGGACTCAAACCCTGAGTCTTCTGACCCAAAGTCAGACGCCTTATCTTTTAGGCCACACAGTCTTGGCCTCTTTAGGACTGGACATTTTGAGGTGTGTAAGAAGGAAGCAGTCTAGCTAGGCCCCCCTCCTTTGTTCTGCCAAAGCTGGTTGGGTGGGGCTGGTTATGGGGAGGCAGAGTCCTGTGCATGTCTCATGGTATCCCAGAGATGCTCCTTGCAGCCCTGGAGAAGGGGGCTCTGGGTGGAAGGAAAAAAAGCAAAGCTGGTCCCAGTGGGCATGAGCTGAGGCTCCAGTTCAGCCTAATTGAGTCACTGCTAGTTCACTTAGGTCCCATGGTGTAAGGGGCAGCACTCAGGACCCTGAGTCCTGTGATCTGAGTTGAAATCTCAGTGGGACTTGCTGGGGTTGGGCTGGTTGCTGCAAAACCCTCCTGCTTTATGAGCTTTGGGTTCCTTATCTACAGGCTCCTCAGAGAGAGTGCTGGGTGTCTGGAGCTCAGTCTGATGCTATGGTCTACCTGGCTGAGATGGGCTGGGCCCTAAAACTTAACCTGCCTGGAGCTTGCTGCTTACCCTTGTGGTCCCCAGGAGCTGCCAGGCTCTGACTCTTGCCCCCTGGCACTAACAGGTGCCCCCGTCTAAAAACTCTTCTAAATTGGTCTTTCTTGTCTCTCTCAAGGCATTTTTCTCCTCCGCAGCGCACAAGAGAGATGCTGGTGCCAGTGGTCCTGCAAGGCAAGATGAGCTTTGCCTGCCCCCCTCAGCCTGACTCGCTATTTGTCCCCATTCCTGCCTCTCTTCACAGGCTGACCCACTGGTTGAAAGGGGCTGCGGCTGCTATGGACAGGGAAGGAGAAAGAAGCCCTGGGAGGTGAAGCAGCGGGAGGGAAGCAAGGAGCAGAGTGTCAGCTGCCAGCCGAGAGTCACAGGTGCCCTCTGCCTCCTGGGACCGCCCCTCCCTGAGCCGCCAGCCCCCTGTCTCTCACCGTGCGCCCCTTGGGGAGTCCACACTCTCTCCCATTGCCTGGCGGTGACAGAAGCGATGGAGACAGGCCCCAGGGAGCAGAGTTGCCCCCCTGGGAAAGTGCCTGCTACACAGGGGAGAGGCAGCGGCTTCCTCCACATGGTCTCCAGCCGGCCCCCTGGGGGTGGGGCCTTGGCTGCTTCCTTGCTGGCCTAACAAGAGAGCTCTTTGCCCCACCTCCATGAACCTCCTCACAAAGCTGATTGGCTGGCTGAGAATGCCACTCAAGGGCACAATCACTCAGCTCCCTGGGATGCCCTGAGTGATGGAGCTGACTGACGGGAGGTGTCGGTGGAGCAGGTCAGAAGCCCAGCCCCGTCTCCTGTCACTGGAGAGATGGCCCTGTGCTGGGATATGAGAGTATCCCAGTGATGCTCCTCACAGCCCAGGAGAAGAAGGGGGCTCTGGGTGGAAAGACACCAAGTAAAGCAGGTCCCAGTGGGCATGAACTGGGCACCAGTTTGGCCCAGTTGATTGAGGGGTGGTTGGTGTCATGGGCAGCGCTCAGGACTCAGAACCCTGGAATCTGAGGCCCCTTTCCTGCCTCCCTTTCCAGGCTGACCCAGTGGCCGAAAGGGGCTGCGGCTGCTGCTGGCAGGGAAGAAGCTGGGAGGCAAGGTGCTGGCAGCAAGAGATTCCGGCTGCCTCTTTGCCCTGGGTCTGCCGGCCACCAGCCACCTTGACCAACCCTCAAACCAGCTGGACTAGCCAGCCCACGTCACAGTGAGTCGCTAGTGGCCCTGTCAGAGAAGAGCCATTGGCAGCTGCAGAGACGTCCCTGCAGCTGCCTGAGACGCCTTTCTTGAAAGGGCCACTGGTGAACTGCACTTTTATAGGCCGGCTAGCTCAGTTGGTTAGAGCGTGGTGCTAATAACGCCAAGGTCATGGGTTCAAGCCCCATGCTGGCCACTGGGGTGTTTGGTTTGGTAACTTCTCTTCCTTTAGCTGCCTGCTATGGACAGGGAAGCAGAAAAAAGCAAAAATGTGAGCTTTGCAGGAAGCAGGGCAGAGATCTGGTAGGGGGAGGCTCCACCCTGCACAGACCCAGTGGCTAAAAGGGCCTTGGCCTGGCTTCCTGTCCCCAAAAGCAGGGGACCTGATGCCCAAATTCCTGCTGCTGCAGTGGCTACCTCAAGGCACCAGCTGGGGGGCAGGCTCTGGAGCCCAAGCCACATGGGGAGACTCAATATGACTGGGAGGCCTGGAGCGTGTGAGCCCTGCACAGAGGCTGCTGCTGGTGGCCTGCTTCAGTGGCCCAGCAGCTCAAGTTCCCCTGAACCAGCTTCTCCCCCTGGAGCCCCCTCCCAGCGCTGCTGAGGCCCCTGACATGAGGCAGTGGGGCCACCAGAGGAAGGTGCCAGCCTTAGCCCTTCCTCCCAGCCTCCTCCCCCTCCCAGGGTCTTTCCCCAGCCCCTCCCCAGTTCTACATTCCCCATGTAAGCGGGGGAATGGTCCCGCTATTGTGGGGAACTTTCCTGGCTTCTATACACCCCGGTGAAATGAACCAGCGAAAGGATCTGAGTCCCCGCTCCCACTTCCTTTACCCCACGGCTCCCTGATCCTGAGGGCTCCCCCTCCACTCTCCTGAGTAGCAGAGCCCTCGAAACCCCAACAAGGCTGGGCCCAGGTTTCCTGGGGCTTAATCCCTGACCTTGTAGTCACTAGGGGCAGGAGTTAGGGTGTCCCCACTCCGAGGTGCTCTCTTTACACTGCAGGCCTTCTTGGCCCAGTGACCACTTCATAAGGTTCAAAGCAAATACAATTTATTAAACATCAACTGATTAAAGAGAATAGAATAAGAAACAATGAGACTGGTTAAATGAGAACACACAGCCCTGCTCTGTAGCACAGGGACATCAACACAGCAGTCTGCAGAGTGTAAGGACAGTTCACAGTCTCTTCCTTAGAAGCCCTGGATGTGCTGCAAGGGACTGCAGGCTGGACACGCTAGCTCTGGTAGTGACCACACAGTCTCAAGCTCGAAGTGGCCAGACCCCTCTCCCAGTCCAGAGCCTTTCCCCGCACTTTGCTGGTCCCAGGTGCTCACCACATCCAGCTGCAGGCTGTGCTGCTTGGCCAGTTCCAGCTCCTTGTGTTGCTTCTCTGTTCCTTTTGGCTCTGAGCACTGCCAGTCTGCTGCTCAACACAGGCTCTGCACTCCCTGTGCTGTGTATGCCTGGCTCTGCTGCTGCAAAAACTGCCCCTCAGCACAGCTTGCACTCCTCTTAGCAGTGTCTCAGCTCTCTGTTCCTTTTGCAGGACTCCTTCATACAGCTTGCACTGCTCTTTTTAGCTCTCTGTCTTTGCAGGACCTCTTCTGCACACCGCTTGTTTGTTCAGAGAGAGAGAACAATCCCCACTTACAACCTGTCAGTCAGGCTGAGCGGGAGTGTTGGCTGCTTTCCATTGTCTCTGGGGTCTGTCAGTCTCATGAACCCTTCCCCTTCTGAAGCTGGTAAACCAAAAAACTCCCACAGAGTTTTAGTAAGGGGTAACAGTCCCCTTACACCCACATAAAAACCAGAGAGTTTGTTCTTTCAAGGGAAAAGTCCTGATTGTGTTACCGGGGGGGGGGGGGGGGGGGGGGGGGAGTGGGAAAGGGGGTGTGTTGGAGGGGAGACACAGAGGGCAAAAAATGAGGAGTAAAGTTAGTTGGAACCAAAGGGCTGGGTTTGCACTACTGCAGAAAAAAGGACTCTGCCCCTGGAGCTGCCCTGTCCTCTCCAGAGCCCTTAGGCTGGCACCGGGGAGGCCTGAGCCCAGGCAGTGCCCAGCCAAGGGGGAGGGAAGGGCTGGGGGATGTTCTGAAAGGCTGCTGGCAGCATTAGACCCTTTTTTTAGCAGTGAGGGAGAGGTGGGAAAGGGGCCCTGAGTTAACCTCTTGGGTCACAGCTGCTGTAACATGTGGCAAGAAAGTTGACTAAGGCCATGAAAGTTGACTATGGAGTTGTTTGGTAAAAGTTGCGAGGTGCCTCCCTGACTGGGAATTGAACCCAGGCCACAACAGTGAAAGTGCTGGATCCTAACCACTAGACCTTCAGAGACACATAAAGCAACTTTCCTTGCTCACCTACACTAGCCTTTCACAGGCCATTTAATGTCCACTTCAGGATGCGGGGAGGGTCCATTCTCCCTTGCCCAGAGGGGACAAGAACAGCCAAATAGAACATCAAAGCAGCCAGACTGGGCCATGCCAGTTTGCCAAACCAAATAACTAGCCCCCCCGCTCTGGAGTCTCTGCCTCTCATGGGCCTTCTTATCCTCAGGCTCCTCTTTGTCTCCAGACAGACCCTGCTCTGCTCCAGCCACCTCCCTCCGGCTGTCACTTCTAGAGCAAAATGCATCCCTTCATTCTGACTTTGCACACCTGGGATTTTAGCACTCAGAGCTGCACCTGACACCAGCATTGGCTAGTGAGGGGTCTGAACAGCTCCTGCAGAGAGGGAGAGAGAGAGACAGCCACTGTGGAGCATCCTTGCCAACTGTCTCAGAAAGCAGAGGAATGTAAATTCTTTGTCAGGTGGGACAGTGCCAGAGACAGAAATTCACCTTCTAACTGTCCCTTCTTCAACTTTAGCTCCTGATTAAGCCCCTTTGAAGAAGCCAGATACACAGGAAGGGCTGATCACACCCCTCTGAAAATCAGCTTTCCATGGGTATCTGTAGCTGGCTCCAAGTCATGGGACTTGAAATCTCATCTAGCTCCTGAAACCAGGGAAGTGTCTCTCACCACTGCAGCCTCCTGAGGCTCTATGTCCCTGTCTGTACAGCAGGGACAGCAACACTCACAGCCCCACAGGAGGGCCCCTGGCCTAGCAATGTGGCCCCCTGAGCAGCCTCTGATGTTCCCTGTGTGAGCCCCAGAACCAGCCCTGAGTGACGGAGGCAGAGGGGGGAGCAGCTCACACATGCCAAGGGGCTGGCCAGGGGCAGGACATGAGCCTGCAAGGCAGCAGTGACATCACAAGAAACTTTTGCAGAACCTCAGCTCATTGGCTGGGAGGCAGTGACCTCATAGAGGGACCATGGCAACAGCCAAGTGGGACAGGCTGCAGGGCTGGGGCATCTCAGAGACCCCCATGGCCTGGCTGCCTGGAATCTCCTTTGTGAGGTTTCCCCTTGAGGGCAGAAGGGATTGAGGGTCCCAGCTGGGAGTGTCTCTGTGGAGATTTCCCCTGTGGGGCAGGCAGGGTTGCAGGAGAGGCTGGCACTGAACCTCTGAGAGAGGCAAGAGAAAGGGCTGCAAACACCCGATGAGGATGGGATTTGAACCCATGCGTGCAGAGCACAATGGATTAGCAGTCCATCGCCTTAACCACTCGGCCACCTCATCTGAGCTGTTACAATTTGCTTTAAATCACCTGAAGTCAGCACTTCAGGGAACCTTTCTGCCACTTGCTGACTGGCCAAGGACACCCAGGGCGGGAAGGTTTTGGCTTTTCACAATGTTCCCTGGGCTGTTGTACAAAGCTCAGTGCTGGTAACAAACCCAAACACCCCTGGCTACATCTACCCTGCATACTTCTTGCTCAAGAACTGTTTTGTGCAAAAGGTCTTGCCCAACAGTGTGTCCACACTGCCATGTGCTGTTGCACAAGAGAAGTGCTTTTCTCTAAAAGCAGCCATGGCAGTGTGGACGCTCTCCTGTGCAGGAAAACTCTGATGGGCATTTTAGATATTCGGCTTTCTTGAGCAAGAAACCCCTGTTGCTGGTCCACACTGCCTCCTTGTGGACGAGTTCTTGCACAAGAGGGCTTATTCCTCATGGGGAGAGCAATAACTTCTGTGCAAGAAGCCCTGTTGTCTGATGCTGCACTATACATTTACTTGCGCCAAAATGTGCCTTCAGTGTAGACGCTCTGCAAGTTTTTACACAAGAGCAGTTGCTCTAGCACAAAAAGCCTGCAGTGTAGACGTAGCCCTGCAGTGTAGACACAGTCTGAGAGACACGAGGAAAGGAAGTGGCCAGAGCCTCCCCCCAGCAGGCTGGCCCTCAACAGGACGGGCACGTCTACACAGCACCCTCACCTCGAAGAAAGCTGTGCAGTGTGAGCGGCTGCCCGGGACCCCAGGGGAAGGTCTGTGGGGAGTTTCCAAGGCAACAACAGCTACAAAGTTTCATAATCTACACTCACGTGACTGTGATTTATTCCTCCACTGGCAAGTGTCTCTGAAGGGATGAGAAATGCAGGGCCCAGGCGCAGGGAGCCGGGTCACAGTCCTGGCTGAAGCCTGGCGACAGAGAGAAGAGGCCAATGCAAACAGCCCCATGGCAGCGAGGGAGTCAGTAGGTGGGTGGGTTGAGCAGGGAGCTGGGGGCAGAGTTCAGCTCTAACTCACTAGGGGTGCATCCCATAGCTCAAAATTATCAATGCGCCTATTTTGAAATAGCTTATTTTGTAATTTGGGGCTGGCTATACAGCACTTCGAAATAAATCCGCATGCAGGGACGTCGGAATAGCGAGCCTGTTATAGCTTGAAATAAGGGGCTTGCTCTTAAGACGCGTCAGTGTGATATGAGCACCACGTCCTAAACCTCCGAGCTAGCCGGCCCACAGGTGTGAGTCTCACAAGTAGCACTCGCAGGGATGTTGTGGGTTCTGGAACAAGGTGGGTGAGGCAGCAAAGCCTTTTGCCAGCAGGGGAATTAGCTCAAGTGGTAGAGCGCTCGCTTAGCATGCGAGAGACAGTGGGATCGATGCCCATATTCTCCAATTACAGCTCTATCCTTTAATTTCAGTGGCCCCCTCCCTCTTCCTACCTCCTCTCCCAAAAGAGACAGACCCCCCAGCAATTGCCATGCTGCAAAGCAGAGAGTGGAGATATCCAACTCACCAGCCCATCAGGCTCTGAGGTGCAATGGAAAGCGTGTTGGACTTCGAAGCTGTAGTGGTTAATGTGAGTCCAGCTAGACATTCAAAGGTTGTGGGTTCAAGTCCCACCAGAGTCACTTTAGCTGCTTCCTAATTTCCAGGATGCAGCTTTTACAGACCAGTCAGTCCTTAGGCTGACACTGGGGTGGGCTGGCATCCAGGCAATTCCAAGCAGACCCCAGTAAGGGTGGAGGGAAGGGCTTGTCCTTGGGGTTAGGGCTGGGGGTTGTTCTGAAAGGACCATTTTGTCCCTCCCTGTCTCCTACTAGTGCTGAGCAACACTCAGGCTGTGACACGGCTGCCAAACACCCTGGACAGTTAATAATGAGCCAGACGGGTTTGTTGGCAGCTCAGTGTGCGGAGCCTTAGATGAAACATTTAAAGGTCCCTGGCTCAATCCCAGGCTTTGCCATGTCTCTGGGTGCAGCAGGGCCCTCTCTGGTCCCCTGGCCATGCTCGTGCCCTGTGACATCCCCTCATCCATCCTTGCAGCAGCCCATCTTTGCTTCTAAACCTCCCTCAGAGTGGCTGCTTCTGCTTCCTTGGCTAAAGTCCCTCCCCCTGTGCGTGTGGCTGGCAGGGATTGCTAGAGGGATCCATTTACATGTAGCTTCACTGAAACCCCCCTCATTGGCCTGCGCCCAGGTCAGTCCATGTGTGTTAAAGGGCCTCAGGGAGCACAGAGCAGAGGGATCCCCTCGACACAAACACACAGTCCCAGCCCCAAGCCTCTCCCAGATCCCAGATCCTGTGCCCTGACTTCTCTACCCTCCCACATCCTCACCCCTGCCCTGAGCCCCCCCCACTCTCACACACTCCCCAAATCCCTGCCTTGAGCCTCCCACACTCCACATTTTAATTTCTTACAGGTACTGTCCTATCACAACCCCTCCCCCCACTTCCTGCCTTGAGCCTCCCTCTTGCCCAGCCCAAGGGGTGGTGCCCAATAGAACAGCCCCTGTAAGAAATGTGTCACTTTCACCCCTGGGAGCAGCTCAGCCATGCAAAGGGGCTGCCTGGGGCAGGACATTAGCCCTGGAGGGCAGGGGTGGGTGTGGCAGTGACATCACAAGGGCCTTTTGCAGCCCCTCAGCTTATTGGCTAAAGGAGATTGGGAGGTGGTGACCTCACAGAGAGTCCATAACAATGGCCAGGTGGGACAGGCTGCAGGGCAGGGGCCATCTCAGAGCCCCTCTCCCCCCATGGCTTTGCTGCAGGGAGTCTCCTTGAGATCTGCCCTTGAGGCCTTTTCGGAGCCTTCTCCTTTCCCACGACTAACTGACCTAGATGACAGACGTCGCTGTGGAGAAGGGAAGAGCCTCCAAGAAGGCCTCTGTAAATGCAGCAGGGGAATTAGCTCAAGTGGGAGAGCGCTTGCTTAGCATGCGAGAGGCAGTGGGATTGATGCCCACATTTTCCACTCAGGAGGGCAGCTTCCAATTTTTCTTTTCACTAGCAGAGCCAGCCATGGGGCTAAGTGGCTCCCTAACTCGCCCCAGCCCCCACTTCCTACTTGCTGTCCCCAAAACCAGCCATGTTGGTGCAGAGAGCTGCTGGACACCAGCCCTCCTGGGCCAGACAGGAGCACTGGAGACAGGTTGCAGGTGGGGCAGAATTAGCTCCATTGGAAAAGTGTTGCCTTTGCGCATGAGAGGTAGCAGGATTCACTCCCATCTTCTCACACTTACTCGCTGGTGCTGAGGGGCCGGCCCCTTTCCTGCTGCCCCAACTCTTATTCCCACAATGCACTTTGTGCAGGGGCCGCTGGTCTTTCTGCCAAGGTGCGTGGCTGGGAGCCAGGACTCAGGACCCTTCCTAAAATATACAAATCCCCTGCCCGCCTCAGGGTCCAGGTGGGTGACTTGCCTTGCATATGTGACAGCATGAGACCCCTCCCACCCGCCTGCTCAGTGCTGAGACGAAGCCCAAGGGTAGCACCTGGCTTGCGTGTTACACAAAAGCCTCTTGTTCCCTGTCCAGTTCCCAACATTGGCTGCTGATGCTAACTTCCATGGGGGTGTAGCTCAGTGGTAGAGTCTTTGACTGCAGATCAAGTGGTCCTTGGTTCAAATCCATAGTGCCCCCTTGGAAAAAATTCCTTCTAGTGTAAACATTTTCCTTTCCAGTTCCATCACACTCTGGCTTTACATTGCTTGAGGTTCTTGACATTAATAAGAATCCTTAATGCAGAGCTACTCAACTTTGGGATCCCTGGCAGCCATAATCAATGGCATTTAACCAGGATGGACAGGGCAGGTGTCCCTAGCTGGTGAATTCCAGAAGCTGGGAATGGGTGACAGGAGGGATCATTTAATAACCGTCTGTGTGAGGATTCCCTCGGGACAATGAAATTGGCTGCTGTTGTGAGACAGGATCCTGGGCTAGTTGGACAACTGGCATGGCCCAGTCTGGCTGCTTTGATGTTCTGTTTGGTTTCTGTTCTTGTCCCCTCTGGGCAAGGGAGAAGGGACCCCTCATCCTGCGAAAGGCTAGTGGAGGTGAGCAAAGAAGCATGTGTCCTGTGTCCCTGGTGGTCTAGTGGCTAGGATACAAAACTCTTGCTGGTCTGATTCCCACTCAGGGAAACCAGCCTGATGTTTCCCATGGCCACTGCCTAGTCATTTTTCTCACCTCATTGTCACATGTTACAGCAGCTGTGACCCAAGAGGTTACTTCAGGCTCCTTCCCACCTCTCCCTCGCTGCTAAGGCAACACTTGCCATTTTCACATGGGGCAGAGCTGGTGACTCAAACTGCCCCTTCTCTCTCCTGCATGGGCAGCGCTACAGGAAGAGGAAGAGGGGCTGACAGCTGACATGGTTCCCTTCTGCCGTTTCATCTCTCAGGGCTTGTTTCTCCTTCCTTGTCCATAGCAGGCAGCTACACAAAAGCAAAACACCAAACCAGACAACCCTGGGGCAAGCACAGGGATTGAACCCACAGCCTTGGCATTATTAACATCAAGCACTAAACACCTGAGCCAGCAGGCCCACAAGTGCCCCTTTGGAAAAGACACCACAGGCAGCTGCAGGGACATCTCTGCTGCTGTCAATGGCTCTTCTCTGACAGGGCCACTAGTGACTCACTGTGATGTGGGCTGGCTAGTCCAGCTGGTCTGAGGCTTGGTCAAGCTCATCTTGCCCTACAGGGCCACTGGCAACAGCTGCTCTCTTGTGTGCTGCTGTGGGGAAAAGTTTCCCTGACAGCTGCTGAACTAGCTTGGTGGGGACAGTGTTAAACTGAAGATTTAAAGGTTTAATTCCAGGCTTAGGCAGAAACATTTGTCCCTGTGGCTGAACTGTCAGTTGGTCTTTCTGTGGAGAACCTGTCTGTTCCCCCTAGAAGGCCCTTGTCTGCTCTGCCTCAGCCAGGTGAGGGGGAAAGAACTCTCCTTAGAGGTGGAGTGAAAGCAGCCACTTAGGGGCAGCTGCTCCAGTCCTCTGCTCTATAAGCTGAGCTATGGAGGGGCCTTTTGGGGGGTGCTTCTCTGTCCAGGTGTCTCTGTCCACAAGGGCAGGAACAGAATCCTGGAATCACCTTCTGCCCAGACTCACCCTCTTGGGAACAGCTGGTTGTAGAGGTGAGGACAGAGGGTCTGTGCCCATCTGCCAGTAGCTCCTGGGGTGGGGGGCAGGGCTTTGTGTGTTGATATCACGTGACATAACGAAAGCCCTGATGCACATGGCTTGACACCCCTCCTGGAGCAGCAGCAGGCTGGGAGGGTGGCGCGCTGGGATGGAACAGGCTGTCAAGCCTCTTTGGCTCCTGCCATCTGCGGCTACATGGCACAAAATTTTGGAAAACCCTGTTCTCTGGACACGTCCCTTCTGCCTCGTAGAAAGAGCGTCCTCTTCAGTCTGGACGTAGCCACTGAAAGAAGTAGAAGGGGATTGACAGGGGATGGGGAGAGTGTTTCAGGGGTTTGTTGCTTTCGTTAGAGGTGTGGCCAAAACACAGGCCTCGCTGTGAGCAGGATTTGAACCTGTGCAGGGAAACCCTATTGGATTTCAAGTCCAATGCCTTAACCACTCGGCCATCACAGCTGTGAACTTAGTAGTGTTTGGGCAACAGCAAACAAAAGATCTCAGAGGGGAGGGGGCCACATAGTTGCTCCCTTGGCGGGGGGGGGGGGCTGTTAGTCTGTAGCTGTGAAAGGTTAAAAACCAACAAATGGTCCTAGAATGAGAGAATCCTGCCTTGTGTCCGTGTTTGCTGTCCCAGAGAGCGGCCCCATGGCTAAGCTGGCCCAGATACCTGCCAGGTCCGGGGGAGGTGAGGGAGGCAGCCCCCAGTGGTGCCTGGCCAATGTGTTTGCTCTTCCCACCATCCCTCCTTATGTAGCTGGAGTCGGCTTCCTTCAGTTGAGCTTGGCCATATCCCCACGGTGGGAAGCCAAAGGCAGCAAGAGCAGATTTCTGGCCACTCGTCAGGTGCTCTCTGGTCTTAGTTGGACTCACTAAATCGAACACCAGAAGGTTGATGGCAGCCCGTCCTCCCCAGCTGAGTGTGGTTCTTGTTCTTCTGCACAGCCCAGCCCATGGAGACCAAGGACGTGCCGAGGGGCATCTACATCACACCCTTGTTGAATTGATGGAAACAGAAACCACACACACAGCTGGTTTCAGCTGAGGGACAAGTTTGCCTGGTTTATGCGTATTGGTGCCAGAAAACATTAAGGGTTTGTATTCTTTTAAAGCAGGCACATACAACAGAAATCCAGGATGCAATAGAACTGGAGAGATAAAGGTTTCTATTGAAAGAAGATTTTTCAAGGGGGCACTTGGATTTGAACCAAGGACCACTTGATCTGCAGTCAAACACTCTGCCACTGAGCTACACCCCCACACAAAACAGATACCTGTAGCCCGGGTTGTGCACTAGGCAGGGAACATATGCCTTCAGCCCCTGTTAGGCACTGGGCAGGGAACAAGAGGCTTTTGTGTGACACACATCTCAGGTGGGATGGACCCTCACTGACCCCAGATTGTGATGGACCCTAACGAGGAATTTGTCCTGAAAGCAGCAGAGCTGGGACAGGACAGAGGTTCTGTCTACACAGAAAAGTTATTTTGGAATATGGCCATTTAGAATAACAACGCCAAAGTCTGTGCAGCAATTCCGTTAATGTGAAATAATCTGAAATAACAGACGGGTTATTCCAACTTCTGCAAACCTCACTCTACGAGGAATAACGCCTGTTCCCAATTAGCTATTTCAGAATAATGCGTGTGGAGATGCTCCACTTCTGCTATTTCAAACTGGCCCCTCCCTAGGCCCATTCTAAGTTATTTCTCCCAGGGCTCTAAATCAGTAGCTTGTCTGCATTAGGGGAGCCTGACTCGGACTATTCTGAGGTTTCCCTGCAGTGTAGACGTGCTGGTTCGAAATAAGCTATTTTGGAATCACTATTCGAGACCAGCTTATTTCAAAATCAATGTGCCGTGTAGACGTAGCCAGAGAGTCCTGAGAGATGAAGCTGTTGGTGGGAAGCCAGGAGAGCAGAGGCCAGTCTGAGACCTGAGTGCCCCAGGTTCCCACTAGAAGCTATGTATGTAGGTCCCATGGTATAAGGGGCAGCACTCAGGACTCTAAATCCTGCAATCTGAGTTCAAGTCTCAGTGAGACTGGCTGGGCTGGTTGATGTGAGAGCCTCATGCTCTGTGGGTTTTACATTCCTTGTCCTGAGGTTCCCCAGGGGCAGTTTTACTCCTGGGCTGGGTGTCTGAGGCCCAATGGAGCTTGGTCCCCAGACTGATCAGACTTGTGCTCAGGTGCCTCATGCTCTCCCAGCTGTAGGGCAGGTCACCTGCTCAGCCCACGCTGGAGGCAGCCAGACAGTGTGAGCTGAACAGAGGGTTTGCGGTGGGGAGGGGGTTGTATATTTGGGGAAGGGTCCTGAGTGCTGGCTCCCAGCCACGCACTTTGGCACAAAGACCAACGGCCCTGGCAAAAAGTGCATTGTGGGAATAAGAGTTGGGGCAGCAGGAAAGGAGCCGGCCCCTCAGCACCAGCGAACAGGCAGGAGAAGATGGGAGTGAATCCTCTTACCTCTCGTGTGCAAAGGGAGCACCAGCCCCTCTCCCAACACTCCACCAGGCCCAGCAGCTCCGTGCCCACTAGGTGGGGTTTTTCGGAGACCAGGAAGGAAGAGGGAGGGGTCTCTGGGTGCTCAGAGCCCCCCAACTCTGCCTCTGAGAAGAAGGAAGGAGAACACCACAGACACTGAGGAATGTGGCTATTGATCCCACTGCCTCTCACATGCTAAGCGAGGGCTCTGCTACCGGAGCTAATTCCCCCGGCTGTGAGCAGTTTTCCTGCCCCACCCACCACGGGTGGGCTACACGGGACCAAATATCGGAAAAATCTCTTCTTCAAAAAGGATCAGCAGATTTACATTTCTTCTGCGGGAGGGGATGTTACAGGGAGCACAGTCTAGATGTAGTCTAGACTCATGGGCGATGGGACAGAGTTTCATGTAATAATGACAGGGGTGCAGAAAGCAATACGAATTTTTTTCTCCAACTCAAGATCCCGGGTGACAGAATGAAACTGGTAAGTAGCCAAATTAAAAATAAATGAAAAAGAAGCATTTTTGTACCCAGTGGAACTCCTTGCCACAGGATGTTGTGAAGGGGAAATCTACGAGAAGGTCCAAAACAGAACTGGATAATTTAATGCAGGAAAGGTCAATCAATGGCATTTAAACAGGATGGACAGGGCAGGTGTCCCTAGCTGGTGTATTCTAGAAGCTAGGAATGGGCGATGGGAGGGATCACTTAACAATTGTCTGTCCTGAGGATTCCCACTGGGCAATGAAATTGTCTGCTGTTGTGAGACAGGATCCTGGGCTAGTTGGGCAACTGGCATGGCCCCGTCTGGCTGCTTTGATGTTCTATTTGGTTTCTGTTCTTGTCCCCTCTGGGCAATGGAAAATGGACCCATGTCCTGAAGGGGACAGAAAGTGGCCTGTGAAAGGCTAGTGTAGGTAAGGAAAGAGTCTTGTTCACATGTCCCTGATGGTCTAGTGGTTAGGATTCAGCGCTTTCACTGCTGTGGCCTGGGTTCAATTCCTAGTCAGGGAAACCAACCTCAGTTTTCACATGATAACTGCCCACTCATTCATCTTACCTAATTGTTACAGCAGCTGTGACCCAAGAGGTTCACTCAGGGCCCCTTTCCCACCTCTCCCTCACTGCCAAGACAGCACCTGCCATTTTCACAAGCCCTTCAGAAGGGCAGAGCTGGGTGACTCAAACTGCCCCTCCCCTCTCCCATGTGGGCAGCCCTGCAGGAAGCTCTGTGGCACACACAGCACTAGCCCAGCGCAGTGTCAGGTCGGCACAAGATCCATTGGTTCAGTTTGGTTGTTGAAGGAGACAACCCAGAACTGGCTCCAGCCCCCACTCAGTAACCTGGGGAAATGACCCACCAGGCCTGGGCCCCTCGGAGAGGCAACGATTCCCCACTGGCCAGGGCAGAGCCTCCCTCTCACACAGTCATGGAGCCTTCTCCCCTGGACCTGCCTCCCCTTCACTCAGCTCTCACTGCTCGGTGCTGCCAGGGAGGGGCCTCACTGCGAGAGCCGCGTGGGCAGGTTCCTGCCACAGAGACACGCCCCAGAGCAGGACGGATGCTCAGACCGACACTGAGTGTTGCTCAGCGCTGGGGTGAGACAGGGAAGGACAAAAGGGTCTAACGGTGCCTGCAGCCTTTCAGAACAGCCCCCGGCCCCACCCCAAGTACCAACCCTGCTCAGGATCCCCAAGGGCACTGACACAGACTCCCTGGCACAGGACAATCCCAGGCCTAGGTTCTACCAGCCAGCGGTTTACCCTCTTCTGTTTCCTGTCAGCTCCCTGTAAAATACCTCACAACGGTAGGTGAGGGTGAGTAGGAATATACCCAGCTGGGCTGTAGAGCGGCTGTTAGGTGGGGAAAGAGAGGTGCTCCTGCCGCCTCCCCGAGCAACTCACACATTTAAGAAAACTGCGGGTGAATATCTTTACATACTTGTCATGATGGCCAAGTGGTCTAAGGTGCCAAACTCAAGGTTATGTCTTTCCCTCAGTTGGGTGTTCTGGTCTCCAAATGGGGATATGGGTTCAAATCCCACTTCTGACATGTTTTCCTTTTTATATCTAGAGAAGTGACCTCATTTCAATGACTCCTCTGACATTGCAGGAGCCCTTGCTCAGCATTTCTCTGAGGCTGCATCTACACAGCAGCGTTCCTTGGGAATAACGGCCATTATACTGCAATAACAATGGGAGCGTCTACTCAGCAATTCCATTATTCCGACTTCTGTAATGCTCCATCCAGACCACTGGTCTCAGGAGCCAGGAAGTTCCCAGGCTGCAGACAGACAAGCCCGCAGGCAAAGACAAAGTGGAGTCGTTGGGACTTCAGCCCAGCAGGGTCTCTGTGTGGCTCCCAGACCTTTTGTTTCCCATTTCCAGGGGCAAACATTCAGCAACACTCACAGGCCCCACAGCAGGGGGCTGGTTTGATGCTTCACCCCACGGCCCAGCAACGAGCCTCCAAACTTCCCCTGTTCTAAGAGCCCTGTTTGCTGTGAATTTTGTGTGGCTGGTGACATCAGGCCTGGGCATTGGGATTATCTGCAGGTTCCCCTGGCCCTGGGGCTTTGCTGTCTTCACATCTGTGGTGGCCAAGTGGTCATGGTGTTGGACTAGAAATCCAATAGGGTTTCCCTGAAAAAGTTCTAAGCCTGCTCATAGCGAGGCCTGTGCTTTGGTCAGTCCCCCTGCTAGTGTAACTCTTCTGCCAGGTAGTGCTGGCAGCAGCCAGGGCTGGGTTCGATGTCTAGGGGTTTCTCTTCATTCATCTCACACAAAACTGGCTTGAGCCCCCACCCAGCAGCCTGGGAAATCCATCTCCCCACCCGGGCACCTCGGGGAGGCGATGCTTCCCCACTCGCCAGCACAGAGTCTGAATGTAGAAAAGAAACTTTTAATGAAAGAGGGTGAGAAGTAACATGGCATTCGCCTGGGAAAATACCACAAGCAGGGCTCAGAACCAACCCACAAATAAGTCTCGGCTCAAGTGGCTTGAGCAGTGTCCTTTGCCAGTAATGTAAGTCCAGCCATGTACGTGTCCCATTCACCTGCCCAAACTCTCTCTGTACCCCACTCCCAGTTGCTGCCCTTGCTCAGGGCAGATAAGAGCTCAGGCGTGATTTTCAGAGTTCACCTCCCACTCTTGGAGGGAGTGGGCATAGGAGGCATCTCACCCACTCGGTTGGCCACCTGCCACTGCTCCTACTGGCTTGCCGCCAGCTACTCCCACCAGCTACCCTGCTGGCCACCTGCCACTGTTCCTACTGGCCACCCACCAACTACCTGCTCTTGCCCCTATCGTTCACCCTGCTGGCTGCTTGCTCCTGCCAGCTGCTGCTTCTACGATCGGGATCGGTCTGGCTCTGGGATAAACCCAGTGATTTCTGCTCTTTGTCAGTTTCCTTGGTGATTTCAGCTCTTGGCCCCCCACCTAGGCTGGACAAAAGTTTCCAGCCCGCACTGGAATAATATTTCAAAATAACAAAGAGATTCCTTAAGGAGTCTGTTCTAGGTCTATCCTTAGAATGGGTAGTGGGGGAGGGAGAGACAGAATGAACCCGTCTCATAGCTCATGGCTGGAGGACATGTGGGCTGCTGGTTCACGCTCCTTCCCCCCACACCCAGAGTCCACTCCACTTGAGTCTGGAAGGGGAAGGCTCGTCCATCCCAGACTTTTTTCAATGACAGTGTCTCTCCTGCAAGCACTGGTGTCATATTTTACAATTCCTACAGTTAGAGATAAAATGGTTTGTGATCCCACCACAGCCAAATTAGTTACAATACTCCACATTCCATTCTCACAACCGATCCTCCATCAGGCCTACAGCACTGGCTGAACTGGATTTACATAGCCACAGCCCGGATTCCTTTCCCAGCCCAGCATGAGCTGTATTTCCATATCAACAGTTGAGTATCTTGCAGGGCTAAACAACTGAAGGAGTGTCCCCACACCTAGGACTGCTCTCCCCTTTCAGCTGGCTGTATTGGAAGCAGTGGTTGAGACCCTGTTTACTTCTGCAGTGCAGACATACCCTGAGTGAGTGGGGGTGATACAGGGGGAGCAGCTCAAACAGGCAAAAGGGTTGGCCAGGAGCAGGACATGAGCCCTGCAAGGCAGCAGTGACATCATAAGCGCCTTGTGCAGCACCTCAGCTCATTGGTTAGGAGGCAGTGACCTCACAGAGGGTCCAAGACAACAGCCCGGTGGGACAGGGGCAATCTGAGAATACACAGTACAGGGTGTTTGAGCTGCTCCCCATGAAAAGCGGTGAGAGGGGGCCCTTGGCTGTGGGACCCACTTGTGCCTGTTGTTCAGGGTTAAATAAGATCTCCCCCAGGAGGTCGCCTGTTCCCTTCCCACCTTGCATTGGCTGGGAATCAAATCAAGCAAGGGGCAGCAAACGCCAGGCACTGTCATTGTCTGGGCCACAGATAAAGACCCTCTTGGAGCTGTGGTCGAAGAAGGAGTCTCTGCAGGCCCTGCAGTCCATGCGGAGGAATGTGGACATTTATGGCCAATGGTCTTACAAAGAAAGGCCACCTCCCTCCTACCCCCACATCCTAGACCAAGTTAGACCCAAGGTCAAGGAATTGCAGCAGGGGTATGTGAAGGAAGCTCACTGAGAAATCAGACCAGAGACGGACACTGTCAGTAAACACTCATATCGGAAATGCTCCTGTGGATGCTGGGCCCCCCAGAGCAGTGTGCCGCTGCCATCTGCCTGCTCCGTGGACATCTTCCCATTGCAGAGCGTGCGCCGAGCCAGACTGTGACTAGACAGCCCATCTCTGGGCACCCAGGGGCTACGTCTACACTGCACACAAGTTCTTAAGCAACTAAATTTACGGCAAAACATAGGAAAAGAGGGCTTCTTGGGCAAGAGTTAGTCCTCTCCCCATGAGGAATAAACCCTCTTGTGCAAGAGCTCTTGAACAAAAATGTAGTATGAATGGGCAACAGGGTTTATTTCTGCAAGAAACCCCTATGGCTAAAATGGCCAGCAGAGCTTTCTTGCACAAGAGAGCGTGCACACTGCCACGGACATTCTTGCCCAAAAGCACGTGGCAGTGTGGACGTGCTCTTGCACAAGACATTTTGTGCAAGAAAGCTTGCACAAAACAGTTCTTGTGTAAGAAGCCTGCAGAGTAGGTGTAGCTAGGGGGTGTTTGGGTTTGTTACCATCACTGAGCTTTGTACAACAGCCCAGGGAAAAGCCAAAACCTTCCAGTCCTGGGTGTCCCCAGCCAGCCAGCGCGTGGCACAAAGGTTCTTGTCAGTGCTGGCTTTGGGTAATTGGTAATAAATCCCAGCAGCTCAGATGAGGTGGTCTGCCCTCCCCAAACCTTTCCATGGACTCTTGGTTACTAATGGACACTCGCCACTAATGACATAATTACACCCCAGCCATTTTGCTAGGGCTGCAGCTGGGGAGAAAAGTTTAATTTAAATCATTAAATGATTAAGCATTTGAACTGTCTCATGTTAGTTGATCAAACTTCATTTGAAATAAAGGAAAACATTACGGCCAGCACAAAAGGTTTCGATGCCGCACCCCTAGAGACTCTGGAACAAAGAAGACACATGAGAAGAACCCAGAGGTGTTTGGGTTTGTTATGAGCACTGTGCTTTTTACAACAGCCCAGGGAACATTGTGAAAAGCCAAAACCTTCCTGCCCTGGGTGTCCCTGGCCAGCCTGCAAGTGGCACAAAGGTTTCTGGTAGTGCTGGATTTAGGTAGTTTGAAAAAAACTCCTGCAGCTCAGATGAGGTGCCTGAGTGGTTAAGGCGATGGACTACTAATCCATTGTACTCTGCACGCATGGGTTCGAATCTCATCCTCATCGGGATCCTACAACCCTTCCTCTTGCTTCTCCCAGATCTCTCAAGTTCAGTGCCAGCCCCTCCTGTACCCCTGCCTGCCCCAGCCCCTCCCACTGCAGCCTGGGGAAAGGGGAAATCTCCACAGAGACACTCCCAGCTGGGACCCTCAATCCCTTCTGCCCTCAAGGGGAAACCTCACAAAGGAGATTCCAGGCAGCCAGGCCATGGGGGTCTCTGAGATGCCCCAGCCCTGCAGCCTGTCCCACCTGGCTGTTGCCATGGACCCTCTGTGAGGTCACTGCCTCCCAACCAATGAGCTGAGGTGCTGCAAAAGTTCCTTGTGATGTCACTGCTGCTTTGCAGGCTCATGTCCTGGCCCTGGCCAGCCCCTTGGCATGTGTGAGCTGCTCCCCCTGCCCCCCTCACTCAGGGCTGGGTCTGGGGCTCACACAGGGAACATCAGAGGCTGCTCAGGGGGCCACATTGCTAGTCCAGGGGCCCTCCTGTGGGGCTGTGAGTGTTGCTGTCCCTGCTGTACAGACACGGCCATAGAGCCTCAGGAGGCTGCAGCGGTGGGAGACACTTCCCTGGTTTCAAGAGGGAGACGAGATGTCAAGGCCCATGACTCGGAGCCAGCTACCGATACCCATGGAAAGCTGATTTTCAGAGGGGTGAGATCAGCCCTTCCTGTGTATCTGGCTTCTTCAAAGGGGCTTAATCAGGAGCTAAAAGTTGAAGAAGGGACATTCAGAAGGGTGAATTTCTGTCTCTGGGAGTCTTTCCTGTGTACCCCAGTGGCCTAATAGACAAGGCACTGGTCACCTGAGCCAGGGATTGTGGGGTCAAGTCCCACTTGGGGTGACAGTTTACTCTCAGTGACAAAGAATTTACTTTCCTCTACTCTCTGAGACAATTGGCAAGGATTCTCTACAGAAACTGACAAGCCAATGCTGGTGTTAGGTGCAGATCTGAGTGCTGAAAGCCCAGGCATCATAATGAAACAGCAAGTTTTGCCCTAGAAGTCCCAGGAGTGACAGCCAGAGGGAGGTGGCTGTAGCAGAGCAGGGTCTGTCTGAAGACAAAGCGGAGCCGGAGGACGAGAAGGCCCATGAGAGGCAGCGACTCCAGAGTAGTGGGCGGTTAGTTACTTGGTTTGCCTGGTGGGGTTTGGGGGGTGGAGAAGCTGGGAAGCTCTGTGAGTGGATAAGGTCCCTGGCTGAGCTGCGCCCCCTGCCGCTGTGTGTGACTCAAACTGACGTTACAGACGGAATAATGGAATTGCTGTGTAGACGCTCCCATTGTTATTACAGTGTAATGGCCGTTATGCCCAAGTAACACTGCTGTGTAGATGCAGCCTAAGAGAAATGCTGAGGAAGGGCTCCTACAATGTCAGGGGAGATGGGGAAATGAGGTCACCTCTCTAAATATAAAACAGAGGATGTGCCAGGAGTGGGATTGGAACCCATGCCTCCATTTGGAGACCAGAACACCCAACAAACAGAAAGACAAGTCCTTAAGTCTGGTACCTTAGACCACTCAGCCATCCTGACACCCATGACACAGAGAGTCCATGACAATGGCCAGGTGGGACAGGCTGCAGGGCAGAGGAAACCTCAGAGACTTTGCTGCAGGGAGTCTCAGAGCCCCCCATGGCTTTGCTGCAGGGAGTCTCCTTCTGGAGATCTGCCCTTGAGGCCAGAGAGAGAATGAGGGTCCCAAGCACGAGTGTGAGGAGGAGCCTCCAAGAGGGACTTCGTTGCTACAGCAGGGGAATTAGCTCAAGTGGTAGAGTGCTCACTTAGTATGCGAAAGGGGATGGGGTTGATGCCCATGTTCTCTACTGATGGGAAAAATCCCCTTCCCAAGGTACTTTTGCAGCACCTAAGCTCATTGTGGGTGGGCAGGATACTGGGGGCAGAGCTGGGCTCTAACTCACTAGGGTGCATCCCATAGCTCAGAATAAGCGATGCAATTGGGTAGCTTATTTCAAGTCAATTTTGAAATAGCTTATTTTGTATTTTGGCGCTGGCTACACAGCACTTATTTCCAAATAAATCACAATTCCGATCCCTCACTCCTCACTCCTCGCGCCATGAGGTTTACAGGGACGTCGGAACAGCGACCCCGTTATGGTTTGAAATAAGGGCCTTGCTCTTAAGATGTGTCTGTGTGATATGAGCACCACGTCCTAAACCTCCGACCTTGCCGGCCCACAGGTGTCAGTCTCACAAGTGGCCCTTTCAGAGAGAAGCCTTAGGCAGCCGCAGGGACGTTATAGCGGCGAGGAGTCCTGTGGCACCTTATAGACTAACTGAAGTGTAGGAGCATAAACTTTCGTGGGTAAAGACCCACTTCGTCAGATGCATGTAGTGGAAATATCCAGAGGCAGGTATAAATATGCAGGCCAGAACCAGGCTGGAGATGACGAGGTGGATCCAATCAAGGAGGATGCGGCCACTTCTAGCAGCTGATCTGGAGGTGTGAATTCCAAGAGAGGAGAAGTTGCTTTTCTAGTTAGCGAGCCATTCACAGTCTTTGTTTAATCCAGAGTTGATTGTGTCAAACTTGAAGATGAAGTGTAGCTCAGCAGTTCCTCTTTGAAGTCTGGTCCTGAAGTTTTTTTGCTGCAAGGACGTTAGGGGCTCTGGAACAAGGGAGGTGAGGTAGCAGAGGTTACCAGGGACAGGGGAATTAGCTCAAGTGGTAGAGTGCTCGCTTAGCATGTGAGAGGCAGTGGGATCAATGCCCACATTCTCCAACTGTAGCTTTGTTCTCATCTCTTATTTTCACTGTCAGGGGCTCAGTGGCCCCCTTCCTCTTCCTACCTGCTCTCCCAAAAGAGACAGACCTGGCTCCCCTTTCTTTTCCCCCAGCAATTGCCATGCTGCAAAGCAGACCCTGGTGATACCAGGCTCTGTGGTGCAATGGAAAGCATGTTGGACTTTTAAGCTGCAGCAATTCATGTGAGCCCTGCTAACAATTCAAAGGCTGTGGGTTCAAGTCTCACGAGTGTCACTTCAGCTGCTTTCTCATTTCCAGGACACAGCTTTTACAGACCAGGGAATCCTTAGGGTGAAACCGGGGTAGGTTTGAGTCCAGACAGTTCCCAGTGAGGGTGGAGGGAAGGGCTGGTTCTTGGGGTTGTGTTTGGAGGTTGTTCTGAAAGGCTGCAGGTGCCGTTAGATCGTTTTGTCCCTCCCTGTCTCCTACTAGTGCTGAGCAACACTCAGGCTATGTCTACACTGCACTGTTCTTCTGCAAAAAGCTACGCAAATTTCAAAACTTTCTAGCACCCTGCCCTGCACCTTGTGAACACTCCACCTCTTGTTCTCATGGAAGCGACTCACCCGAGCTGCCAGCTCCTCATTTCCTCACCAGCCCCTTGAGATTTGTAGCTCAAAGCTGGAGCTGTTGTGGCAGGAGGTGAAGCTACAGAAGCTGACAGGGGACAATCAGCGGGCGGAGGGTTATTTTTTCTCCTCCCTGGGCTCATGTGGCTAGAACTGAGGAGAAGAAAATCCTCTTCCCTTCTCCTCAGAAGATGGAAATTGCAGTTGGTTCTCTCTCTGGTTCTACTACAGCTGGACCCCAGGACTAGACTTTTTCTTTCTAAAACCCTGGTGAAAGCTGAAGGTGAATTGTTTGCAAACTGAGAATGTGAGATAAAGAAGGGCATCGAACCCTTCCCACAGACACAGCAGGCCAGGGGGTTGTGTACCTGCAGTGGCCCCTTCCTACTTGGCTTCCCACAAAGCTGGGGTGAAAAATTGCTAGACCCCAGCCCTCCCGGGCTAAGCCATGGCAGAGGTAGCAGGATTCACTCCCATCTTCTCCTGCCTGCGCCCTGGTGCTGAGGGGCCGGCCCCTTTCCTGCTGCCCCAACTCTTATTCCCACAATGCACTTTGTGCAGGGGCCATTGGTCTTTGTGCCAAGGTGCGTGGCTGGGAGCCAGGACTCAGGACCCTTCCCCCAATCCGCCCTCTGTCCCGCTCACCCTGTCTGGCTGCCTCCAGCACAGGCTGAGCTCAGGGGCCAGGTGGGTGACCTTCCCTGCAGCTGTCATGGCAGCAGGCCCTTCCCGCCCCCCTGCTCAGTCTGGAGATGGAGCTCCAGGGGCCTCAGACACCCAGAAAGAGGAACAAAACTGTCTTTGTTGAACCTCAAGGAAAGGAAGCCGAAGCACCTGAACCTTGTAACAAGCAGCTGAGTCTTAGTAGGTCCCACTAACAAGGCTGCAGATACCCATGTATCAAGCTACAGAAGCTGACGGGGGACAATCAGCGGGCAGAGGGTTATTTTTTCTCCTCCCTGGGCTGATGTGGCTAGAACCAAGGAGAAGAAAATCCTCTTTCCTTCTCCTCAGAAGATGGAAATTGCAGTTGGTTCTCTCTCTGGTTCTATTAAAGCTGGGCCCCAGGACTAGACTTTTTCTTTCTAAAACCATGGTGAAAGCTGAGAGTGAATTGCCTTTAGATGGAGAGTGTGAATTAAAAATGGGCCTTGCCCAGCATGGGGCTTGAACCCATGACCCTGAGGTTAAGAGCCTCATGTTCTACCAACTGAGCTAGCCAGGCTGCATGCAACAAGTCTCCTCATACCCCATCACAGCATAACAGGAGCCAAGTGTTCTCCACTGCCTGACTCAAGGCTCTTTCTTGCCCCTAATGGGGGATTCTTATGTGTGGGGAGGTTTGAGCTCAAATCCCCCTCCTGACACACCCACTTCTTTCCCCTCAAGGAACGGCCTCTTTTCCATCTCTCCAGTGACAGGTGAAGGGGCCGGGTTCAGGGTTTCTTTTAGCGCAGCAGCAAGGGGAGATGGAGGGAATTCAAACCTCTTTGCAGGCTTTGTTCTCATGGCACCAAGTGTGACAGGAGGGATGTGAGCTGGGGAGGATGCCCCCCCTGCCCAGAAGGGGCATTTGGGTGCACCCAGTGGCAGCAAGAATTCAGGCCCTCAGGCCAGTGCCTTGGGGACAATCTGTGAGCCCTTCCATGAGCATTTTATCCTCCAATTGGGGAAGGCAGCTGGGCAGGACCAGCCTGCAGCCCACGTCCCTTTCAGCCCCAGGTGCAAGCAGTAACAGAGAGGGGTGGAAAGTCCATGGCCAGAGCCTCCTCCCAGCAGTCTGGCCTTGCACAGAGTCTGTGCATGATGGAGCCTCTCCCAGCAGGATTCTGGCCTGTTCTCTGCAAAATGCTCAGCCAGTTTCATTTACTGCAGGAACAAGTGGGATCCATGCGCCCTATTCCCCAGTGAGAGGTCCGCCTTTCCTTCCCTTCCTACGTGGCCTCCTACAAAGTCAGGGTGAAAAGCTGTTGGGTCCCAGCCCTCCTGGGCCAGGCCGTGGCAGGAGCACTGACTGGAGACAGGTTGCAGGTGGAGCAGAATTAGCTTAAGTGGAAAAGTGCAGCCTACCCAGTGGTTGAAAGGGGCTGCAGCTGCTGCTATCAGGGAAGAAGCTGGGAGGCAAGGTGCTTTCAGCAAGAGATTCCGGCTGCCTCTTTGCCCTGGGTCTCAGTGCGCCATGTCAACTGCCAGCCAACTTGACCAAACCTCAAACCAGCTGGACTAGCCAGCCCACATCAGAGTGAGAAGATCCATTGGCAGCTGCAGTTATCCCAGCAGCTGCCGTAGGCGCCTTTCTGAAAGGGCCATTTGTGACCTAGTTTTTTGTGCACCAGCTAGCTCGGTTGGTTAGAGTGTGGTGCTAATAACACCAAGGTCATGGGTTCAAACCCTATGTTACCCACCCCTTAGCAGCCTGCTATGGACAAAGAGGCAAAAGGCTGAGACCTTTGAAGGAAGCAGGCCAGAGAGCTGGTAAAAAGAGGCTCCAACCTTCACAGCCCCAGTAACAAAAATGGCCTTGTCTTGGCTGGCTTTCCCTAATGGCAGAATTCTTTTCTCTTCCCTCCATTGTCCCCAATGGGGTGACCTGATGCCCAAATTCCTGCTGCTGCAGTGGCAGGCCCAAGGCTCCCTGCAGGGGGCAGGCTCCTCCATCCCAAGCCACAGAGACAGATTCAATGGCTGTGTCTAGACTGGCAAGTTTTTCCAGAAAATCAGCTGCTTTTCTGGAAAAACTTGTCAACTGTCTACACTGGCCACTTGAATTTCCAGAAAAGCAATGATGATCTCATGTGAGATTGTCAGTGATTTTCCAGAAATACTATGCTGCTCCCATTCGGGCAAAAGTCTTTTTCCGAAAGACTTTTGTGCAAAAGGGCCAGTACTGTTTTCCGCAAAAAAGCCCCGATCGCTAAAATGGCGATCAGGGCTTTTTTGCGGAAAAGCGCGTCTAGATTGGCCACGGACACTTTTCCGCAAAAAGTGCTTTTGCAGAAAAGCATCCTGCCAATCTAGACGCGCTTTTCCGAAAATGTTTTTTAACATAGCCAATATGTCCAGGAGGCTGGGCCCACAGCACTGCTGCCAGTCACCTGTGTGAGTGTGGCCATGTTCTTGCGCAAGAAGCCGCCAGTGTAGACAGAGCCTTCGTGTGCAGAGCCGTTCCGCTGCTTATTGTCACGGGGGGTTTCTTGTGCGTGAAGGAGCAGTGTGATAGTCCATGTTTAGCCTCATTTGCATATTGTTTGCACAAGAGCCCGCTAGTGTAAACGTGGCCCCTGTGCTTTCTGTCTAAGCTTAAAAAATTTTCTGTGAAGCAGGGAGATTCTAGAACCTTCCTAGGCAAGTGAGTCTGAATCCTGAACCACGACCTCAGTGGGACCTGCAGGTGAAATGTTGGTTTGCTGCAAATCCTTGGTAATGCCAGTGTTTGGCTTCCTTGGCTGTATCTACACTGCACATTGTTGCGCAATAAGATATGCAAATGAGGCATGGGGATGAATATTGTTGCACCTCATTTGCATACCTAATGAGCCCTCCTTTTCGCAGCACAGGTTTTTGTGCAAGAAGGAGCTGTCTACACTGCTCCTTCTTGCACAAAAATACCTTCTTGTGCAGAGCCGTTCCTCTACTTATTTTCAGGAATCTTCATGCTACTTGGCAGGAAAATCCAGTTCTGACCAGTCTCTGAGCAGCTGGTGCCTGAGGGGATCCAACACGGATCCCTAGGTCACAGGCTCCATTTAGTGGCCCCAGTTATTGACCTAAACACCGTCATAACACGATGGCTACATCTACACTGCAGCCTTCTTGTGTAAGAACTGTTTTGTTCAAGAGTGCTTGTGCAAAAGTCTTTCACAAGAGCACGTCCACACTGTCATGTGCTTTTGCACAAGAGATGTGCTTTTGTGACAGAGCCTCCATGGCGTTATGGACTCTCTTGCGCAAAAAAAACTCCGATGGACATTTTAGTCATATGGGTTTCTTGCACAAGAAATTCATGTTGCCTGTCTACACTCCCCTCTTGTGGAAGAGCTTATTGCTCATGGGGAGAGGCATAACTCTTCTGGAAGAAGCCCTGTTTTCCAATGCTGTACTGTAAATTTACTTGTGCAAGAACAGTCGTGCAGTGTAGATGATGTGCACATTTTTGTGCAAGAACAGTTTTTCTCAAGAAACCTGCAGTGTAGATGTAGTTTAAGGGTTTATATTCATTTAAGGGTTCACGTACAATGGAAGTCCAGGAAAGGTGAATGTCTCCATTAAATAGACACTCATACAGGGGGCACTTGGATTTAAATCAAGGACTACTTGATCTACAGTCAAACACTCTAACACTGCGCTACACCCTCATGCGAAACATATGTCTGCAGCCAGTATTGAGAACTGGGCAGGGAACAAGAGGCTTTTGTAGACAACACATCTCAGGTGGGAGGGACCCTCACTGACCCCAGGTTGTGACTGGTCCTAACAAGGAGTTTGTCCTGAAAGCAGCAGAGTTGGGGCAGGACAGAGGTTATGTCCACACAGAAAAGTTCTTTTGGAACAATGGCCGTTATTCCAAAATAACAATGCAAGAGTCTACACAGCAATTCCCTTCTTTTGAAATAACTCTGAAATAACAGACGGCTAATTCCAACTTCTGTCAACCTCATTGTACGAAGAAAAATAGCTATTTCAAAATGAGGCCTGTGTAGGTGCTCCACTTCTGCTATTTCAAAATAGCCCCTTCCCAGGGCCATTCTAAGTTATTCTTCTTGGGGCTCTATAATGGAGAAAACTTGTCTACATTAGGGAAGCCTCCTCGGACTCATTTTGAGGTTTCCCTGCAGTGTAGATGTGCTATTTTGGACTAACTATTCCAGAGGAGCTTATTCCAAAATAAATGTGCCGTGTAGACGTAGCCAAAGAGTCCTGAGAAATGAAGCAGCCAGAGGGAATACAGGAGTGCAGAGGCCAGGCTGAGACCTGAGTGTGCCAGATGTCCACAGCACCCCCCTCCCCCCTCAACATCTAGGTGCCGTGGTGTAAGGGGCAGCACTCAGGACTCTGAATCCTGCAAGCTGAGTTCAAATCTCAGTGGGACCTGCAGGGGCTGGGGTGGTTGCTGGGAGGTCCTCAGGCTTTTCTGCTTCCTTGTCCTGAGGTTCACCAAGGGCAGTTTTCTTCGTCTCAGGCCCAATGGAGCCTTGTGCTCAGGTGCCTGATGCCATCACAGCTTCAGGGCAAGTCGCCCATCTGACCCCTGAGCTCAGCCCATGCTGGAGGCAGCCAGAGAGTGTGAGCAGAACAGGGGAGGGAGGGAGGATTTGTATATTTTGGGAAGGGTCCTGGCTCCCAGCCACATCCCTTGGGACAAAGACCAACAGCCCCTGCACAAAGTGCATTGTGGGAATAAGAGTTGGGGCAGCAGGAAAGGGGCCGGCCCCTCAGCACCAGCAAGCAGGTGGGAGAAGATGGGAGTGAATCCTGCTACCTCTCAAGTGCAAAGGGAGCACTAACCCATGTGCAACTCATCTCTCGTGCTCTGGCCTCCACCAGCCCCAGCAGCTTTGTGCCCCACTAGGGTGGGGTTTGTCAGAGACCAGGGAGGAAGAGGGAGGGGTCTCTGGATGCGCGGAGCCCCTGGCTCTGCCTGTGAAAAGAAAGAACAAGGGCTCAGCAGAAACTTCAATTCCACTTTGTGCGTCTTGACTTTTTCAATCTAAGGACTTTGAAGAAATGTTTCAAATACTTGTTCCAGTGGTGCAATGGGTTTGCTCACAGTACTTATGTGACAGTATTCATAGGAGATATGCAGAGCTTGTGAGTTCAAACCTCATCTAGAGTAGTTGTTTTTAGTCCCTCCTGGGTTGTCCCCTTGCAGAGGTTCCCAAACTTTTTGGCATCACGCCCCCCCCCTTTTTGATTTTTGAAAAACCTTCATGCCCCCCTCCAAAATAGCAGCAAACTTGTTGAGCAAAAAAAACCCCCCACCAACTTCATGTGGGGAGGGCTGGGCCACCTCATGCCCCCCCTGGAATTTCTTCATGACCCCCAGTTTGGGAACCCATGCCTTGCAGTGAACTCTGGGAGAGGTGGAATTCCACCCCAGAGGATGGGATCAGTGAAAATTTGCACTTCACATATTATGGCCTCATCACAGTGAATGCTGAGTGGCCAGTACTTGGTTCAATGTCATGTGCCTCCTTAAAAAGTTGATTATCCTAAGTGAAGCATTTGCACCTCCAGGTGTCATGTCTTAGCTTTCGATTGAACAGGGATTGTTAAAATGTCAGCAAACCCCTCGTGTGCTCTTGTGCCAATGAACATAAACCAGGCAGACGGGTCCCTCAACTGAAACCAATTCAAACCTGCTGGGTGTCTGGTTTCTATTCCTGTCAGTCGAGAAAGGGGGAGATCTGAACACCCATTGGCTGTTCTGTACAGAAGAACAAGAACCACGTCCAGCTGGAGAGGAATTGCTGTGATCAATCTTCTGGAACTTGATTCAACGAGTCAAACTAAGACTCACTAAATCAAACCCAGAGGGCACCCCCACCAGCTTCCAGTACTCCTGCTCTTTGCTCCCTTTGGCTTCCCGCTGTGGGGACATGGCCAAGCTCAACTGAAGGAAGCCGACTCCAGGTACATATTGAGGGATGGTAGGAAAAGCAGACACATTGGCCAGACACCACTGGGGGCTGCCTCCCCCATACTTGGCAGGTGCCTTGACCAGCTTAGCCATGGGTCTTTTCTCCCAGCTGCTCCACATGTTGCCATTGCCCATCCCTTGGGAGGGGAGAAGAGTCACCCTCCATGGCTGTAGCAGCTTTGCACTTACAGGATCTCTGGGCGCTGACCCCCACCCACCCCAGGGCATCACAAGGGCATGTGTTTCTGGCTTTTCTGTTCCAGCAATTGCTGCAAGAGCCCTGCCTTGCCAGTGCCAGTCACAGCCACAGCAGCCTCTGTACCCGTTCCAGGCTTGTGGTTTTCTTCTTCCCAATGCTCCTCCCCAATCAGCCTTTTCCTGAACTGGCAGTTCCCTGGGTGAACAGGGGAGGCCTCTTCTGTGTCCCAGGAAGACATAAGAAAATGTGAACAAAGGTCACAGAAAGGGACCAATGGGAGTTGAACCCAGGATCTCCTGTTTACTAAACAAGCACTTTAGCCAGCTAAGCCATGGTGCCCTCCTTGGAAAGTTTGGTGAAACTGTTCTAATCTATGGTCCCAGACAACACCTTTGACTCCCAAAGTGCAGCCATTCCCCATTTCCCTCCAGCCCTTGCAGTGTCTGGCTCCCTGGGCACAGAAAGCTACAGCTCAGTGGGCAGAGGCTCTGACATGCACATCTCCCCCAGCCGCTGGGACTATAGAGTTTACCTTGAGATTTAGTGTTGCTGGGGGGAGGGAAAAGTGAAGCAAACATTGATCCTCTGGATTAGAAACCCCTGTGTCTCAGGGTTTGGGTTGAAGTCTCCGGGACTGAAAACCACCCCTGAGATCTTATCTGCCCAGAGCAAGGGCAGCAACTGTGAGTGGGGGTCAGAGAAAGTTTGGGCACGTGAGTGGGACACTTACATGGCTGGACTAACATTGCTGGCAAAGGACACTGCTCAATCCTCTTGAGCGGGTACTTACTTGTGGGTTGGTTCTGAACCCTGCTTGTGCCCAGGCCTGACATAACCTGCCCCACAGAATTCACACAGCAAATGGGGCTCTCAGAACATAGGGGAAGTTTGGGGGCTTATTTCCGGGCTGTGGGCTGAAGCATCAAACCAGCCCCCTCCTGTGGGGCCTGTGAGTGTTGCAGAATCTGGGCCCCCTGTGCCTGGACAACAGCAAACATGTCTTGGGGCCCCACAGAGACCCACCTGGACTGCCTGGGCCTGGGCCATGAAGCACGAAGTGGCTGAGGCTGCGGCCAGCCTGGGAGCTCCCTGGCCCCTGCGATTGCAGGCATTAGGGTTGCCAGAGGGTTCCACAGAAATACTGGACTCACTTGACAATACCTCACAATCGACATTCCAGCTTATTTAGAAAATACCCGACATTTCTATTTCCTCATTTACACTTTCTCAGTTTGTTTCCTGAACAGAAAGCTCAAATACTGGACAGTCCGGTTCAGAACTGGACACCTGGCAACCCTAGCCAGCATGGAAGCAAAGCGTAAGGCTGTGAGAGGAGGCCTCCTGTCACCTCCCCCGGCCTGAGGCAACAGGGCTTCCTCCTCCCCTCTGAGGAGGGAGCAACAGAGACCGGGCTGAAGGTTTTGTGCTGGGGCTGGAGGCTTAAGCCCAAGCTGTCGGCCTTAGTGGGACTTGCTTCTTCTCCCCACTCCTGCCTTGCTGCCTCCTTTGGCCAGCAGCGCTCAGGGGGCAGCCGGGAGAGCCGGCCGCCATGGGCAGAGGAGGCCAAGGCACAAGCGTCTCGGGGGCGACAGACCTGAGGCCTATAGCTTTCCCAGGCTCATGCCAAGGGGCTTTCTGTGGTGCTGGTAGGAGAGGGATGCCAGGTCCAGACCAGTGGGAGAAGGGGCAACGCCTGCCAGGGCAGAAAGGGTTGCTGCAGAATGTGAGACATGGCGTTTCTGCCTGGTTTCACTCAGGGGACCTTCCCTTGCTGCTATCGACTCTTCTCCTGTTACCTGAGAGACTGAAATGGGGCCATTCTTGTGGTAAAAGAGGCCAGTGTGCCTAGGCCTCCCCACACAGACCAGAGCACCCCATTGGGGACAGGACAGAGCCTTGAATCAAGCATTTGAGAACACGCTGATCCTCTATCCTGTGACAGGGTATTGCAGGAGGGACTCTGCCCACAGAGTGGCTAGCTCCATTGGTAGAGTATGTGACTCTTAATTTCAGAGTCCTAGGTTCAAGCCCCATGCTAGACAATGCCCTCCCTTCAGTTACAGTCTCTACATACAAGGCAATTCAGTCTTAGCTTTCTCAAGCTCTCAGGTAGGAAAAGTCTCTGATTTCTCTAGTAGAACCCAGGAGGAAGGACACTAACTAACATTTCCAGCCTCATAGGAGAGCAGAAACAAATTTCCCCCAAGAAAGAAGGGGGGGAAAAACCCCTCTCAGTATCTGATTGCTCCCCTTCAGCAGTCTGAAGCTTCCTGTCCTTTGGCATCAGCTCTGTGATGGGACAATAAGAGCACGTCTGGACTGGAGTGCTATTTGGAAATAAAGTGCCTGTCTACACAGCAGAATAGTGATAGAAATGTAGCCGTCTACACAGCAAGCTGTTATTTCTAATTAAGTACAAGTTGGCAGGCTTCCTACTCTGACTCCAGTAACCCCCATTTCATGAAGAGTAAGGGAAGTCAAAGGGAAAGGTCTCTTCCTGTCAATAGCACCCAAAGCCAAGTTAAGCTATTTTGACTTCAGACTTCAGCTACACAAACAAGTAGCTGAAGTTGTGTATCTTAGCTTGACTTTTGCCCTGCTGTGTAAACATGCCCTAAATGAGCTACTAGTTAAGAAGCTGGCAAAGGATCCCTTCCCATGGTATTATAGCACCAGGGAAGGGTACACACCGGGGCAGAAGGCAAAGCAGCTGGGGCTGTGTGAGAGACTGGAGTGGGCCTGAGGGTGCAGAGAAGGAATTGAATGGAGAAAGAGGGGGTGGGGCTCTTTCCGGCTGGGTTTGACACAGACCTTTTGCATGGCAGACAAATAGGATAACACCACAGAGCAGAAACAAAAGGCAGAGGAAATTTTTCAATGAAAGCTTCAAACCCCTCACTGGCAGGAACCGTTTACATCCATCGACATTTACAAAATGCTTCCCCACAAACATCTCTCCAGCCTGTGTGTCTCTGGGAAAGATTTCTGCCAAGCCCGGTCCCAGCCCATTGGTCAGAACCCCCTCAGAAACAGGACACCCTCACTCCCAGCCATGTCCCCGCCCAGGTGAGGAAGGTGAAATGAGCCAGAGGCTGCTGCCCGCTGGGTCAACAGAAGAGTGGGTTGACTGTTCTCAGGGACACCACAGCAACATCCCTGCTTCCCCCTCGGAGGGGGTTTCCTCAGGGCCAGACAGAGCCATTCCAGCACCCTGGGTAGTCAGGTTAATTGCACCCTGCGTTGGGGAAGGGCGCAAGCATGGCCCAGCCCTTGCCCGGAATGTGGGAGAGGGCGCACGGAGCTGGCGGTGGCCGGAGGCATGTGCCTTGCCTGGCCACTGCTGCTGGTGCTCAGCCTGGTGCCACAGAGAGCAGACCGAGCCTGACCGTGCAAGGGCCTCGTAGCCGTGGGGGGAAGGGTGCTGCTGGCCAGTGCTGCGGGGGTTAAAGCGGCTCCTGTCTCAGGCGGCTGCTATAGGGTGACTGGTGGGAGCTACTGCAGCTTGCAATACGGGCACGTGGCACCTGAAGGCAGTTATCAGCTGTAAGGGTTGCACAGCACCCCTTATATCAGGTGCCCCAGGCAGCTGCCCAGCTAGCCCATGCCTTAATCCGGCCCTGGATTTCCTGCATAGAACGGCACAAGCCCCAGCCTCCAGAAGAGGGGTTCCCAGTTGGGGATCTCCAGTAGCAGCCATGGGATGGTGGGAGCCAGTTACTGCAGAACAAAGGACACCAGGGCTATGTCTACACTCGTGGCTTCTTGCACAAGTACAGCCGTTTTTGGGCAAGAATCAGCAGTGTCCACACTGCCTGCCTGCTCTTGCTCAAGGAAATTTACAGTACCGCGTGGTAAGAGAGGGCTTCTTGCGCAAGAGCTACGCTCTTTTTTAACAGGTGTAAGCCCTCTTGCGCAGGAGCCCCTACTCAAGAGGGCATTGTGGATGCTCGGCAGGGATTTCTTGTGCAAGAAAGCCCTATGACTAAAATGACCATCAGAGCTTTCTTGCGCAAGAGAGCACCTACACTGCCATGGGCGCTCTTGCACAAAAGCACAGCTCGCAGATGGCAGTGTGAATGTTTTCTTGCACAAGAACCCTTGCACAAGATGTTCTTGTGCAAGAAGCCATGAGTGTAGACATAGCTCAGGAGTGGGAGAAACTAACCATCTGCTTTATTTGCAAAGGAGAAACAAAGACAAACTCTTGTCCCCATCCCCACCCCGCTCAGCCTGGCACTTTGCACCCCCAGCCAGGGCCGGATTAACGCATGGGCTAGCAGGGGTGCCAACCTATGAAAGCACCTGACTGAAGTGGTAAGGGATGCCGCATCAGGTGCCCCCATAGGTTGCCACCCTGGGGCAGAGGCGTGCATGCAGCACGCGCCCGCTGCCCAGGGTGCAAGAATGGCTTGGGCCGGCCCTGCCCCCAGCCCAACTCTCCCAGGCACCCCCAGAGAGCAGCATTCACATATGGGGGGCAGGAAAGTGGAGAGACTCCCTGAGACACCAACTCAAAAGGAATCACTCTGGGTATGTCTGCACTGAGATAGCAGCCCGGTGGCCAGGCTGTAGCTGGCCCAGCTCAGCTGCACCTGGCCTGCAGGGCTTTGGTTGGGAGATTAGAAACCTACAGACAGGGGCATCTCTGGGGGGTGGGGGGGATGTCACCATGTCAGGGCAACTGTCATGCCCCCCCATCTTCCTTTGCTCCAGCCCCACCGCTGAGAGATACTGACCATTGTCATTGCTTAAACTGCACACAGAGCTTGTGGCAAAGGCTAGCATATGGTTAAAATACAATGAACATTCTGGTAAGTTATCAGAGGGGTAGCCGTGTTAGTCTGAATCTGCAAAAGCAGCGAGGAGTCCTGTGGCACCTTATGCTCCAACACTTCAGTTAGACTATAAGGTGCCACAGGACTCCTCGCCGCTTTTATTCTGTTAAGTTCTCGTTTGTGTTGTGCTGTCTGCACATCTAACTAACCAGAGATCAAAGTGCATGACCCGATGGCCTTCACAGAGAGACAAAACCCACAACACAGGGTAGGTTATTCAACACGTTGACATTGATAAGAGTGAAACATAAGGAAATCTTTTAAGCCTCAGAATCTAGGAAATAAATAAACTTACTTTTCTTCTGCAGTGGCTAAACCTGCTTTATTTCTTGCCTCATTACATGTCTGTGTTAGTTAAAAAGTTCTATATGTCATTGTACTAAAACAAAAACACAAGTTCACCTGAACAAATGATCTGGAGTAGTCCAGAAAAGCCCAGCAGGAACTATACCCAGAGACGGAACCAGGGCTCTGAGATGGGACCAGTCACACTCTGCTGGGAGGTTCATTGGGATTTCCCTGTCCACACCTGGTCTTTCTCCTGCAGCCCTCAGAAGCCGGACTTAGGACCACAGAAACCACACTGGGATTCCTGAGTATGGGGAGCCCAGGCCACTGGTCAGTGACCCTTGGGGTGCATCTACACAGCAGCCTTATTTCAGAATTACAGTGCATGTTTACACCGCAAGCCGTTATTTGGAACTAACATCCACCTGGAAGACTTGGTCTTTTGGCCAGGCTGCATCTGAAGGAAGGAGCCAAAGACCCCAGGGTGGGGGAGAGCCCTGGTTTGGAGGGGTAGCTGGGAAAGAGGTTTTAGGGGGAGTTTGTAAAAGTTTGTCCTGAAGTTTCAGTGTAGCATTAACAAAGCATTTTTTGTTACCTTTGAGTTTGTAATCTGCTTTGCTCTGCCTGTTCTCACTTATCACCACTTAAATCCTACAGCTTGTACTTAATAAAACCAATTTTACCTACTATCAAGCCTAGCGTAAACAATTACTACCTATGGGAGCAATCGGTGTGCATATTCCCCTTTCATTGCTAAATGGGGCTTACCCCATTCTTTGGGGTTTGATCCCAACTGGGGAGTGCTATCCCAGGAAGCTGGGCCCTAAACTGCTCTCTCCTCAGACATGAAGAGGTTCAGCGTCTGTACCGCTGCTCAGAGGCGGGGGTGGGGGCGGGAATCTCAGCTCGGGGCCTTGGTCAGAGGAGAATAAGGAGTTGCCCCAGCAGGACCAGGTGGTGAGAAGCCCCAGAGAGCAGAAAGGTGAGTGGCAGTAGCCAGGTCAGTACGCCAGGAGGCCCTCCCCAAGTGGTCCTCTGGGACCACAGTCACCTGGCCAGGCAGCTTAAAGGGAACTCAGGTTATACATTTCTCCCGTGTGGGTCCTCCAAAGGCTAAGAAGATTTGAGCTCCTACTGAAGCTTTCCCCACAGTCAGAATAACTGAATGGTTTTCTCCCATTTGTGGACTGTCTAATCTTTAACAAAGTCTGACCTGTGTTTGAAGCCTTTTCTGCCATCAGAGCTTTTATAAGGCGACTCTTTTGTATGTATTCTGATGGCTAGTAATGCAGGAGCATTGACTGAAGCTTTTCCCGCAGTCAGAGCAATTGAAAGGTTTCTCTCCTGTGTGGCTCTTCCTATGGGTAACAAGGTTTGACTTCTGACTGAAGCTTTTCCCGCAGTCAGAGCAATTGAAAGGTTTCTCTCCTGTGTGGATCCTCCAATGGGTAAGAAGGCTTGAGCTATTACTGAAGTTTTTCCCGCAGTCAGAGCAATTGAAGGGTTTCTCTCCTGTGTGGCTCTTCCTATGGGTAAGAAGGTTTGACTTCTGACCGAAGCTTTTCCCACATGCAGAGCAATTGAAAGGTTTCTCTCCTGTGTGGGTGGTCCTATGGTTAAAAAGGTATGAGCTTGTACTGAAGCTTTTCCCACAGTCAGAGCAACTGAAGGGTTTCTCTCCTGTGTGGGTCATCCTATGTCTAACAAGGCTTGTGCTGAAACTGAAGCTTTGTCCACAGTCAGAGCAATTGAAAGGTTTCTCTCCTGTGTGGGTCCTCCTATGGTTAATAAGGTCTGCATTGCTACTGAAGCTTTTTCCGCAGTCAGAGCAGAAGAAGGGTTTTTCCCCTGTGTGGGTCCTCCTATGTCTAACAAGGCTTGACTTCTGACTGAAGCTTTTCTCACAGTCAGAGCAATTGAAAGGTTTCTCTCCTGTGTGGATCCTCCTATGGCTAATAAGGTCTGCATTGCTACTGAAGCTTTTTCTGCAGTCAGAGCAGAAGAAGGGTTTTTCCCCTGTGTGGGTCCTCCTATGTCTAACAAGGTATGAAATCCGACTGAAGCTTTTCTCGCAGTCAGAGCAATTGAAAGCTTTGTCCCCTGTGTGGCTCCTCCTATGGGTAACAAGGCTTGACTTCTGACTGAAGCTTTTCCCGCAGTCAGAGCAATTGAAAGGTTTCTCTCCTGTGTGGATCCTCCAATGGGTAAGAAGGCTTGAGCTATTACTGAAGTTTTTCCCGCAGTCAGAGCAATTGAAGGGTTTCTCTCCTGTGTGGCTCTTCCTATGGGTAAGAAGGTTTGACTTCTGACTGAAGCTTTTCCCACACACAGAGCAATTGAAAGGTTTCTCTCCTGTGTGGGTGGTCCTATGGTTAAAAAGGTATGAGCTTCTACTAAAGCTTTTCCCGCAGTCAGAGCAATTGAAGGGTTTCTCTCCTGTGTGGCTCTTCCTATGGGCAACAAGGTTTGACTTCTGACCGAAGCTTTTCCCACACACAAAGCAACTGAAAGGCTTCTCTCCTGTGTGAACCATCCTATGGATAACCAAGTGTGAGTTTGTACTGAAGCTTTTCCCACAGTCACCACAGTTATGGGGTGCATCTCTTGTATGTATTTTCTGATGGTTCATAAAGTGTGAGTGCTCACTGAAGCTTTTCCCAGAGTCAGAGCACTTGAAGGGCTTCTCTCCCGTATGGACCCTTTGATGTTCAGGAAGAGTTTCACAGTCACTACACGTGCAGAGTGACTGTTGTTGGGGGATTTCCTGTTGGACGGTTTCTGTGTTTCTTTTCTCCCCTGTGCTCCTGCTACTGGAGTTACCCTGTCCCTCTCCTAGATGGTTTCCCTGCTGCTTTTCTGGGCCATGCTGACTCTCACAGCTCTCTCCTTGCTCACGTATCTGGAAAACATGTCCTTCAGATCGTCTCAATAATATTTCACATGGAGACACTTCCTCCAGTCCTTCCTGCTGAAGACTCTTTTCATGGTTCTCAGTCAGTGTCCCGTCACCTGTTGGAATAGAGAAATGATCCAGACAGGAGTTATTCTCCATGAAGAACTGCAAGGAAACTCTAAAAGAGGAATAGAAAAGGGGACACACGCTCAAATAATGGTCAATTATAATGAGCTGAATTCATTGTCCTCCTTCACAACCCTTCCACAGACAAGAGAACCCAGCCTTTCCTCACCCACCACACTCTCACTAGAGTTGAAGACAAGCTGAACAGTCAGTCAGACTTCATGAAAACACACAAGTTACATCTGCTATAGATGCAGAAATTGGTTTCTGAGACAGTTTAATTGATTGCTCACCTGTGCAGGTGTTGCTGATGATCTCCCCTTCCTTGCAGCTCGGAGGATCTGGGACCCGCAACTCCTCCTCTCGCTCCACCCAGGAGATCACATCAGTTTCGGAGAGTGGAAATCCTGTTTAGAGAGCAATGAACCAAGTGCTGATCTTGTTCATTAAGGTCTTCGCCATTACTGCTTCCAGAGCCAGGATCTGAGTCCCCCACCCAGAGAGGCTCCTTTCCCCACCTTGCAGAGACTGGGCTCTGGCTGGTACAAGATCCCAGGACACTCTCTCCTGCAGTAAAGATGCATCACTCCCCCACCTTGGGAATGGCCCAGCTCATTCCCCAGGGCAGCTAAGCGCTCTGCTGCACTCTCTAGTGTACAACTCAGCCCCCCTCACAGCCCGGTCCATCCGCCTGGAATCCCACAGCTGGACAGGAACACATTGCTCAGAAGGGGAGCTCTAGTGAGGACATGAAGATGTGACACCAAGGTCCCCAAGCAGGGCTCAGACAGCAGCTGCCACATGGCAGGTCACTAGAACTTGGAGATGAAGGACTCAGCAGTTCTCTAGCTCCCCAAGCCTCTGTCCATAAAACCCCTGGCTGATGGGCTTGCCCTGCCCTGATCTTTGGCTCAGATGTTCTAATTGGGCCAGGAGGAGACAGAGGAAGTTGCCTGAGCATCTAAGTGAATCCTTGGCTGCTTGCTTCACGCCCTGCCTATGTGCCACACTCCTGATCCCAACTGCCTGTGTCTCATAGACTCATAGACTTTAAGGTCAGAAGGGACCATTATGATCATCTCAGGCACAGTGCAGGCCTCAGAATCTCACCCACCCCTCTTAGAATAATCCTCTCACCTATATCTCAGATATTGAAGCCCTCAAATACTTTGAAGGCCCCAAGATGCAGGGAATCCTCCAGCTGTGATCTGCGCCCCATGCTACAGAGGAAGGCAAAAAACCTCCAGGGCCTCTGCCAATCTACCCTGGAGGAAAATTCCTTCCCGACCCCAAATATGGCGATCAGCTAAACCCTGAGCATGTGGGCAAGACTCACCAGCCAGACACCCAGAAAGTTCTCTATAGTAACTCCTATCATCCCTCCATTGACCTATTTCCCACTGATAATGAATGGTCAATTAGTTACCAAGATCATGTTATCTCATCATAGAATCATAGAACTGAAAGAGATCCCAGAAGGCCATCAAGTCCAGCCCCCTGCTCTAGGCAGGACCAATCCCAACTAAATCAACCCGGCCACAACAGCTGCCATTGCCATGGCTGCCCAGGGTGGTGCTGGGCTTCTGTTGGGGCAAGCCAGGGCGGAGCTGGGCCGTGCTGCTTCTCTGGTACTTGTGGCTGTTGCTCAGCTCCCCCTCTGCAGCCTTCATTCTACTCTGCCAGCAGCAGCCTTTGTGTGGTTTCCCAGTCTGGCTCTTGTGGCCAGCCTGGCCTCTGATTTGGTGCCCCTCCAGGGCTGCACAGAATCTATCACCTTTACACCTTGTGAGGGTGTATCCCTCAGCTTTGGCCCCACCCCTTCTTGGAACTTCATTTTCTGTTCAGAATATCCACCTGTGACATGACCATGGAGATCACTGTGCTACTGCTGTTAAATAAAATAATCATAGTCATCACATCAGAACATTCCCATTGACATGGCACCCAGCACACTTTGCAAAAGGTTTATTGTAGCTGTGTATGTCTTTTTGAACTAGAACAGGCTGGGCTTTGGCAGAATGGTGGAACACTGGTACCAACTAACCAGGAAACCACATTCCTGAGCAGGAAGAGGCCAATCAACACACATCTCTGCAGTAGCTGCAAACACAGTCCTAAGAGTTGGCTCAGAAAGACACTGACCCTTGTGCACAAGAGTGGGATGAGGGGATAATGGATACGGATGTTTTGTTCAAAGAAACAGGCAGGAGGCGAAGGGGGTAGAACACATGGAATATGCATCTTGTTTGTGTCAATGTATGAGAAGTCACAGGAGGGGCATGTTGATGCTGGCTGAGGGGCAGCATTCTCACTGCTGACTGACTGGTACCATTATTTGGTTGGGACAAGTCTCACTATACCTATGCCTGAGGAAGTAGGACACTGGCACCGTTCTCCTTTTCACAATAAACTTGGCCGAGTGCCTTAGCCTCCAAATGGAGCCTGGATCTTTCTTAGCAGCAACGCTGAGCTCTGCTGCATGGATAAGCCACAGGCTCTGCCAGTGCTGCTGGCATCAGAGCTCCAGAAAGAGCCACCCTGAGCAGCCATAACAACGCTATGCAGCAATTCTAATGGCATTGCAGTCACAGCGGGAAGCAAAATTATCGATCATAGCAGCACCTGGGAACTCTGGTGTAAATCAGGACCCCACTGTGCTACTGTCGTGTACATATTGAGCTAAGCCTCACTGATCTTTAGTGTTGATATCCTTCCCAGCCCTGAGAAACAGGGACACTCTACAATAGCTATTAAAGAGAGAGGTGACTGCACACAGAGTCTAGGGGACTTGATCACGGTCACACAGGAAGACTGTGATGGGCAGAGAACTGAACACAGGTCTCCTGAGCACGAAGCCAGACATTCACACAGGAAGAAAAACTCCCTACTCGATATCTCACTCTAAAAACACAACACAGATGATGTGATTTATCTCAACTGCACACAGAGGCAAGTGAGCCCCAGAGAGAATGAAGCTGAACTTTTAAAAGGAAACCCAGCCTGTGCCTGAAATGCAAGGAGAGCTCTGCTCATCTTTCTCTACTACAGAGCTACCTCCGACAAAATACTCACAGAGCGTGAACTGCCTGACCCACCCTCCCTCAGCCCCAGCATCCAGCCCCTCCCACTGGCAAGAACAGCATGTCACAGAGATTAGCTACAGGCAGAAAGGACTTTGGGAACTGCACCCACCTTCCAGTGGCTCAGCCCACTGTCACAAGGGGAGCCTGCAGGCGCAAAGATCAGCCAGACCCAGATCCAGACCCCTAGTACCTGCTGTTCCTGCCTGAGCCCTTCTACTCACACCTACAGTCAAGGCATAAGATGGGCAAGATAGGGAGGAAGCGCAATGAGACCTTAGCTGTGGGAAGAGCAGCTCAACTGTTAAGTCCCTCAACCTGCTTTCCCTGGGAGGCGGTATGGAGGGGACAGTCTTTCACAGAAGAGCCAGGATTATTGGGGCAGATACTCATGACATTGGGGGCAAAGACTGATCCTGATCCAAACCCAACCCAGCTGCTCCAGAGCCCACCCAGCTTCTGTTACCCAAGAGGACAAAAATCCTTACTCAGCCAGTAAACAGCCTCATAATTCTCCTGCATCACATCCCTGTAGAGGGCTCTCTGGCCCGAGTCCAGCAAAGCCCATTCCTCCTCAGAGAAATACACAGCCACCTCTTCAAAGCTCACCGGCTCCACCACGGCCATTTCCTGTCCCTGGCTCTGAAGGCTGGGAGCTGAGCTAGAGACAGACACGGGTGTTCTGCAGCCTGGCAGGGGGAGAAGGTGAATTAGAGACATTTTAGAAGGGGCTTTAATCCTTTACACACCTTCATTCTCCCCAAACTCTGTCCCTAGTGACGTGACACACGTGTTAGACTCTGCCACTGTGGACAAAAGCTTTAATCTAGATATTCCATGAACAGCGTTCGGGAGTTAGATCCCAAATCCATATTCATTTCTCTCTGCACCTGGCTTGAGTTACAAGATTACTGTGTCTCCAACAATGGGATCTAGTTCTCAGCACCCAGTGTTTCTGATAAGCCACATATTCACCTGCCTGAATGGACATAAGTTAAATGCAGGCTGTTGTATTTAAAACCCTTAGTCTTCATTCACAGATTTGCAGCACAAACTTTGCTCTCATCTCAGAGACGTTATAAACCCTTTCCACAACAGAGAATCAGTGAAGTTAAGCATCTGAATGGTGGTGTTATTATTAAATATGTGTGCTTATTATTAAACACTTGCGCTGAGTGTTTGCAGGATGAGATCTTAAGATTCATGGGATCAGAAGATATCCTCAGTTATGCAGTCTGACCCCCTCAGTGGCACAAGCCATTACACTTAGTCCGGTTACCCAGGCACAAAGCTGTTTCCCCACAGAGTATTTTCTACAAAGTCCCCCAGTGATTTGAAGACATCAAGAGATGGGAGAATCCACCAGTTCTTTGTTCATTTGTTTCAGCAGCTAATCCGCTTCCCTATCAAACATTTGTGCCTCTTCTCTAGTCTGAAATAGTCTGGCTTCAGCCTTCAATTATTGGCTCTCACTGAGCTGTATCCATTCGAAGAGGTGGGCCAAATTTTCATGGGGGGTCCAAATAGAAAGTGGCTGAGAGCTGCACTTCTCCATGACATAAATGCAGGAAATGGAGGATCCAGGATGGGCATTGGGAGGAGGAGGATGCTTGGGGTAACCATTTGGGATACAGGACAGATAGAGTGGTCTAGGAGGGAGTTTGGGTGAAGGAGCCTTTCAGCCTATTTATTGTTTGAAACCAACCTCATATTGAAACTGACTGAGCAGTAAAATCTGAGCCTGAAGGTGCTTTAACTTCACCCCTTTAGCATCACAAACCTATAGACCAGTGTTTCTCCAAATGTCCACAGATCCCCATGCAGCACCCCTGGGGCTCCTCACTGATCACTGGGTGATTTAGGGCTGTGTGCACCATGGTCGCTGGGTTTGGTTGGTAACACCAATGACAATCCCATGAAGCTGTTTTCACAGGAATTCTCACATCACTTAAAGAATTTCCACCAGCAAACTCACCTTGTCTGAAAGCTCCAAGGGACTTTCCTCTTGCTCTCTCCAGTGCAGAGGGCAGAGTGTCTAGTGGGGGAAGGCATAAGAGAGGTGAGATTCCAGGCTCTCCTACTTATAACAATGTCCTCATGCTGAACTCTGCGTTTCAATTCTATTAGAGACCAGACAGATTCACACTCAGGTATTTAGTATGAAAGAGTCTGAAACTTTCATTTCCTCTCTCACCCAGGCACCTCCCGGCAATGGAGCCAATATCCCTGCAGCCTCACACCTGTCCCAGGAGAGACAAGCTGTAAATAAGATTTACTCTTCCCTCCTCACCCCCTCCCACTTGGTTTCTCATTCACTTACTGCCTATTATCATAACCTGGAGCTGTGGTGGTGGGACACGTTGCCATCACAATAACTTTAGCCATTTTGATCTCTGAATGGGAGGTGTCACGTTACTGGATTTTGAGGGGAGCAGCGAGATCACTGCTGCACCCATGGGGGGATGTTGGCCCCCGAAGTGGCAAAAAGGGGGGCCATCTAAGGTGTCAAATAGAAGCCTACTTTCTTCTGATTTCATATATGCTATTCATGTGATTGTATAATGTTGGTATGTGAAGTTATAAGCATGTACTTTGTGTGGATACCAAATGTTTCTCTATATGTGGTTGAACTATACGCAAAGCTAACAAGCAAAGCTCTGGAATAATAGCCCTCTGTAGGCCAAGGACACACCTCAGGAGTGATGACTCATACCTAGGGGCTACCAGCAGGGAACACAGGGATAGGCCATGGGCCAGGTGACCTGCTGTAGCCAAGAAGAGATGAGGAAGGAGGGATAAATAAGCCATATGGCTGACTCCATCTTGGTACTCAGCTCAGCCCTTCATTCTAGATGCAGCAGTGCAGGGATTGAAGGGCCGGAAAGAACTGTGGACCCATCCTGATCCTAGGATGCGCAACAAGGACTTAAGCCAGCAGCTGTAACATCTCTGCTAGAGCCTGCATCGAGAACTGGAAGATCCAATGCATGTAACGTATTATCCTTTAACAACCTTACTCTCATGCTTTTCTTTATTGTAGTAATAAACCTTTAGATGTTAGATGCTAAAGGACTGGCTTAGCGTGAATTGTGGGTAAGATCCAGAGGGTAAATTGACCAGAGATCTGTGGCTGGTTTCTTGGAACTGAACAAAACTTGTTCGGGATAGGTGGGAAGGGGTGTTAAGACCCCCCACCTGTGCATGAGGCCTGGGGCCATCTGGGGCACGGATATTGCTGGGGTGTCAGAGGGGTTTTGCTCGTGAGGCTTTAGGCAAGCAGCTGAAGCGCTCTGTGGGACTGGTTTGTGGCCTGTTTGGAGAGGTCACCAGTCTGGGGACTGTAAGGAGCCCCGAAGTTGAGCAATTCCCCCTAAACGGATGCCCTAAGCTGTGCCTAGACACAGCCCGGTCCGTCACAGGGGGTTCAAAGTTTGCAAACCCCTGGCTCTCTCTGCAAGCACTTGGGTCTGTTCGCTCAGTGTCTCTAAGGAGAGCAGACTGATGGGGCCGTCATTCTCCACGTGTGAACTGAGGCAGGGGAAGTTTGGCTTCAGAGGCCAGATTCAATAGTCTCAGATACTTGAACCACTTTCCCCTCATCCATCCCTTCCAGGTACCTTTGAACTCCCTCAGAGTCTCTGACAGCACGATCGTTTTCTGGGAGAAACCTCTGACTTGTTCTTCTAGTTCAGGGGAAATCTCTTCCGGCAGCTGGAATTGCCCCATCTCACACCTGGACAGAAACAATTCAATGTGATTGTATGTCGTTTACTGCTGATAAGTTCTGGCTAGTAAGTCTCAGCTCTAACAGGCCTGGAGTTAGAATTCCTCCAATTCTCCCAGCCTGAGAGCAGGGGCAACACATCCCATGGCCATGCAACCTTCCCCTCAAAGATCCCATTTCAGTTCTTCACTTCTGGCCTGGGGAGACTGGCTGGGGGAGTAAAGGGGAATAGAGTCTCCATGGCCAACTCACTCCTTGGCCTCTAGATGTTGAGGGACAGGAGGTTCCCATGTGAAGGGCTGAAGGAATCTGTCCACTAGGGATTAGACTGAGACACCAGCTCCCCTCAACCCAGCTCCTTCTGCACAGGTCTCCAAACAGCCCTCCAGTGGGACAGACTCTTGATCCCTGCTGTCCTGGGCTGAATGTGCTCAGTGCCCAGCAGTGACAGGCCCATGTTCCACCCCACAGTCCTGTGGCAACCAATCCCCAAGGAAGTGACAGCTCTAAGAAACACTTGGTCAGACTGTGCCCTGAATGGGGAATTCCAGAGTCTAAAGTGCGAGGATAAGACCCTCAGAATTAAATGCGTCAGAGATATTCATGTCTAACATCTGGCTGTAAAGCTCTGGGGAGATGTGGTGCTAACATCCGCTCCAAGCCTTTTCCCTGCTCTGTGCAGTGTGAAGAGAGTGAGAGCCACGTACCTACTCAGGGTGCTTCTGACGTCCTAGAGAAAAAAAAAAAAAGACACAGAAAAGAATCTCAGCCCCATTGGACACACAAAGGGGACCTCTGAGAAGGGATTTTGCAAACCTAGGAAGAGGGGCCCTGCCCTGGACCCAGGAACATGGACCCCGAGTGAATGGGCTTTGCCATCTCTAATAGATCTGTGCCTGTAACTCTACAAAGCACAAGAGTCATTCACATGGCAGCAATGCACAAAGTGTTACACTGAGATCTGACAACTGGGACCCAGCACTTGTGATTCAGGAGCCTCCCTTCGCTGTGTGAGGAGCTGGGATGTTTGTCCCTCATTCTCACCTGCAGGAATTCACTTGCTGGCTTCTGACATGTCCCCTCCAGCTCCTCGATCCCCTCACTGATACGGGAAATCTGCACAGAGAGGTTCCTGACAGTGTCAATCTGGAACCTCCCAATCTCCTCATCTAATTTCTCCAGCTGGGCTAGGAGTCGCTGCTTTTGTTCCTCCAGAAACTGCTGCAGCTGCTGAAACTCAGCCACAATCATCTGCCTCTTGGCTTGGGTGCATTTCTGTTTGAAAACAGGGAAAGGGCTGGTCAGGGGCATGGATGGAGCCCACGGCCCTTTCACAGGGAGCTGAGTGCGCAGTAGGGAGAATTTCTTGGAAAACCCTAAAATTTGCAACATTTGACTCTTTGTGATTACTAGGCAGATGCGTCTCTCCCAGCATCTCCTTTGCCCTGTGTCCCTCTGAAAGGGAAGTTCCCATGTCTGTCATGGGCAGCATCTTTTGTTATTCATGGGCTCTGGGAATTCATATCCAGAGCACCAGGAGGCAGGACTCAGCACCAGCCTGACAGAGATACCCAGGGAGGAAAAAGAAGCAAACATATAAATACACCAAGTGAGCAGACAGTCCTTCAGGGGCACATTCAGCTCACCTGGGGAAGATGTCTGGGAAAGCCACAAAGGATGGACATTAACTCATGCACGGACATGGATGCTCAAGGCCTTTTTACACATGGATCTCACCCAGCAATTCATGATCCAGGAGAAACACAAACAAGCCCAACCTCACCAAGGCCACACAGGAGTCTGCCTCCAAACTCAGCCCTCCCACTGCCAGTCCCTGTTGGTCCATAGCCACAAGCACCTACCAGATACTCCTGGCTTTTCCGTTCTGCTGCTGTTTTCCTTCTCAGCAGCTTTTCTCTCTCCTCCCTCAGAGTCTTCAAATGAGTCTCCAATTTTTCCTGAAGAAACAGAGATAAGCACAGGGGCAAACCACATTAGATGTTGGGAGCTGTTACCCACCAGCTCTGTGATTCTTGGGGAACCAGAACATGGTCGCCTGTCAGCCTTGTGCTCTTGGGGAGTCAGGGAGTGACATTCATGGAAAACCATCCCCCTCCCTCAGGCCTCTCCTAGAATCAAAGACAAAGCAAAGAAAAGGCCGGGGAAGACACACCTAGCTGCTTCAGACAAGGGTGATACAATTAAGGAAACACCCCAACCTCATTTACATTAAAGATGGAACAGAGGGACATCTCATTAGCATACAGAATGGAGAGCAGCTCTTCCAAGGCAGGAACCGCACTGAACTATGGGACACCGAAAGCAGAGAAGCACTGCCTGATGGGAAATCCCTGCTCCAGATGCTAATGAACCTAGGCCTGCTCACACCCAGATTAGTCATTATCAGACCAATTCTAGTAACCATCCTATTGACATCTAAAATACTGAAACTGCCTAGTTGCATTGTGAGCTCGTTCAAGGAACATCACCCATAACCAGGGGTGATCAATCTCTATTGTCTCCTCTCTTTCTCTTTGAACTATCCCTATAAAAACTCCTATCCTTGCCCCAAGAAAACTGTTCTGATACCTGGACTTAAACTGCATCAGTTCCATTGAGACTTCTTCATCTCCTGTCTGATCGTGCTGGGGGCTCTGTCCTGCTTTTCTCCTGCCCTCTGGACCCCCGGCTCCCATCATCATCTGGGAACCCCGATCAGTGCAAGCTCCGTGGAGTGGTGAGATCTCTCTCTCTCTTTCTCTCTCTCAACTAGCTCTCTAAGCATAGCCTCCTGACCCTGCCCTGTGTAAACTGTTATATGGTTACCTAACGTTTGTAATCAGCTTCAATTTAGATTTAATATTGTAATTGTTAGATTGTTTGATATCTATTCACTACTCAGAAATAAATCACTTTCATTGTTAAACTGGTTGCCTCTCTCTCTTTCTTTCTCTTTTGCTCACTCTTCCTTAAGGGGTGTGGTTTTGGCTTCCCCATTCGCTCTGCAACAACGCTTCTTGTACCCAAGCAAAAGATCCCTGTAGTGCCCAAAATCCTGTGGGGTTTGCTCATCGTGTGGTTTACCTGTGAATGACTGTGGTGTGAAAGTGGGGATAGGGGGTGCTGAACCTGGGGGCTTATGAGGATGGCAGCTTAAAGTGCTGTTTAATCCAGCCCACGGAGTCCAAAGGCACATGAGGGTGCAGTGTGGCATTGCTGTTAAACCCAGCCAGCTGAGTCCAGGGACATATGAGGGGGTCAGCTTGTGAGTGCTGAGTACCCAGTCCTCTCAGACGTGCTCTGATTAGTGGGTGTGAGTGTCTGTGTGTGTTGCTAAGGTGGGAAGAATCCCATCCTGAGGAACCTAGTTCCTGCAGGAGAGCTCCAGTGGGAGGGGGAATTGGCAGCAGGGAGAATTCAGCTCCATATCAGAGCCCAAGTAAGCACCAACAGCACACTGATAGAACTGTTAACCTTCCCCCAGTCCCATAAGGGTATCCCTGATAAATGAGCATACCCCAGAGTATTGGACAAATCTGGTAACAGAGCCAATTTGTCTGCCTTTAAGAGAGTCCCAGTTTTGAGGAGCTCTGCCCCTGTCCAGCAGGATCTCAGCCCTGGAAATGGCTTCGTCGATAGAAAAATACACAGGAGGAGACTGCAGACGCAGCAGTACACCTACGAGCATTGGGGACAGATCGGTGGTGGCACCTTCATAAATAATGATGCAGGTGGTTAATACTACTAATCACGTAACCGATTACAATTTTATCAGTGACAGTATTTTTTAACCTGCTGACAGGCAGGGTTGGTAGCAGAAATGGGCTCTCCTGGGGCCAGGGATCTCTTGCGAGGTCTGCCAGGGTGGCCACAAGAACTGCTGGCCAATGGGAACACCCAGCAGCTGCAGACTGATGTTAGCTGCCAGAGGCAAGTGGGAACTTCAGGGGCAGTGGGGAGTTTAACCGGTATTTGGCACCGATAAACATTAGCTCATCAGTTAACCAGTTTAAACTCTTGCTAAAATCCAGTTGAATCCCAGTTCTGCCTGGCATAGACCTGTGCTTCCTGAAACCCTGCTATGGGTGGAGTGAAGGTGCTCGGGGCCCCACACAGCATCCAGCCCAGCAACCTCATCTAGTGCCAGCTGCTGCATCAGAGTTTAACCCCTCACAGAGCAGACCAGAAGTTCAGCATTCCAGTGGGAAATGTCTGCTCCCTGCTGAGCCTAGGGCTTTATTAAGGCATCTTTCTCTCCTAAGAGCCACACTTCATCGCTGTTCAGTGATGCTGAGGGACAGGGAGCAGTGCAGTCTAACAATTGGACTAGGGTTCAGGACCAAACTCTATCCCTGATGTGTTTGGCGACTATGAGCAACTTGCTGCCCCACCTTCCCTTCCCACAGTTTGTCTAACTGGACTGCGATCTGCTCAGAGCAGGGACGTTCCCATGCTGGGTATTGTGCAGGGCCCAGATGTCATTGTGGATCTATAAGGCAAATGACAGATTATTATTCCTGGTCATCCAATCAGTAACAGCTTGTAACCTCCTCTTCTCCAGTCCTAAGGCAGCTCACTGACAGAGTGGCCTGTAGCTCCTGCAATCTAAACCTCTCTGATTATTAACACCTTCCCTAGTGCAAACACCCTTCCTGTCACCAGTGAGGACTGGGTTTCAGGATTTAGAGCCTCAGAGAAACATTTCCCACATCGGGTATCTGTAAAGACTTGACATAAGTTTCCACAAAGCCAGAACATTTACTTTTTACAGCATCTCTTGGATCATGAAGGCTTTACAGAAGTGGTCACCAACCAGCCACCAATCAGCTGCCCCCTCTCCCTGCTGCTGCATATCTCCTGCCCTTTGCCTTGGAGCTCTTTCCTTCTCCCACCCTGCATTCTATCTCCACAAACAGAGGGAGTCTGTAGGCTGCTTTTGAGAGTGGTGCAGGGGCGAGCCTTCCTTAGCCCCACTGCACCACCAAAGAGGAGCCACCTGTGGTAAGCAGTGTGCAGCTGGAGCCTGTATCCTGAATCCCTGTTCTAGTCATGTACCTCTCCTACACCCCAAGCCCCTTCTCTAACCCTGAGCCCCCTGAACTCAAACTCCCTTACAGAGCCTGAATCCCCTCCTGTACCCCAACCCTCTGCCCCTGCCTGATGAAAGGGAGATAAGATGGGGGAGGGAGAAGGGATGCAGTGAGCAGAGGCGGGGCCTCGGAAAAGGATCACAAAGGAGGTGGGACAAGGGTATGTGGGCTTGAGGTAGATCCTGGATTGCACTTAAATTCAAAAAGTGATACTTTAAAAGGCTGGAGACCACTGCTTTACACTGGTTGGTTCACATCTGTGTCTGGTAACAGTCAGTGAAATTAGCCTGTAATTAAAACCCAATGTTATTTCCCATCACTCTGGACAGCCGCTCTGTACCTTGTACTCCTGGGCAGCTTCCTGTTTGGGCACCACCATGTGAGCCTGGGATCTGTCACACACCACACAGATGGGAGTTTGATCCTCTTCACAGAACAGCTTCAGAGCCTCCTGGTGCTCCCCGCACACCCCGTCCCATCTTGCTCTCTGTGCTGCCTGGAAACTCAGCGGTTTGGCTAGTTCCACCACGTTTGCCAGCTGCCGGTTGGGCCGGAGGGGTCCCTGCTGCTCAGTGTCTCTGCCCTGAGGGCTGAGGGGGGCCTGGCAGGAATTGTGCCCACACTGCAGAGCGACAGGGGCTGTGAAATCCTCCAGGCAGACGGGACGCGGCGCTTCCTCCCGGACACTTTCCACGGGGCTCTCTGCAGCCATGGCTGCCGCTGGGCTGGGGACCGGGGCCGTGTCACTGTCCTGCGCTGAGCAATGGGGGGGCAGGTCCGGGGGGGGGGGGGGTCTGAGGCACCAGCACTGAGGACAAAAAACCCATCAAAATTAAAAACCGAAAAAGCCCCAAAAGCTTCGCTCCCCCTGCAGGGCCCATTGGGCCTCCCCCGCTAACCGCCCCGGCCAGAACCGCCCCCCATCGCTGCGCCCCTCAGGCCAGGGCCCCTCCCCACAACTCTGCAGCCCCCTCAGCCCCGCTGTGCGCCCGGCACCACCCAGCTCCCCACCCCGCCAGGCCGGCGCGAGAATCAGGAAGCGCCCCGATACCCAGCGCCGGACCCACCAGCAGCGAGTAACGGCCCCAACGGCCCCTCACAACGGCTCCCGGCTCAAGGAGCGCGGCGCATGCGCAGTAACCGCGGCGAAGTCTGGTCCCTTTCCCTGCCCGCGGCGGAGTAGAACGGGGCGGCCCGTCAGACCGCGCATGCGCAGCAGCTCCGTGACTCCGACCAGACTCCAGCGCCAGGGCTTAGCTCAGACCGGGCGCTGCTTGGCCCCGCCCCCCCGGCCAGCGGCTACTTCCGCTTCTCGGAGGCCGGGCCGGCTCGCAGGTGGGGCGGGGCTTGTGCAGCGCGTGGAGCGACCCGGGGGATTCCCTCCTCGCCGGGCTGGGAGCTGGGGGTTCCCGAGGTGGGCGGGGCCGGCGCGCGCTGCTGGGGTTGCAGGTTCGCTCTGGGCCCCACGTGGCTGCGCGGGCGGGGGGAGGCTGCGCCGGGTGCGCGCGCGGGGCGCTGGGACCGGCCCTTTGTTGCGGGGGCGGGGCCGAGAGATGCCCACGTGGGCCAGTCCCGGCTTCTGCCCAGCGCGTCTCGTTGGTCCCGGGGCGGCGCGCGGAGGGGGGCGGGGGATGCTCACCTGAGAGGCGGTGCCACTGCGGGCTCCTTCCCGGGCACTGCGCATGCGCAGCGGTTCTGGCGCCGCCCTGGCCCGTCTCTGCCCGCGCGCTGCGAGTGTCCCGAGGGGACGCGGCTCCACGTGGACTCAGGTCTGGTGGGGGGAGGGGCGCCAGGTAAACTCTGCAACACCGAGAGCGAAGCCCCAGCGGGGGGGGGGGGGTTAAAGCAGCTTCCCCAGTGCAAAGGCTGAGGGGAGGGGGCCGGTCACGGGGCCATGTGGAGACACTGAGGAAAGGGCAGGAGGGAGGTGTTAGTGGGTGATGCTGCGAGAGGCGAGGGGAAGGGCATTGGGGGCTGGGGGGGGAGGTGCCGGGAGAGGGGAAGGGCATTGGGGGCTGGGGGGGGAGGTGCCGGGAGAGGGGAAGGGCATTGGGGGCTGGAGGGGGAGGTGCCGGGAGAGGGGAAGGGCATTGGGGGCTGGGGGGGGAGGTGCCGGGAGAGGGGAAGGGCATTGGGGGCTGGAGGGGGAGGTGCCGGGAGAGGGGAAGGGCACTGGGGGCTGGAGGGGGAGGTGCCGGGAGAGGGGAAGGGCATTGGGGGCTGGGGGGGGGGGGAGGTGCCGGGAGAGGGGAAGGGCATTGGGGGCTGGAGGGGGAGGTGCCGGGAGAGGGGAAGGGCATTGGGGGCTGGGGGGGGAGGTGCCGGGAGAGGGGAAGGGCATTGGGGGCTGGGGGGGGGGGGAGGTGCCGGGAGAGGGGAAGGGCACTGGGGGCTGGGGGGGGAGGTGGGGGCTGGGCTGGGGGGGGAGGTGCCGGGAGAGGGGAAGGGCATTGGGGGCTGGAGGGGGAGGTGCCGGGAGAGGGGAAGGGCATTGGGGGCTGGAGGGGGAGGTGCCGGGAGAGGGGAAGGGCATTGGGGGCTGGGGGGGGGGGAGGTGCTGGGAGAGGGGAAGGGCATTGGGGGCTAGAGGGGGAGGTGCTGGGAGAGGGGAAGGGCATTGGGGGCTGGAGGGGGAGGTGCCGGGAGAGGGGAAGGGCATTGGGGGCTGGAGGGGGAGGTGCCGGGAGAGGGGAAGGGCATTGGGGGCTGGAGGGGGAGGTGCCGGGAGAGGGGAAGGGCATTGGGGGCTGGAGGGGGAGGTGCTGGGAGAGGGGAAGGGCGCTGGGGGCTGGAGGGGGAGGTGCCGGGAGAGGGGAAGGGCATTGGGGGCTGGAGGGGGAGGTGCCGGGAGAGGGGAAGGGCATTGGGGGCTGGAGGGGGAGGTGCCGGGAGAGGGGAAGGGCATTGGGGGCTGGAGGGGGAGGTGCCGGGAGAGGGGAAGGGCATTGGGGGCTGGAGGGGGAGGTGCCGGGAGAGGGGAAGGGCATTGGGGGCTGGAGGGGGAGGTGCCGGGAGAGGGGAAGGGCATTGGGGGCTGGAGGGGGAGGTGCTGGGAGGAGGGTGGATAGGAGGGGTGGGTGTGAGGAAGGCGGGGATGCAGCAAGGCATGTGTGAGGGCGCAGGGGCGTGAGGGGAACGGGGGCAGAGGGTGGTGAGGGGGTGGGCATCAGGGAAAAAGTGCGGGACAGGAGGGTTAAAGCAGCTTCCCCAGGGGGATGAGGCGCGAGTCAGAGAGTGGCCCTGGCCAGGGGCCTGTTTATTTGCTTCAACATTTATTTTAATCCCTTATTCACCTGGGAGGCGCTGAGCAGGCTCAGGAGGCTGCAGACCCCACCCCCCCCCCGCACTGCGCCCGGCCCACTCGAGTGTATGTTTGTGCTGCTGCATTTTAAAAGTGTTTACAATGTAAAAACGGAGCTAAAGACAGGACAGAGTCTCATCACTTTTCTCTTGTCTTATTCCCGGGACTCGCAGAATTGCTCTCCTGTCTCTGCAGCCCATTTTCATTGTTTTATTCTGTGCAAATGCAATGCCTTGTACTGTCACTACTCTGTGCAATGCAACTCAAAGTCCTGCTACTTTGAAACAAATGTAAGTAAAAATCAAAGTAATCTTCTGTAAAACTACTTCAGTGAAAGTACAAAAGTATCCTATCTTAATTGTACTGAAGTATGCAAAAGTAAAAATTAGTTGTCCTATGGAACCCTATGCTTAACCACCTGAGTTCTTGCAGGTCACCACTAACACACACATGCTATATTAACTCTTATAATAATTCTATGTTATATGTACACCTATACTATACATTTTTCAGTGATGGAATTTAATGATAGTCACTGCCTTCATTTATAAAGATGAAGAGGGACCAAATTAAATACAAGTCGGATTACAGAAATGTATTTATTTTGTCCACATTCGCAGTGTGCATTTTTCCATTGTAATTATTAATTTCCAAAATGTTTGTTCAACCATAGGAGCATCTTTTTTCAAATTGACTAGTCCTTGCTTGTCTATGAAAAATGAGTCCATCACACGGAAGAATCTCTCACAGGCAGCTGATGGAGACAGAGGTCTGTTGGCCCTTGTGCACAGCTCCCTAATTCTAGAAAAAGAGTGCAGCAGCTCCATGGTCTCTCCTGAAGACGCCAAATACCCATCAAGCTTCCTTGTAGTTTCATTTGTCTAAAATGACAGTCTTACCTTTTCTAATCCCAGTTTCATGCGTGTTCCAAGTGGTCCTAATATTTGGCATCAAGATGTCCGTTGCTATTAGCTTCAGGTCCTCAATTATTTCACCAAAACATTTCTGAATGCTGCACTGGAATCTATCTACCAGTGGCCTCAAGAGGGCATCTTGTTCCTTTGCAGTTTTGAAACCATCAAGTATAATTTAAACTTAAAAAGCAACAAATGGTCTGGTAGCACTTTATAGACAACAAAACATATAGATGGGATTATGAGCTTTCGTGGGCACAGCCCATTACTTCAGATGACCAGAGTTGTGAGTTTAGGCTGTACAGCCTAAACTTACAACTCTGGTCATCTGAAGAAGTGGGCTGTGCTCACGAAACCTTGTGATACCACATATATGCTTTGTTAATCTATAAAGTGCTACCAGACTGTTAGTCTTTACTGCATAAAGTGAAAAAAACAAACTGCTACCCCCTGAAGTTGGTATAATTTACGCAGCATCCATTCCATTAGTGTGCTTATCTGTGCTTGGATAATATGTAGTGCTTTCACCAATGGGCCCATAACCATGGCATATTCTGCCAATAAAACCAGCTCTGCTAGATTCAGCCTATCGAACAGCCAATACGTAATGTTAATAAAAATACAGAATAACATAACATAAGAACGGCCGTACTGGGTCAGACCAAAGGTCCTTCTAGCCCAATATCCTGTCTACTGACAGTGGCCAGCACCAGGTGCCCCAGAGAGGGTGGACTGAAGACAATGATCAAGCCATTTGTCTCCTGCCATCTCTCTCCAGCCTCTGACAAACAGAGGCCAAGGACACCATTTTATCCCCTGGCTAATAGCCTTTTATAGACCTAACCTCCATGAAATTATCTAGCTTCTCTTTAAACTCTATTATAGTCCTAGCCTTCACAGCCTCCTCTGGCAAGGCGTTCCACAGGTTGACTACACGCTGTGTGAAGAAGAACTTTCTTTTATTAGTTTTAAACCTGCTACCCATTAATTTAATTTGGTGTCCTCTTCTTCTTCTATTTAGGGAACTAATAAATAACTTTTCTTTATCGGCCCTCTCCACACCACTCATGATTTTATAGACCTCTATCATATCCCCCCTCAGTCTCCTCTTTTCTAAACTGAAAAGTCCCAGTCGCTTTAACCTCTCCTCATATGGGACCCGTTCCAAACCCCTAATCATTTTAGTTGCCCTTTTCTGAACCCTTTCCAAGGCCAAAATATCTTTTTTGAGGTGAGGAGACCACATCTGTACACAGTATTCAAGATGTGGGCGTACCATAGTTTTATACAGGGGGGCTGTGTCTACACTGGGCCACTTATTCCGGAAAATCAGCTGCTTTTCTGGAATAAGCTGCGAGCTGTCTACACTGGCCCTTGAATTTCTGGAAAAGCAACGATGCTCTACTGTACAAAATCAGCCGCTATTCCAGAAAAACTATTCTGCTCCTGCTTGGGCATAAGTCCTTATTCTGGAACACTGTTCCGGAAAAGGGCCAGTGTAGACAGCCCAGTAGTCTTTTCCGGAAAAGCGCTTCTACATTGGCCACAGACGCTTTTCCAGAAAAAGGGCTTTTCCGGAAAAGCAGCCTGCCAATGTAGACGCTCCTTTTCCGGAAAAACTGAAAACGGAATAGTATTCCGTTTTAAGCAGTTGCGGAAATTCATGCCAGTGTAGACACAGCCGGGCAGTAAGATATTCTGGGTCTTATTTTCTATCCCTTTCCTAATAATTCCTAGCATCCTATTTGCCTTTTTGACCACCACTGCACACTGCGTGGAAGTTTTCAGAGAACTGTCCACGATAACTCCAAGATCCCTTTCCTGATTTGTCGTAGCCAAATTAGCCCCCATCATACTGTATGTATAGTTGGGGTTATTTTTCCCGATGTGCATTACTTTACACTTATCCACATTAAATTTCATTTGCCATTTTGCTGCCCAATCACTCAGTTTGGTGAGATCTTCTTGGAGTCCCTCACAGTCTGTTTCTGTCTTAACTATCCTAAACAGTTTGGTATCATCCACAAACTTTACTACCTCACTGCTTACCCCTTTCTCCAGATCATTTATGAATAAGTTGAAAAGGATTGGTCTGAGGACTCACCCTTGGGGGACACCATTAGTTACGCCTCTCCAATCTGAAAATTTACCATTTATTCCTACCCTTTGTTTCCTGTCTTTTAACCAGTTCTCAGTCCAAGAAAGGACCTTCCCTCTTATCCCATGGCCATGTAATTTATACAAGAGCCTTTGGTGAGGGACCTTGTCAAAGGCTTTCTGAAAATCCAAGTATACTATATCTACTGGATCCCCCTTATCCGCATGCTTGTTAACCCTTTCAAAGAACTGTAATAGATTAGTAAGACAGGATTTCCCTTTACAGAAACCATGTTGACTTTTGTCCAACAAATTATGTTCTTCTACATGCTTCACAATTTTATTCTTTACTATTGTTTCAACTAATTTGTCCCTTACTGAAGTTAGACTTACTGGTCTGTAATTGCCAGGATCGCCTCTAGAGCCCTTTTAAAATATTGGTGTCACGTTGGCTACCTTCCAGTCATTAGGTACGGAAGCTGATTTAAAGGATAGGTTACAAACCACGGATAATAGCTCAGCAATTTCCCATTTGAGTTCTTTTAGAACCCTTGGATGAATGCCATCCGGTCCCGGAGATTTGTTAACATTAAGTTTTTCTATTTGTTCCAAAACCTCCTCTAATGTCACTTCAATCTAAGACAGTTCCTCAGAATCATCACCCACAAAGGATGGTGCAGATTCGGGAATCTCCCCAACATCCTCAGCCGTGAAGACTGAAGCAAAGAAATAATTTAGTTTCTCCGCAATGGCTTTATCGTCTTTGATTGCTCCTTTTATAGCTCTATCATCTACAAAGACCCACAGGTTTTTTAGCAGGCTTCCTGCTTCTAATGTACTTAAAAAACATTTTGTTATTTCTTTTTGAGTTTTTGGCTAGCTGTTCCTCAAAATCTTTTTTTGCTTTTCTTATTACATTTTTACACTTGATTTGACAGTGTTTATGTTCCTTTCTATTTATCTCACTAGGATTGGACTTCCACTTCTTAAAAGATACCTTTTTGTCCCTCACTGCTTCTTTTACATGGTGGTTAAGCCACGGTGACACTGTTTTAGGTCTCTTGCTATGTTTTTTAATTTGGGGTATACATTTAAGTTGGGCCTCTATTATGGTGTCTTTAAAAAGTTTCCATGCAGCTTTCAGGGATTTGGCTCTAGTCACTGTGCCTTTTAATTTCTGTTTAACTAACCTCCTCATTTTTGTGTAATTCCCCTTTTTGAAATTAAATGCCAGGGTGCTGGACTGCTGAGGCGTTCTTCTCACCACAGGAATGTTGAATGTTATTATATTATGGTCACTATTCCCAAGCGGTCCTGTAACGGTTATTTCCTGGATCTGATCCTGCGCTCCGCTCAGGACTAAATCGAGAATTGCCTCTCCCCTTGTGGGTTCCTGTACCAGCTGCTCCAAGAAGCAGTCATTTAAGCCATTGAGAATTTTTATCTCTGGTTCTCTTCCTGAGGTGACATGTATCCGGTCAATATGGGGGTAATTAAAATCCCCCATTATTATAGAGTTCTCTATTTTGGTAGCCTCTCTAATCTCCCTCAGCATTTCCATGTCCATATCGCTGTCCTGGTCAGGTGGTCGATAATATATCCTACTGCTAATTTCTTATTATTGGAGCATGGAATTACTATCCATAGCGATTCTATGGAACATGTTGATTCACTTAATATTTTTATTTCATTTGATTCTACATTGTCTTTCACATACAGTGTCACTCCGCCACCCACCCGGCCTGCTCTATCCTTTCTATATATTTTATATCCCGGTATGATTGTGTCCCACAGATTTTCCTCATTCCACCAGGTTTCAGTGATGCCTATTATGTCAATCTCCTCATTTAATACGAAGTACTCCAGTTCACCCATCTTATTAGTCAGACTCCTAGCATTTGTGTACAAACACTTTAAAAATTTTCCACTGCTTGTTTGTCTGCCCTTCCCTGATGCATTGGATTCCTTTGTATGCGGTTGTTTATCTGCTCTGGCGCTTGGTTTGCCCTCTCCCCTCCTCTCTTTCTGACTACAGCTTAGAGAATCTCTATCAATGGATTCTCCTCCAAGAGAAGTCTCTCTCCGATTTACGTGCATCTCCGCACCAATCGGCTTTCCCCCATCTTTTAGTTTAAAAACTGCTCTACGGCCTTTTTAAAGTTTAGTGCCAGCAGTCTGGTTCCACCCTGGTTTAGGTGGAGCCCATCCTTCCTGAATGATCAGTGTTTGTTTGTTTTTTTTTAACGAAAAGAAAAGTATAAAGTGAAGAACTGCGCCTTACATACTAATTTGGAGTTCTGGGAACACATTTCTTATGGACCCTTCTCCTTGTTCATTCAGTATGCACCGAATTCTCTCCACAGCCATGAACACAGAGTTCCATCCTTTCTGGCATTGCCGAATGAACTGTGGCTTGCATTCTGCTGCCACCATTTTTGCTCCAATTGCTGAGTGTTCAATTTTAATTTATAGTGCTTAGCATCTGGCAAAAGTGGGCCTGGCCATCTTTTGTTAGGTGTCATTTGATTCTTCTTGTACCACATCTATAAATGAAACTAGATTCTGCAAGTGGCAGGCTCAATGTTGGTGTTTTGGTACAATTTATTCACGGTTGTTATCGCTGTCAGGGACGTCTTTAGTTTTCTGAAATTCAGCTTATCAGCATGAAACCCTGTAATTGAAAACACAGTTGAAAGACACCTCCACTCCTCTCCCCCCCCCCAAAAAAAACCCAAGCCACATTAATATGTCCCACAATTGATATACCATGCTGGGAACAATACATTGAGGGAATCCTAGGGGAAGCTGTAACTCCGCCCCCGAGACAGACATCCTCTGGTCCATCCCTCTCTCCTGCCCCCTGCACTCCAGCCCCCATCTGCTCTCCAAACCTGAGGATTCCCCTGCCCTTGGCCCCATGACTGCACCAGCAGGGCTGGCAGTGGGGCAGCCGTTCCAGCCAGGCACTGGAGGAACTGGGTGCGAGGGGAGGCAGAAGGGAAGGGGCTTGGATTAAAGTTAGGGAGCCTGGTCAATGGCCAACCCTGTTCACCATGCTGCCCAAGAGTGGTTCTTGCCCTGCCCTGGCCCAGCTGATCTCCTCCCCCCACCCCCATTTGCTCCAATGCTAAGAGCCGGACATGCCGACCCAGGGTCTTCCACACGGGCTGCACAGGGGCTGGTAGGGAGCCTGTGGAGCTGCAAATTGGGTGTTTGACAGCCTGGGCCAGTGACGCTGCCTGGCATCTCCAGGAGCCTGTTGGGCCAGGGGCTTCCAGTCCCAAACTGGACACCTGCTTCCTTCATCCCTCCGCCTCTCGCCCTGCCCCCATCCCCTCACAGCTCCCCTCTCCCACACCTCATAACTTCTGCCCCTCAGCTAGGGAGACCCACTATGCAGGCACAAGTGCTGGGGTCCAGCCATCCGATCTGGGTGTAACTTGGCGTGTGCATTGCTGCCATGCGAGTGACTGTTGTGCTTTGCAGAGTCACAGGCACAGAGCTATTAGAGATGGGAAAGCCCCATTAGGTCACAGAATCTATGGCCCTGGGGCCAGGCCAGGGCGTGTCTTCCTCATATTTGCAAAATGCCTTCCTTGTGTGTGTCCAGTGCAGCTGAGATTCTTTTCTGTCTCTTTTCTCTAGGGCGTCAGAAACAGCTTGAACAGGTAGGTGGCTCGCACTCCTGTCATATTGCACAGCGCAGGGAAAGAGCTTGAAGCTGATGTTGGCACCACATCTCCCCAGGGCTCTATAGCCAGATGTTGGATAGAAATGTCTCTGACTCACTTAATTCTGAGGGTCTCACCCTTGCACAGCAGACTCTGGAATTCCCCATTCAGGGGCACAGTCTGACTTCAGATATTTCCTAGAGCTGTCACCTCCCTGGGGACTGGCTGCCTCAGACTGTGGGGCTGGAATATGGGTCTGTCACTGCTGGGCACTGGGCACATTTAGACCAGGGCAGCAGGGACCCAGAGTCTGTCCTACCTGAGGGCTGTTTGGAGACCTGTGTGGAAGGAGCAGGGGAGGGAGAAGCTGGTGTCTCAGTCTGGTTCCTAGTGGGCAGATTCCTGCCGCCCTTCACCTGGGAACATCCTGTCCCTCATTGCCTGGAAGTTAAAGAGTGAATTAGCCATTGAAACTCAATTCCACTTTTGTCCCCAGCTGGTCTCTCCGGGCCAGAGGTGAAGAACAGCAGTGGGACGAATGTTGCATAGCCATGGACTGCATTGCCCCTGCTCTCAGGCTGGGGGAATTCAAGGAATTCTAACTCCAGGCCTGTTAGAGCTGAGACTCACTAGCCAAATCTTATCATCTGTAAGTGAAATAGAATCACATGGAATTGTTTCTGTTCAGGTGTGAGATGGGGCAGTTCCAGCTGCCAGAAGAGATTTCCCCTGAACTGGAAGAACAAGTCAATGCTTTCTCCCAGAAAAAGTATGCGCTGTCTGAGACTCTGAGGGAATTCAAAGGTACCTAGAAGTGATGGAGTAGGGGAAAGTTTTTCAACTATTAGAAACTATTGAATCTGGTCTCTGAAGCCAACCATCCCCTGCCTCAATTCCCACATGGAGAATGACGGCCCCATCATGCTGCTCTCCTTAGAGGCACTGAGCAAACAGAGTCAACTGCTTGCAAATAGAGCCAGGGGCTTGCAAACTCTGAGCCTCCCGTTGGTGTCAAGAGATCCAAATAGGTAAAGTTAATGTCATGGCAATGTCTTTCCCCAGCGCAGCTCTAGGTTATGACAAGAGGTGGTAAGTGACTGAAAGAAACCAGGTGGGAGGGGATGAGGAGGGGAAAGTAAATCTCACTTTCAGTTTGTGTCTCCTGGGACGGGGACGAGGCTGCAGAGATGTTGGCTCCATTGCTGGGAGGTGCCCAAGTGAGAGAGGACACGGAAGGTTTCAGACCTTTTCATACTAAACATTTGAGTGTGTCTCTCTCTGGTCTCTGATACAATTGAAACACAGAGTTCAGAATGGGGACATGATTATAAATAGGAGAGCCTGGAATCTCACCTCTCTTATCCCTTCCCCCACGAGACACTCTGCCCTCTGCACTGGAGAGAGCAAGAGGAAAATCCCTGGGAGCTTTCAGACAAGGTGAGTTTCTTGGTGGAAATTCTTTAAATGATGAGAAAATTCCTGTGAAAACATCTTCATGGGATTGTCATTGAAGTTACCAACCAAACCCAGTGACCACGGTACACACAGCCCTAAATCACCCAGTGATCAGTGAGGAGCCCCAGGGGTGCTGCATGGGGACCTGCAGACACTTTGAGAAACACTGATCTTCAAGGTGTGATGCTAAAGGGGTGAAGTTAAAGCACACAACGGACGGCACCTTCAGGCTCAGATTTCACTGCTCAGTCAGTTTCAATATGGGGTTGGTTTCAAACAATAAATAGGCTGAGAGCTGACTGGCTTCCACGGTATCAGTTTGTTCATGGCGAGAAACTTCTAGATACACAAGGGCTCTTCGGTCTAGTGCAGGCCTGGGCAAAATACAGCCTATCTAGCTCACCAGGCCATCGGATGCAGCCCACTGATGCTTAGCGAGCTATGGGCTAGTTCCATGCTTGCCACTTCCCACCTGCAAGCTACTCAAAGCGAAGGTGAGCCCAGAGGTGAAGAGGGAAGGCGACAGGCACTGCTTCCACCCCCAGGACAATCTCATTGGCTGGTTTCTGGCCAGAAAGAAAGCACTGTGTCCCCTCCCGTCTGGCTCATAGTTATTCACACACCCACATGGCCCCGCAGCCGGTGTGAGGGTTGAGCAGGCTCCCTGCCTGCCTCAGAGAGGTGCTTGGCTGCTGGTCGGGAGTCACTCAGGTAAGTCTCCTGGCCAAAGCTTGCCTCTGGCACCCCAACCTCTCCCTTTCCCATCTGGTTCTCTGCCCCCCCACTCCTGCCAGCCACTCCACATACCCAAACTCTTTGTTCTTTTCCTGCATCCAAGTAACCCTCATCCCCTTATTTGTCCACTTAGCTGCTTCTCTAAATTAACTTTATTTTAAATATCTCATGAGTAGTTGGCTAATCCAGTGCCCCAGATCACACCTGCCTCCTTCACTCAAACTCCTTTCCAGAACCCTCTTTCACTCCTGCATCCCAACCCCTTACCCAAAGCTCCCATCTTCTCCCAATGTCCATCCCATACACTGTATTTCCTACTTAATGTCTTGGAAGAGTGCAGCTCTCAACCACTTTCCAAAATTTTGGAGTCTCTTCCCTCCCCAAACAAAATGAATTGCCCACCCCTGGTCTAGTGGATACAGTCCAGTGAGAGTCAATAACTGAAAGCTGCAGTCAGAGAATTTCAGGCTAGAGAAGAGGCACAAATATTTGATGGGTAAGAGGATTAGCTGCTGAAACAAATGAGCAAAGAACTGATGGGTTCTCCATCTCTTGATGTCTTCATATCAACACTGGGCGACTTTCTACAAAATATGCTGTGTGGAAACAGAGCTTTGTGCATGGGTAGCTCGGCTAGGTGTAATGGCTTGTGCCGCAGAGTGGACAGACTGCATGGCTAAGGATATCTTCTGATGCCATGAATCCATGAATTTTAAGGTCTTATCCTGTAAACATTCAGCACGCGTGTTTAATAATATGTATATGAATACTCATATTAACTTCACTTCCTCTCTGTTGTGGAGAGAGTTTATAAAGTCTGTGTCAGATGAGAGAACCAAAGTTTGGGCTGCAAATCAATGTAGGAAGATGAAGGATTATAAATACTGCAGCCCAAATTAAATTAAATCGATGTCCATGTTCAGGCAGATGAATATGTGGCTTGTTTAGCAGAAACACTGGGTGCTGAGAACTGAATCCCATTGTTGCAGGCAAAGTAATGTAACTCAAGCCAGGTATTGAGAGAAATAAATACGGCTTTCGGATCTAACTTGTGTGTGGTGTTTATGGAATATCTAGACTCAGCATAGAGTCCAGCATGTTTTCCACCAGAGACAGAGTCTGGGCAGAATTGGGTGTGGAAAGGATTAAAACCCTTTTTGACATGTCTTCAATTCCCCTTCTCCTCCTGACAGGCTGCAGAACACCTATGTCTGACTCCAGCTCAGCCCCTCGCCTGCAGAGCCAGGGACAGGAAATGGCCGTGGTAGAGCCAGTGAGCTTCGAGGAGGTGGCTGTGTATTTCTCTGAGGAGGAATGGGCTTTGTTGGACCCGGGCCAGAGAGCCCTCTACAGGGATGTGATGCAGGAGAATTACGAGGCTGTGAGCTGGCTGGGTGAGGATTCCTGTCCCCTTGTGTAACAAAAGCTGGGTGGGCTCTGGAGCAGCTGGGTTTCGTTTGGTTCAGGGTCCTTTATTGCCCAAACCCCCAGTGTCAGCAGTATGTGCCCCAGTAATCCTGACTCCTGTGTGAGAGGAGGTTTAGTGACATAATAGCGGTGCTGCTCTTCCCACAGCCAAGGTCTCATTGTGGTTCCAACCATCTTGCCCATGTTGTGCGTTGGCCGGAGGTGTCAGTGGAAGGGCCCAGGCAGGTACCAGAGGGCTGGGTGCAGCTGCTCTTAGCGTCTGCAGGGTCCCCTTGTGCTATTGTGCTGAGCCCCTGGAAGGAAGGCACCAACTCAGTCCTTCCCTGCCTCTGGTAGATTCTGTGTAAGCCAGAGGAGCACCAAATGGCAGGCTCGACTGGCCACAAGAGGAGGGCTGCTGCTGCTGGCAGAGTCGAACCAAGGCTGCAGAAGGGGAGCTGAGCTGCAGGAGCATCTATGAGCAGCAGAGAAGCAGCCCAACCTGTCTCCACCTTGGCTGGCCACAGGAACAGGCCAGCACTGCCCTGGCTGTCTGCAGGACTGACTGCTGTTGTGGGCAGCTGACAGGGCCCACCATGGCACAGTCAGTCAGGATCAGGAGTGTGGACCATAGGCAGGGCTTGAAGTGGCCAGCCAAGGATTCATTTTCCTGATCAGACAATTCCCCTGCCTCCTTCTGGCTCAAGTAGAGCATCTGAGCCCAAGAGCAGGGCAATTCTATCCCCCAGCCAAGAGCTTTGTGGGCAGAGCCCATAGGGCTCTACTGGATACTTTCCCTCCCAGCCCTAGAGACCTGACATGTGTCAGCTCAAATATGAGTCCTGGCTAGGGGCGTCTGTCAGTCCTGAAAGTCTTAGAGCTCTCCCCTTATGAGCAGTGTGTTCCTCTCCTGCCCACGTATGGAACAGGCCCTAAAGGAGATTGAGTTGTATCCTGTAAGAGTGCAGCAGAACGCTCAGTTCCCCATGGGAGTCAGCTGGGCTATTCCCAACATTGTAGTTGTGCAGTGAGAGGATGGAATTAGTATCCTGGGATCTTCTAGCAGCCAGAGACCAGTCTCTGGAAGGTGCAGAAGGAGCCTCTCTGGGTAGGAGACTCAGATCCTGGCTTTCGAAGCAGGAATGGCACAGACCTTAATGAACAAGATCAGCACTTGGTTAATTGCTCCCCGAATAGGATTTCCAGTCTCCAAAGCTCATGTGCTCTCCTGGGTGGAGCGAGGGGAAGAGCTGCAGATCCCAGATCTCCAAGGCTGTGAGGAAGGGGAGATCATCAGTGACACCCACACAAGTGAGAAATCAGTTAAACTGACTGTGAGGGGGTTCACTCACCAACCGTAGCCCCCCTGCCGTTTGTCCTCAGGAATTGGCTCCCTCGGCGGGTATGGTGCCTTCTCTGGGGTGGTGTTTCCCCTCTTTACTCCAGGCCGCAGCATCCTCTTCGCCACACTGCCCTCCGGCAGTGCCCAAGTCCGTCTCTGAGCCCCCCTTCCGGGGGTAGTTGTTCCTTCATCAGGTCTTCCTTCAAGCCCTGCAGTCTGGGGACTTGCTGGCCAGAGCTCCCTCCTGGCCTCCCCAGCCCTGCCCTCTGTTATAGCTCCCAGCTGGGCCCTAATGAACTACTACAGGCTCAGCTGGGGCTAAACTCCCCGGCCCTGCTTCAGGCTGGGGTTTGCCCTTAAAGGGCCAGTGCAGGGCAAATGCCCTGTCACACTGACTCAAACCAATTTCTGTGTTTGCATAGCACATGTTGGTTGTGTGTTTTCATCAAGTCTGACTGGCCCTTCAGCCTGTCATCAACTCCAGTCTGAGAGTGCTGGGTGGGGAAAGAGTTATGGGGGAAGCAGGGTGAACTCAGCTCATGATTATTGTATCTTTCCAGCCGTTCTTTGGGTTTGTCCCCCATTTTCTGTTCACCATTCAGATTTTTTATTTCAGCTCAGCACAGGGAATGACTCCTGTGTGGTTTCTCTCTCTATCCCAGCAGCTGATGGGATGCTGAATGAGAACAGTGAGAAGAGTCTTCAGAAGGAAGGACCTGAGCAAATGGCCCCATATGGGGTGTTAGTGGAAAGATGTGAAGGGCATGTTTCTCAGAGTCCTGAGCAAGGAGAGACTTGTGAGAGTCAGCGTAGTCTGCAAAGGCAGCAGAGAAACCATCCAGGAGCAGGACAGGATAAATCCAGTCAGAGGAGCAGAAGGTTGAAAACAAACACAGAAACTGTTCAAAAGAAAATCCCCCATCAACGTTCACCTTGTGTTTGCAGTGACTGTGCAACTCTTATTAAACATGAAAGAGCCCAAATGGGAGAGAAACCCTTCAGCTGCTCTGACTGTGGGAAAACCTTCAGAAAGACCTCAACGCTTGTTTTCCATAGGAGAGTCCACACAGGAGAGAAACCCTTCAGCTGCTCTGACTGTGGGAAAAGCTTCAGTCAGAGGTCACACCTTGCTAGCCATAAGAGAATCCACACAGGAGAGAGACCCTTCAGCTGCTCTGACTGTGGGAAAAGCTTCAGTCGGCGGTCACACCTTGTTACCCATAGGAGAGCCCACACAGGAGAGAAACCTTTCAGCTGCTCTGACTGTGGGAAAAGCTTCAGCGACCGGTCACACCTTGTTAGACATAGGAGAGTCCACACAGGACAGAAACCCTTCAGCTGCTCTGACTGTGGGAAAAGTTTCAGTCAGACCTCAGCCCTTGTTATCCATAGGAGACTCCACACAGGAGAGAAACACTTCAGCTGCTCTGACTGTGGGAAAAGCTTCAGTCAGAGGTCACACCTTGCTAGCCATAAGAGAACCCACACAGGAGAGAGACCCTTCAGCTGCTCTGACTGTGGGAAAAGCTTCAGTCGGCGGTCACACCTTGTTACCCATAGGAGAGCCCACACAGGAGAGAAACCTTTCAGCTGCTCTGACTGTGGGAAAAGCTTCAGTGACCGGTCACACCTTGTTATCCATAGGAGAGCCCACACAGGACAGAAACCCTTCAGCTGCTCTGACTGTGGGAAAAGTTTCAGTCAGACCTCAGCCCTTGTTATCCATAGGAGACTCCACACAGGAGAGAAACCCTTCAGCTGCTCTGACTGTGGGAAAAGCTTCAGTCAGAGGTCACACCTTGCTAGCCATAAGAGAACCCACACAGGAGAGAGACCCTTCAGCTGCTCTGACTGTGGGAAAAGCTTCAGTCGGCGGTCACACCTTGTTACCCATAGGAGAGCCCACACAGGAGAGAAACCTTTCAGCTGCTCTGACTGTGGGAAAAGCTTCAGTGACTGGTCACACCTTGTTATCCATAGGAGAGCCCACACAGGACAGAAACCCTTCAGCTGCTCTGACTGTGGGAAAAGTTTCAGTCAGACCTCAGCCCTTGTTATCCATAGGAGACTCCACACAGGAGAGAAACCCTTCAGCTGCTCTGACTGTGGGAAAAGCTTCAGTCACAGGTCAAACCTTGTTAGACATAGGAGAGCCCACACAGGACAGAAACCCTTCAGCTGCTCTGACTGTGGGAAAAGCTTCAGTGACAGGTCACACCTTGTTAGACATAGGAGAGCCCACACAGGACAAAAACCCTTCAGCTGCTCTGACTGTGGGAAAAGCTTCAGTGACAGGTCACACCTTGTTAGACATAGGAGAGCCCACACAGGACAAAAACTCTTCAGCTGCTCTGACTGTGGGAAAAGCTTCAGTGACAGGTCAGACCTTGTTAGACATAGGAGAGTCCACACAGGAGAGAAACCCTTCAGCTGCTCTGACTGTGGGAAAAGCTTCAGTCAGACCTCAGCCCTTGTTAGACATAGGAGAGTCCACACAGGAGAGAAACCCTTTAGCTGCTCTGACTGTGGGAAAAGCTTCAGTCAGACCTCAGCCCTTGTTATCCATAGGAGACTCCACACAGGAGAGAAACCCTTCAGCTGCTCTGACTGTGGGAAAAGCTTCAGTCGGCGGTCATACCTTGTTACCCATAGGGGAGCCCACACAGGAGAGAAACCTTTCAGCTGCTCTGACTGTGGGAAAAGCTTCAGTCAGACCTCAACGCTTGTTAGACATAGGAAAACCCATATGGAAGAAGCTATTCACCTGCTCTCACTAGGAAATGCTGCAGTCAGAGGTCACACCTTGTTATCCATGAGAACTCTCACAGGAGAGAAATCCTTTAACTGCTCTGACTGTGGGAAATCCTGTAGCGAGAGTTCAAGCCTTGTTGCATATAGTTGAACCTACACAGGTGAGAAAACCTATAGTGGGGGTGAGCAAAATGTTCTCTGTTGGCAGAATCCAGCCTTCCTAAGACTTTGATCCTGTCCACAAGGCAGTGCGAGGCCCCACTTCCAAATGAGCATGTGCTGAGGGTGAAGGAGCTTAGCCCCATCCCCTCTTCATGGTTTGTAGCCACTATAGAGGAGGCAATGCTAGGCTGAGTCTTTGCCACACAACCTGAGGCCAGCACTAGAGGCACTGCTGGCCTCCAGGGCCACATGGCCATGTCAGGGGTGCATGGCTGCAGTAGGAACACCTCCAGGCCTGGACTGAATGGGAGCAGTAGTGGTGCCTCTGGTGTCCGGGGCTGGTCCTAGTCTGTGTGGCTGCTGCTGCAGCAGTAGAGCCTCTCTCTGCGGTGACCAAGACAGTGTGGCTGGAGATGTTGCTGCAAGGGATCCCAAAGCCAGGTAATATTTGCTGTCCTTCCCAGACACTCTCTCCCAATCTCCTCAATTCCCTTTCCCCTGGCAGCCAGCACCCCCAGCTTGCACTGACACCCTCCTTTTTTCTTGCACCCTCTCTCCTGGCCACACATTGCTCATTCCCCCAGGACAGACACCTGCCTGCTTCTGCATCCCAGATCCTTCTTCAAGACTCCAACCCTTTCTTGATGCCCCTGTCATGTTATTGGATTTTAAGGTGAGCATACTCACCTTAAGATCATTGCTGTGCTCATAGGAAACTGTTTGCCCCAAATTTGGTACAGTGTGGGCCATGTGAGGTGTCAAATGCAAGGTGATATTGTGCTGATTCTATGTGTGGTATTCATGTACTTGTTTGGAGTTTGTATGGGGAGTTATGACTATGGGCTCTGCTGATGCTGTGTATGGACTGCCTGTCATGAGGAAGGAATCTCCAATGAGTTACTATGCTAATCCGTATGGCTCCAAGGACAGTGGTTCTCAGGGTGGCAAATACACACCTGAAGAATGCATGTGGAAAGCTGCAAAGCAGCCAGGGCACAATGGCTGCTGACATATGAAACAGGTCACTTGACTATGTAACTAGCTCCAGCTTGGGAGACCCAGAAATGAATATCAAATGTCATGAGGGGGGGCTCCATCTTGTCTTCAGTCTTGCTACTTATCCCAGATGCAGCCTTGCTAAGGACAGAGACGCGGGAAGGATTGCTGACCCATCCTGACATACAATGTACACCAAAGACTTTTATGCTAGCAGTTTGTAACATCTCTGCTAAGATCCTGCATCAGAAATTTGCTGATTGATGTATGCAATGTATTCTCCTTAACAGCCTTACTCTCAACCTTTTCTTTCTTTTATTAATAAACCTTTAGATTCCAAAGGATTGGTCCACTGTGATCTTGTGGGTAAGATCTAAAGTATAAATTGACCAGGGATTCATGGCTGGTTCTTTTGAACCCGGTGGATCTGTTCTGGGTTGGATAGATTGGGCTCTATAACCCCTCACCTGTGTGTAAGCCTAGGGCTGATTGTGTCTTAGGAAGTGCTGGGGTATTTGAGGGGTTTTCCTCATGAGGCTTCCTGCAGGCTGGATTGGCAGCTGAAGTGCTCAGTGTGACTGGTTTGTGGCCTATTTTGGAAAAGTCTCCAGTCAAGGGCTGTAAGCAGTCCTGGTTTTGAGCAATTTGCCCTGAGTGGATTCCCTCAGCGGTGCTCAGGCCTGGCCCGGCCCAGCTAATCACAGCCCTGCCCTCTTCTGTAGATTACTGTTGCTAATAGAAACTCACTATTAATGACATAATTAGTCAAGCCATTTTGCTAGGACTGCATCTGGGCAGTTGCATTTGAATTATTAAAGAGATTAAACCTTTTAACTTTCTCATGTTAGTTGATCAAACTTTATTTAAAATTAAGTAAAATATTTATGTTCAATACATACTGTGGAGGTAGGCCTCACTAGCCTGGCCAAAGACTGAACCGTACGCAGTGCATCCTGCGTCAGAAGCGAGCTTCCTAAGCAAGTTGAGCAAGAAACCACAATGCTGTTAACAAATTGCAAGCAGTGCGATTTTTTTGTTTGTTTATCGGGTCAAGCAGAAATTACCATTTAAGGATAAAGTGCCTTACTTCCTCTTTTCTCTGTAAATTTCCACTGTGACTTTGTAAGAAGGTATAAATATCACAGACATTTGAGTGTGAGGAAGGGGCTTGTATTGGTAAGGGGTGACTCCCTGCCATCTGTGACAACCCCCCCCCCCAGCTGGATTTTTAAGGTGGTTTTGTCTGTCTTGAACCCTAAAGCTAGCGTGTGTTTATTCCACGACAGCTGGGAGTAGCTGAAGCCAAGAGCCCTGTTCTACTGTGTCAACAATCTCTGAGGTGGCATAAAATCCCCTCTCCATTTTCTAACCCTGAAATATCATCGTCTTTTTGATGTCATTCCCGGCCTCTTGATACAGCCTTTGAACTTGACTGCAGAGCTATGTCTATACTTTTGGGTTCTTGTATGAGTATGGCTGTTCTTGTGCAAGAATCCGCAGAGTGTCCATGCTGCCCGCCTTCTCTTGCACAAGAAGATTTATTGTACTGTGTGGTAAGAGAGGGCTTCTTGTGCAAGAGCTATGCTCTTTTTTTAACAGGTGTAAACCCTCTTGCACAAATGGGCAGTGTGGAGGCTCGGGAGGGGTTTCTTGTGCAAGAAAGCCCTATGGCTAAAATGGCCATTGGAAAGTTCTTGCACAAGAGAGCATCCACACCGCCATGGATGCTCTTGCACAAAAGCACAGCTCACACATGGCAGTGTGGACGTGTTCTTGCGCAAAACTTGTGTAGACATAGCCCAGATGTTTGCTTACCAGAGATGGAGAGATGCCAAAATAGACTAAGCCATCTCGAGAAAGGCTTCTGCCAAAGCCAGGGACTGAACCAGGACCCTTCAAATCTTCAGTCTAACACTCTCCCAACTGAACTACTGTGGCAACTGTCTGCAGCTTTCTAAGGCCGATACTTCTGTGATGTAATGGGGGTACCTTGCTGGTTGCTATGCTGGGTAGTGGGCTGTGGGTGACCTCCACTGGCTGCTGTCTGTAGCATGGCCCAGCAGGGCAGGGGGTGAGTCATTATGCAAAAAGGGTCTTTCAACCTGTCCGACCAGCTACCCCCCAGGGAGAGAAACAAAGGAAGGTGGAATGCCGCCCCTGGCTGGGGGTGAGGGCTAGAAGAGAGTTAGTTAGTTTCTGTCTGGGATCATGGAGGAGACAGCCTAGTGAAAGGGGCTGGAATTTAGGGGCCCAGTCTCCCCCATCTCAAGGGGGACTGAGGCACCCTAGCCTCAGTTCCTGTAACCAGATTACACCTGTGCTGTGCTGTATCCTTGAGGAGCAATAAACTCCCTCTATTCTACTGGCTGGTGGAGTCTGTTCGTGCCACTACAGGGGTGCAGGAGATGGGAAAACCTCAATGCATCATCACACTGGTGTTAGAAGTGGGATGCCCTGCACCCTGTGGATGGAGCTTCCAGTGGCAAGCGACAAGGCGCAATAGAAGCAAGAGCCCTGGAGCCAGGCATGCTGGAGACAGAGCAAAGCAGTTCCTGAGAATCGTGCGGCACTGCAGCACTAGACTAGTGAGTCTGCACTGAGGGGACCAGCAGGGAGATGGCCTATGCCCAACTCTTGAAGGCAGAGCTGGTGAAGCTGTGCGGAGAGAGGGGACTGACTGCCTGTGCAGAAAGCAACCATGGCCCAGCTGATTGCCAGGCTGGAGGAGAATGACCAGTCACAGGGCCAGGCTCTTGTGCCTGTGGGAAGCAGCCAGACCCCACCTGGAAGCATCTCAGGCTCAGAGAGGGGGCGGAGCACTGGAGCCCGCCAGAGAGATGGGACAGCTTCCCAGGGAAGCCCTGCAAGCCGTAGTCTACATAGGGCAGGGTGCATCCCAGCAGAGCTGAGGCGACTGGAGATCCAGCTGCAGATGAAGGAATTGGAAGTAGAGGACCGAGAGAAGGAGAGCCAAGATCGAGAAAGGGACTGCCAGGACCAAGAGAGGCAGTGACAGCATGAGTTGGCCATGGCAGAGCGGAGAACCGGTGGGGCCCCGACCGCGCTGAGTGCGGATGGGCCCCAAGGTCCCAGGGCTGCCAGATGCTTGGAGAGGCTCGTGGTGGCGTAATTGAAGGATATGGGAGACATAGACGGGTTCCTCAGCTCCTTTTAGATGGCCTGTGGACTTCAACGGGTCCCCCCAGCTGACTGGCTGCAGGAGGTCATCCCCGCACTGAACCAGGAGGCTGCCGGAGTGCTCGGTCAGCTGCAGGACCTACAGCCAGGGGATTACAACCGAGTTAAGGAGGCCCTGCTGCACAAGTTCAGGCTGATCCCCGAGATGTACAGGAAGAAGTTCCAGGGGGTGCAGAAGGAGCCACGGGAGACCTATGTGGACCTGGCCTCCCACCTGGCGCAATACTGCCGCAAGTGGGTGTCTGGAGTCGGAGCTCAGATCGCAGAGGAGCTGCTCAAGCTGGTCATGACGGAGCAGTTCTATGAAGCATGCACACCCAGACTGAGGCTATGGCTCAAGGACCAAAGACCAGAGAACCCTCAGGAGGCTGGCGGATGAGTTCACAGAGAGCCGGTCCAGGTGTGAACAGGAGTCCCGGAGTGAAAGGGAATTGCGCAGAGACCGGTTCTCGGCTGAGCGATGGAGAGAGGCACCTCCGAGGCAGGGACCAGGACCAGTCATCGATGCCCCAGAAAACCAGTCAGGGCCTGGACAGAGGTGGAGGAAGGACAGGCTGCCCCAGAGGCAGGGGCCGGCAGGCAAACCTCAGCTCAGAGAGGGGAAGGATGCTCAGTGCACCTCCCCTGGGAGGTCTGATCCTCAGGAGGCGGATTTCTCCATGTACCGGGTGGGGACAGGACGGCCCCTGCGGAGCGAATACCTCATACCCCTGCAGGTGGGCAGCAAGTTGGTGACAGGTTTCTGGGACACGGGGGCGGAGGTGACGCTGGCCCGGTCCGACATAGTGGCCCCAGACATGGTACTACCCCCCACTGAACTGATCCTGAAGGGCATAGATGGGTCCCCATTTAAGGTGCCTGTAGCCAGGGTGCATCTGAAATGGGGGGCCAAGGAAGGTTTCAAGGAAGTGGGAGTGCACCTGCACTTGCTCACTGAAGAGCTGATGGGGAATGACCTAGAGGAGTGACCCCATGAATCCCAGTGGGGGGCTGCCAACCTGGATCCAGGGGAGGACTCCCAGCAGGGTCCCATCACAGTGGACACAGGGTCCAGCCAAGCTGGGACTCTGGACCTAGGCAAAGGTGGGGAACAGGTCCCGATCCCTGCCCCAGTGGCTGAATTCCAGGCTGAGGTGCAGGCAGACCCCTCCTTGCAGAGGCTGAGGGACCAGGCTGGCCTCCATGCAGCTCAGCCCCTGGGGAGAGGTGGCCAAGAGAGATTCCTGTGGGAGTGGGGATTCCTGTTCCAGGAATGGCTTCCCCCCAGGAAGGTGAGGGCATGGGGGGTCCAGTGGCAGCTGGTAGTCCCCTGAAAGTATTGCCTCAAGCTGCTGTATTTGGCCCACAACGTCCTCTTTGGGGGCCACCGGGGGATCCGGAGCACCCGGCTGAGGCTGCTCCAACACTTCTACTGGCCAGGGATATTTGTGGCCGTGCAGCAGTACTGCCGGTCCTGTGACTCCTGCCAGAGGGGCGGGAAAGCTGAAGACGGGAGGAAAGCTGCTTGGGGGCTCCTACCCCATATAGAGGCCCCCCCTGGGCTTGCAGGGCCTGCTGCGGCCTGGGTTCGATTCCCTGTCAGGGAAACCAGCCTTGTCATGAAACCTGCCTGGTCTTTGCCCTTTTCTATCACAGAGAGTGCCAATGGGTTGAGGGAAGGGGGGTGCCAGAGGCAGGCTCTGACTGGGAGACCTGCAGAGCACAACTCTCAGGCAGCTCCTTCCCTGCATGGGCAACACAGGTTGTATGCCTGGGTGAGTAAGAGCTCGCGGGGAGGTGCCAGGGCTTCAAGCAGGCAGTTCCCATTGGCCACAAGCAGGGACCAGGCATGAAGCCTTTTCCACTACAGCTGTGAAATCTTGCTGGTTATGGCCACAGCTTGGCAAAGACAAATCAAGATCATCTCATTAGCCCTGTCTCTCTCCCTGACTTCTTCCTGTGAGTTGTTGCCTCCTTGATTAATGCCCACCCACTGCTGGCCCTAGATATGGAACAGTGGCTATGGGGATGTATTTGGATAATCTCATGTGACCTTATCTGGGGCCTGCCAGCTAAGTAGGAGGGACAGGGCAATATTTCTCCTTCTTCTGCAGAGAGGGAGCCAGCTCATTCCCATGAGGCTGCATACAAATGGAGCAGGGTCTGGAAGGGTGAAGCAGCTGAATGGAAAAAGCAAGGACAGTAGAGTACCAGCTGAGAACCTCAAGCACACAGTGGTGTGTTGGTCCCATAGTGTAAGGGGCAGGGTTCAGGAGTTTGAATTCTACAAGCTGAGTTCAAATCTCAGTGGGTCCTACTGGGGAAATGTTGGTTTGTGTAAATCCTTTAATATTGATCTTCTTGCCTCTCTCACTCAGTTCTACTTTGTGCTTCTTCACTTTCTCAATGTAAGGACTTCGGAGAAAACTCTCAAACATCTGTTCCAATGGCGCAATGGATCAGCACGCAGTACTTAAAAGGCAGTGCACATAGGAGACATGCTGAGGTTGTGAATTCAAATGTCACCCAGAGCAGTGGTTTTCAGTCCCTACTGGGCTGTCCCCTTCCAGTGAACCCTGTGGGAGTTGGGATTCCAGCACAGAGGAGACTATCAGTCAAAATTTCCCCTTCACAGATTATGGCCTCATCAGAGTGAATGCTGGGTGGCCAGGATCTAAGGCCAAGTGGCACAGAAAGAGTTGAACCTTGGTCCATTTTGCTTCCAGCGTCGTGTTGCCCATCTTCCCTTTTGTATCTGGGAAAAACTCTGTTCTTTTGGAAGGCCTGTACTCCTCATTTTATTAGGAATGAGGGCTCTTACCAAAGAGGAGGTTTTCCCCACATTTGGGCCCGTGTAGATGGGCCAAATGTCAGAAAAGCCTCTTCTGAAAAAAGAAAAGTGTCTCCAAAACTGTTCTAATTTATGGTCCCAGACGACACCTTTCAATTCCAAAGTGCAGCCATTCCCCATCAGTCTGGGAGGGGTCTCAAGGCCTATACAGCCCAAGATATGCGATTGGTAACTCGTACCCACAATCTTTTTGTCAATTGCAGTGCAACCTATGGATAACTTGCTAAGCACACACTACAGTCTGCTGTTCTACCAGCTGAGCTATTGAAGGGTGCCTGAGTGCCACTGGTTTGTCCATGTTGGCCCATCTACAAGTGTCAGGGCAAGTGCTCCCCCAAGTGGATGGCATCACAGGCGAGGGGGCAGAAGAACCCGGGAGCACAGAGGTGCTTCCCATGCAGAAGGACCCCTGAGCTAGATCCATTCATGTCACAGCAAAAGTAAAATACCTGGGTTCTTCTCCTGTGTCTTTTTTTGTTTCAATGTCACTAGGGGTGCAAGAGGGGCAGATCCACAAAAAAAAATAATAAAAAAAAAAAAAATGGATTGAGTGAATCTTGGGCCAGCCCCTCACTTGTGCTGCTCGCTCTCCCAGACAGATCCCAAGGCAATAGCTCCACACCCAATGGATGGGTGAGCAGAGGCCAGGGGGCAATAGGCAGAGCCTGGCAGCTGCTGGGATCAGACCTGAGGGCATCAGGGGAAGCAGCAAGAAACACAAACTCAGCCCCCTGCATCTCTAGCCAGGCTTGTAGGTTTCATGGCCCCAGCTCATCTGAGCCAGCCGGATGAGAGACCGAGCGCCAGTGGGCACCAGACATCCAGAAGAAGGCACAAAAATCTCTTCTCACCAGCCTGAGGACAAGAAATCTAAAGCAGGAGGGTTTTGCAACAACCAGCCTAGGAAAATCCCACTGACAATAGAACTCAGGTTGCAAAGTTCAGAGCCCTGAGTGCTGCCCCTTGCAGCATGGGACAAACAGCTGATGTTTTTGGTGGGCACCTGGGGCTCTCAGCTCTCCAGCTGCCTCTGCTCTCCCAGCCCCTCCAGCTGCCCCATCCCAGCTGCTTGTTTATTTTTTGTTTTTATTTAAGTACCAGCGCTAGTAGAAGCCGCCACTCTCCCCTCTCCCATCACGTGATGGACAGGTCACTGCCCCCAACCAGACTCTGAAATGGCCCCCTGCATTTCCCTGGCCCCGTGGAAGAGGCCCAGGGCCAGGATGGAGCCAGGGGAAGCAGGAAGAGCCCTAGTCTACACAGATCCTCTTTGCACAAAAGCCTCTTGTGCAAAAACAGTCCCCAATTAATTATGTAAATGAGCATGGCAATATGCTAATCAGTACTTCATTTGTATGAACTTTTGCAGAAGAGAGGTGCAGTATGGAGATAGCCTAGGTGGTAACATAGGTTCAGGAAAAATCCCTGATCTGCAATCCTTAGTTACACACAATAAGAATAATTCACCAGCTCAGACGTGATTTCTAAACCACCAAACAAGGAAAATAAAACCTGATGGACTAGGGAGACTACTCCCTACTTACACATTTCAGGGAGTCCAATCGTAGCCGACACAAGAGTGTGTGCCCTAAAGAATAAGGTGTCTGATTTTGGATCAAAAGATGAAGGGTGTGAATCCCTTCGCAGTTGTATTTACCTCCATTTGTCTGTGCTTGTGGATCCTGCTATCTTTGGCTTGTAAAGGTCCTATGTAGCAATGTGGTTTTTCTGTAACCCTATTGGAAGGCCTGTAGGTATTCAGTAGGTCTAAACTGAAGCCTTCTTCTGCAGCCAGACTGAAGAGCAGCAGCAATTAGTTGTAAAGCCTAGGGTCACATGCTCATATTCCAGCTATATGTCATTTAAATAGTGCTACACAAGGCTGGAGGGGGGGTCACTTATCCTAGTGGCACCCACTGTCACCAGGCAGGAAACAGATCTCACAGTGAGTAGAGAAAACTTAACAGCATTTTGTCTGGCAAAAGACTGCTTACCAATAGTTGTGGTTGTGCAATGGGCATTCTATGATTCTTGTCCTCACGTTCCTGTTGTTTGTCTGTGTGATCACTGTCTGGTTTGGATCTGTTTCTGTCTGCTGTATAATTGATTTTGCTAGGTGTAAATCAGCTAAGGCGGTGGGGTATGATTGGTTAGGTCATTCTGTTACAGTATGTTATGTTTGGTTAGTGAAATTATACTAAAATAATTGGTTAAGGAAGAACTAAGCAGTATTGAGTTTCTCTATATAAACTGGGGTCCAAGAAGGAGACCAGCAAGAAGAAGGAAAAGGGGAGAAGAGAAGGGAAAGGAAGAGGAGAGAAGACTGTGACGTAGTGGGGGTACTTGCTGGGCTGTGGTGACCCCTGCTGTCTGGAGCAAGACCCAGCAGGGAAAACCTCGCTAGGCAGAGGTAATGCCAAACTTGTTGAGCCAGGGGCCAGACACCCCCCATGGAGAGGAACAAAGGAAGGTGGAATGCTGCCCTGGCTGGGGGGCAGGGCTGGAAGTTAGTGAGTTGGTTGCTGGCTGTCGGAGGGCATGGAGGAGAGCCTAGGGGAAGGGGCTGGAGTTTAGGGGCCCAGTCTCCCCCATCTCAAGGGGGCCTGAGGCATCCTAGCCCAGTTCCTGTAACCAGATTACATCTGTGCTGCGCTGTGCTGGAGAAGCAATAAACCACCCTCAATTCCACTAGCTGGTGCAGTCTTTTTGTGCCATTTCGGGGTGCAGGAGACGGGGAACCCCCAACGCGCCGTCACACTGGTGTCAGGGGTGGGATGCACTGCACCCCGTGGATGGAGCTTCCAGCGGCAAGCGACAAGGCGCAGTAGAAGCAAGAGCCCTGGAGCCAGGCGTGCTGGAGACAGAGCGAAGCGGTTCCTGGGAATCGTGGGGCGCTGCAGCACTAGACTGGTGAGTCGGCACCAAGGGGACCAGCGGGCAGATGGCCTACGCCCGACTCTTGAAGACAGAGCTGGTGGGGCTGTGCAGAGAGAGGGGCTTGCCTGTGCAGAAAGCAACCAAGGCCCAGCTGATTGCTCAGCTAGAAGAGAACGACCAGCCACAGGGCCAGGATCTTGTCCCCAGGGGAAGCAGCCAGACCCCCCCTGAGAGTGTGTCAGGCTCAGAGAGGGGGAGGAGTGCTGGAACTCACCGGAGAGATGAGACAGCTTCCCCCAGGAGGCCTGCAAGCTGCAGCCCATCTAGGGCAGGGGCCAGCCAAGCAGAGCTGCGGCGGCTGGAGATCCAGCTGTGGATCAAGGAATTGGAAGTAGAGGACCGAGAGAGGGACCGCCAGGACCGAGAAAGGGATCGCCAAGATCGAGAGAGGCAGCGGCAGCATGAGCTGGCCATGGCAGAGCGGAGAACCAGCAGGGCACCGGCTGCACCAAGTGCGGATGGGCCCCAAGGTCCCAGGACTGCCAGACGCTTGGAGAGGCTCGTGGTGGCCCAATTGAAGGACATCGGCGACATAGACGGGTTCCTCAGTGCCTTTGAGAGGGCCTGTGGACTGCAACGGGTTCCCCCAGCTGACTGGCTGCAGGAGCTCATCCCCGCACTGAACCAGGAGGCGGCCGGAGTGCTCAGTCAGCTGGAGGACCTACAGCCAGGGGATTACAACCGAGTCAAGGAGGCCCTGCTGCACAAGTTCGGGCTGACCCCCGAGATGTACAGGAAGAAGTTCCGGGGGGTACAGAAAGGGCCACGGGAGACCTATGTGGACCTGGCTGCCCGCCTGGCGCAATACTGCCGCAAGTGGGTGTCTGGAGTCGGAGCCCAGACCGCAGGGGAGCTGCTCAAGCTGGTCATGATGGAGCAGTTCTATGAAGCGTGCCCACCCAAACTGAGGCTGTGGCTCAAGGACCGGAGACCAGAGAACCCCCGGGAGGCCGGGAGACTGGCGGATGAGTTCACGGAGAGCCGGTCCGGGTGTGAACGGGAGTCCCGGAGAGAAAGGGAATCGCGCAGAGACCGGATCTCGGCTGAGCGACGGAGGGAGTCAACTACGGGGCGAGACCAAGGAACAGGTCGTCTGCGCCCCAGAGAACCAGCCAGGGCCTGGACAGAGACAGCCTAAAGCCTAACTTGCCATCGCTGTGGGCAAAAAGGCCACAAGAGGGCTCAGTGCACCAGGTCCCAGGACCGGGGACTTTCCAGGGTTAACTGGCTGGGGCGGGAGGAAGGGCAGGCTGCCCCAGAGGCAGGGGCTGGCAGGCAAACCTCAGCTCAGAGAGAGGGGAAGGATGCTCAGTGCACCTCCCCTGGGAGGTCTGACCCTCGGGAGGCGGATTTCTCCGTGTACCGGGTGGGGGCAGGGCGGCCCCTGCGGAGCGAGTGCCTCATACCCCTGGAGGTGGATGGTAGGAAGGTGACGGGCTTCTGGGACACGGGGGCGGAGGTGACTCTGGCCCGATCCGACATAGTGGCCTCGGAGCGGATACTACCCCACGCGCAGCTGACCCTGAAGGGCATAGACGGGTCCCCGTTTAAGGTGCCTGTAGCCAGGGTGCATCTGAAATGGGGGGCCAAGGAGGGCCTCAAGGAAGTGGGGGTGCACCCGCACTTGCCCACCGAGGTGCTGATGGGGAATGACCTAGAGGAGTGGCCCCATGAATCCCAGCGGGCTCTAGTCACCGCCCGGAGCCAGAGCCAGCGGGGGGCTGACAACCTGGGTCCAGGGAAGGACTCCGGGCAGCGTCCTCAGGGTCCCATCCCAGTGGACACGGGGTCCAGCCAGGCTGGGACTCCGGACCTAGGCAAAGGTGGGGAACAGGTCCCGATCCCTGCCTCAGCAGCTGAATTCCAGGCTGAGGTGCAGGCAGACCCCTCCTTGCAGAGGCTGAGGGACCAGGCTGGCCTCCGTGCAGCTCGGCCCCGGGGGAGAGGTGGCCAGGAGAGATTCCTGCGGGGGCGTGGACTCCTGTTCCGTGAATGGCTTCCCCCCACGAAGGCGAGAGCATGGGGGGTCCAGCGGCAGCTGGTCGTCCCCCGAAAGTATCGCCTCAAGCTGCTGTATTTGGCCCACGATGTCCCCGTTGGGGGCCACCGGGGGATCCGGAGCACCCGGCTGAGGCTGCTCCAGCACTTCTATTGGCCGGGAATCTTTACAGCCGTGCAGCGGTACTGCCGGTCCTGCGACTCCTGCCAGAGGGGCGGGAAGGCCCAAGACAGGAGGAAAGCGGCTTGGGGGTCTCTACCCCAGATAGACCCTCTGGGCTTGCTGAGAGAGTTATGGGAGGGGAAGACCTCCCTGGATGGAGCTTCAGGGGTGGAAGCCGCCCTGGCTGTCCAGAGAAGGCTCACTGGGCTCATGGCCCCGGCCCGAGAGACCCCGGCCAGAGATCAAGGCCAGCGGAAGGGTGGGTGTGACCCCCGAGGACAGGCCTGGGCCAGTCGCCCTGGAGTGGGGTGGCGAGTGGACGGAGGGAAGCCAGCTCATGTGGGGCCTCGCCACGGCCGGCTCGAGTCAAGGGGAGCACCCATGGCCCCAGGGCGGGTTCCCACGCAGAGGACCCGAACTTCCCTAGGTCACAAGCGGAGCGACCCTGCTCAGTTCGCTCTCGGAGGGGGGAGAACTGTGACGTAGTGGGGGTACTTGCTGGGCTGTGGTGACCCCTGCTGTCTGGAGCAAGACCCAGCAGGGAAAACCTCGCTAGGCAGAGGTAATGCCAAACTTGTTGAGCCAGGGGCCAGATACCCCCCATGGAGAGGAACAAAGGAAGGTGGAATGCTGCCCTGGCTGGGGGGCAGGGCTGGAAGTTAGTGAGTTGGTTGCTGGCTGTCGGAGGGCATGGAGGAGAGCCTAGGGGAAGGGGCTGGAGTTTAGGGGCCCAGTCTCCCCCATCTCAAGGGGGCCTGAGGCATCCTAGCCCAGTTCCTGTAACCAGATTACATCTGTGCTGCGCTGTGCTGGAGAAGCAATAAACCACCCTCAATTCCACTAGCTGGTGCAGTCTGTTTGTGCCATTTCGGGGTGCAGAAGACAGGGAACCCCCAACGCGCCGTCACAAAGACCTTGAAGCAGAACTCACCTCCAAGGCAGCCTAAGACGAGAACAGCCAGGACTCCTCTGCACAGCTGTTGAAATGGTTTGCTGTGTGAATTCTACAGCAGGTGATGTTAGGACTGTGCACTGGAATTATTTACCAGTTTCCCTGGTCCCCCCAGTACATGCAGCTGTGATGGCCGAGTGGTTAAGGCGTTGGACTCGAAATCCAATAGGGTTTCCCTGTGCAGGTTCAAATCCTGCTCACAGCGAGGCCTGTGTGTTGGCCATACCCCTTCCAATGTGTGTGGCCGTGCTGGTTATGACACATGGACATTGTCACTGAACAGTCTGACAATGCCATAATGAATTGAGGTTGGAGAAATGTTTTGGATTGCTTGAAGTGCTGCAGCTGAAATACACACGATGTATACAAATGTAAACACGTCAAACGTCGATATCGACGTGAGGGAAGAATAAAGGTCAATCATTCCATTTCTAACAATAGTTTAATAAAAAGCTGGTGAACTGTAAAGGGAAAGGTTCCTGCACAGACACCTTGTTACAACAGTTTCTAATTAGCATCCATTTTTTTCCATCATATTTGACATTGAGATGTCACAGCGTTAAAAAATTCTGACAGGAGTGAAAATCCCCTTCTCCCTCCCCCACCATCTGCTCCCCCTGGGGCAGGGGAGGGGGCCAGGTGGGGCAGCAAACCCCACCCACTGTCTGGCCGCATTTCGTACCAGTTTCACCCTGTGCTGGGGTGGAGCAAACCTGGGGAAGGGGGGAAAGGCAGCCTGGGTTCTTTCCAGCCAGGGGGTCCCATTCACCCGGCCTGGGCTGGGCTGCCAGTTGTCCAGTTTTCCACTGGAGGCTCCAGTTGCAAAGGGAAAGGGGCAGCGACCGGTTGGCACAAAATGTTCAGGTACCTGCAGTAACTGGCTCCCATCACTGGGGAAAGGAACAGAAGTGCTGGGAGGGGCCTGTCGGTGCCACAGGGTCACTGTCAGGGGCAGGGATTCCCTCCGGCCTGGGCCGGCACCGGGCAGATGGTCAGGGGAGTCACGTTGGTGCCCCCAGTGTAGAAATAGGGGTGCAGCGTCCCAGAAAAGGTGCCGGTGAAGGTGAAGAGATGGGACCTGTCAGTCACATTGTAAAACGAGACCTCGCCCGCCTCGTAGTCCAGAAAAACCCCCACCCGGCTGGGCCTGGCGCTCACGGGGAGGAGGGTGCTGGGGGAGGTGCCGGCCTTGTATGCCCCGTTCCTCAGCCACATGAACCAGTATCCATTCTTAGGTGAGAATGGGAACTTCCCCTTCCTGCTCACAGATTCCCTGCAGACCCCCACAGTCCACTCGGTCTTGTCTCCCACCTCCACCTCCCAGTAACGCCTCCCACCCACGAACCCCTCGGCGCCCAGCACTTCAGGGTAACTATCAAATCTCTCGGGGGTGTCGGGCAGATCCTGGCGCGTGTCTTCGTGTCTCACACTTTTCCGATCCTCAGACAGGACGAGTTTGGAATGAGCCGTGTCTGGATCCAGCGTCACGTCCACTGGGGAGAGAGTCACAGAGCCAGGGGCCTCGATGACTCTCGAGGTCCCTGCCAGTTCTGTGATTCTGATAGAGGTGAAAGCAGAGAGGGGCCTCAAGGAGGCAGAGGAGCAGTGACCAGAGGGGCTGGTCCCAAGGGCTAGAGGGATGCAGGGCCAGGGGGCAGAAGGTGGAGGGAGTGTGAGGGGAGGGGGCAGGCAGGAGGGGTGAGGGGAGGGAGGTGGGGCAGGAGGAGAAAGGGGAAGCACCAAGGGGCAGCGTGTGGGGGGGGGGAGAAAAATGCCAGAGGACAGGGATGGGGAAGGCACCAGGACAAATGGGGGTGGTGACGGTGACAGGTTTGATTCTCAGTGGGTGGGAAGGGAAGGGTGGGTGCCAGGGGCCTAGAGAGGTACCAGGGGAGGGGTGAAAAATGAGAGACTGAGGAGGAGCAGATGGGCTGGCAGCAATGGGGCAGGTGGAAAGGTGTCAGTGGGGGTGGGGGAAGATTAGAGGAGCAGAAGGGAGGCCATGGGGGCAAGAGGAACAGGCACTATGAAAACCGAGGGGCTGAAGGGAGGGGCAGGTTCTAGCCGGGATTTCGCTAGGACCGCGGGGGGTGTACACCAGTGCTCCCTCCAGCTGTTCCTAGCCATGTGCGGAATAAATTTTATCACGTGCATTGAGGCACACCCAGGAAACACAGGCTGTGGCCATATGAACGTTCTGCTAATCTGCTGGGTGGCTCCTGAATTTCCCCTGAGCGCGCAGGGTGGGTGTGACAGCAGGGCCCAGCCGAGCTCTCCCAGCTGCTGTCTGTGCCAGTGTCAATGGGGCTGCTCCGGCCAACCCACTAGTGCAGTGGTCTCCGACCTTTTTACACCCAAGATCACTTTTTAAGTCTCAGAACAGGCAAAGATCTACTGCCCCGCCCCTTCCTTGAAGCCCCGCCTACATTACATGAGGAAATCTAATGTAAATGTACTGTGCAGGTGCGCAGTTGAGAGGGCTCAAGAGCTACTCTTAGAGCCCCTGAGATCTACCGGTAGCTCGCGACCTACTGGTTGGTGACCACGGCACTAGTGTGTCATCAGGGCCTGAGTGAGCCCTTCCAACAGCTTGGGAGGAACCAGGTGGGGGAGGCGGCAGCTCCAACCTACATTGCCAGGGACACGCCTGCCCTGCCTGGGGGCCTGGCCCCCAGAGTTGGGCTGCCTGGGGATCCGTTCTGCCTGGAGCTGGGCACAAACCACTGAGGTGCCATGTGAGGTCAGGAAATGTCGGGACCCTTTTAGTGTCTGAGTGACAGGCAGCAGCAGGGCTGGGCTGGGCCTGCCTGGGGGAGGGACCCTCAGCACCAAATCTGTGCTAGGCCCCTCTGTGCTCATCAGTTCCCAGCCCCAGCGGGCTTACAAAGTCCTGCAGCGCCCACAGACTAACAGGTTCTCAAACTTGTGATACTGCGACCCCCCCCCCAAGTTGCTCGTGACCCCCCAGGGCCTCGGGACCCACAGTTTGAGAAATGCTGGACTAACAAATAGATTTGTTGTGGGTTTCTCAGCTGCTACAGGACCACTCATGGGTTTTTTAGAATAGACTAACTTGGTCCCCTCTGAGACCTCAGGGCCTGGCGGTTCCCAGCCCCGGCCCTTGTGTTCTTGCTGCATCAGCTGGGAAAGTAACAAAAATGCTGGAGCCCGGCACCTCTCCGGTGACACGTTAAGCACTGACCCGTCCCAGTCGCCCTGCGCTGGGGAGGAGGGGTTTGCTGGGTGCTGGTGAACAGAGGGCGGGTGGCCCAGGGGTTTGCTGGCCCCACAGGCCCGGTTTGCCTGCCCCTCTCTCCCATGCAGAGACAGAGCTGCCCAGGCCAGACTGAGCCTTTGGCTTGGGTCAGTGACAGCTGGAGCTGCAGTCACTGTCCCCAGCAGGGCTCAGCCCTGGAAGCTCCGTATGTGGGGAGGAGGCAGCCTGGCCTGCCTTAGCCGCAAGGTTCCCCACTCAGAGCTGCCATCGCCCAGAGCTGGTGGAACCTCAAGGGACAGGACAAGGTCATTCGGGGGAGGGGCGGGGGGCAGGAGAAGGTGCCAGGGCCGGGCCATTGGGGATGGAGCAGTAGAGGGAATGGTGGCACAGAAACAGCAGCAGCCAGAACATGGCTCTGTGGGACTGTCAGTGACTTCGCTCCAGCACCCTGCTTTGTGCCTAGGAACCTGGTAGAAAAACACATTTCCTAGGAGGCCAAGACTTTGAAAATTCACTATTTGCCAGGGGCATTGCGTTAACATCATCGCTAGCTCAACAGGCCAGTGTCTGGGGGAGTTTCTCTTCAACTTTTTATTTTTATAATGAATTTTTATGCAAAACAGCCATATTGGGCCAGACCTCGGTCCCTCTGCCCAGTGTCCTGCCTCCTGCCACTGCAGTGCCTGGAGCAGCCAGAGGGAATCATCTAGTGATCCCTGCCCTGTCATAGAATTATAGAGCTGGAAGACACCACAGGAGCCATCAAGTGGAAGCATGAAATATTGCTGCACCTCGTTTGCATAATTAATGAGCGGCCGCTTTCTGTACAAGAGACTTTTGTGCAAAAAGGAGCGGTGTAGACGGTGCCTTTTTGCACAAAAACCTCTGGTGCAAAAATGGAGCCTAATTAATTATGCAAATGAGGCATGGCAATATTCCATGCTTTGCCTCATTTGCATATTTCTTGCACAAAACAATGCAGTATTGACATAGCCATTGTGTTTAAACAGGAATTGGGGCCCAAAGCCAGACCCTGGATTTGCCCTGGGCCCAGCCCCACTGGCTGGACACTCCTGGAGTTTTCTCCCCAGGCTGCAGCGTGCTGAGAGGACCCTGCCAGGAAGTGGTTTCCTGCCCCAGGCTGTGAGGGGGGGGGGGGGGGGATGAGCAGGGTTAAGGTGGGAAGCGTCTCCTGGCCTTAGATCTGGAGCCACAACCCGGCTCCATAACACCCCCCAGCTGCTCCCCGGGCTCCAGCTTTGCCAGCAGGGTGTGTGAGGCCCCCTGGCTCCCAGCCCCTGCCTCTGGGGTCTCTGCACAGGGGTGGGCCCGAGGATCTGGGGTTACTGCTCCCCCAAGGGCCGGGATCATCTCCCAGGCCTAGGGCACAGGCATGGTGCTGGAGGGGGAAAGGGTGGGTGAGCCAGTCTCTCCCCAGGGCAGGAGCTGGAGTCACTGACACCAGTGCAAGGCCAGTTACCTGCGAATCCTCGGGCTCGCCTGAGTCCTGGAACAAGTAGAGAGAGAGAGAGAGAGAGAGAGAGAGGTGAGAATTCCCACCGCAGAGCCCCCGGAGCAGGAGCAGGGATGTCCCAACTCCTCCCGCCGCCCCCAGCTCTGCCCTGGCTCCACAGAGCAGGGTCCCACAGCCTCTGTCTCCCCTCGGCTGCTCTGTCCCACGCTCCTTGCCTGTGCCCCCCGCACCGCGCCGATCCTCGCGCGCCCGCCCAGCCCAGGGGTTGCTCCGGGCGGGGGAACAGGCTCCCAGCAGCTGCTGTGCCCGGTCCTAGGGCAGCACCCGGGATCCTCACCTCTCTCCGCAGCCAGCACCCCTGGAGGGGAAGAGAAAACCCATCAGTGGGGGGGGGGGGGCCGTGCCCAGGGCTCACGGCCCAGCTCTGCCCCGCGCTGCCAGAGGGGCCCTGGGGAGCAAGGCCCCGGAACCAGCTTCTCTCAGATGTTTCCACCCCCAGCCACACAGCCCCTGGGATTTCACACGCACAAGAACAGGGGAGGTGCCCAACTCCTATGGGCACCAGTGGGAGTTACGGGCCCAGCTGCTCTGGGGCTGCTGAAACTCCCGCCAGGCCCGTGTGACTTGCCGGGCACCTGCCCAGCTCTGAGCGTCTGGCCCAAGGGGTTCAGACACCGGGCTCAGGCGCGCGGCTGGTGTCAGCCAGAGAGGCTCCACAAACGTCCAGGGAGCTGGGACTCAGGCCCCGAGTCTGTGACATCTCCCACAGCAACAAGCTCCCAGCGTCCCCAGAAACCTCCCCCTGCCCCTCGGCCCGCGCAGGCTGGGCTGGGGGACCCTTTGCTTGGCAGCAGGAGAGGGCGGCCGCAGGGACTGGGGCAAAGGGGGAGGCACCTTCACCGCCTGCCCCTGTTCTCCACCATCCACATCCCTCTGGGATCCTGCCGTTCTGCTCAGAGCAGCCTCCAGGCTCAGGAACCCGCCAGCCCCCCAGGAGCAGACCCTGGGGCCTCAGGGACCCAGCTGGGCCTTTCCACGCCCCTCCCCACACCCGCATAGAGAAAGAGGAGCCCCCAGCAGCGCCGCCCCGTACCCAGGAATCCTGTCACGGCCCCCTGGAGACTGTTCTCTCCTGGGAAGTCCCGGATTCTCCGCTCCAGCTCCGGGCACTTGGGCGCAGGATGCGGCGACGTCGCCTCCTCGCCCCTGCAGAGACACGAGGGTGTTATTGGTCTCCCACCTCAGCTCTCCCCCCCCCAAGCCAGACAGGGGAGCGGGTGGGGGCTGGGCCACAGGCAGAGCTCACAGGGCCCTGACCTCGGCTGCCCAGGGAGTTTTTCCTGCCGTGCCTGGCCTGGGGCCTCTCTCCAGCCAGAGGGAAAACAGCCCAGGCAACACCAGGCCCAGCTCCCGCACACCCGGCCCAGCCCATGTGCCCCAAACAGGCCTGGCTGGGCCGCTCCCATGGCTGAGAGAGGGGCCCGTTCTCCAGACCCAGCTGCTCCTCAGCTTCTCCGCTCAGCCCCCAGGGGCCGGGTCACTCCCCATGGAGTGGGGGCTCTGGGATGGGGACACTCCCCCCAAGGCCTAGCCTGGGACATTCAGCTCTTTCCCCTCAGCTCCCCCTTCCCCCCACGAGCTATGCCAAAGCTGGGGGCAGGTCCCAGCTGGGCCCTTGGGGTGACCAGCCTCAGCTCTATTAATATTCCCCTGAGCCAGCGCAGCCCCCAGGGAGGGTTCCCCAGCCCAGAACTTTGGGGGCAGTACCCTCCCAGGGTGCCTCACACTCGCACAGTGGCAGTGGCACCCCGGGCGGTGGGTACAGAGGGGGCAGGGTTCAGAGGGTGAGACAGGCCCATGGTGAGGGGCTGTGGCTGGATTCACAGCCTGTCCTCTGAGCCTGCTCCCAGCATGATGGGGGTGAGGGGCAGATGGAGCCCGGACGTACCTGCTCACGGCGCTTCTCACACCCTAGAGGGGAAGGAGACAGAGCAGAGAGTCAGTGCCCATGGCCCAGCCTGGCCCCCTGCCCCAGAGGGGTCACGCTGCTCCCCCACTCCGCAGGCTGCTCCCCCAGGTGGGAGACCCACTGAAGGGCTGTGCTAGGGGGAGCCGAGCCCCTTTTACATCAGCTGCTTTGCAGGGGGGCCAGGTCCACTTTTTCACCAGCCTTCCTAATGGGCCAAACTCCTGCATCTCTGCAGCCCTGGCCCTGCAGCTGCCCCGGGCCCTGCTCCCTACCCCGAGTTACCCTGTGAGCCCCCAGTGACTGGGCTCCGAGCATGTCTGACCCAGTCTCACCTGCAGCAATTCCAGCGCCGGCTGCCGACACTTCTCCTCCAGCTCCGAGATCAGGGCGCTGAGCCGGGAAATGTCCTCGCCCAGGCGGGTGGCGTGTTCCTCCCTTCTCCTCCCAATCTCCTTGTCCAGCTCTCCCAGCCGGGCCAGCAGGAGGCGCTCTCGCTCTGCCAGGAACTTCCGCAGCCGCTCGCACTCCCAGCCCACCAGCTGCCGCTCCACGTCCGTCTGCCTCTGGGGGCGCAGAGCAGGCGGGGCCGGGACGCGACGCGGGTGAGCGGGGCTGTGCGAAGTGGCAGGGCCTTGTCCGGGCTGCGCAGAGCGTTTCACTCCGTGTCTTTGCCAGGTTGGCTGGGTCTCGCCCAGGGCTTGTCCCAGGGCAAAAGTGTCACCAAAAATCACCCCAACCCCCATCACTGCACCAACAGACTGAGGTGCAGCCCGGGCCTTGGGAAATGGGGCCCAAACCAGCCGCTGGCATCCCTGGGGTGTCTGACACTCACACCTGGGGGTCAGCACAGATCTCCCCTCAGCCTGACCCTGCCACAGCTGGGCACATGCAGCAGTTTGACAGGCCTCACCGCTGCCCCTCACGGGAGAGAAGCAGAGCCAGAGGCTGCTTGCAGGCAGCCTGGGGTGAACTCACTGACCTCAGTTGGAACTAACACCAGCGTCCCCCAAGAGTCTGACCCGAACCCCACCGACTCCAGTGGGAACTAGCACCAGGGTAACAGAGGAGCCTGACCTGAACCCCAGTGGAGTCACTCTTGATTTATAGCCAGGTAGCTGTGAGCGGAGGCCGCCCCACACTGAAGTGACCCTGAGCTGTGTCCCTGCATTAACCCTGGAAACCCTTTAACCTTCTGAAGGACCCAAACACCAGCCAGCACAGAGACCCGCCTGATGCTGTCACTGCTCCTCCCCCACCATGCAAAGCTGCTGGGCAGGGCCGTGCACTTACCAGGAGCCTCTCGCTCTCCTCGGCCCAGTCGGATTCCAGGCCCCAGAGCGCATCTCTCCTCTCCCGCAGACGCTGCAGGCAGCTCAGGATTTGCTCCTGCAAACACAGACAGCGGCTCTGGGGGCTGCTTGGAGCCATTGGCTCGTGCCCAGCGAGAACAGCGCCACAGAGCAGTGAGGCTGGGGGAGCAGGTCCCCCCCTCTCCAGCCCTTGGTAACTGCCCAGCAGCGCTGCTGGGCCTGGCCCAGCTCCATGTGGCTGGGTTGTGTTCCCAGGCAGGCCCCTGGCTCTACCCAGGGCAGGTCAGACACATGCAGGGGGCTCTGGCACTGCAGAGAAATTGCCCCTGTAAGTCTGGTCCCTACCTTGCACTCTTGGGCAGCCTCCTCGATGGGCACCACCGTGTGCGCGCGGTGAGCCCGGGACCTGTCGCACACCACACAGATGGGGGCTTGATCCTCCTGGCAGAAGAGCTTCAGGGCCTCCTGGTGCCTCTCGCACTCTGGTTGCCCCTCGGGCACTGGCCCCGCTGGGAGCTGCAGGCGTTTCACCAGCTCCATGAGGTTCCCCAGCTGGTAGTTGGGCCGCAGGTGTCTCTGCAGGATGGTCTCTCTGCACTGGGGGCAGGAGAAGTTGGGCTCCGACTCCCCCCAGCACCGACTGAGGCAGGCCCGGCAGAAGTTGTGCCCACACTCAATAGACACCGGGTCTGTGAAATACTCCAGGCAGACGGGACATGTCACCTCATCCTGGAAGCTCCTGGCCAGGTTCCCGGAAGCCATGGCCTCTCTGCAACCCCGCCCTGCGGGTTGGTTTTGTTTCCCGATCAAAGGAAGCAGCGTAGCCTGTTCAAGCTGTTTTATTTTTTTCTAAGCAGGTTGTACAACTCGGAGCCAATCACACTTGCTGGATGGAAATGCAGAAATTAAAAAACCGCCACAGAAGTCAGACCCCCAGAAATGCCCCAAATAAGCACCAAGCTACCTAAGAAAACTCCCAGGCAGACACACAGAACCTTGCCTGGTGAAAAGGGGGAGCTGTGTTAGTCTGTAACTAAAAGAAGCTTAAAAATCAATGAGTTTTCGTGGGCACCGCCCACTGCTCTGGGTTTGCTGTCTGAGGCAGTGGGCTCATGACACTCTCCAGATTTTTTGCTAGTCTCTCTGATGCTACAGGGCCAGGGGTTTCTTAGGGCACCCAGAAGCCGGCGCTGCTCCCGTTTATAGGCGTAGGCAGGAGCTGAAGGACTGTGTCCCCTACAGCGAGCGGGGCCTGGGGAGGGACTCTGAAGGGGCAGTGGGATTAATCCCCCCCTATAACCCCTCATGTTTCACAATCAAATTCTGTTCCCCTTTGCCCCCAATCATACTGGGGTGCTGCTGAGGCACGTGACTCGCCCCCTCATTAACCATCAGCAGAGCCAGGGCCCATTTGGGGGCCAGTGTCCCCCAGCAGCTAAGTCGGGGTGGCCCCCCCCCCAGCAGGGTGTTCTACTGCCCCAGGGGGGGTGGAGAATGGGGGTGATAAGGGCCCCCCCACCCCAGGGCAGGACCCAGAGCGGCCACAGACCCTGCTCCAGGCCCTCGAGTTCCCCTCCCCTCGGGCCCCACAAGCTCAGGCCCATGGGCCCCAGGGGGCTGCCCCCCTTGCTCAGACACAGCCCCCCAGGTACCAGACTCGCTCTGTGCCCCCCAGCTGCCCCCTTCTGACACGGACTGTGACCCGCTTTGGGCCCCCCCGTCAGACCACGGGCCCCGCCCCGCTCTCACCCCGGGGAAAGGCCCCGCTCCGGCTCCGCGGCACGTGCGGAACCCCCCGCGTCGTGACACGCGGTACCGGCCCCGCCCCCTGCATTCGCCGCTGCCGCCCGGCCCGGGCGCCCAATCGCGCGAGGCGGGGGCGGGGCCAGGCAGCTCCGGGTCAGAGCTAAGCCCGGGCGTGGATCCCAGACCGGAGTCACTGACCCGCTGCGCACGCGCGGTCCGACCCCTCCCCCCCTTCTTCTTCTGCCGCGCGCCGGCCGGGTTTTCAGTGCGTCCCGCCCGCCGCTCCCTGCCCCGCCCGCCTGGGCGTCTGACTCTGTGGCGCGAATTCTGAAGGAGCCGTTGGGGCCGTTACTCGCCGCGCGCCTGGTTCGGCTTCCGGTCAGCGCCGCGCGGGGGGAGGGGCAGGAGGACTCGGAGGCGCTGAGGTGAAGTGGGCGGGTGGAGGCGGGCGGAGCAGGTGACGTGTCAGATGGGGGCGGGGCAGATACATCGCTGCGGGGCAGCGTGGGGAGCTTGGGGCGGGTAGAGATCACGTGACACCGAGGCCGGATAAAACTGACAAGGTGGGGGCGGGGCAACTGGTGAGTTCTTCCCTCTGGACCCCCCCCCCAGCTGTGCCAGGCTCCCCAGTGCGGGTCTGTCCCCGCCCCCCCGGGCAGGCGAGTCCCCCCGCGGGGGTTACAGGCTGCACTTGGCCTAGGAGCTGCTGCGTGTGAGGCAACGGGCCCCCCAGAAACCCGCCCCCGGCCCTTGGGAAGAGCCTCGGCCTCTGGCTGGGCCCCTCCTGTGCGGGAGCGGCTCTTCCTCAGCTTGCAGGGAAAACCTCTTGTGCCAAAGTGGCTTCATTTGCATGAGCCGTTGTGGGAAAGGGGTGTAGTGTAGACGTAGCGTCTCTCTTTTTCCCTCCTTTTTTCTTCCCCTGCCTGATTTATTCTCCCAACAGGGGAAGATCCACCGCCCCGCCCCTGCCTTGGAGCCCCGCCCTCTCTATTCTCCTCCTGTCCATCACTTGCTAGCCCCAGCCCTTACTTACACCCTCTGGTGAACAGTTTATTTTTAAACTATGCGATACATAAAATCATGTGTTTATAGTTCTGAAATAAATGGATAAATGGTCTGTCAATGGTCTGTCTGTTTTCTGTTTTTTATGCATGAATCATGCTATTTAAATCTAAATCTATAATGAAGCATTTATATATACATACATATACACTACATATACATTTTGGGACTACATATACATTTTGGGGGGGGGGGAACAGAGTTACAGAGTTCTGCAGCTGGGGAGCAAGTGGAGGCAGAGGCAGAGAGTCCCCTACATCTCATCTCCTTTCTCCAAGGATTCTCCCCCCCACCCCCCCATTCTCCCCCCCACCCCCCCAGGGAAACCAGTGCTTGCCTGCCCTGGGGCCAACCCCCCAGTGCAGTGCAGGGAAGCCTCCTGCCTCCTGCAGGGTTGACTCACCCCTCCCTCCTGTGCAGTGCAGGGAGCCCATGCTCCCTCCCTCCTGCAGTACACTACACCCAGCAGCAGAGCAGCCAGGGCACTTCTGGAATCTCCCAAAGTGGCACTGAGCTGTAGGACTTCTGTCCATCCCCAGGAAGCCCACACTGCCTCCATTGTCACTGGAGGGAAGTAGTGGAGCTTCTTGGGGGTGAGAGGGAGCAGGGCAGACAGGACACCTTGCAAGCCACTGCTCAAGGCCTTGCCATCAAGCATCAACCTGTTGGTGACCACAGATTTAAACAGTTCACATACAATGGAAATCCAAGACAGGTGAATGTCTTCATTGAATCAACACTCTCACAGGGGGCACTTGGGTTTGAACCAAGGACCGCTTGATCTGCAGTCAAACACTCTGCCACTGAGCTACACCCCCACATGAGAACAGTGTCTACAGCCAGTATTGAGAAGTGGGTAGTGAACAAGAGACTTTTGTGTAACACATCTCAGCTGGGATGGACCCTCACTGACCCTAGATTGTGACTGGTCCTAACAAGGAGTTTTCCTGAAAGCAGCAGAACTGGGGCAGGACAGAGGTTCTGTCCACACGGAAAAGTTCTTTTGGAACAATGGCCGTTATTCCAAAATAACAATGCAAGAGTCTACACAGCAATTCCGTTAGTTTGAAATAACTCTGAAATAACGGAAGGCTGATTCCAACTTCTGTAGACCTCACTGTACGCAGAAAAATGCCTATTCTGAAATAGCTATTTCAAAATGAGGTGCGTGTACATGCTCCACTTCTGCTATTTCAAAATATCCCCTCCCCAGGGCCATTCTAAGTTATTCAACCTGGGGCTCTAAATCAAGGTAACACGTCTACATTAGGGAAGCCTCCTTGGACTCATTTTGAGGTTTCCCTGCAGTGTAGACGTGCTATTTTCAAATAAACTGTTCCAGAAGAGCTTATTCCAAAATAAACGTGCCGTGTAGATGTAGCCAGACAGTCCTGAGAGATGAAGCAGTTGGAGGGAAGCCAGGAGAGCAGAGGCCAGTCTGAGAGCTGAGTGTCCCAGATGTCTACCCCAGGCCTTCTGTCTAGGTCCCGTGGTGTAAGGGGCAGCACTAATGACTGTGAATCCTCCAATCTGAGTTTATATCTCAGTGGGACGGGCTGGGTGGTTGCTGGGAGGTCCTTGTGCTCCAGGCTTTTTTGCTTCCTTGTCTTGAGGTTCACTAAGGGGGGTTTGCTTGTCTGAGGCCCAGTAGAGATTCGTGAGCAGACTTGTGCTCAGGTGACTGATTCCATCACAGCTGCAGGGCAGAGAGTGTGAGCAGAATGGGGGGTGGGGGAGTTATATACTTTGGGAAGGGTCCTGGCTCCCAGCCACATGCCTTGGAACAAAGACCAATGGTCCCTGCACAAAGTTCATTGTGGGAAAAAGAGTGGGAATAAGAGATGGGGCAGCAGGAAAGGGGCCGGCCCCTCAGCACCAGCGAGCAGGTGGGAGAAGATGGGAGTGAATCCTGCTACCTCTCATGTGCAAAGGGAGCACTAACCCACGTGCAACTCATCTCTAGTGCTCTGGCCTCCACCACTCCCAGCAACTTTGTGCCCCACTAGGGAGGGTTATTTCAGAGACCAGAGAGGAAGAGGGAGGGGTCTCTGGATGCACGGAGCCCCCTGGCTCTGCCTGTGAAAAGAAAGAACAAGAGCACAAGCAGAAACTTCAATTCCACTTTGTGCTTCTTGACTTTTTCATTTTAAGGACTTTGAAGAAATACTTTAAATATCTGCTCCAGTGGCGCAATGGGTCAGCGCACAGTACTTATAAAGCAGTACTTGTAGAAGACATGCTGAGGTTGAGAGTTCAAACCTCACCTGGAGCACTCACTTTTAGTCCGTGCTGGGTCATCCCCTTGCAGTGGTTCCCAAACTTTTCAGCATCACTCCGCCCCCTTTTTGATTTGTGAAAAACCCTCATGCCCCCCCCCCCCCCAAATAGCAGCAAAACTTGTTGAACAAAAAAGAAAAAAAGTTGACGAGGGGAGGGCTGGGTCACCTCTTCCCCCTCCCCTGGAATTTCTTCACACCCCCTCTCCTGCCCCCCTGGGCTTGCCCCAGAGCTCAGGGCCTGGGAGTCTGGTCAGCAAGTGAGACTCGCCCGTCAGTCCAAGCTGCTTTCTCCCCGGCTGCTGTTCCTGCCTGTCCCGTGCCAGCGCCGCACGCAGGCCAGTGGGGCAGGACGGGGGGTGTCAGTGGGGCCCTGCTCTCAGTCCGTCCCTCACAGGCCCTGTGGGCTGCTGGAGGGCTGAGCCCGTCGCCCAGGCCTGGCGCGGGGATGGAACATGGGGCACGTTTCCCCCTGTGAGCGTGTGCGGGGGAAGGAGGGAGCCACACGGGCCCAGCTGAAGGTTTTGTCCTGGGGCTGGAGGCTTGAGCCCGAGCTGTCGGCCTCAGCGGGACTTGCTCCTCCCCCCTCTCCTGCCTTGCTGCCTCCTTTGGCCAGCAGCGCTCAGGGGCAGCCGGGAGAGCCGGCACCAAGGGCAGAGGAGGCCGAGGCACAAGCCCCTCAGAGGGGACAGGCCTGAGGCCTCTGGCTTGCCCAGGCTCACACCAAGGGGCTTTCTGTGGTGCCGGGCGGGGGAGGGAGGCCAGGCCCAGGCCGGTGGGAGAAGGGGCAGCGCCTGCCAGGGCAGCAAGGGGAGCTGCAGGGAGCGAGACGCGGCGTTTCTGCCTGGATCACTCAAGGGTCCTTCTCCGGGTGAAGCGCCTGTGACACCCCTGTGCTGCTGGGTTCCTCTGCCCCTCCCCTGGGAGGCCGTCCCCTTCGGGGGGCTCTTGCCCTGGCACTCGTCCAAGAGCCACCTGGGCAAAGCAGCCTGCCCCAGGCACCTTCCATAGCTCAGCTGGCAGAGCAGAGGCCTGTAGCGGGTGCTCGGCAAGTGCCCTTAGGTGGCTGATTCAACTCCAGCTGAAAGGAGAGATTCTTCTCCCTCCCCTGGCTGCAGGCCCGGCCTTAGGACCAGGAGGCTGCCTTGGGTCTGTCCCTTTGGGGCTGGTGCTACAATTGACAGAAAGGTTTTGGGTACCAGCTGCCAATCAAATGCCTTGGGCTGTGCAGGCCTTGAGTCATGGCAAGAGCCGGAGGGGAATGGGGAACGGCTGCACTTTGGAATGGGAAGGGGGGGTCTGGGACCATAAAGTAGAACAGTTTTAGGGCTGTTTCCAAGGAGGGCACCATGGCTTAGTTGGCTAAAGCAGCTGTCTAGTAAGCAAAAGATCCTGGGTTCAACTCCCAGTGGTGCCTTGTTGCCAGGTCAATGGGTCTTTTCTTCCCACCATTCTTCAACATGTATCTGGAGTTTGTTTTACCTTCAGCTGAGCTTGGTGGTGCCCTCACAGTGGGAGTAGGATAATAGCAAAGAGCAGGAGGTGTCCTAGGGGTTTGATTTTGTGAGGCTTAGCTAGACTTGCTAAATCAAGCTCTGGAAGATGGATTGCAGCAGCGATCTCCACCAGAGTGAAGACGTGGCCTAATGGTGCAATTAATTAGATGCCGACACTAATAGCCCCACTGCTGGTAACTCACTGGCTATGTCTAGACTGGCAAGTTTTTCCGCAAAAGCGGCCAGTTTTGCGGAAAAACTTGCCAGCTGTCTACACTGGCCACTTGAATTTGCGCAAGAACACTGACGATCTAATGTAAGATTGTCAGTGTTCTTGCGCAAATACTATGCTGTTTCCGTTGGGGAAAAAGCCCTCTTGTGCAAATGTATTTGCACAAGAGGACCAGTGTAGACAGCTCAGGACTGTTTTGTGCAAAAAAGCCCCGGGGGCGAAAATGGCGATTGGGTCTTTCTTGTGCAAAACCGCATCTAGATTGGCATGGACGCTTTTCTGCAAAAGGTGCTTTTGCGCAAAAGCGTCCATGCCAATCTAGATGCTCTTTTCTGCAAATGCTTTTAATGGAAAAACTTTTCCTTAAAATCATTTGCGGAAAATCATGCCAGTTTAGACGTAGCCACAGAGGCTACATCTACACTAGAAGTTTTCTCCTTAAAAAATATGTTAATGGGGGACTCAATTGCATGAGTCACCATCTCATTTGCATATTTTCTGCCAATTGGATTTTTGTGCAAAAGCAAGCAGTGTGAACACTTTTTTGGCACAAAACCCCCTTTTCCCAAAAGATTCTTATGCCCCCCCCAAAAGAGGTATATTGATCTTTCAGAAAAAGAGGGTTTTGTGCAAAAAGAAAACTTCCATACTGCTTGTTTTTGCACAACAACCCCAGCGCAAAATCAGTTTGCCAGAAAATATGTGAAGTAACCCAATGATGTAAAAAAACAGAACTGAACTATTAGTTTTTGTAGTGAGGCCTGTAAGTGCCTGTGTTTATTTGAAAATGTTGTTGTACCTTATGTTGTGCTACCTTTTATAATAGTAGTTGCTGTGTTAGTCTAGTCCAGCTAAAACAAAAAATAGAACTATGCAGTGCTAACAAGAGGGGTTATGTCTAGACTGGCATGATTTTCCAGAATGCTTTTGGTGGAAAAGAATTTTTGGCGGAAAAGCGTCCGTGCCAATCTAGACACGCTTTTCCGCAAAAAAGTCCCGATCGCCATTTTCGCGATCGGGGCTTTTTGGGGAAAACAAATCTGGGCTGTCTACACTGGCCCTTTTGCTCAAAAGTTTTGCGCAGAAGGACTTTTGCCCAAACCGGAGCAGCATAGTATTTGCGCAAGAACACTGACAATCTTACACGAGATCGTCAGTGCTTTTGCCTAAATTTAAGCTGCCAGTGTAGACAGCTGGCAAGTTTTTCTGGAAAAGCGGCTGATTTTCCGGAAAAACTGGCCAGTCTAGACACAGCCTTCCCTTAAAAGCATTTGTGGAAAATCATGCCAGTCTAGACGTAGCCCAGGGATACAATCAAAAAAAGTGAACACCTATAAAAAAGACAAATCAAATTTCAGAACAGAGGAGAGATGGGAGGGGGGAGGTAAATGTCTGTGAGCTAATGATATTAGAGGTGATAATTGGGGAAGCTATCTTTGTAATGGGTAAGATAATGTATATAACTGGACAAATCTCTCAGATGCTTCACCAAAGAATCAATGCACACAAAAGGGATATCAGACAGTATCACAAAGAAAAACAGTGTCTTGCCATTTCAACCAGAAATGGCATTGTCTCAACGATTTGATTACCTGCATACTGCTTGGCTACGTCTACACTGGCATGATTTTCCGAAAATGCTTTTAACAGAAAAGTTTTCCTTTAAAAGCATTTTCGGAAAAGCACATCTAGATTGGCAGGATGCTTTTCCGCAAAAGCATTTTTTGCAGAAAAGCGTCCGTGCCAATCTAGATGCAGTTTTCCGCAAAAAAGCCCTGATCACCATTTTCGTGATCAGGGCCTTTTTGCGGAAAACACTACTGTGCTGTCTACACTGGCCCTTTTCCGGAACAGTTTTCCGGAAAAAGGATTTCTTACAGTAGATCGTCAGTGCTTTTCCGGAAATTCAAGGGGCCAGTGTAGACAGCTGGCAAGTTATTCCAGAAAAGCGGCTGATTTTCCTGAATAAGTGGCCAGTGTAGACACAGTCCGGATGCACCCGGCTCCGGAGGGCGACAGGCCCGGCTGGGCCAGGGGTGTCGGGGCGAGAGCGGAAGCCGCACGGACCCGGTGCCTCCCGAGTGGCGGCTCCTGCCCGAGCCAGCCCCTGCTGGGTGTGCGGCCCGCAGCCGGGGAAAGCGCCAGCGGGGTCGAGAGTCAGGGTGCAGCAACGCCGCCAGGCTCCTTGCCGCCGAAGCGGGGCTCAGGCCGGAGAGGGGAGAGAGTGCCGGGCCCAGGCAGAAAGTCAGGTGGGGGCATGTCCCAAGCGGAGAGGCGGAGCGGCTTGAGCACGTATGCAGATGTGGGCACGAGCGGAGGCTTGTGGGAGCGGAAGCGGGCTGGCGAGCGGGGCCCACGTTGGGCAAGCGGGGCTCGATGTGGGTGTTGGGGGTGGCTTGGAGGCAGGGGCGGGCAGTAGGGGAGCATTTGGGGCACGGCGGTGTGGGTGCACGAGGTGGCATCCCCCATGATGTGAAAGAGTTTGGACGGTGGGGGGCAGGCGGTGGTTGTGCACGTGGAACTCATACTTACTTGGTAGGGAAGATATCATGATCACAAAGGTGGTTTTCCCAGGGTGAGGCTCATCCATTGCACTGTAGGTGTGCTGGTCCCTGTGATTTCCCCAAATGTGGCAAACTTGACTGCATAATTTGTGGTAGTGAGGATCTGCGTTTGTGCTTTCCCCTGGCGCTTGCTGTGAAAAATAGACTGACAGATGACCAAGACAAATGGAGAGGGAATGTTGCTGCTTCTGTTTTCACTCCTTTTTCTCTCTGTAGCGAGCATTGCTAGTTTTCTGTGTTTTTCTCTGCTTGGTCCCTGTTCTATGCTCCGGCTTGGCTTGGCTTGGCCCGGCCCACGGGGGGGGGGGGGGTTCTTTTTTTGCTTTTTCTGCCATCTCCCGGGAAGCACATCGCTTTCCTAGGCCATTGATGCCCCTCTTCAGCCACCCTGCTTGCCTTCAGGAAGTTTCCCCTAATGGCCGGCCAGCTGGACAGAGACAGAGGCATGTTGTCTAGACGTACCCTTAAGGCTACGTCTACACTGGCACCCTTTTCCGGAAATGATTAAAACAGAACAGTTTTCCGTTATAAGTATTTCCGGAAAAAGCACGTCTACTTTGGCAGGATGCTTTTCCGGAAAAGCCCTTTTTCCGGAAAAGCGTCCATGGCCAATGTAGACGCGCTTTTCCGGAAAAAAGCACCGATCGCCATTTTCGCAATCAGTGCTTTTTTGCGGAAAAGACTACTGGGCTGTCTACACTGGCCCTTTTCCGGAACAGTTTTTCCGGAAAAGGACTTTTGCCCGAACGGGAGCAGCATAGTTTTTCCGGAAAAACACTGACAATTTTACAGTAGATCATCATTGCTTTTCCGGAAAAGCAAGCGGCCAAGCGGCCAGTGTAGACAGCTGGCAAGTTATTCTGGAAAAGCAGCTGCTTTTCCGGAATAAGTGGCCCAGTGTAGACACAGCCTTGGATTTGAAGTAATGCTCATATAATTTGTAGTCTATCACTGAGCTACTCTCCCTGATGTTTGCACTGTTAGGAGTTGAGAAGGGGACAAGAGGCTTTTGTAGCCCACACACCCCTGGGCCTGTCTCCATCACTTCTGCCTCTGCCAGGTGAAGGGAGGCCTCTGGGCCCAGCATATTTCTCCCCAACCAGGGCTGGCTTTTGCAGGTGTCCTTTCTGATGGGACAGGCCACGTTCTTCTCAGGGTTTGGGTACCATGTTGCCCTAGAAAGGCTTGTGGCCAAAACACAGACCTCGCTGTAAGCAGGTTTTGAACCTGCAGAGGGAAACCCTATTAGATCTTAAGTCCAACACCTTAACCACTCAGCCATGACAGCTCTCAGTAACAGCAGGCCAGGGAAACTGGTAAATAATCTCAGTGCCCAGGCCTGACGTCACCTGACCCACAGAATTCACACGGCAAACCATTTCAGCAGTCATGCAGAGGGGTCCTGGGTGCTCTGGTCTGAGGCTGGTTTAGAGGTGAGTTCAAGGGGAAACCTCACAAAGGAGATTCCAGGCAGCCAGGCCATGGGGGTCTCTGAGATTGCCCCATCCCACCTGGCTGTTGCCATGGTTGCTCTGTGAGGTCACTGCCTCTCAGCCAATAAGCTGAGGCGCTGTAAAAGTTCCTTGTGATGTCACTGCTGCCTGTCATGCTCATGTCCTGCCCCTGGCCAGCTCCTTGGCATGTGTGAGCTGCTCTCCCTGCCCCCCTCACTCAGGGCTGGTTCTGGGGCTCACACAGGGAACATCAGAGGCTGCTCAGGGGGCCACATTGCTAGGCCAGGGGCCCTCCTGTGGGGCTGTGAGTGTTGCTGTCCCTGCTGTACAGACAGGGCCATAGAGCCTCAGGAGGCTGTAGCCGTGGGAGACACTTCCCTGGTTTCGGGAGGGAGACGAGACGTCAAGGCCCATGACTCGGAGCCATCTACCGATACCCATGGAAAGCTGATTTTCAGAGGGGTGTGATCAGCCCTTCCTGTGTATCTGGCTTCTTCAAAGGGGCTTCATTAGGAGCTAAAAGTTGAAGAAGGGCCATTTAGAAGAGTGAATTTCTTTCTCTGGCAGGCTTTTCTGGCTGCCCCAGTGGCCTAATGGACAAGGCACTGGCCTCCTAAGTCAGGGATTGTGGGTTCAAGTCCCACCTGGGGTGACAGTTTCCTTTCACTGACAAAGAGTTTGCATTCCTCTGCTCTCTGAAATACTTGGCAAGGATGCTCTGCAGTTACTGTTTCTTTCTCTGAAGAAGCTCACTAGCCAATGCTGGTGTTAGGTGCAGATCTGGTTCCTAAAACCCCAGGTATTCAAAGTCAGAATGAAGGGGCACATTTTACTCTAGAAAGCCCAGGAGTGACAAACAGCAAGAGGTGGCTGTAGCAGAGCAGGGTCTGTCTGGAGACAAAGAGGAGTTTGAGGATGAGAAGGCCCATGAAAGGCAGAGACTCCAGAGGAGCACGGGGTAGTTATTTGCTCTGGCAAAAGGACAGAAAATCCCCAGGCCCTGAGCATGGTGCGGGCGAGGCCCATGGGGCACTTTGCCTGGTGGGGTTCGGGGCGTGGAGAAGCTGTGAAGTTCTTTGAGTGGATAAGGTCCTTGGCTGAGCTGCGCCACCAGCCTTGTGTGTGACTCAAACTGTCCCTCGTCCCCTTTTGTGTGTCTGTTGTGCTTCCAGCTTCTTTCCTCAGGCACGTTCATCCGGCAAAGACCCCACCAGGGATCTTGTATCTTCCTTTGTGCAGCTCAGCCGCAGACACTGCCAGGGCTGGAAGGAAATTGCTGCACTTTGGGAGTCAAAGGTGTTGTCTGGGACCACAGAGCAGTTTTACCCAACAGCTTGAGGGGGGCACCATGGCTTAGCTTGCTTCTTCTAAACAGAAGAGCCTGGGTTCAACTCCCAGTGGTGCCTTGTTGCTTCCTTTGCTCACATTTTCCCAAGTCCTTCTGGGACACAGAAGAGGCCTCCCCTGGCCACCCATGAAACTGCTTGGCTGACCCAGGACCTGAAAGGGGCCATTAGGCAAAGACCAGAAGTGGTGACGCTGGGGTAGTGGCTGCCCTGCACTCTCCGTGGTGTGAGGAGCCGGGCGGGAGAGGGGTCCCAGAGGTTGTTGGGTGGGAGAGTAGAGTTTATCAGACTTTGGGCTAAGCTCTAGAGCAGACAAGGGAGAGGTGGGGAAGTGACTTCTGGATACTCTGTGTGGCCTGGGGATGCGGATCAAGAGCCGTCCTTGTGTTTTTTGCCGTAAAGTGTTGTTTCTGGGTCGTTTGCCTAAGATCGAGCATGTCTGCCTTTTGGAGAGCCATGTCTCAGGCACAAGCCCCCAGAGACCCCTCCAGGGACACATCACAGGTCCAAGCAAGGGGCAGAAACACCGAGCACTGTCAGTGTCTGGGCCAGAGATAAAGACCCTCTTGGAGCTGTGATCCGAGGGGGAGTCTCTGCAGGCCCGGCAGTCCAGGTGGAGGAATGCAGACATCTATAAACATAAAAACATAAGAACGGCCGTACTGGGTCAGATCTAAGGTCCGTCTAGCCCAGTGTCCTGTCTGCCGACAGTGGCCAGCACCAGATGCCCCAGAGAGGGTGGACCGAATACAATGATCAAGCGATTTGTCTCCTGCCATCCGTCTCCAGCCTCTGACAAACAGAGGCCAGGGGCACCATTCCTACCCCCTGGCTACTAGCCTTTTATGGACCTAACCTCCATGAAATTATCTAACATATGGTCCAATGGCTGATGGCCTTGCAGAGAAAGGCCACCTCCCCCCTCCTGCATCCTAGACCAAGTCAGACCCAAGGTCAACGAATTGCGGGAGGGGTATGTGAGGGCCCGTGAGGGCAGGTCCCGCTCTGGGGAAGCACCGCAGCACTGTGCATACTGTGAGGAACTGGACCGAATCCCGGGGTGTGGGGAGCCCCTGTCTCCAGGGAGAGTTGTGGAGTCTGGGATGGAGACACCTGGGAAGCAGCAGCTGCAGCTTCAGGATGACAACGCTGATGGGCTGCCACTCCAAGAGACGCAGGAGGACTCCCAAATGTCTTCAGGCAGCGGGGAGGGAACATCAGGTGAGTGCTGGGAGGTTGCCACACACAGGACATGTCGACACTTGCATCCTCTTTCCAGAGAGGGATGCAAATGGAGACATTCGAAATTCTAAATGGAACCAGGATTTAAATATCCTGCGCTATATTTGCATAATCGTATCTGGGCGCTATTTCGAAATACTTTATTATGAAATAAAAAACACTGTTTAGATGCAGTTATTTTGGGAGAAAACCCTTCTTCCAAAATAACCCTTAAACACTCCCCTCTGGTCTGGACCTAACAGCAGTGTCAGCGTTTGCTAGTCGGGGCTCTGGACAGCACCTGCACAGAGGGAGATGGCAACAGCGGGACGCCCTGGCCAACTGTCCCAATGTCTCACAGCAGAAAAGACAGCAAAAGAGGCCAATGCAAACAGCACCCTGGCAGCGAGGGAGTCAGCACGTCGGTGGGTGGGACAGGGAGCTGGGGGCAGAGCTGGGCTCTAACTCACTGGGTGCCCTTGGCCCATTCAGTGAATCTCTCCCTGGCTCTATGGCCCTGTCTGTACAGCAGGGACAGCAACACTCAGGAGGAGGCTGGTTTGATGCTTCACCCCATGGCCCAGCAAGGAGCCCCCAGGCTCCCCCTGTGCTCAGGGAGCCAGGTTTGCCTTGTGAATTCTGTGGGGCAGGTGAGGTGAGGCCTAGGCACTGGGATTAGTTACCAGTTTCCCTGGCCCTGGGGCTTTGCTAAGCTCACAGCTATGGTGGCCGAGTGGTTAAGGCATTGGACTAGAAATCCACTAGGGTTTCCCTGCGCAGGTTCAAATCCTGCTCACAGCGAGGCCTGTGTTTTGGCCACACCCCTAACCAGGGCAACAAGCTGCACAACCCCTGAGCCACTCTCCCTGTCCCCAGTCAATCCCTTTCTGCGCCTTCCGAGACAGACAGGGGCCTGGTGCCTCATTATGGGTCCCTGAGCTCTAGGGAAACTCTCAGCTCCTGCAGCCTCTGCCCCTTGCTCAGCACCCCATGGCTCAGTCCTACCCCGGGGGCTGCCCTGCTCTAGTGTGTGATAGGAGTTGAGTGAGAGGATGAAACATCTGGGCCTGCCCCCATAGGTCCATCCATGAAGGGCAGATATGCTGGGGATATGATGTGGGTCACTCCTCCCGAGGCACACAGCCCCCCCCCCCCCCCCCCCCGCGGCCTGTGTTGGGAGCAAAGGGTCTAGAGAAGTATTGGGGGGGAGAGAGAAGGGGGGGGGGTCTTGTTCCCTGCTCTTTCTCTGCCTTGGCCAAAGAATTAGTAACAGAATATTTGTCCAAGTTTATGTACAGACAAAAACTAACTTAAGCATGTTTCTGTGGGGTAGTGATTATCATGTTTGCTTATTGTGCAAAAGGCTCCTGGTTCAAAGCCAAGCAGAAATGGGGGACAGGAAGGTTCTGCTCTGATTTGTGTCTCCCCAGATAAACACAGCTCCTGCTGCTTGGGATAAGCCCAACTCCCAGGCTGAGTAAACCAAGGAACAGCAGGAGCCCTGTCCTAGAAAGAGAGGTAGGGACCAGTGTGTGTATGGCCCAGACAGACAGCCCCAGGCTGGGAGAGCAGAGCTGCCCAACAGCTCTAGTGCTCCTCAGCCCCCAGGAGGGCACATTGGTGCTAACAACATGCTCATGTGATGCCACATTCCAGCCAGGCCCACACAGAGTGTTTCTTGTGGTGTCACCTGATTTCCTGCAAGTGCAGCTCTTGTACCTGCCCCCTGGAAGAATAGAGCCCCAGGCTGTAGCTCAGCTTTCATTCTACCAGGCAGTTTGTGAGGGCAGCTCTAAACAAACCCATTAACTTGAAATTGTTAGCCCCTACTAGCACATGCTAAAGCCTGGGATTGAACCAGGGACCTTTAGATCTTCGGTCTAACACTCTCCCAATTGAGTTACTTTGACTGTGGTAAAAGGCCTGTGTGGCCTGTAATTCTCTGTCTGGGATGTTTGGCTGCATGTCGTCATGCCCTGCCCAGGAAGGCCAGACTGGCCTTTCCACAGCGCCCCTCCCCCACAGCCAGAGCCAAGGTTCCACCTAAGCCAGGCCTGGGCAATACAGGCCAGCGGGCTGGATCCAGCCCATGAAGCCACCCAACATGGCAGCAAGAAGCCTCAGGCAGATTCCCTGCTCGCCCTGCCCCCACGCACAGCTGAGAGAAGGGGCTGCTGGGCCCTTTGTGTCTCTCAGCTGCAGAGGAAAAGGCTTCAGGCCTGGTCCCTGCTCCAGGCTTGTTTGTGGCCAATGGGAGCTGCCTGCTTGAAGCCCTGGCCAGTACCCACAAGCTCTTATTCACCCAGGCATGTGACCTGTGCCCCCTGCTCAGGGAAGGGGCTGCCTGAGAAATGTGCTTGGCTGCTGGGAGTGTCTCCCACTCAGAGCCTGCCTCTGGCACCCCAGCCCCTCCCTTCTCTCAGCCCACTGGCCCTCCCTGTGATGGAAAAGGGCAAAGACTTGGCAGATTTCATTAATACAGATGAGGCTGGTTTCCCTAATTGGGAATTGAACCCAGGCCTCAGCAGTGAAAGTGCTGAATCCTAGTCACTAGACCATCAGGGACACATGAAGCCTTTTTGCTCACCTACACTAGCCTTTCACAGGCCACTTTCTGTCCCCTTCAGGACATGGGTCCATTTTCCATTGTCCAGAGGGGACAAGAACAGAAACCAAACAGAACATCAGAACAGCCAGACTGGGCCATGCCAGTTGCCAAATGACAGCAGCCATGACAGCAGCCAATTTCATTGCCCAGTGGGAATCCTCAGGACAGACAATTGTTAAGTGATCCCTCCTGTCGCCCATTCCCAGCTTCTAGAATACACCAGCTAGGGACACCTGCCCTGTCCATCCTGGTTAAATGCCATTGATTGACCTTCCCTGCATTAAATGATCCAGTTCTGTTTTGGATCAAATGTCTTGGGCTGCGCAGGCCTTGAGTCATGGCAAGAGCTGGAGGGGAATGGGGAACGGCTGCACTTTGGAATGGGAAGGGGGTGTCTGGGACCATAAAGTAGAACAGTTTCAAAGCCCTTTCCAAGGAGGGCACCATGGCTTAGCTGGCTAAAGCACCTGCCTCATAAACAGGAGATCCTGGGTTCAAGTCCCAGTGGTGCCTTGTTGTAACCTTTGCTCACATTTACTGATGCCCTTCTGGAACACAGAAGAGGCCTCCCCTGGCCACCCATGGAACTGCTGGTTCAGGAAAAGGCTGATTGGGGAGGAGTGTTGGAAAGAAGGAAACCACAAGTGAGAAGCACCTGCTGCCCACAGACCCTCACTCTCTATGGCTGCAGGAGCTGCAGCAGTTGCTCCCTCAGGCTCTCTAGGCCCTGACCTGACCCCCTGAGGGAATCACAAGGGCATGTGGTGCTGGCTCTCCTGGCCCAGCAATTGCAGTCAGAGCCCTGCCTTGCCAGTGCCAGCAGCTTCTGCAGGGGCTCCAGGCTTGTGGTTTCCTTCTTCCCAACACTTCTCCCCCAACACTTCTCCCCAATCAGCCTTTTCCTGAACCAGCAATCAGCCTTTTCCTGAACCAGCAGTTCCATGGGTGGCCAGGGGAGGCCTCTTCTGTGTTCCAGAAGGGCATCAGTAAATGTGAGCAAAGGTTACAACAAGGCACCACTGGGACTTGAACCCAGGATCTCCTGTTTATGAGGCAGGTGCTTTAGCCAGCTAAGCCATGGTGCCCTCTGCCAAAGGACCTTTAAAATGGCTCTTTATGTTTCCAGACAACACTTTTGACTCCCAAAGTGCAGCCGTTCCCCACTTCCCTCCAGCCATTGAGCCCAGGTGGTGTCTGGCCCCCTGGGCACAGAAAGCTACAGCTCAGTGGGCAGGGGGCTTTGGCTTCCTTGCCCATGGGATGCTGTTGCAGGGAGGGCTGCTCAGCAGGGCTGGGGTTCACCTGTGGAGGAAGGGAAGAGTATTTGGGTGCAGACTGGCTCACCTAGTGAGGAGGCTTTAAACTAGGTTTGATGGGGGCAGGTGCCCAAAGCCCAGAGGTAAGTGAACAACATGGACACCTGGGGGATACCAGGGCACAGGCAGGAGAAGATGGGAGTGAATCCTGCTACCTCTGCCATGGCTTGGCCCAGGAGTGCTGGGGTCTAGCAGCTTTTCACCCCAGCTTTGTGGGAGGCCAAGTAGGAAGGGGCCTCTGGAGGCTCATAACCCCCTGGCCTTCTGTGTCTGTGGAAAGTGGGGAGAGGACACATACCTCTCACTGGGGAACAGGGCGCATGGATCCCACTCGTTCCTGCAGAAAATGAAACAGGCTGAGCATTTTGCAGAGAACAAGCCAGAGCCCTTCTCCTGTCCCTGGAGAGATGGAAATGGGTCTGTTCCTTGTGGGGAAAGAAGTGGGTGTGTTGGGAGTGGGGTTCGAGTTCAAACCTCTCCACAGACCAGAACCCCACATTAGGGGTAAGAAAGAGCCTTGAGTCAGGCAGTGGAGAACACTTGGCTCCTGTTACCCTGAGATGAGATATTAGGAAACTTTTCCCATGCATCCTGGCTAGCTCAGTTAGTAGAGCATGAGACTCTTAATCTCAGGGTCATGGGTTCAAGCCCCATGCTGGGCAGAGCCTTTCCTTAACTCACATTCTCAGCCTGTGAACAATTGGCTCTCAGTTTTCACCAGGGTTTTAGAAAGAAAAGGTCTAGTCCTCGGGTCCAGCTTTAGTAGAACCAAAGAGAGAACCAACTGCAATTTCCATCTTCTGAGGAGAAGGGAAGAGGATTTTCTTCTCCTCAGTTCTAGCCACATCAGCCCAGGGGGGAGAAAAAATAACCCTCCGCCTGCTGATTGTCCCCCGTCAGCTTCTGTAGCTTCACCTCCTTCCACAGCAGCTCCAGCTTTGAGCTACAAATATCAAGGGGCTGGTGAGGAAATGAGGCATTTCCCTGAGAACAAGAGGTGGAGTGTTCACAAGGAGCATCCCCCTCCCCTGCAGAGCAAGGTGTTAGAAACAGCTAGGAACAGAACAGTCAGACAAATTCCATCTCTTCAAATGTGTTTCTCTGGTGTAGTGGTTATCATGTTTGCCTAACGTGCAAAAGGTCCCTGGTTCAAAACCAGACAGGAACACAGGGTCTTCTCCTATTGGGGTGCCCAGGTAACTGCAGCTGCTGTTGACCAGCCTGTTGATGAGCCCAATGCTCATGTGACAGGGGAGGGGGTAACCTGGGGAAGCCAGATAAATTAGGCCAGGCAGCTGCTTGTGCCTTGGCATCCCCTGCCCTGGAAGGCTGGTGCATTGGGCTGGCTCTGCCTGCTGCCTCCCTTGTGTGACTTGCCCAGTGTAACAGGCCAAATGTCAGAAAAGCCTCTTCCAAAAAAAAAAAAAAGCAGAAGAAAAAGCTGCACAAATTGGGTTTTGAAATGTGCGTAGCTTTTCCCAGAAGAGCAGTGTAGGGCAGACACAGCCTGAGTGTTGCTCAGCACTGGTAGGAGACAGGGAGGGACAAAATGATCTAATGGCACCTGCAGCCTTTCAGAACAACTCCCAGCCCCAACCGCAAGAACCAGCCCTTCCCTCCATCCTCACTGGGGTCTGCTGGGAACTGTCTGAACTCAAGCCCACCCCAGTTTCACCCTAAGGATCCCTGGTCTGTAAAAGCTGCGCCCTGGAAATGAGAAAGCAGCTAAAGTGACACTCGTGGGACTTGAACCCACAAACTTTGAATGTCTAGCTGGGCTCACATGAATCACTGCAGCTTAAAATAGTGATAGAAAAGTAGCCATGTTAGTCTAGGGCAGCTGAAACAAAATACAGAAAAAAACCAGTTTCTTGCCATTTTAACTCAGAAAGGACATTATCTCAATGACTTAATTACCTGCATTCTGCTTCAAAAGCCTTTTAAAACTGCACTTTCAAGGGAATCCTCTGAACTGTTATTCATGCTAAAATTTGACACTTTGCGGCGGGGTCCTAACAAAGACTCTAGTTATCTTACCCATTACAAAGATAGCTTCCCCAATTATCACCTCTAATATCATTAGCTCACAGACATTTTCCTTCCCCCCCCGCATCCCCGTTCTGTTCTGAAAATTGATTTGTCCTTTTCATATGTGTTTGGTTTTTTTAATTGTATCCATTGATATATATGGTTGTGACAATTTTCTTCCACTATTTGATCTGAGGAAGTGGGTCTGGCCCACGAAAGCTCATCACCTAATAAACCATCTTGTTAGTCTTTAAAGTGCTACATAGTCCTGTATTTTGTTGCAGCTTAAAAGTCCAACATGCTTTCCATTGCACCACAGAGCCTGATATCTCCACTCTCTGCTTTGCAGCATGGCAATTGCTGGTGGCAAAGAAAGGGGAGCCAGGTCTGTCTCTTTGGGGAGAGCAGGTAGGAAGGGGGGGGGGATCACTGAGCCCTTGACAGTGAAAATAAGGGATAAGAGCTGAGCTGTAGTTGGAGAATGTGGGCATCAATCCCACTGCCTCTCGCATGCGAAGCAAGTGCTCTACCACTTGAGCTAATTCCCCTGTTGTGTTTACAAAAGTCTTCTTGGAGGCTCTTCCCTTCTCCACAGGGACGTCTGTCATCTAGGTCAGTTAGTCGTGGGAAAGGAGAAAGCTCCGAAAAGGCCTCAAGGGCAACTCTCAAGGAGACTCCCTGCAGCAAAGCCATGGGGGGCGGGGCTCTGAGATGGCCCCTGCCCTGCAGCCTGTCCCACCTGGCCACTGTCATGGACTCTCTGTGAGGTCATCACATCCCAACCTCCTTTAGCCAATAAGCTGAGGGGCTGCAAAAGGCCCTTGTGATGTCACTGCCACACCCACTCCTGCCCTCCAGAGCTAATGTCCTGCCCCAGGCAGCCCCTTTGCATGGCTGAGCTGCTCCCAGGGGTGAAAGTGACACATTTCTTACAGGGCCTGTTCTATTGGGCACCACCCCTTGGGCAGGGGGATGCTCAAGGCAGGAAGTGGGGGGAGGGGTTGTGATAGGACAGTACCTGTAAGAAATTAAAATGTGGAGTGTGGGAGACTCAAGGCAGGGATTTGGGGAGTGTGTGAGAGTGGGGGGGCGGGGGGGCTCAGGGCAGGGGAGAGGATGTGGGAGGGTAAAGAAGTCAGGGCACAGGATCTGGGATATGGGGGAGGCTTGGGGCTGGGACTGTGTGTGTGTGTCGAGGGGATCCCTCTGCTCTGTGCTCCCTGAGGCCCTTTAACACACATGGACTGACCTGGGCGCAGGCCAATGAGGGGGGTTTCAGTGAAGCTACATGTAAATGGATCCCTCTAGCAATCCCTGCCAGCCACATGCACAGGGGGAGGGACTTTAGCCAAGGAAGCAGAAGCAGCCACTCTGAGGGAGGTTTAGAAGCAAAGATGGGCTGCTGCAAGGATGGATGAGGGGATGTCACAGGGCAGGAGCATGATAAGGGGAGCAGAGAGGGCCCTGCTGCACCGAGAGACATGGCAAATCCTGGGATTGAACTAGAGACAGAAATTCACCTTCTAACTGTCCCTTCTTCAACTTTTAGCTCCTGATTAAGCCCCTGTGAAGAAGCCAGATACACAGGAAGGGCTGATCACACCCCTCTGAAAATCAGCTTTCCATGGGTATCTGTAGCTGGCTCCAAGTCATGGGCCTTGACATCTCGTCTCCCTCCCGAAACCAGGGAAGTGTCTCCCACCGCTGCAGCCTCCTGAGGCTCTATGGCCCTGTCTGTACAGCAGGGACAGCAACACTCACAGCCCCACAGGAGGGCCCCTGGCCTAGCAACGTGGCCCCCTGAGCAGCCTCTGATGTTCCCTGCTTGAGCCCCAGAACCAGCCCTGAGTGACGGGGGCAGAGGGGGAGCAGCTCACACATGCCAAGGGGCTGGCCAGGGGCAGGACATGAGCCTGCAATGCAGCAGTGACATCACAAGAAACTTTTGCAGCACCTCAGCTCATTGGCTGGGAGGCAGTGACCTCATAGAGGGACCATGGCAACAGCCAGGTGGGACAGGCTGCAGGGCTGGGGCATCTCAGGGACCCCCATGGCCTGGCTGCCTGGAGCCTCCTTTGTGAGGTTTCCCCTTGAGGGCAGAAGGGATTGAGGGTTCCAGCTGGGAGTGTCTCTGTGGAGATTTCCCCTGTGGGGCAGGCAGGGTTGCAGGAGAGGCTGGCACTGAACCTCTGAGAGAGGCAAGAGGATGGGCTGCAAACACCCGATGAGGATGGGATTTGAACCCATGCGTGCAAAGCACAATGGATTAGCAGTCCATCGCCTTAACCACTCGGCCACCTCATCGGAGCTGTTACCATTTGCTTCAAATCACCTGAAGTCAGCACTTCAGGGAACCTTTCTGCCACTTGCTGACTGGCCAAGGACACCCAGGGCTGGAAGGTTTTCGCTTTTCACAATGTTCCCTGGGCTGCTGTACAAAGCTCAGTGCTCGTAACAAACCCAAACACCCCTGGCTACATCTACCTTGTTTTGTGCAAAAGGTCTTGCCCAACAGTGTGTCCACACTGCCATGTGCTGTTGCACAAGAGAAGTGCTTTTCTGTAAAAGCAGCCATGGCAGTGTGGACGCTCTCCTGCGCAGGAAAGCTCTGACGGGCATTTTCGATATTTGGCTTTCTTGAGCAAGAAACCCCTGTTGCCCGTCCACACTGCCTCCTTGTGGACGAGTTCTTGCACAAGAGGGCTTATTACTCGTGGGGAGAGCAATAACTTCTGTGCAAGAAGCCCTGTTGTCTGATGCTGCACTATAAATTTACTTGCGCAAAAATGTGCCTTCAGTGTAGACGCGCTGCAAGATTTTACACAAGAGCAGTTGCTCTTGCACAAAAAGCCTGCAGTGTAGACGTAGCCCTGCAGTGTAAACACAGCCTGAGAGACACGAGGAAATGAAGTGGCCAGAGCCTCCCCCCAGCAGGCTGGCCCTCAACAGGACGGGCACGTCTACACAGCACCCTCACCTCGAAGTGAGCTGTGCAATGTGAGCGGCTGCCCGGGACCCCAGGGGAAGGTCTGTGGGGAGTTTCCAAGGCAACAACAACTACAAAGTTTCATAATCTACACTCACGTGACTGTGATTTATTCCTCCACTGGCAAGTGTCTCTGAAGGGATGAGAAATGCAGGGCCCAGGTGCAGGGAGCCGGGTCACATTCTGCTGCCTGAGTCTCAGTCCTGGCTGAAGCCTGGCTACAGAGAGAAGAGGCCAGTGCAAACAGCCCCATGGCAGCGAGGGAGTCAGTAAGTGGGTGGGTGGAGCAGGGAGCTGGGGGCAGAGTTCAGCTCTAACTCACTAGGGGTGCGTCCCATACTTCAAAATAATCAATGCGCCTACAGGCAATCCCCGGGTTACGTACAAGATAGGGACAGTAGGTTTGTTCTTAAGTTGAATCTGTATGTAAGTCGGAACTGGCGTCCAGATTCAGCTGCTGCTGAAACTGATCAGTTTCAACAGTGGCTGAATCTGGACGCCAGTTCTGACTTACATACAGATTCAACTTAAGAACCCCAGGCATCCCCAAGTCAGCTGCTGCTGAAACTGATCAGCGACTGATTCCAGGAAGCCTGGGGCAGGGGCTTCCTGTAGTCAGCCACTGGTCATTTTCAGCAGCTGCTGACTTGGGGACACCTGGGGCAGAGCAGCTGGGGTGCTGCTGGGTTGGTCCAGTGGCACCCAGAGCGGCGCTACGGGACCAACCGGCAGCACCCCAGCTGCTGTACCACAGGCGTCCGGAGCAAAGCCGCGGAGCACAGGAGCAGCGGGACAGCCCAGACGCGCTGTGGCTATCCTGCTGCCCTTGGGCTCCTTGGCTTTGCTCTGCTTTGCTCCCCGTCTCCCCGGTCTGCAGACCGAGAGGTGGGGGGGGGAACAGAGCACAGGAGAGCAGAGCAAAGCCGCGGAACACACGGCCAGCTGACAGCCCAGACGCATCTGGGCTGTCAGCTGGCCGCGTACTCCGCGGCTTTGCTCTGCTCTGCTCTGCTCCCCCTCCGCCTGGTCTGCAGACCAGGGGGAGGGGGAGGGTGAGCAGAGCGGAGCACGCGGCCAGCTGACAGTCCGCCGCTTTGCATCCTCTCCCTGGTCTGCTGGATCCGCGTAAGTCGGATCCGCGTAACTCAGGGACTGCCTGTATTTTGAAATAGCTTATTTTGTAATTTGGGGCTGGCTACACAGCACTTCGAAACAAATCCGCATGCAGGGACGTCGGAATAGCGAGCCTGTTATAGCTTGAAATAAGGGGCTTGCTCTTAAGACGTGTCAGTGTGATATGAGCACCACGTCCTAAACCTCCGAGCTAGCCGGCCCACAGGTGTGAGTCTCACAAGTAGACTCGCAGGGATGTTGTGGGCTCTGGAACAAGGTGGGTGAGGCAGCAAAGCCTTTTGCCAGCAGGGGAATTAGCTCAAGTGGTAGAGCGCTCGCTTAGCATGCGAGAGACAGTGGGATCGATGCCCACATTCTCCAATTACAGCTCTATCCTTTAATTTCAGTGGCCCCATCCCTCTTCTTACCTTCTCTCCCAAAGAGACAGACCCCCCAGTGGCAAAGCAGAGAGGGGAGATATCCAACTCACCAGCCCATCAGGCTCTGTGGTGCAATGGAAAGCATTTTGGACTTCGAAGCTGTAGTGGTTAATGTGAGTCCAGCTAGACATTCAAAGATTGTGGGTTCAAGTCCCACCAGAGTCACTTTAGCTGCTTCCTAATTTCCAGGATGCAGCTTTTACAGACCAGTCAATCCTTAGGCTGACACTGGGGTGGGCTGGCATCCAGGCAATTCCCAGCAGACCCCAGTAAGGGTGGAGGGAAGGGCTGGTCCTTGGGGTTAGGGCTGGGGGTTGTTCTGAAAGGACCATTTTGTCCCTCCCTGTCTCCTACTAGTGCTGAGCAACACTCAGGCTGTGACACGGCTGCCAAACATCCTGGACAGTTAATAATGAGCCAGACGGGTTTGTTGGCAGCTCAGTGTGCGGAGCCTTAGATGAAACATTTAAAGGTCCCTGGTTCAATCCCAGGCTTTGGCATGTCTCTCGGTGCAGCAGGGCCCTCTCTGCTCCCCTTGTCATGCTCGTGCCCTGTGACATCCCCTCATCCATCCTTGCAGCAGCCCATCTTTGCTTCTAAACCTCCCTCAGAGTGGCTGCTTCTGCTTCCTTGGCTAAAGTCCCTCCCCCTGTGCGTGTGGCTGGCAGGGATTGCTACAGGGATCCATTTACATGTAGCTTCACTGAAACCCCCCTCATTGGCCTGCGCCCAGGTCAGTCCATGTGTGTTAAAGGGCCTCAGGGAGCACAGAGCAGAGGGATCCCCTCGACACACACACACAGTCCCAGCCCCAAGCCTCCCCCATATCCCAGATCCTGTGCCCTGACTTCTCTACCCTCCCACATCCTCACCCCTGCCCTGAGCCCCCCCCCACTCTCACACACTCCCCAAATCCCTGCCCTGAGCCTCCCACACTCCACATTTTAATTTCTTACAGGTACTGTCCTATCACAACCCCTCCCCCCACTTCCTGCCTTGAGCCTCCCCCTCCCTCCTGCCCAGCCCAAGGGGTGGTGCCCAATAGAACAGTCCCTGTAAGAAATGTGTCACTTTCACCCTGGGAGCAGCTCAGCCATGCAAAGGGGCTGCCTGGGGCAGGACATTAGCCCTGGAGGGCAGGGGTGGGTGTGGCAGTGACATCACAAGGGCCTTTTGCAGCCCCTCAGCTTATTGGCTAAAGGAGGTTGGGAGGTGATGACCTCACAGAGAGTCTATGACAATGGCCAGGTGGGACAGGCTGCAGGGCAGGGGCCATCTCAGAATCCCCCCCTCCCCCCATGGCTTTGCTGCAGGGAGTCTCCTTGAGAGTTGCCCTTGAGGCCTTTTCGGAGCCTTCTCCTTTCCCACGACTAACTGACCTAGAAGGCCGACGTCTCTGTGGAGAAGGGAAGAGCCTCCGAGAAGGCCTCTGTAAATGCAGCAGGGGAATTAGCTCAAGTGGTAGAGCGCTTGCTTCGCATGTGAGAGGTAGTGGGATCGATACCCACATTCTCCAATGAGGGGAGAAATTTTCAATTTTTCTTTTTACCAGCAGAGCCAGCCAGGGGGCTAAGTGGCTCCAGTAGCTCCCCCCCCCCTGGCCCCCACTTCCTACTTGCTCTCCCCAAAAGCCAGCCACGTTGGGGCAGAGAGCTGCTGGACACCAGCCCTCCTGGGCCAGACAGTGGCAGGAGCACTGGAGGCAGGTTTCAGGTGGGGCAGAATTAGCTCCATTGGAAAAGTGCTGCCTTTGCGCATGAGAGGTAGCAGGATTCACTCCCATCTTCTCCCACCTGCTTGCTGGTGCTGAGGGGCCGGCCCCTTTCCTGCTGCCCTAACTCTTATTCCCACAATGCGCTTTGTGCAGGGGCCGCTGGTCTTTCTGCCAAGGTGCGTGGCTGGGAGCCAGGACTCAGGACCCTTCCTAAAATATACAAATCCCCGCCCCCCACGACCCTCTGTTCCACTCACACTGTCTGGCTGCTGCCCACATGGAGCTCAGGGGCCAGGTGGGTGACTTGCCTTGCAGCTGTGACAGCATCAGACCCCTGCCACCCGCCTGCTCAGTGTGGAGACCAAGCCCAAGGGTGGCACCTGGGATGTGAGTTACACAAAAGCCTCTTGTCTCTTGTTCCTTGTCCAATTCCCAACATTGACTCCAGAGGGCAATTTCTGTGGGGGTGTAGCTCAGTGGTAGAGTGTTTGACTGCAGATCAAGTGGTCCTTGGTTCAAATCCACGTGCCCCCTTACAAAATTTCCTTCTAGTGGAAATATTTTCTTTTCCAGTTCCATCACACTCTGGCTTTACATTGCTTGAGGTTCTTGACATTAATAAGAACCCTTAATGCAGAGCTACTCAACTTTGGAAGCCCTGGTGGCCACAATGAATGGCACTTAACCAGCATGGACAGGGCAGGTGTCCCTAGCTGGTGTATTCTAGAAGCTGGGAATGGGTGACGGGAGGGATCACTTAACAAATGTCTGTCCTGAGGATTCCCACTGGGCAATGAGATTGGCTGCTGTTGTGAGACAGGATCCTGGGCTAGTTGGGCAAGTGGCATGGCCCAGTTTGGCTGTTCTGATGTTCTGTTTGGTTTCTGTTCTTGTCCCCTCTGGGCAATAGAGAACGAACCCACATACCAAAGGGGACAGAAAGTGGCCTGTGAGAGGCTAGTGTAGGTAAGGAAAGAGCCTTGTTTATGTGTCCCTGATGGTCTAGTGGTTAGGATTCAGCACTTTCACTTCTGAGGCCTGGGTTCAATTCCCAGTCAGGGAAACCAGCCTCAGTTTTCACCTGACATCTGCCAAGTCATTCATCTTACCTAATTGTTACAGCAGCTGTGACCCAAGAGGTTCACTCAGGGCCCCTTTCCCACCTCTCCCTCACTGCCAAGACAGCACCTGCCATTTTCACAAGCCCTTCAGAAGGGGCAGAGCTGGGTGACTCAAACTGCCCCTCCCCTCTCCCATGTGGGCAGCCCTGCAGGAAGCTCTGTGGCACACACAGCACTAGCCCAGCGCAGTGTCAGGTCGGCACAAGATCCATTGGTTCAGTTTGGCTGTTGAAGGAGACAACCCAGAACTGGCTCCAGCCCCCACTCAGTAACCTGGGGAAATGACCCACCAGGCCTGGGCCCCTCAGAGAGGCAACGATTCCCCACTGGCCAGGGCAGAGCCTCCCTCTGACTCAGTCATGGAGCCTTCTCCCCCTGGACCTGCCTCCCCTTCACTCAGCTCTCACTGCTCGGTGCTGCCAGGGAGGGGCCTCACTGCGAGAGCCGCCTGGGCAGGTTCCTGCCACAGAGACACGTCCCAGAGCAGGACGGATGCTCAGACCGACACTGAGTGTTGCTCAGCGCTGGGGTGAGACAGGGAAGGACAAAAGGGTCTAACGGCGCCTGCAGCCTTTCAGAACAGCCCCCGGCCCCACCCCAAGTACCAACCCTGCTCAGGATCCCTAAGGGCACTGACACAGACTCCCTGGCACAGGACAATCCCAGGCCTCGGTTCTGCCAGCCAGCGGTTTACCCTCTTCTGTTTCCTGTCAGCTCCCTAAAACACCTCACAACGGTAGATGAGGGTGAGTAGGAATATACCCAGCTGGGCTGTAGAGCGGCTGTTAGGTGGGGAAAGAGAGGTGCTCCCGCCGCCTCCCCGAGCAACTCACACATTTAAGAAAACTGCAGGTGAACATTTTTACACACTTGTCATGATGGCCAAGTGGTCTAAGGCGCCAGACTCCAGGTTATGTCTTTCCCTCAGTTGGGTGTTCTGGTCTCTGAATGGAGGTGTGGGTTCAAATCCCACTCCTGACATGTCTTCCTTTTTATATCTAGAGAAGTGACCTCATTTCAATGACTCCCCTGACATTGCAGGAGCCCTTGCTCAGCATTTCTCTGAGGCTGCATCTACACAGCAGCGTTCCTTGGGCATAACGGCCATTACACTGCAATAACAATGGGAGCGTCTACACAGCGATTCCATTATTTCGACTTCTGTAACGCTCCATCCAGACCAGTGGCCTGAGGATCCAGGAGGTTTCCAGGCTGCAGACAGACAAGCCCACAGGCAAAGACAAAGTGGAGTCATTGGGTCTTCAGCCCAGCAGGGTCTCTGTGTGGCTCCCAGACCTTTTGTTTCCCGTTTCCAGGGGCCCAGATTCAGCAACACTCACAGACCCCACAGCAGGGGGCTGGTTTGATGCTTCACCCCTTGGCCCAGCAACGAGCCCCCAAACTTCCCCTGTTCTAAGAGCCTGGTTTGCTGTGAATTTTGTGTGGCAGGAGACATCAGGCCTGGGCATTGGGATTATCTGCCAGTTCCTCTGGCCCTGGGCTTTGCCGTCTTTACATCTGTGATGGCCGAGTGGTCAAGCTGTTGGACTAGAAATCCAATAGGGTTTCCCTGAAAAAGTTCTAAGCCTGCTCATAGCGAGGCCTGTGCTTTGGTCAGTCCCCCTGCTAGTGTAACTCTTCTGCCAGGTAGTGCTGGCAGCAGCCAGGGCTGGGTTTGATGTCTAGGGGTTTCTCTTCATTCATCTCACACAAAACTGGCTTGAGCCCCCACCCAGCAGCCTGGGAAATCCACCCGGGCACCTCGGGGAGGCGATGCTTCCCCACTTGCCAGCACAGAGTCTGAATGTAGAATAGAAACTTTGAATGAAAGAGGGTGAGAAGTAACGTGGCATTCGCCTGGGAAAATACCACAAGCAGGGCTCAGAACCAACCCACAAATAAGTCTCGGCTCAAGTGGCTTGAGCAGTGTCCTTTGCCAGCAATGTAAGTCCAGCAATGTACGTGTCCCATTCACATGCCCAAACTTTCTCTGTACCCCACTCACAGTTGCTGCCCTTGCTCAGGGCAGATAAGAGCTCAGGCGTGATTTTCAGAGTTTACCTCCCACTCTTGGAGGGAGTGGGCATAGGAGGCATCTCACCCACTCCGCTGGCCACCTGCCACTGCTCCTACAGGCCATCCACCAACTACCTGCTCTTGCCCCTACCCTTCATCCTGCTGGCTGCTTGCTCCTGCCAGCTGCTGCTTCTATGATCGTGATCGGTCTGGCTCTGGGCTAACCCCAGTGATTTCTACTCTTTGTCAGTTTCCTTGGTGATTTCAGCTCTTGGCCCTCCACGTAGGCTGGACAAAAGTTTCCAGCCCCCACTGGAATAATATTTCAAAATAACAAAGAGATTCCTTAAGGAGTCTGTTTTAGGTCTATCCTTAGAATGGGTAGTGGGGGAGGGAGAGACAGAATGAACCCGTCTCATAGCTCATGGCTGGAGGACATGTGGCCTGCTGGTTCACGCTCGTTCCCCCACACCCAGAGTCCACTCCACTTGAGTCTGGAAGGGGAAGGCTCGTCCATCCCAGACTTTTTTCAATGACAGTGTCTCTCCTGCAAGCACTGGTGTCATATTTTACAATTCCTACAGTTAGAGATAAAATGGTTTGTGATCCCACAACAGCCAAATTAGTTACAATACTCCACATTCCATTCTCACAACCGATCCTCCATCAAGCCCATAGCACTGGCTGAACTGGATTTACATAGCCACAGCCCGGATTCCTTTCCCAGCCCAGAATGAGCTGCATTTCCATATCAACAGTTGATTATCTTGCAGGGCTACACAACTGAAGGAGTGTCCCCACAGCTAGGACTGCTCTCCCCTTTCAGCTGGCTGTATTGGAAACAGTGTTTGAGACCCTGTTTACTTCTGCAGTGCAGATATACCCTGAGTGAGTGGGGATGATACAGGACGAGCAGCTCAAACAGGCCAAAGGGTTGGCCAGGGGCAGGACATGAGCCCTGCAAGGCAGCAGTGACATCATAAGCGCCTTGTGCAGCACCTCAGCTCATTGGTTGGGAAGCAGTGACCTCACAGAGGGTCCAAGGCAACAGCCAGGTGAGACAGGGGCAATCTGAGAATACACAGTACAGGGTGTTTGAGCTGCTCCCCATGAAAAGCGGTGAGAGGGGGCCCTTGGCTGTGGGACCCACTTGTGCCTGTTGCTCAGGATTAAATAAGATCTCCCCCAGGAGGTTGCCTGTTCTCTTTCCACCTTGCATTGGCTGGGAATCAAATCAAGCCAGGGGCAGCAAACGCTAGGCACTGTCAGTGTCTGGGCCACAGATAAAGACCCTGTTGGAGCTGTGGTCCCAGGAGGAGTCTCTGCAGTCCATGCAGAGGAATGTGGACATTTATGGCCGAATGGCCAATTGTCTTACACAGAAAAGCCACCTCCTTCCTACCCCCACATCCTAGACCAAGTCAGAGCCAAGGCCAAGGAATTGCAGCAGGGGTATGTGAAGGAAGCTCACTGTGAAATCAGACCAGAGACGGACACTGTCAGTAAACACTCATATCAGAAAAGCTCCTCTGGATGCTGGGCCCACCAGAGCCGTGTGCCGCTGCCATTTGCCTGCTCCGTGGACGTCTTCCCATTGCAGAGCGCGCGCCGAGCCAGACTGTGACTAGACAGCCCGTCTCTGGGCACCCAGGGGCTACGTCGACACTGCAGGCTTCTTGCTCAAGAATGGCCGTTCTTGCGCATAAACATGAGGAGCATCTACATTGCACACAAGTTCTTAAGCAACTAAATTTACAGCAAAACATAGGAAAAGAGGGCTTCTTTGGCAAGAGTTAGTCCTCTCCCCATGAGGAATAAACCCTCTTGTGCAAGAGCTCTTGCACAAAAATGTAGTATGAACGGGCAACAGGCTTTTTTTGTGCAAGAAATCCCTATGGCTAAAATGGCCATCAGAGATTTCTTGCACAAGAGAGCCTGCACACTGCCACGGACATTCTTGCAGAAAAGCACATGGCAGTGTGGACGTGCTCTTGCACAAGTCATTTTGCGCAAGAACTCTTGCACAAAACAGTTCTTGTGTAAGAAGCCTGAGGGGTAGATGTAGCCAGGGGGTGTTTGGGTTTGTTACCAGCACTGAGCTTTGTACAACAGCCCAGGAAACATTGTGAAAAGCCAAAACCTTCCTGCCCTGGGTGTCCCTGGCCAGCCAGCAAGAGGCACAAAGGTTTCTGCTAGTGCTGGCTTTGGGTAGGTTGAAACAAACCCTTGCAGATGAGATGGCCGAGTGGTTAAGGGGATGGACTGCTAATCTGTTGTGCTCTGCACGCATGGGTTCAAATCCCATTCTCATTGGGATCCTGCAACCCTTCCTCTTGCTTCTCCCAGATCTCTCTTCAGTTCAGTGCCAGCCCCTCCTGCAACCCTGCAGGTCCTTGTGATGTCACTGCTGCCTTGCAGGCTCATGTCCTGCCCCAGGCCAGCCCCTTGGCATGTGTGAGCTGCTCCTCCTCTTCCCCCATCACTCAGGGCTGGCTCTAGGGCTCAAGCAGGGAACATCAGAGGCTGCTCAGGGGGCCACATTGCTAGGCCAGGGGCCCTCCTGTGGGGCTGCTGTACAGACACAGCCATAGAATCTCAGGAGGCTGCAGCGGTGGGAGACACTTCCCTGGTTTCAAGAGGGAGACAGGACTTCCAGGCCCATGTCTCTGAGCCAGCTACAGATTGAGGGCATGTGCACCTGTTTTTGTGTGAGCCCCTATGGTGCCCATTGGCTCATGCTGGGGGGTGGAGGGTCCCCAGGCCCCATAGCTCCTCCTGGGGAGGGGTAGAGGAACCCCTGGTCCAGTATTTCCTTCTGTGGAGAAGTAGAGGGACCCCATCCCCTATAGCTTCTGCCGGGGGGGACCCTGACCCCTCATCTCCTGACGCTGTTTCAGTTTTTCCCTGGTGGATGCTCCAGACATGAGGGATGCCAGCGCACTGGCCCAGCCTGGGCCGGCAGTGATGGTTTTTACACATGCAGGGAAATGCCCCGGCTTCTCCCCCTCACTGAGCTGCTGCCTCTCCGGGAGGTGGATGAACTGCGGGTGCGGGACAGCTCCCTGCCAGCAGGGACAGCAGCCAAGGCACCAAATATCGCTGGGTCTGCAGCCAGTGTTGGGAACTGGGCAGGGAACAGGAGGCTTTTGTGTCACACACGCCTCAGGTAGGACGGACCCTCACTGAGCCCAGACTGTGACTGGTCCTAGCCAGGAATGTGTCTGGGGCTGGTTTGTGACACTCTAAGGCCGTGTCTACACTGGGCGTAAGAGCGACGCTGCCGCGGTCGATGTTCCGGGCTCTAGGGAAGACCGGCTGATTGGAACTGAGCTGTGCAGAGTCTTGTAAAGGGAACCGCAACTTCTCTGGAGATTTGCTGAGTTTTATATGAGGGTTTATCAGAAGGGACGTTGTGGGCTCTGGAACAAGGTGGGTGAGGGCAGGAAAACTGCACCCAGGTGGGGGAATTAGCTCAAGTGGTAGAGCGCTTGCTTTGCATGTGAGAGGCAGTGGGATCGATACCCACATTCTCCAGTGATAGTCATTTGCTCCTTTTTATCACACACAGAGTGAGCCAGGGGCTAAGTGCTTCCAGGGGCTCCTTCCCTCTTCCCATAAGGCAACGGGCTGGTTTCCGCAGTGCATGGGGTGTCCCGTTTGCCTCACAGGGAGCAGTTCCCAGGCTAAACGTCAGGCAGGCAAAGTCCAGCCTGTAACACCCAGTGGAGGGGATTCGCCTGCCAGGGGAGGGCAGGAACAGACCAGCCCTTGGGAGCTTGGTTGCCAGCTGCTTAGCACATCTGGACACAGAAGAATCCCAAGACTTGGTTCTGCCAGGCTCCAGTTTCCCCTCTTCTGTTTCTTTTCAGCTCCCTGCAAACTGCCTCCCAGCTGTGGGTGAGGCTGAGTGTGTGTCCATCTCCGCCTCAGGCCAAGTGTTCGCATGTTTCATATCGAAGGAAACTCCTCCTCCCTTTTTTCCTGCCTACCTTTCCTGAACAATCTGAACCCTTCTGTGTGAAAATTCCAGTCCTGTATTATCCCACCAAGCCCCTGTGATACCAACTTCTTCCTGCTCATTACCCATAGTCCTGTGTGTCTGTACCAGCATCTAAGACACAGATTAGATTTTGCTTCCCAGTGGTCCCTTGTCCCTCCTTTATCTCTGCAGTTACAGCCCCTGCTCCCTCCCATTTCTGGCCCATCCCCCAGGTGTCCATGTTGTTCACTTACCTGTGGGCTTTGGGCACCTGCCCCCATCAAACCTAGTTTAAAGCCTCCTCACTAGGTTAGCCAGTCTGCACCCAAATACTCTTCCCTTCCTCCACAGGTGAACCCCGTCCCTGCTGAGCAGCCCTTCCTGCAACAGCATCCCATGGGCAAGGAAGCCAAAGCCCCCTGCCCACAGAGCTGTAGCTTTCTGTGCCCAGGGTTCCAGATACCACCTGGGCTCGATGGCTGGAGGGAAGTGGGGAATGGCTGCACTTTGGGAGTCAAAAGAGTTGTCTGGAAACATAAAGAGCCATTTTAAAGAGAGTTTGGAGGTGGGCACCATGGCTTAGCTGGCTAAAGCACCTGCCTTATAAACAGGAGATCCTGGGTTCAACTCCCAGTGGTGCCTTGTTGTGCCTTGTTGTAACCTTTGCTCACATTTACTTATGCCCTTCTGGAACACAGAAGAGGCCTCCCCTGGCCACCCATGGAACTGCTGGTTCAGGAAAAGGCTGATTGGGGAGGAGTGTTGGGAAGAAGGAAACCACAAGCCTGGAGTGAATGCAGAGGCTGCTGTGCCTGGCACCGGCAAGGCAGGGCTCTGACTGCAATTGCTGGGATAGGAGAGCCAGCGCCAAGTGCCCTTTTGATTCCCTGCAGGGTGTTAGCACCTAGAGAGCAACCTCTGCAGCCATATAGAGTGAGGATATGTGGGCATCAGGTGTTTCTTTCTTTTGGTTTCCTTCTTTCTAACACTGCTTTTACCTTTTTACTCAGGATCTGTGCACACCCTGATCAGCCCCCCCCCTGCTGGCTCATTCTCTCCCCCTCCCTGCGCTTTTTTCCTGGCACCACCAGCCCTGCTTTCACCAGCCAGTAACACCCCCCCCCCCATAGTTTAGACTTACTGAACAGCTACAGGCCTTCCAATGGGGTTATAGGAAAACCACATGGTCACCCAGCACATTTCCAGGGTAGCAACATCAGGATCCATGAGCACAGACAAAGGAAGGTAAATGCAACTGTGAAGGGACTCGAACCCTCCATCTTCTGATCCGAAGTCAGACGCCTTATCCATTAGGCCACACAGTCTTGACTTACAGAAGATTGGACTTCTTGCAATGTGTGGGTAGGGAAAAGTCTCCCTAGTCCAGTGGTCCCCAACGTTTTGGGGCTGCCGGGTGCCTGGGGGCGGGGCCGCTCACGTACCACACGTCCGGGGGGGGGGACCGCTCATGGGCCACATGCCTGGATGCGGGGCCAAGCATGTGCCACGCTCTCGGGGCTGGCACCGGCGTGTGCCACAACCCCGGGGCAGGGCCGCCCATGTTCCTGGGCCTGGCACCTGCCACACGCCCAGGAGTGGAGCCAGCCCAGATTGCTCCCCGGGCGCACATAAATGGCCCAGCGGGCACCATTCTCTGAAGAACAGTTGTGTGTTTTTGTGGTATAGTGGTTATCACATGCAAAAGGTTCCTGGTTCAAAACCAGGCACAAACACAGGGTCTTCTCTTATTGCTGCTCCCCTGGGTGCCCGGGTAAGTGCAGCTCCTCCTGCCTGGGATAAGCCCAACTCCCATGCAACAGAGGGGGGTGACATCAGCTGAGAATGCCCCTTGGTGGCAGCCTGGGGAAGCCAGAGGGGTCAGGCCAGGCACCTGATGGACACTTGTGTCTCAGCCTCCCCTGCCCTCGGAAGCAGGTGTATGGGGCCAGCTCCTCCTGCTGCTTCCCTTGTGTGACTTGCCCAAGGAGGAAGTGAGGCAGGAATGGGGCAGAGGAGGGAGGCCAAGCTGAGTGGGGCAGGACAAAAGCTCAACAACTCAGTGGGACTCAGTAGGGTGAGCAGAGACCCCCCCCTTGTTCTGCCAAAGCCTGTGGGTGGGGCTGGCTGTGGGGAGGCAGAGCCCTGTGCCTGTCTCAGGGCATCCCCCAGGAGCCTCCTTGCAGCCCAGGAGAAGAAGGGGGCTCTGGGTGGAAGGAAAACAAGCAAAGCTGGTCCCAGTGGGCCTGGGCCAGGGCTCCAGTTTGACCCAGCTGAGTCACAGGTGCCTTGTGTAGGTCCCATGGTCTAAGAGGCAGCACTAAGGACTCTGAGTCAACCCTCTATCTATGCTGCACCTACACTTGAAATAAGATGTTACATCAGGGCTCTGTACACTACAGAGACAACGGTTTAGTCCAGAGAACACAGCTGCTGAATTTTTTTCAGAAGAGCAGACGTGCGTTTTTAGTGCCTCTGTGAACCTCATTTTATGAAGAAGAAGGGATGTTACAAAAAAAGTTTTTTTTCCCACATCTCGCCCAGTGTAAACAGGCCAAATGTTGGAAAAGCTTCTTCCAGAAAAAGCTATGCAAACTTAGGGTTCACGATTTACCTAGCTTCTTCAGAAGAACAGTGTAGTGTAGACATAGCTTGAGTGATGCACAGCACTGGTAGGTGACATGGAGGGACAAAAGGGTCTGGTGGCACCTGCAGCCTTTCAGAGCAGCCCTTGCCTCCCCCCTCGCTGGGGTCTCCTGGGAACTGTCTGGACTAAAGCCCATCCTGCTGTCAGCCTAAGGATTTCCTGTTCTGAAAAAGCTGCTCTGGAAATGAGGAAGCAGCTAAAGTGACACTGGCAGGATTTGAACCCAAAACCTTTGAATGACTGACACATGTTGAGCACTAACGATTAGAAGTCCAACAAACTTTCTGGTACAAGAGCCTCTTCCACAACAATAGAAGCTCATTAGATATGCAAATGAGGCTCACCCACTCCCTTGGCCACTAGCTACTGCTTCTACCGGCCGCCCACCTGCCAGCCAGCCACTCCCTCCAGCCACCCCATCCATGCTGCTGTGGGTGCCAGTGTCTCACCACACTGTGAAATCAGACGAGAGATGGACACTGTCAGTAAACACTCATATCGGAAACGCTCCTCTGGATGCTGGGCCCCCCAGAGCCTGCTCCGTGGACGTCTTCCCATTGCAGAGCGCGCGCCGAGCCAGACTGTGACTAGACAGCCCCTCTCTGGGCACCTAGGGGCTTCCTCTACACTGCAGGCTTCTTGCTCAAGAATGGCCGTTCTTGTGCAAAAACTTGAGGAACATCTACACTGCATGCGCGTTCTTGAGCAATTAAATTTATGGCAAAATGTAGGAAAAGAGGGCTTGCTGGGCAAGAGTTATTCCTCTCCCCATGAGGAATAAACTCTCTTGTGCAAGAACTCGTGCACAAGAAGGTAGTATGAATGTGCAACAGGGTTTTTTTGTGCAAGAAATCCCTCTGGCTAAAATGGCCATCAGAGATTTCTTGCACAAGAGAGTGTGCACACTGCCACGGACATTCTTGCGCAAAAGCACATGGCAGTGTGGACATGCTATTGCACAAAATATTTTGTGCAAGAACTCTTGCACAAAACAGTTCTTGTGTAAGAAGCCTGAGGGGTAGAAGTAGCCAGGGGGTGTTTGGGTTTGTTACCAGCACTGAGCTTTGTACAACAGCCCAGGGAACATTGTGAAAAGCCAAAACCTTCCCGCCCTGGGTGTCCTTGGCCAGCCAGCGAGTGGCACAAAGGTTCCTGGCAGTGATGGCTTTGGGTAATTGGTGACAAATCCCAGCAGCTCAGGTGAGGTGGCCGGGTGGTTAAGGTGATGGACTGCTAATCCATTGTGTTCTGCATGCATGGGTTCAAATCCCATCCTCATTGAATGTTTGTAGCCCTTCCTCTTGCTTCTCCCAGATCTCTCTTCAGTTCAGTGCCAGCCCCTCCTGTAACCCTGCCTGTCCCAGCCCTTCCCACTGCAGCCTGGGAAAAGGGGAAATCTCCACAGAGACACTCCCAGCTGGGACCCTCAATCCCTTCTGCCCTCAAGGGGAAACCTCACAAAGGAGATTCCAGGCAGCCAGGCCATGGGGGTCTCTGAGATGCCCCAGCCCTGCAGCCTGTCCCACCTGGCTGTTGCCATGGACCCTCTGTGAGGTCACTGCCTCCCAGCCAATGAGCTGAGGTGCTGCACAAGGCCCTTGTGATGTCACTGCTGCCTCCCAGGGCTAATGTCCTGCCCCTGACCAGCCCCTTGGCATGTGTGAGCTGCTCCCCCTCTGCCCCCGTCACTCAGGGCTGGTTCTGGGGCTCAAGCAGGGAACATCAGAGGCTGCTCAGGGGGCCACATGCCCTCAAGGTCACCTTTTAAATGTCAGGGCAAGCCAGGATCTATCCCGTCCCTTCCCCAAGACCCCAACCCTTTGCTGAGCCCCTGCCCTCCCCAAACCTTTGCATGGACTATCCATTGCTAGTGGACACTCATCACTAATGACATAATTACAGCTGGGGAGAACAGTTTAATTTAAATTATTACATACATTAAGCATTCGAACTGTCTCATGTTAGTTGATCAAATTTCATTTTAAATAAAGGAAAACATTACGGCCAGCACAAAAATTTTCGGTGTTGCTTTATGTGTGGCAGGGGTGGGGAACCTTTTTTGGTTGGAGCCACTGACCCACCGAAAAATCAGGGGCCACAAAAGTGAGAAACAAAAAAAACTCTTCAAAAGGCCCTCAGCAGTTCCATGGGTGGCCAGGGGAGGCCTCTTCTGTGCCCCAGAAGGGCATAAGTAAATGTGAGCAAAGGCTGCAACAAGGCACTCCCAGTAATTTAACCCAGGATCTCCTGTTTAGTAGGCAAGTGCTTTAGGCAGCTAAGCTATGGTGCCCTATTCAGAGCCACCTGTAAACTGTTCTACTGTACGGCCCCAGACAACACCATTGTCTCGCAAAGTTCGGCCATTCCCCATTTCCCTCCTGCCTTCCCACCCTGGCGGTGTCTGGCTCCCTGGGCACAGAAGGTTATAGCTCAGTGGGCAGAAGCTCTAGCATACACATCTCCCCCAGCTGGCATTGTAGAGTTGCCTTTGTAGGGTTTTGGGTGGGACAAATGCAGCAAACTTTGATTATCTGGCTTGTAAACCCCTTGGTGTCAGGGTTTAGGTTGGAGTCCCAGGTAGGAGCCCGGCCTCCTTCAGTTTGGTCTCTTCCTGAGGGCACAAAACTGACAACAGAGAATTCCTTTGCCCTGCAGCAATCTCTGTTGGCCAAAGGGTTAGCAACCGAATATTTGCCCAAGTTTAAGTGCAGCAGCAGAAGAGGGCATTAAGCATCTTTCTGTGGTGTGGTGTAGTGGTTAGCACATTTGCCTAACATACGGCAGGTCCCTGCTTCAAAGCCTCACACAAACATGGTGTCTTGTCTTATTGCTGTTCCCCTTAATGCTCACAAGGCAGTTACAGGGCCTGTTCTCTGGTGCACTGGTGGATGGAATGTGTGCTGGCTTTCAGGAGCATGTGGGAGACAGCTAAACAGGTTAGGCTGAGATGGGAGGCACTGGGGCTGAGACTTCTCAGTGGTGCCTTGCCTGGGACCAGGTCGCTGCAGACACACAGGGTGTGTCTAGACTACCTAGTTTTGTCGACAAAAGTGGACTTTTGTCAACAAAACTATACCAGCGTCTACACTACCGCTGAGTTCTGTAGACATAACGTCGACAGAACTCAGCAGTTTTGTCGACGCTGGTATACCTCATTTTACGAGGCATAACACCTTCTGTCGGCAGAACTCTGTCGACAGAAGGTGTTATTGCCTGTAACGTTGCGTCCAGACTACGGAGTTCTGTCGACAAAGCAGCTTGCTTTGTCGACAGAACTCAATGTGTCTGGACGCTCTTTGTCGACAGAAGTTTTGTCGACAAAATGCGGTAGTCTAGACGTACCCACAGTCCAGGGCCCACCCTGGAAGTACCACTTCTGTGGCTTTGCAACTTTGGGGCAGTGTGGGAGTCCCCTTTGCTGCAAGGGGACATAAATCCACATAACGTCCCGCCTCATGCCGACCCCAGCCATCCCATCAACTTCCTTTGACACCCTCTCTTGTTCCTGCTCCCTCTATCCTGGCCAGACACCCAACCTTGCTCCTTCATCCACCTTCCTTCTGCTCCCTTTCTCCTGGTCACACACGGCTCCTTGTTGCTTCTCAAGCTAGGCCCTGCAAGGAGCCACCAGGCAGGAACCTGCCCTTGGAGCTCGGCTTGCACCGGAACCGGCAGTTTCCCACCACGTCTCCCTTGAGAAGAGGTGACTTGTTCTCCTTCCTTCTTACCTTACATCTCTGTTCCCTTCAAAGCTCTCCTCTGCCTCGGGACCCGCCTCCTCAGGGCGCTGCCCCTCTGCCACTGGGCTGGAAGCGGGAGATTCCACAGTCTCTGCACTTGGGCTGAGAAGTCTCACTGGGACTCGTCTGTTGATGGGTTAGTCAGCCCGATGGCCAACTGTACGGCCCCAGACAACACCATTGTCTCGCAAAGTTCGGCAAGAAGAATTTTTTTCTCCTACTCAAGATCCCGAGTGACAGAATGAAACTGGTAAGTAACCAAATTAAAAATAAACCAAAAGGAAGCATTTTTGCACCAAGTGGAACTCCTTGCCAGAGGATGTTGTGAAGGTGAAATCTATAATGTCCAAAAAAGAAGTGGATAATTTAATGCAGAAAAGGTCAATCAATGCAGAATCTGAGCCCCTGCATCTGGGCAACAGCAAACAAAAGGTCTGGGGGCCACATAGTCTCTCCCTTCGGGGGGGGGCTGTTAGTCTGTAGCTGTGACACATGAAAAACCAACAAATGGTCCTAGAATGATAGAATCCTGCCTTGTGTCCATGTTTGCTGTCCCAGAGAGCTGCCCCATGGCTATCGGATTTTGCCCGGTTTATGTGTATTGGTACCAGAAAACATTAAGGGTTTGTATTCTTTTAAAGCAGGCACATACAACAGAAATCCAGGATGCAATAGAACTGGAGAGGTAACTGTTTCTATTGAAGGGAGATTTCCCAAGGGGGCACTTGGGTTTGAACCAAAGATCACGTGATCTGCACTCAAACACTCTACCACTGAGCTATACCCCCACACAAAACACATGCCTGCAGCCCATGTTACGCAGTGGGCAGGGAACAAGAGGCTTTTGTGTGACACATCTGAGGTGGGACAGACCCCTCACTGACCCCAGATTATGATGGACCCTAACAAGGAATTTGTCCTGAACACAGCAGAGCTCGGTCAGGACAGAGGTTCTGTCCACACAGAAAAGTTATTTTAGAATAATGGCCGTTTAGAATAACAATGCCAAAGTCTGTGCAGCAATTCCGTTAATGGGAAATAATCTGAAGTAACAGACGGGTTATTCCAACTTCTGCAAACCTCACTCTACGAGGAATAACGCCTGTTCCCAATTAGCTATTTCAGAATAATGCGCGTGGAGATGCTCCACTTCCGCTATTTCAAAATGCCCCATCCCTAGGCCCATTCTAAGTTATTTCTCCCAGGGCTCTAAATCAGTAGCTCATCTGCATTAGGGGAGCCTGACTCGGACTATTCTGAGGTTTCCCTGCAGTGTAGACGTGCTGGTTCGAAATAAGCTATTTTGGAATCACTATTCGAGACCAGCTTATTCCAAAATCAATGTGCCGTGTAGACGTAGCCAGAGAGTCCTGAGAGGTGAAGCTGTTGGTGGGAAGCCAGGAGAGGAGAGGCCAGTCTGAGACCTGAGTGTCCCAGGTCCCCACCAAAAGCTGTATATGTAAGTCCCATGGTGTAAGGGGCAGGACTTGCAATCTGAGTTCAAGTCTCTGTGGGACCTGCTGGGCTGGTTGCTGTGAGCTCCTCGTGCTCTGTGGGTTTTACATTCCTTGTGCTGAGGTTCCCCAGGGGCAGTTTTACTCCTGTGCTGGGTGTCTGAGGCCCAATGGAGCTTGGTCCCCAGACTGATCAGACTTGTGCTCAGGTGCCTGATGCTCTCCCAGCTGTAGGGCAGGTCACCTGCTCAGCCCACGCTGGAGGCAGCCAGACAGTGTGAGCTGAACAGAGGGTTTGGGTGGGGAGGAGGGTTGTATATTGGGGGAAGGGTCCTGAGTCCTTGCTCCCAGCCACGTGCCTTGGCACAAAGACCAATGGTCCCTGCACAAAGTGCATTGTGGGAATAAGAGTTGGGGCGGCAGGAAAGGGGCCGGCCCCTCAGCACCAGTGAGAAGGCAGGAGAAGATGGGAGTAAATCCTGTTACCTCTCGTGTGCAAAGGGAGCACTAGCCCCTCTCCCATCACTCCACCAGGCCCAGCAGCTCCGTGCCCCACTGGGTGGGGTTTTTCAGAGACCAGGGAGGAAGAGGGAGGGGTCTCTGGATGCTCAGAGCCCCCGACTCTGCCTGTGAGAAGAAGGAAGGAGAACACCACAGACACTGAGGAATGTGGCTATTGGTCCCACTGCCTCTCACGTGCTAAGCGAGGGCTCTGCCACCGGAGCTAATTCCCCCGGCTCTGAGCAGTTTTCCTGCCCCACCCACCACGGGTGGGCTACACGGGGCCAAATATCGGAAAAATCTCTTCCTCAAAAAGGATCAGCAGATTTGCATTTTTTCTGCAGGAGGGGATGTTGGGGAGAGCACAGTCTAGGTGTAGTCTAGACTCAGAGGCGATGGGACAGAGTTTCATGTAATAATGACAGGGGTGCAGAAAGCAAGAAGAATTTTTTTTCTCCAACTCAAGATCTTGGGTGACAGAATGAAACTGGTAAGTAGCCAAATTAAAAATAAATTAAAAAGAAGCATTTTTGCACCCAGTGGAACTCCTTGCCACAGGATGTTGTGAAGGTGAAATCTACATGAAGGTCCAAAACAGAACTCGATAATTTAATGCAGGGAAGGTCAATCAGTGGCATTTAACCAGGATGGACAGGGCAGGTGTCCCTAGCTGGTGTATTCTAGAAGCTAGGAATGGGCAACAAGAGGGATCACTTAACAATTGTCTGTCCCGAGGATTCCCACTGGGCAATGAAATTGGCTGCTGTTGTGAGACAGGATCCTGGGCTAGTTGGGCAAGTGGCATGGCCCAGTCTGGCTGTTCTGATGTTCTGTTTGGTTTCTGTTCTTGTCCCCTCTGGGCAATAGAGAACAAACCCACATACCAAAGGGGACAGAAAGTGGCCTGTGAGAGGCTAGTGCAGGTAAGGAAAGACCCCATGTGCAGGTGTCCCTGACGGTCTAGTGGTTAGTATTCAGCACTTTCACTGCTGAGGCCTGGGTTCAATTCCCAGTCAGGGAAACCAGCCTCAGTTTTCATATGACAACTGCCTGCTCATTCATCTTACCTCATTGTTACAGCAGCTGTGACCCGAGAGGTTCACTCAGGGCCCCTTTCCCACCTCTCCCTCACTGCCAAGACAGCACCTGCCATTTTCACAAGCCCTTCAGAAGGGACAGAGCTGGTGACTCAAACTGCCCCTCCCCTCTCCCATGTGGGCAGCCCTGCAGGAAGCTCTGTGGCACACACAGCACTAGCCCAGCGCAGTGTCAGGTCGGCACAAGATCCATTGGTTCAGTTTGGTTGTTGAAGGCGACAACCCAGAACTGGCTCCAGCCCCCACTCAGTAACCTGGGGAAATGACCCACCAGGCCTGGGCCCCTCGGAGAGGCAACGATTCCCCACTGGCCAGGGCAGAGCCTCCCTCTGACACAGTCATGGAGCCTTCTCCCCCTGGTCCTGCCTCCCCCTTCACTCAGCTCTCACTGCTCGGTGCTGCCAGGGAGGGGCCTCACTGCGAGAGCCGCGTGGGCAGGTTCCTGCCACAGAGACACGTCCCAGAGCAGGACGGATGCTCAGACCGACACTGAGTGTTGCTCAGCGCTGGGGTGAGACAGGGAAGGACAAAAGGGTCTAACGGCGCCTGCAGCCTTTCAGAACAGCCCCCGGCCCCACCCCCACGTACCAGCCTTTCCCTCCACCTTTGCTGGGTTCTGCTGGGAACTGTCTTGACTCAGGCCTCCCCAGTGACAGCCTAAGGCTGGCCAGGGCTCATTAAGGAGCTGTGGGGCTGGGTGGGGAAAGCACGGAGGGCTGGCTACAAATGGAGTAGCGGTTCGCATGGCAGCCGGCCAAGGAGTTAGGCTGGGTTTGTGGATGTTCTTTACTGCTCCCGTCTCTGTTCTCTGACTCGCCCCTTTCCCGACCCCTGGCCCTGCCCGGCTCTGACTCCTGCCTGGCTGCCTCCCGCATGAGCTGAGCTCAGGGGCTGGGCTGGTGACCTGCTCCACTGACACCTCCCGTCAGTCTGCTCTGTCACTCAGGGAGCAGCTGAGCAATTGTCCCCTTGAGTGGCATTCTCAGCCAGCCAATCAGCTTTGTGAGGAGTTCATGGAGGCGGGGCAAAGAGATCTCTTGTTAGGCCAGCAAGGAAGCAGCCAAGGCCCCACCCCCAGGGAGCCGGCTGGAGACCATGTGGAGGGAGCCGCTGCCTCTCCCCTGTGTAGCCGGCACTTTCCCAGGGGGGAAACTCTGCTCCCTGGGGCCTGTCTCCATCGCTTCTGTCACCGCCAGGTAATGGGAGAGTGCGTGGACTCCCCAAGGGGCGCACGGTGAGAGACAGGGGGCTGGCGGCTCAGGGAGGGGCGGTCCCAGGAGGCAGAGGGCACCTGTGACTCTCGGCTGGCAGCTGACACTCTGCTCCTCGCTTCCCTCCCGCTGCTTCACCTCTCAGGGCTTTTTTCTCCTTCCCTGTCCATAGCAGGCAGCTACACAAAGGCAAGTCACCAAACCAGACACCCCTGTGGCCAGCATGGGGCTTGCACCCACGTCCTGGGTGTTATTAGCATCAAGCTCTAAACAGCTGAGCCAGCAGCCCACGAGGGGCCCTTTGGGAAAGACCCCACAGGCAGCTGCAGGGACGTCTCTGCCGCTGCCACGAGCTCGTCTCTGATGGGGCCACGGGCGACTCACTGAGATGTGGGCTGGCTAGTGCAGAAGTCAGAGGAGCAGGAGCCTGGGTGGGTTCAGGGGGGCCTTGAGCAGGAGCAGGTTCGGGGGAGGGGCTGCTGGGCTACTGAAGCAGGTGACCAGTGGTTGGCAGCAGCTCTGTGGGCTGGGCACAGGGTCCCAGTCTCCTGGACATACGGAGCCTTGGGGCAGCCACTGCAGCAGCAGGAATTTGGACATCAGGTCACCCCATTGGGGACAATGGAGGGAAGAGAAGAGTTTTGCCTACTCTTGGAGAAAGCCAGCCAGGTCAAGGCCCTTTTAGCTACTGGGTCTGTGCAGGCTGGAGCCTCCTCCTACCAATTCTCTGGCCTGAGTCCTGCAAAGCTCTCAGCCTTTTGCCTGTTTCTGCTTCTCTATCCATAGCAGGCAGCTAAAGGAAGGGAAGTCACCAAACCAAACACCCCTGTGGCCAGCATGGGGTTTGAACCCATGACCTTGGCGCTATTAGCGCCACACTCTAAAGCATGTGTTTGACAGGGACAGAAGTAGTCACCACAACAAACAACAGTGTGGCTAATATGGCACTTGAACCTGTGACCTTGGCATTATTAGCACCACACGCTAACCAACTGAGCTAGCCAGCCTTCGAGAGTTGCGCTCACAAATGGCCCTTTCAGAAAGGCACCTCCAGCAGCTGACGGGATGTTTCTGCAGCTGCTGAGGGATCCTCTCTGACAGGTCCACTAGCGACTCACTGTGATGTGGCTCACTACCCCAGCTGGTTTGAGGTTTGGTCATGGTGGCTGGCGGCCGGCATGGCGCGCTGAGACCCAGGGCAAAGAGGTCGTCAGAATCTCTTGCTGCCAGCACCTTGCCTCCCAGCCTCTTCCCTGTCAGCAGCAGCCGCAGCCCCTTTCAGCCAGTGGGTCAGCCTGTGAAGAGAGGCAGGAATGGGGCCAAGTAGCGAGTCAGGCTGAGGGGGGCAGGCAAAGCTCATCTTGCCTTGCAGGGCCACTAGCAACAGCTTTTCTCTTGTGTGCTGCTGAGGAGAAAAATGCCGAGAGAGAGACAAGAAAGACCAATTTAGAAAAGTGTTTAGAGGGGGGTGCCTGTTAGTGCCAGGGGAGCAAGAGGCAGAGCCTGGCAGCTGCTGGGGACCACACAAGAGAAAGCAGCCAGCTCCAGGCAGGTTAAGTTTTAGGGCCCAGCCCATCTCAGCCAGGCAGACCATAGCATCAGACTGAGCTCCAGGGGGCATCTGACACCCAGCAGGAGGCACAGAACTCTTTCTCTGGGGAGCCTGTAAACAAGGAGCCCAAAGCTCATAGAGTGGGAGGGTTTTGCAGTAACCAGCCCAGCCCCAGCAAGTCCCACTGAGATTTGAACTCAGCTCACAGGATTCAGAGTCCTAAGTGCTGCCCCTTACACCATGGTACCTACAGGAGCCAGCAGTGACTCAATTAGGCTGAACTGGAGCCGCAGCTCATGCCCACTGGGACCAGCTTTGCTTGTTTTCCTTCCGCCCAGAGCCCCCTTCTTCTCCTGAGCTGCAAGGAGCATCCCTGGGACGCCCTGAGACAGACACAGGGCTCTGCCTCCCCATTATCAGCCCCACCCAACCCAACCGGCTTTGGCAAAACAAAGGGGGGGGAGGGGCTAGCTAGACGACTCCCTTCTTACACACTTCAAAATGTCCATCCTTCAATAGGCCAAGACTGTGTGACCTAAAAGCTAAGGCCTCTGAGTCCCTTTGCAGTTGTGTTGACTGTGCTTGTGGGCCCTGGTATCTTATACTTGGAAAGGTTCTGTAACAATATGGATCCATAGGAAGCCTCTAGCTATTCAGCAGATATAAACTAAAACCTTCTGCAGGCAGAGTGGCAGCAATTAACTGTTGAGCCAGGGCTTGCATTCCATCTAAATGGCATTTCAATAGGGTCATGCTAGGCTGTGAGAAGGGGGTTGGATCCTAATGACACCCACTGTCGACAAGTAAAAAACAGATCTCAGGGTGGGTGGAGAAAACTTAGTTAACAGCATTTGTCTGGCAAAAAACTGCTTAGCAATAGTTGTGTTTGTGCAGTCGGCATTCTTTGATTATCATCCTCACTTTCCTATTGTTTGTCTGTGTGATCACTGCCTGGTTTGTAACTGTTTCTGTCTGCTGTATCATTAATTTTGCTGGGGGAAAATCAACAAAGGCGGTGAAGTATGATTGGTTAGGTAAATCATAATAGTATGTTATCTTTGGTTAGTAAAATTATACTAAAATAATTGGTTAAACAGGACTAAATTTTCACTATATAAACTGGGTCCAAGAAGGAGACCAGGGAGAAGAAGGAAAAGGGGAAAAGAGAAGAGGAAGAAGGAGGGAAAGGGAAAGGAAGGAAGAAGACCAAGAAGAAGGAGGGAAGACCTGGAAGCAGAACTTACCTCCGTGGCAGCCTCAGACCAGAGCAGCCAGGACCCCTCTGCATGATGGTTGAAATGGTTTGCTGTGTGAATTCTGTGGCAGGTGATGTCAGGCCTGGGCACTGAGATTATTTACCAGTTTCCCTGAGTTACTAGCACACAGAGCTGTGATGGCCGAGTGGTTAAGGCGTTGGACTTGAAATCCACTAAGGTTTCCCTGTGCAGGTTCAAATCCTGCTCACAGCGAGGCCTGTGTTTTGACCACACCCCTTCCTAGGCCAGCAAGATACCCAAACTCTGAGACCCCTGAGAAGAACGTGCCTGTCCCATCAGAAGGGACACCTGGGCTATGTCTACACTTGCAGCTCCTTGCATGAGTAATATGCAAATGAGGCTAAGTGTGGAATATTGATGAGCCTCATTTGCATAGCTAATGAGCCACCATTTTTTTCCAAAGAGACTCTTGCACAAGAAGGAGCTTCTACACTGACCCTTCTTGCACAAGAATAACCCTCTTGCGCAATGCCGTTACACCTATTACTTTTCACTAAACACTGTTATCAGACTACCCGGTGCACATTCCTACCTTCCTTTGTGCACATAACATACATGGGGCTCTAATTACTGGCCACCTGCCTTTCACACAGATCATTGATCCTTGTGACTTTCAGGTACATTGACAGGGCAGCTGTTTGAACATGGGGGCTACGTCTAGACTGGCCACATAAGACAGAATAGGCATGCAAAGCAGGCAAGTCAGAATAGGAAATCCGCGGGGGATTTAAATATATCCCGCGAGATTTAAATAAACATGTCCGCCGCTTTTTTTCCGGGTTGGGGAAAAGCCGGAAAAGAATGTCTAGACTGGCGCGATCCTCCGGAATAAAGCCCTTTTCCGGAGGATCTCTTATTCCTACTGGTCTGGCAAAGGTTTGTGAATGGTTTGTCTGTCGATGGTATAAACACAAAGGCTGGAAACACTGGCCTGATCCCTGGGGGCTGGCCGAATGCAAGGCAGGGAAAACACTGGGTGAAGGGGGGGGGGGGTATTTTCCCCACCAGGCTTTTGTCCCTCGGAATCCCTGGGGATGTTGGGTTTTGTCTTGTTTGGTTTCCCTTTTCCCTGCTTCCCTCCTCACTGGGGGGGAGGGGGTGGCTCTCTCACCCTCTTGGTGGGAAGCCCTGGTACAGGGATGGGATGGGCAGATGCTCTGAGAGCGAATCCCTGGGCTGTTTGGGGAGAGAACTTTCTCATGTCTACTTTCCCCAATGCCACCAGGTTGGCCAAGCGGTTAAGGTGTTGGACTTAGGATCCAATGGGCATTTGTCTCTGTGGGTTCAAACCCCACTCCTGATAGCTTTCCTTCTTTGGCGAGACACTGACCTGGATGGTGTTTAGTCCTGCTGTGAGGTGGGGGTGGGGACTGGACTTTGTCTCTGAAGGTCCCATGGGCTATATCTGCACCAGCAGGTTCTTGTGCAAGAGCACATGCATGCTGCTGTATGTGAGCTGTGCTTCTGTGCAAGAGCATCCATGGCAGTGTGGACACTCTCTTGTGCAAGAAACCCCTGTCCTGAGCTCTTGTGCAAGAAGACTAACACCTGCTAGAAAAGAGAAGAGCTCTTGCACAAGAAGCCCTTTCTTACTACACTTTACTATAAAACTTCTTGCACAAGAGCAAGTGGGCAGTGTGGCCCTTCTTGTGCAATAACCCACCAGTGTGGACACAGTGTTCCAGTTCTAGTCCCAGTTCTGATTGGCTGAGCAGAGGCCAGTCACAGGGAGGAGACTCAGGACTTCCTTGTTCTCCTTAAGTCCCAGCAAATGAGCCAGAACCAATCGTCTGCTCGGGGAATTGTTCTGCTTCTTGCCAGTGCTTGTCTCTGAGCAGCTCCTGAGTCTCTCTGTGTCCCGGTGCTTCTAACCCACTGGCTGAGCCATCCCTAGGCTGGGCTGTGGGGCTGTAGCGCCTTTGAAACACTTTATATGGATCTGTCAGGGTCTGATCTGAGGGTGAGCTTCAGCATCAGGCTTCTGGGTCCTGTTCTTCAATCCCCACCCCACTCAGCTGCCCACCCCCAGCCTCTTCCAGCACAGCCTGCCCCACCCCCTCCCCACAGGGCTTCTACAGGGGCCTCTGTCCCAGGGGGAATGGGGAGCCCCTGCCCCTGGCACCCACCCACCGTGCTGCTGCTCCCACCAGAGCAGAGGATTCACCCGGCACAAGTAAGTGCCTCTGCCCCCCCTGACCCCGGCTGTTGGGTTCCCTCCTGTTTAGCTGCCTGGCCCCAGGTAAGGTCACGTGAGACCTTTCCTCCCACCCAGACACTGCCCTGCCCCCCAGCAATCCCCCCCCCCCCCCCGGAGCTTGCTTTGACACCCTCCCTTGTTCCTGCTCCTTCATCCATGTTCTTTCTGGACATGCGCATGCACAGCACTGCTTGGCGCTTCTGAAGCTGGGCCCTGCAAGGAGGAACCAGCCCTTGGAGCTGGGCTTGCACCGGATCTGGTAGTTTCCCACCACATCTCACCTGGGAAGAGGTGACTTGTTCTCTTTCCTTCTTACCTTACGTCTCCGTTCCCTTCAAAGGTCTCCGCTGCCTCGGGACCCGCCTCCTCAGGGCGCTGCCCCTCTGCCACTGGGCTGGGAGTGGGAGACTCCACAGTCTCTGCACTTGGGCTGAGAAGTCTCACTGGGACTCGTCTGTTGATGGCGTTAGTCAGCCCGATGGCCAGCCGGATCCATTCTGTAGCGCTGCCCGAGAGGGAGCTTTACAAGTGCCCAGTGGCCGTTGGTATTTTCTGGGGCTCTGTGTAGGGGATTGGTCTTGGCCATCTTTTCCACGGGAAATGCCTCTTCTTTGGAACAGCAGCTCCCAGGAGTTCATGGAACTTCTTCTTCTCAGCTTGGGAAGGGAACAACTAAGGGACAATGGGACAGAGTTTTATGGCATTTAACCAGGATGGACAGGGAAGGTGTCCCTACCTGGTATATTGTAGAAACTGGGAATGGGTGACAGGAGGGATCACTTAACAATTGTCTGTCCTGAGGATTTCCACTGGGCAATGGAATTGGCTGCTGTTGTGAGACAGGATCCTGGGCTAGTTGGGCAACTGGCATGGCCCAGTCTGGCTGCTTTGATGTTCTGTTTGGTTTCTGTTCTTGTCCCCTCTGGGCAATGGAAAATGGACCCATGTCCTGAAGGGGACAAAAAATTTCCTGTGAAATACCAATGTAGGTAAGGGAAAAGGCCTCTTCATGTGTCCCTGATGGTCTAGTGGTTAGGATTCAGCACTTTCACTGCTGAGGCCTGGGTTCAATTCCCAGTCAGGGAAATCAGCCTCAATTCTCACATGATAACTGCCCACTCATTCATCTTACCTCATTGTTACAGCAGCTGTGACCCAAGAGGTTCACTCAGGGCCCCTTTCCCACCTCTCCCTCACTGCCAAGACAGCACCTGCCATTTTCACAAGCCCTTCAGAAGGGGCAGAGCTGGTGACTCAAACTGCCCCTCCCCTCTCCCATGTGGGCAGCCCTGCAGGAAGCTCTGTGGCACACACAGCACTAGCCCAGCGCAGTGTCAGGTCGGCACAAGATCCATTGGTTCAGTTTGGTTGTTGAAGGAGACAACCCAGAACTGGCTCCAGCCCCCACTCAGTAACCTGGGGAAATGACCCACCAGGCCTGGGCCCCTCGGAGAGGCAACGATTCCCCACTGGCCAGGGCAGAGCCTCCCTCTCACACAGTCATGGAGCCTTCTCCCCCTGGTCCTGCCTCCCCCACTTCACTCAGCTCTCACTGCTCGGTGCTGCCAGGGAGGGGCCTCCCTGCGAGAGCCGCCTGGGCAGGTTCCTGCCACAGAGACACGTCCCAGAGCAGGACGGATGCTCAGACCGACACTGAGTGTTGCTCAGCGCTGGGGTGAGACAGGGAAGGAGAAAAGGGTCTAACGGCGCCTGCAGCCTTTCAGAACAGCCCCCGGCCCCACCCCCACGTCCCAGCTCTTCCCTCTCCCTGTGCTGGGCACTACCTGGACTCAGGCCTCCCCGGTGTCAGCCTAAGGGCTCTGGGGAGACATGGTAGCTTTGGGGCTGGGCTGCTGCACAGCTTAGGGCAGGGGTGGGCAATGACTTTTGATGTGGAACCACTCCCAGGGCTTCACTTTTCCATGCTATTAATGGAAGAGGAGGGGGTCTGGGATGCAGGTTGGTGCAGACAGGAGCTTGGGGCAGAGGACTGGGGTGCAGGAACAATTGCAGGAGGTTGGGTTGTGACCTGGGGCAGAGGATTGGGGTGCAGGATCTGGAAGGGGTGAGGGTTCAGGACGGGGGCAGAGGGTTTGGTTTACGTGGGGTACCAGTGGGTGGGGGAAGGGAGGGGCTGGGGTGCCAGAGGCAGGCTCTGGCTGGGAGACTTACCTGGCTCACTCCCGGCCAGCAGCCCAGCACATTTCTCAGGCAGCTACTTCCCTGCCCCCACACAGGCTCTCAACCTCCGTTAGCCAATAAGCTGAGGGGCTGCAAAAGGCCCTTGTGATGTCACTGCCACACCCACCCCTGCCCTCCAGGGCTAATGTCCTGCCCCAGGCAGCCCCTTTGCCTGGCTGAGCTGCTCCCAGGGGTGAAAGTGACACATTTCTTACAGGGACTGTTCTATTGGGCACCACCCCTTGGGCTGGGGAAGGCTCAAGGCAGGAAGTTGGGGGAGGGGTTGTGATAGGACAGTACCTGTAAGAAATTACAGTGTGGAGTGGAGTGTGGGAGACTCAAGGTAGGTACTTGGGGAGCGTGTCAGTGGGGGGTGGGGCTCAGGGCAGGGGTGAGGATGTGGGAGTCAGGGCACAGGATTAGGGATGTGAGGGTGCTTGGGGCTGGGACTGTGTGTGTGTGTTGAGGGGATCAATGGGACTAGATTCCCAGCTCCCTCTGCTCTGGGATCCCTGAGGCCCTTTAACACACAAGGGCTTTCTCTGCAGTGCACTGAGGAGAGGAACCCCTGAGCCAGTGATGCCGCTTTGCCCAGGTTGGCAGGGACAGGAAGCAGGCCGGGTGCCCAATAACCCCAGACAGATGTGCACATCTGCATGTGAGCAGCAGCTGTTGTGGGGCTCTAGAAATCTCCCTCTAGATCTAATTCCCCACGTGCCAGGCACCAGTCAAAGCCAGGGCTCCGGGGTCTCAAGCAGAACCCTGCGGGGGGGGGGGGGATACGTGTCTATTTGAGGCAAGTTCCTCACTCCCACATCCCAGACACGTACTGTGGCAGAAAGACCAATGGTCCCTGCACAAAGTGTGTCTCAGGGATAAGCGTTAGCCCCGGGAACAAGCATCGCCCTGCAGAAGAGACACCCCTGGTCTGGAGCCAACAAGCCCAGGAGACACCCAGCTCAGGATCCCCAGGCGCACTGACACAGACTCCCTGGCACAGGAGAATCCCAAGCCTCAGTTCTACCGGCCAGAGTTTTCTCCTCTTCTCTTTCTTGTCAGCTCCCTGCAAAACACCTCACAACGGTAGATGAGGGTGAGTGGGGATAAACCCAGCTGTGCTGTAGAGCAGCTGTTAGGTGGGGAAAGAGAGGTGCTCCCGCCGCCTCCCCGAGCAACTCACACATGTAAGAAAACTGCCATTGGAGGTAGCTGCATGGTAGTTAGGATGGCTGAGTGGTCTAAGGCGCCAGACTCAAGGACTTGTCTTTCCCTTAGTTAGGTGTTCTGGTCTCCAAATGGAGGTGTGGGTTCAAATCCCACTCCTAACACATCGTCTCTTTCATGTCTAGAGAGGTGACCTCATTTCTCCTGACATTGTAGGAGCCCTTGCTCCTCCCACATGCTCATGAAAGCATTTTTCTGAGGCTGCATCTACACAGCAGGGTTCCTTGGGCATAACGGCCATTATACTGCAATAACAATGGGAGTGTCTACACAGAAATTTCATTATTCCAATGTCTGTAACGCTCCATTCAGACCTGTGGTCTGAGGAGCCAGGAGGTTTCCAGGCTGCAGACAGACAAGCCCACAGGCAAAGACAAAGCAAAGTCCCAGCCACTTCCTGCTCAGCCCAGCGGGGTCTCTGTGTGGCCCCCAGACCTTTCGTTTGCCTTTCCCCAGGTGCAGGGGCCCAGATTCAGCAACACTCACAGGCCCCACAGGAGGAGGCTGGTTTCCTGCTTTACCCCACGGCCCAGCAATGAGCCCACAGACTCCCCCTGTGCTCTGGAAGCCAGGTTTGCTGTGTGAATTGTGTGGGGGTAGGTAACATCAGGCCTGGGCACTGGGATTATTTACCAGTTTCCCTGGGGGGCCTGCTGTTTTCACAGCACAAATATCTTTCCCATCACCCCTTAGTCATCCCTTTCCCAAGCTGAGAAGAAGAAGTTCCATGAACTCCTGGGAGCTGCTGTTCCAAAGAAGAGGCATTTCCCGTGGAGAAGATGGCCAAGCCCAATCCGCTACACAGAGCCCCAGAAAATACCAATGGACACTGGGCACTTGTAAAGCTCCCTCTCAGGCAGCGCTACGGAATGGATCCGGCTGGCCATTGGGTTGACTAACGCCATCCACAGACGAGTCCCCGTGAGACTTCTCAGCCCAAGTGCAGAGACTGTGCAGTCTCCCACTCCCAGCCCAGTGGCAGAGGGGCAGCGCCCTGAGGAGGCGGGTCCCGAGCAGCAGAGACCTTTGAAGGGAGCGGAGACGTAAGATCAGAAGGAAGGGGAACAAGTCACCTCTTCTCAGGTGAGATGTGGTGGGAAACTACCAGTTCCGGTGCAAGCCAAGCTCCAAGGGCTGGTTCCTGCCCTGGTGGCTCCTTGCAGGGCCTGGCTTGAGAAGTGCCAAGGAGCCGTGTGTGGCCAGGAGAAAGGGTGGAGAAGGAACGTGGATGAAGGATCAGGGTGGGGGAGCAGGAAGAAGGGAGGGTGTCAAAGGAAGCTGGGGGTGCTGGGTGAGCTGGGGGGGAAGAAAGCAAGGGGAACGGGGTGGCTGGGGTCTGGGCATGAGGCAGGACATTATGTGGCTTTGTGTCCACTTGCACCAAAGGCCACAGCCACACTGCCCTGAAGGTGCACAGCATTGGCACTTCCAGGGTGGGTCCTGGACTGTGTGGCTGCAATGACCTGGTCCCAGATAAGGTACCGCTGAGACGTCTCAGCCCCAGCCCTGCATCCTCCTATCTCAGCCTAACCTGCTGAGCTGTCTCCCACATGCTCCTGAAAGCCAGCACACAGGCCACCCATCCCTGCACCAGGAGGCAGGCCTTAGAACTGCCTTGTGGGCACCCAGGGGAAGTGCAATAATAGAAGATGCTGTGTTTCTGCCTGGCTTTGAACCAGGGACCTTTTGCATGTTAAGCAAATGTGATAAACCCTACACCACAGAAACACACTGAACAGTATTTTCTGCTGCACTTAAACTTGGGCAAATATTCGGTTGCTAACCCTTTGGCCAACAGAGATTGCTGCAGGGCAAAGGAATTCTCTGTTGTCAGTTTTGTGCCCTCAGGAAGGGACCAAACTGAAGGAGGCCGGGCCCCCACCTGGGGACTCCAACCTAAACCCTGAGGCCAAGGGGTTTACAAGCCAGAGAATCAAAGTTTGCTCCATTTCTCCCTCCCCCAGCCCTGTAGAACCTCAAAGGCAACTCTACAGTCCCAGCGGCTGGGGGAGATGTGCATGTTAGAGCCTCTGCCCACTGAGCTGTCGCCTTCTGTGCCCAGGGAGCCAGACACCGCCAGGGTGGGAAGGCAGAAGGGAAATGGGGAATGGCCGAACTTTGCGAGACAATGGTGTTGTCTGGGACCGTACATAGAACAGTTTAGAGGTGGGTCTGAGTAGGGCACCGTGGCTTAGCTGGCTAAAGCACTTGGCTAATAAACAGCAGCTCCTGAGTTCAGTTACCATTGGTGCCTTGTTGCAGCTTTTGCTCACATTTACTTAAGCCCTTCTGGGACACAGAAGAGGTCTCCTCTGGCCACCCATGGTACCACTGGTTCAGGAAAAGTGCTTTAGCCAACTAAGCCATGGTGCCCTCTTCCACAGTTTCTTTAAAATGGTTCTTTATGTTTCCAGACAACACTTTTGACTCCCAAAGTGCAGCCGTTCCCCACTTCCCTCCAGCCATGGAGTCCAGGCAGTTTCTGGCCTCCTGGGCACAGAAAGCTACAGCTCCGTGGGCAGGGGGCTTTGGCTTCCTTGCCCATGGGATGCCGTTGCAGGAAGGGCTGCTCAGCAGGGGTGGGGTTCACCTGTCAAGGAAAGGAAGAGTATTTGGGTGCAGACTGGCTAACCTAGTGAGGAGGCTTTAAACTAGGTTTGATGGGGGCAAAGCCCACAGGTAAATGACTCACATGGACACCTGGGAGATGGGCCAGAAATGGGAGAGAGCAGGGGCTGTAACCACAGAGATAAATGAGGGACGAGGGACCACTGGGAAGCAAAATCTAATCTGTGTCTTAGATGCTCATATAGACACATGGAAACGATGGGTAATGAGCAGGAAGAAGTTGGTATCACAGGGACTTGGTGGGATAATACACTTTATTGAAATTTTGGCACAGAAGGGTAGAGCTTGCTCGGGAAGGACTGGCAGGAAAAAGGGAGGAGGAGTTTCCTTCGATATGAAACATGAGAACACTTGGCCTGAGGCAGAGATGGACACAGGAGACTTGTCAGGAGTCTCTGGGTGAGGTTAAAGGGGTAAAACCCCAGGGTGATGTCACACTAGGCATCTATTCCAGACACCTCCCCAGGCAGAAGAGGTGCCTGAGGCTTTTTAAACAATTAACAAAATCATCCAAAGTGCAGCTGGTTTCTCACACTCAGCATCACCCACAGCTGGCAGGCAGTTTGCAGGGAGCTGAAAAGAAACAGAAGAGGGGAAACTGGAGCCTGGCAGAACCAAGTCTTGAACCAAGTCTTGGGATTCTTCTGTGTCCAGATGTGCTAAGCAGCTGGCAGCCAAGCTCCCAAGTGCTGGTCTGTTCCCGCCCTCCCCAGGCAGGTGAATCCCCTCCGCTGGGTGTTACAGGCTGGACTTTGCCTGCCTGACTTTAGCCAGGGAACTGCTCCCTGTGAGGCAAACATGACACCCTCTGCCCTGCGGAAACCAGCCCCTTGCCTTATGGAAGAGGGAAAGAGCCCCTGGAAGCACTTAGCCCCTGGCTGGCTCTGCCTGTGGAAAAGAGGAAGCAGCAAACATCTATCACTGGAGAATGTGGGTATCGATCCCACTGCCGCTTGCATGCAAAGCAAGCGCTCTACCACTTGAGCTAATTCCCCTGCCTGTTAGTAGCTTTTCCTGTCCCACCCACCTTATTCCAGAGCTCACAACGTCCCTTCTGATAAACCCTCATCTAAAACTCAGCATATATCCAGAGAAGTTGCGGTTCCCTTTACAAGACTCTGCACAGCTCAGTTCCAATCAGCCGGTCTTCCCTAGAGCCCGGAACATCGACCGCGGCAGCGTCGCTCTTACGCCCAGTGTAGACACGGCCTGAGAGTGTCACAAACCAGCCCCGGACACATTCCTGGCTAGGACCAGTCACAGTCTGGGCTCAGTGAGGGTCCGTCCTACCTGAGACGTGTGTGACACAAAAGCCTCCTGTTCCCTGCCCAGTTCCCAACACTGGCTGCAGACCCAGCGATATTTGGTGCCTTGGCTGCTGTCCCTGCTGGCAGGGAGCTGTCCCGCACCTGCAGTTCATCCACCTCCCGGAGAGGCAGCAGCTCTGTGAGGGGGAGAAGCCGGGGCATTTCGCTGCATGTGTAAAAACCATCACTGCCGGCCCAGGCTGGACCAGTGTGCTGGCATCCCTCATGTCTGGAGCATCTGCCAGGGAAAAACTGAAACAGCGTCAGGAGATGAGGGGTCAGGGTCCCCCCCGGCAGAAGCTATAGGGGATGGGGTCCCTCTACTTCTCCACAGCAGGAAATACTGGACCAGGGGTTCCTCTACCCCTCCCCAGGAGGAGCTATGGGGCCTGGGGACCCTCCACCCCCCAGCAGGAGCCAATGGGCACCATAGGGGCTCACACAAAAACAGGTGCACATGCCCTCAATATCGGTGCCCAGGGCAAAACTCGCTCCGCTCCTGGAACGGGAATAGCAACTAGCAGTGAGGCCCCTCCCTGGCAGCACCGTGTCAGACGGTTTCTTCTTGGCCTAGTGCCTCCTGAATGCTGGGAGCAGCTGCCTGGTCCGAGGGGCTGCAGTTCCCTAGAGAGAGGGGCTGGGGCCGGTGGCTGCAGAAAAACCCTTCTGCTGTGTCTGTGGCTGAGCAGCACAAAGGAAGATACAAGATCCCTGGGGGGGTCTTTGCTGGATGAACGTGTCTGAGGAAAGATGCTGGAAGCGCAACAGACACACAAAAGGGGCGCGAGGGACAGTTTGAGTCACACACACGGCAGGGGGCGCAGCTCAGCCAGGGACCTTATCCACTCACAGAGCTTCCCAGCTTCTCCACCCCCCAAACCCCACCAGGCAAACCAAGTAACTAACCGCCCACTACTCTGGAGTCGCTGCCTCTCATGGGCCTTCTCGTCCTCCGGCTCCGCTTTGTCTCCAGACAGACCCTGCTCTGCTACAGTCACCTCCCTCTGGCTGTCACTCCTGGGCCTTCTAGGGCAAAATTTGCTGTTTCATTTTGATGCGTGGGCTTTTAGCACTCAGATCTGCACCTAACACCAGCATTGGCTGGTCAGTTTCTGTAGAGAATCCTTGCCAATTGTGTCAGAGAATAGAAGAAAGTAAATTCGTTGTCACTGAGAGTAAACTGTCACCCCAAGTGGGACTTGAACCCACAAACCCTTGCTTAGGAGGCCAATGCCTTGTCTATTAAGCCACTGGGGTACACAGGAAAGACTCCCAGAGACAGAAATTCACCTTCTAAATGTCCCTTCTTCAACTTTTAGCTCCTGATTAAGCCCCTTTGAAGAAGCCAGATACACAGGAAGGGCTGATCACACCCCTCTGAAAATCAGCTTTCCATGGGTATCAGCAGCTGGCTCCAAGTCATGGGCCTTGACGTCTCGTCTCCCTCTTGAAACCAGGGAAGTGTCTCCCACCGCTGCAGCCTCCTGATGCTCTATGGCCGTGTCTGTACAGCAGGGACAGCAACACTCACAGCCCCACAGGAGGGTCCCTGGCCTAGCAATGTGGCCCCCTGAGCAGCCTCTGATGTTCCCTGCTTGAGCCCCAGAACCAGCCCTGAGTGACGGGGGCAGAGGGGGAGCAGCTCACACATGCCAAGGGGCTGGCCAGAGGCAGGACATGAGCCTGCAAGGCAGCAGTGACATCACAAGGAACTTTTATAGCACCTCAGCTCATTGGCTGGGAGGCAGTGACCTCACAGAGGGACCATGGCAACAGCCAGGTGGGACAGGCTGCAGGGCTGGGGCATCTCAGAGACCCCCATGGCCTGGCTGCCTGGAATCTCCTTTGTGAGGTTTCCCCTTGAGGGCAGAAGGGATTGAGGGTCCCAGCTGGGAGTGTCTCTGTGGAGATTTCCCCTTTCCCCAGGCTGCAGTGGGAGGGGCTGAGGCAGGCAGGGGCACAGGAGGGGCTGGCACTGAAATGAAGAGAGATCTGGGAGAAGCAAAATGGCTGGGGTGTGATTATGTCATTAGTGGCAAGTGTCCATTAGTAACCAAGGTTTAGGGAGGGCAGGACACCTCATCTGAGCTGCTGGGATTGGTTACCAATTACCCAAAGCCAGCACTGCCAGGAACCTTTGTGCCACTCGCTGGCTGGCCGGGGACACCCAGGGCTGGAAGGTTTTGGCTTTTCAGAATGTTCCCTGGGCTGTTGTACAAAGCTCAGTGCTCGTAACAAACCCAAACACCCCCTGGCTACATCTACCCTGCAGGTTTCTTACACAAGAACTGTTTTGTGCAAGAGTTCTTGTGCAAAATGTCTTGTGCAAGAGCACGTGCACACTGCCATGTGCTTTTGGGCAAGTATGTCTGTGGCAGTGTGCATGCTCTCTTGTGCAAGAAAGCTCTGATGGCCATTTTAGTCATAGGGGTTTCTTGCAGAAATAAACCCTGTTGCCCATTCATACTACCTTCTTGTGCAAGAGCTCTTGCACAAGAGGGTTTATTCCTCATGGGGAGAGGAATAACTCTTGCCCAAGAAGCCCTCTTTTCCTACGTTTTGCCATAAACTTAGTTACTCAAGAACATGCGTGCATTGTAGATGCTCCTCAAGTTTTTGTGCAGGAATGGCCATTATTGGCCCATGGGTGCCCAGAGACGGGCTGTCTAGTCAAAGTCTGGCTCGGCGCGCTCTGCAATGGGAAGATGTCCATGGAACAGGCAGATGGCAGCGGCACACGGTTCTGGTGGGCCCAGCATCGACAGGAGCGTTTCCGATATGAGTGTTTACTGACAGTGTCCGTCTCTGATCTGATTTCACAGTGAGCTTCCCTCACATACCCCTGCCGCAATTCCTTGACCTTGGCTCTGACTTGGTCTAGGATGCGGGGGTAGGAGGGAGGTGGCCTTTCTTTGTAAGACCATTGGCCATTCGGCATAAATGTCCACATTCCTCCGCATGGACTGCAGGGCCTGCAGAGACTCCTCCTTGGACCACAGCTCCAAGAGGGTCTTTATCTGTCGCCCAGACAATGACAGTGCCTGGCGTTTGCTGCCCCTTGCTTGATTTCATTCCCAGCCAATGCAAGGTGGGAAGGGAACAGGCGACCTCCTGGGGGAGATCTTATTTAACTCTGAACAACAGGCACAAGTGGGTCCCACAGCCAAGGGCTCCCTCTCACCGCTTTTCGTGGGGAGCAGCTCAAACACCCTGTACTGTGTATTCTCAGATTGCCCCTGTCCCACCGGGCTGTTGTCTTGGACCCTCTGTGAGGTCAATGCCTCCTAACCAATGAGCTGAGGTGCTGCACAAGGCCCTTGTGATGTCACTGCTGCCTTGCAGGACTCATGTCCTGCTCCTGGCCAACCCTTTGGCCTGTTTGAGCTGCTCCCCCTGTATCACCCCCACTCACTCAGGGTACGTCTGCACTGCAGAAGTAAACAGGGTCTCAACCACTGTTTCCAATACAGCCAGCTGAAAGGGGAGAGCAGTCCTAGCTGTGGGGACACTCCTTCAGTTGTTTAGCCCTGCAAGATACTCAACTGTTGATATGGAAATACAGCTCATGCTGGGCTGCAAAAGGAATCCGGGCTGTGGCTATGTAAATCCAGTTCAGCCAGTGCTGTAGGCCTGATGGAGGATCGGTTGTGAGAATGGAATGTGGAGTATTGTAACTAATTTGGCTGTGGTGGGGTCACAAACCATTTTATCTCTAACTGTGGGAATTGTAAAATATGACACCAATGCTTGCAGGAGAGACACTGTCATTGAAAAAAGTCTGGGATGGACGAGCCTTCCCCTTCCAGACTCAAGTGGAGTGGACTCTGGGTGTGGGGGGAAGGAGCGTGAACCAGCAGCCCACATGTCCTCCAGCCATGAGCTATGAGACTGGTTCATTCTGTCTCTCCCTCCCCCACTGCCCATTCTAAGGATAGACCTAAAACAGACTCCTTAAGGAATCTCTTTGTTATTTTGAAATATTATTCCAGTGGGGGCTGGAAACTTTTGTCCAGCCTAGGTGGGGGACAAGAGCTGAAATCACCAAGGAAACTGAAAAAGAGCAGAAATCACTGGGGTTTAGCCCAGAGCCAGACCGATCCCGATCGAAGAAGCAGCAGCTGGCAGGAGCAAGCAGCCAGCAGGGTGAATGGTAGGGTCAAGAGCAGGTAGTTGGTGGGTGGCCAGTAGGAGCAGTGGCAGGTGGCCAGCAGGGTAGCTGGTGGGAGTAGCTGGCGGCAAGCCAGTAGGAGCAGTGGCAGGTGGCCAGCGGAGTGGGTGAGATGCCTCCTATGCCCACTCCCTCCAAGAGTGGGAGGTGAACTCTGAAAATCACGCCTGAGCTCTTATCTGCCCTGAGCAAGGGCAGCAACTGTGGATGGGGTAAGGAGGAAGTCTGGGCACGTGAATGGGACATGTACATTGCTGGACTTACATTGCTGGCAAAGGACACTGCTCAAGCCACTTGAGCCGAGACTTATTTGTGGGTTGGTTCTGAACCCTGCTTGTGGTATTTTCCCAGGCGAATGCCACGTTACTTCTCACCCTCTTTCATTCAAAGTTTCTTTTCTACATTCAGACTCTGTGCTGGCGAGTGGGGAAGTGTGTGTGTGTGGATTTCCCAGGCTGCTGGGTGGGGGCTCAAGCCACTTTTGTGTGAGATGAATGAAGAGAAACCCCTAGACATCAAACCCAGCCCTGGCTGCTGCCAGCACTACCTGGCAGAAGAGATACACTAGCAGGGGGACTGACCAAAGCAAAGGCCTCGCTATGAGCAGGCTTAGAACTTTTTCAGGGAAACCCTATTGGATTTCTAGTCCAACACCATGACCACTTGGCCACCACAGATGTGAAGACAGCAAAGCCCCAGGGCCAGGGGAACTGGCAGATAATCCCAATGCCCAGGCCTGATGTCACCTGCTACATAAAATTCACACAGAAAACCGGGCTCTTAAAACAGGGGAAGTTTGGGGCTTGTTGCTGGGCCGTGGGGTGAAGCATTAAACCAGCCCCCTGCTGTGGGGCCTGTGAGTGTTGCTGAATGTTTGCCCCTGGAAATGGGAAACAAAAGGTCTGGGAGCCACACAGAGACCCTGCTGGGCTGAAGTCCCAACGACTCCACTTTGTCTTTGCCTGTGGGCTTGTCTGTCTGCAGCCTGGAAACCTCCTGGCTCCTCAGACCACTGGTCTGGATGGAGCATTACAGAAGTCAGAATAATGGAATTGCTGTGTAGACGCTCCCATTGTTATTGCAGTGTAATGGCCGTTATTGCCAAGGAACGCTGCTGTGTAGATGCAGCCTCAGAGAAATGCTGAGCAAGGGCTCCTGCAATGTCAGAGGAGTCATTGAAATGAGGTCACTTCTCTAGATATAAGAAGGAAGCCATGTCAGGAGTGGGATTTGAACCCACACCAACATTCAGAGACGAGAACACCCCACTGAGGAAAGACAGAACCTTGAGTCTGGCACCTTAGACCACTCGGCCATCCTGACAACTGTACAAAGTTTTTCAACCGCAGTTTTCTTACATGTGTGAGTTGCTCAGGGAGGCGGCGGGAGCACCTCTCTTTCCCCACCTAACAGCTGCTCTACAGCACAGCTGGGTTTATCCCCACTCACCCTCATCTACCGTTGTGAGGTATTTTACAGGGAGCTGACAGGAAACAGAAGAGGGTAAACCGCTGGCTGGCAGAACCGAGGCCTGGGATTGTCCTGTGCCAGGGAGTCTGTGTCAGTGCCCTTGGGGATCCTGAGCAGGGTTGGTACTTGGGGTGGGGCCGGGGGCTGTTCTGAAAGGCTGCTGGCACCGTTAGACCCTTTTGTCCTTCCCTGTCTCACCCCAGCGCTGAGCAACACTCAGTGTCGGTCTGAGCATCCGTCCTGCTCTGGGACGTGTCTCTGTGGCAGGAACCTGCCCAGGCGGCTCTCGCAGTGAGGCCCCTCCCTGGCAGCACCGAGCAGTGAGAGCTGAGTGAAGGGGGAGGCAGGACCAGGGGGAGAAGGCTCCGTGACTGTGTCAGAGGGAGGCTCTGCCCTGGCCAGGGGGGAATCGTTGCCTCTCCGAGGGGCCCAGGCCTGGTGGGTCATTTCCCCAGGTTACTGAGTGGGGGCTGGAGCCAGTTCTGGGTTGTCTCCTTCAACAACCAAACTGAACCAATGGATCTTGTGCCGACCTGACACTGCGCTGGGCTAGTGCTGTGTGTGCCACAGAGCTTCCTGCAGGGCTGCCCACGTGGGAGAGGGGAGGGGCAGTTTGAGTCACCCAGTTCTGCCCCTTCTGAAGGGCTTGTGAAAATGGCAGGTGCTGTCTTGGCAGTGAGGGAGAGGTGGGACAGGGGCCCTGAGTGAACCTCTTGGGTCACAGCTGCTGTAACAATGAGGTAAGATGAATGAGTGGGCAGATGAAAACTGAGGTTGGTTTCTCTGACTGGGAATTGAACCCAAACCTCAGCAGTGAAAGTGCTGAATCCTAACCACTAGACCAGGGGTCTCCAAACTACGGCCCGCGGGCTGGATGCGGCCCGTGAGGCCCTCTCATCCAGCCCGTGGAGACCTTTTTGTCTGGCCCCGCCTTCTTCCGCGTGCACCAACCGGAGCCAATCAGGCGGAGGGTGGCTGCGGCGGTGGAAGGAGAGAGCTTGAGTCCGAGCATTGGTGTCAGCAGGAGAAACGGATTCGCAGGCGGCTGCGCGAGGCCCCAGCGCGCGCACGGGACAGCAGGTAGCCCAGGTCAGGGACGGCTCCGCGTGCCGCTTGGCCGGGCGGGCGAAAAAGGGGAGTCTCGAAGGCGGGCTCCGGATCAGACCCGGCGGCAGAGGATCGCGGGAGGCTGGACGGAGGGGAGGAAACCCGACGGTGGTTTCTCAGGGGCTAGGAGAGAGGGGCTACTTCTCCGGGGGCGGGGCTGAGGAGCTGGTGCCCATTGCAGGAGGCGATCTGGTTGCTGTGGCACAGCCTCTGGGTGACGCTGTGCCGTGCCTAGCGCGCTGCCCTGGTCCCTGCAGTGTGCCCTGAAGAAACAGCCCTCTCCCTTCCACGTCTGATCTCTCTCATCCACAACCCAGAGCAGCACCGCCCTGCCGGGTATCAGTCTGTGGGAGCGTTGGGCACTGCTTTCCAACTTCCTTTACCAAGTGATAACGTGTCTGCTTTCAAACCAGCTTTTCCCATTAAAATGCATGCCCCTTGTTCCATGGGGCTATGTTACAAATTGTCACCTCATTCCCAGCATGATAGGAGAGCGATCACATCTCTTCAAGTGTGAGTGTCTTAGGCTGAACATATTGCCAGGATTATGTTGCTTACAATTTTCATCACATTGCGCAGGTGGAAATGAGTTCTCAGCAGTTTCCCCGTTCTGGAGCCCCTCCTGCAGGTCTAGGACAAGCACCACCCCCAATTTCAAACAGTGATTTCTAAAGCCAGAAATGTCTGCTATTTTGGCATCCAGGAAACAATTTCACCATTCACACTAATACAGGTGTTCATGTGTAGTGTATCAATGTGTTATTAAATAATAACTGAATAAAATAATATTAAATAAATAATTAAAAACAACATCCATGTTTTGATTGTTTTTTATTTGGACCTCAAGTGTGTAGTCGGCCCCCGAACTGCTGTTTGATAGTTAATGCGGCCCTCGGGCTGAAAAGTTTGGAGACCCATGCACTAGACCATCAGGGGCACATGAACAAGGCTCTTTCCTTACCTACACTAGCCTTTCACAGGCCACTTTCTGTCCCCTTCAGGACACGGGTCCATTTTCCTTTGCCCAGAGGGGACAAGAACAGAAACCAAACAGAACATCAAAGCAGCCAGACTGGGCCATGCCAGTTGCCCAACGAGCCCAGGATCCTGTCTCACAACAGCAGCCAATTTCATTGCCCAGTCGGAATCCTCAGGACAGACAATTAATAAGTGACCCCTCCCATCGCCCATTCCCAGCTTCTAGAATACACCAGCTAGGGACACCTGCCCTGTCCATCCTGGTTCAATGCCATTGATTGACCTTTCCTGCATTAAATTATCCAGTTCTGTTTTGGACCTTCATGTAGATTTCACCTTCACAACATCCTGTGGCAAGGAGTTCCACTGGGTGCAAAAATGCTTCTTTTTAATTTATTTTTAATTTGGCTACTTACCAGTTTCATTCTGTCACCCAGGATCTTGAGTTGGAGAAAAAAATTCTTCTTGCTTTCTGCACCCCTGTCATTATTACATGAAACTCTGTCCCATCGCCTCTGAGTCTAGACTACACCTAGACTGTGCTCTCTCCAACATCCCCTCCCTCAGAAGAAATGCAAATCTGCTGATCCTTTTTGAGGAAGAGATTTTTCCGATATTTGGTCCCGTGTAGCCCACCCGTGGTGGGTGGGGCAGGGAAACTGCTCAGAGCCGGGGGAATTAGCTCCGGTGGCAGAGCCCTTGCTTAGCATGTGAGAGGCAGTGGGACCAATAGCTACATTCCTCAGTGTCTGTGGTGTTCTCCTTCCTCCTTCTCACAGGCAGAGTCGGGGGGCTCTGAGCATCCAGAGACCCCTCCCTCTTCCTTCCTGGTCTCCGAAAAACCCCACCTAGTGGGCACGGAGCTGCTGGGCCTGGTGGAGTGCTGGGAGAGGGGCCAGTGCTCCCTTTGCGCACAAGAGGTAGGAGGATTCACTCCCATCTTCTCCTGCCTGCTCGCTGGTGCTGAGGGGCCAGACCCTTTCCTGCCACCCCAACTCTTATTCCCACAATGCACTGTGTGCAGGGGCCATTGGTCTTTGTGCCAAAGTGGGTGGCTGGGAGCCAGCACTCAGGACCCTTCCCCAAATATACAACCCCCCTCCCCACCCAAACCCTCTGTTCAGCTCACACTGTCTGGCTGCCTCCAGCATGGGCTGAGCAGGTGACCTGCCCTACAGCTGGGAGAGCATCAGGCACCTGAGCACAAGTCTGATCAGTCTGGGGACCAAGCTCCACTGGGCCTCAGACACCCAGCACAGGAGTAAAACTGCCCCTGGGGAACCTCAGGACAAAGAACATAAAACCCAGACAGCACAAGGAGCTCACAGCAACCAGCCCAGCAGGTCCCACTGAGACTTGAACTCAGACTGCAGGATTCAGAGTCCTGAGTGCTGCCCCTTACACCATGAGACAGCTGCTGATGGGGACCTGGGGCACTCAGGTCTCAGACTGGCCTCTGCTCTCCTGGCTTCCCACCAACAGCTTCATCTCTCAGGACTCTCTGGCTACGTCTACACGGCACATTGATTTTGGAATAAGCTGGTCTTGAATAGTGATTCCAAAATAGCTTATTTCGAACTAGCACGTCTACACTGCAGGGAAACCTCAGAATAGTCCGAGTCAGGCTCCCCTAATGTAGGCGAGTTATCTCGATTTAGAGCCCTGGGAGAAATAACTTAGAATGGGCCTAGGGAGGGGCCATTTTGAAATAGCGGAAGTGGAGCATCTCCACACGCATTATTCTGGAATAGCTACTTGGGAACAGGCATTATTCCTCGTAGAGTGAGGTTTGCAGAAGCTGGAATAACCCGTCTGTTACTTCAGATTATTTCCCATTAACGGAATTGCTGCACAGACTTTGGCATTGCTATTCTAAACGGCCATTATTCCAAAATAACTTTTCTGTGTAGACAGAACCTGTGTCCTGCCCCAGCTCTGCTGCGTTCAGGACAAATTCCTCGTTAGGGTCCATCACAACCTGGGGTCAGTGAGGGGAGGGGTCTGTCCCACCTGAGATGTGTCACACAAAAGCCTCTTGTTCTCTGGCCAGTGCCTGACACCAGCTGCAGGTATGTGCTTTGCATGGGGGTGTAGCTCAGTGGCCAAGTGTTTGACTGCAGATCAAGTGGTCCTTGGTTCAAACCCAAATGCCCCCTTGAAAAATCATCCTTTAATAGAAACATTTACCTCTCCAGTTTTATTGCATCCTGGATTTCCATTGTATGTGGACTCTTTAAATGAATACAAACTGTTACATTTTTCTGGCACCAATGCACATAAACCAGGCAAACTGATCCCTCAGCTAGAAGATCCTCAAATCAGCTGTGTCTGGTTTCTGTTTCCATCCATTCAACAATGGTGTGATCTGAATACCCATTGGCAGGTCATTGCTCTCCGTGGGCTGGGCTGTGCAGAAGAACAGGTGATTGCTAACAGGGAGTTTTGAGAGGGAGTTCTCCAGGTGAAGGAGAAGCAGATACAGGACTCTTGAGGGAAGTGTGTTTTGTTATTGGGGCTTTCTTAGTGTGTGCAGAGCTTGTGTTTGTTTGGTGTGTGGTGGTTTGTGGGGGTTTTTTTTTCCTTTCCCTCCTCCCCCCCAGTTTGAGTGAGGCTTTAGAGGGGGAGTTCTCCAGGTAGAGGAGAAGTAGATACAGGAGTCTTGGGAGAAGTGGGTGTTGTGCTTGGGGCTTTCTTGCTGTGTGCTGAGCTTGTGTTTGTGAGTAAGGGTTGTGTGTGTTCTTTTTTGTTTGTTTATTTATTTATTTTCCCCTGTGTTTGAGAGTGAGGTTTTTTTTTTTCCTTCCCCCCTCCCCTTGATAGAGTTTGTGCTGTGATTGGTAGGGGCTGTGATTGGCAGGTGGAAACCGTTGGCTTCTAATTAATGTTGAATTCTAGAAGCCTCTGCTGATTGGCTGAGCCTTGGTAGGGGGAGGGGCTTTATAAGGCAGTGGGCAAGCGACCAAAGAGCTTGCGAACAGGTGATTGCTAACAGGGAGTTTTGAGAGGGAGTTCTCAAGGGGAGAGGGAAGGGCGGGAGGTTCTCTTGTCTGTCTTTTTAAATCCCTTCTCCAGGACAGCAGCGATGGTTGATGATGCGTCTGCTGCTGTTGTTACCTGCACGGCGTGTGCCATGTTTGTCTTCCTCCCGGAAGAAAGAACGGATTTCATCTGCACGAAGTGCAAGCTGGTCGAGATTTTGGAAGAAAAAATTAGAGGACTGGAGGCCCAAGTGTCGACCTTACGCTTGATCAGAGAGGATGAAGACTTCCTCGATAGAAGGCAGCAATTGATCCTTCAAGCACGGCAGGCAGAGGAGCCAGAGAGGGCAGTACGCGACCAAGAAGAGAACTGGCAGCATGTAACTTCTAGAAGGGGAAAAAGGCCAGCACGGGATTCCCCCGATGCTATAGAGGTAAGCAATCGCTTTCAAGCTCTCTCCACAGGCTCTGCAGTGCTGAAAGCTCTGGAAGGGACCTCACAAGGTAGAAACCAGAAGGGAGCACCATCTACTGAAAGGCATGGGATGCGTAGTCCTAGGGATGGGGGTTCCACGGCCACCACCCCCAAAAGGAAACGACGGGTGGTGGTGGTCGGGGACTCCCTCCTAAGAGGGACTGAGCCATCCCTCTGCCGTCCGGACCTGGAATCTCGAGAGGTGTGCTGCTTACCGGGAGCTCGCATTCGGGATGTCACTGAGAGGCTTAGCAAGCTGATCAAACCTTCAGATCGCTACCCCTTCCTGCTTCTCCATGTAGGAACGAATGATACTGCCAAGAATGACCTTGAGCGGGTTGCTGCTGATTATGTAGCGCTGGGAAGAAGGATCCAAGACTTTGGAGCGCAAGTGGTGTTCTCGTCCATCCTCCCTGTTGAAGGGAAAGGACTGGGCAGGGATCGTCGAATTGAGGACGTAAATGCGTGGTTGCGCAGGTGGTGTCGCAGAGAGGGCTTTGGTTTCTTCGACCATGGGACTCTGTTCCGGGCGCAAGGATTGTTAGGAAGAGATGGGATCCACCTAACCAAGAGAGGAAGGAGCATCTTCGCGGGCAGGCTTGCGAACCTAGTGAGGAGGGCTTTAAACTAGGTTCGTCGGGGTACGGTGACCAAAACCCTGAGGGGAGTGGGAAAGTCAGATACCGGGAAGAAATGCATAGAGCAAGGAGCGAGAAAGGAGGACCCCAGTTTCGAATGGAGAAGATAGTGCAATCAACTGGTTACCTGAAGTGTTTGTACACTAATGCGAGAAGCCTGGGCAACAAGCAGGAAGAACTGGAGGCCCTGGCCCAGACCAAGAAATATGATTTAATTGGGATAACAGAGACTTGGTGGGATGACTCACATGACTGGAGCGCTGTCATGGAAGGGTATAGATTGTTCAGGAAGAACAGGCAGGGGAGAAAAGGAGAAGGAGTTGCACTATATGTAAGAGAGCACTACGATTGCTCTGAACTCCAGTATAAAGAGGGAGAAAAACTTGTTGAAAGTCTATGGGTCAGGTTTAAAGGAGCAAACAGCAGTGATGTGGTTGGTGTCTGCTACAGGCCACCGAACCAGGTGGATGAGGTAGATGAGGCTTTCTTCGGACAACTGAGCGAAGCTTCCAGATCGCAGGCCCTGGTTCTCATGGGGGACTTTAATCACCCTGACATCTGTTGGGAAACCAATACGGCAGTACACAGGCAATCCTGGAAGTTTTTGGAGAATGTTGGGGATAACTTCTTGGTACAAGTGCTGAAGGATCCGACCAGGGGCCGTGCACAGCTTGACCTTCTCCTCACAAACAGGGAGGAACTAATAGGGGACGTAGAGGTGGGTGACAACCTGGGAAGCAGTGATCATGAGATGGTAGATTTCAGGATCCTGATCAAAGGAAGGAAAGAGAGTAGTAAAATACACACCTTGGACTTCAAAAAAGCAGATTTTGACTCCCTCAGAGATCTGATGGAAAGAATCCCCTGGGATGTTAACATGAAGGGGAAAGGAGTCCAGGACAGCTGGCAGTATTTTAAAGAAGCCTTATTGAAGGCACAGAAAGAAACCATCCCGATGCGTAGCAAGAGAGGCAAACCTGGTAGGAGACCGGATTGGCTTACAGGGGAAATCCTTGGTGTACTTAAGCACAAAAAGGAAGCTTACAGAAAGTGGAAACTTGGACAAATGACTAGGGAGGAGTTTAAATGTATAGTTCGAGAATGCCGGGGGGTTATCAGGAAGGCGAAAGCGCAAATGGAGTTGCGACTAGCTAAGGATGTAAAGGATAACAAGAAAGGTTTCTACAGGCATGTCAACAAGAAGAAGGTGATCAGAGAGGGTGTGCAGTCCCTAATGGATGAAAGAGGTAACCTAGTGACAGAGGATGTGGGGAAAGCTGAAGTACTCAATGCTTTCTTTGCCTCTGTATTCACGGACAAGGTCGGCTCCTGGACTTCTGTGCTAAGCGACGCAAGATGGGAAGAAGATGGACAGCCCTTGGTGGGTAAAGAACAGGTTAGGAACTATTTAGAAAAGCTAAACGTACATAAATCCATGGGTCCAGACTTAATGCACCCAAGGGTACTGAAGGAGTTGGCAAATGTCATTGAGGAGCCTTTGGCCATTATCTTTGAAAAGTCGTGGAGATCGGGCGAAATCCCGGATGATTGGAAAAAGGCAAATGTAGTGCCCATCTTCAAAAAAGGGAAGAAGGACGATCCAGGGAACTATAGGCCGGTCAGTCTTACCTCGGTTCCTGGAAAAATCATGGAAGGGATCCTAAAGGAATCCATTTTGAGACACTTGAATGAGAGGAAAGTGATCAGGAATAGTCAGCATGGATTCACAAAGGGCAAGTCGTGCTTGACCAATCTGATTAGCTTCTATGATGAGGTAACTGGCTCAGTGGACATGGGGAAGTCAGTGGATGTTATATACCTTGACTTTAGCAAGGCTTTTGATACGGTCTCCCACAATATTCTTGCCAGCAAGTTAAGGGAATGCGGATTGGATAAATGGACGGTAAGATGGATAGAAAGATGGCTAGAAGGCCGGGCCCAGCGGGTAGTGATCAATGGCTCGATGTCAGGATGGCGGTCGGTTTCTAGTGGAGTACCCCAAGGTTCGGTTCTAGGACCAGTTTTGTTCAATATCTTTATTAATGACCTGAATGAGGGGATGGATTGCACCCTCAGCAAGTTTGCAGATGACACTAAGCTAGGGGGAGAGGTAGATACGCTTAAGGGCAGAGATAGGGTCCAGAATGACTTAGACAAATTGGAGGATTGGGCCACTAGAAATCTCATGAGATTCAACAAAGACAAGTGTAGAGTCCTGCACTTGGGACGGAAGAATCCCAAGCATAGTTACAGGCTGGGGACCAACCAGTTAAGTAGTAGTTCTGCAGAAAAGGACCTGGGGGTTACAGTGGATGAGAAGCTGGATATGAGTCAATAGTGTGCCCTTGTAGCCAAGAAGGCTAATAGCATATTAGGATGCATTAAGAGGAGCATTGCCAGCAGATCCAGAGATGTCATTATTCCCCTTTATTCGGCTTTGGTGAGGCCACATCTGGAGTACTGTGTCCAGTTCTGGGCCCCCCACTACAAAAAGGATGCGGACGCATTGGAGAGGGTCCAGCGGAGGGCAACCAAAATGATTAGGGGTCTGGAGCATATGACCTACGAGGAGAGGCTGAGGGACTTGGGTCTGTTTAGTCTGCAGAAGCGAAGAGTAAGGGGGGACTTGATAGCAGCCTTCAACTTCCTGAAGGGAGGTTCCAAAGAGGATGGAGAGAGGCTGTTCTCAGTAGTGACAGATGGCAGAACAAGGAGCAATGGTCTCAAGTTGTGGTGGGAGAGGTCCAGATTGGATATTAGGAAAAACTATTTTACTAGGAGGGTAGTGAAGCATTGGAATGGGTTACCTAGGGAAGTAGTGGAGTCTCCATCCCTAGAGGTGTTTAAGTCTCGGCTTGACAAAGCCCTGGCCGGGTTGATTTAGATGGGATTGGTCCTGCCTAGAGCGGAGGGCTGGACTGGACGACCTTCTGAGGTCTCTTCCAGTTCTATGATTCTATGATAAGGGGATGGTTGGATGAAATAACATGATCTTGGTAACTAATTGACCATTCATTATCAGTTGGAAATAGGTCAATGGAGGGATGATAGGAGTTGCTATAGGGAACTTTCTGGGTGTCTGGCTGGTGAGTCTTGCCCACATGCTCAGGGTTTAGCTGATCGCCATATTTGGGGTCAGGAAGGAATTTTCCTCCAGGGTAGATTGGCAGAGGCCCTGGAGGTTTTTCGCCTTCCTCTGTAGCATTGGGCACAGATCACAGCAGAAGGACTCTGCATGTTGGGGCCTTCAAAGTATTTGAAGGCTTCAATATCTGAGACATAGGTGAGAGGATTATTCTAAGAGGGGTGGGCGAGATTCTGTGGCCTGCACTGTGCAGGGGGTCAGACTAGATGATCAGAATGGTCCCTTCTGACCTTAAAGTCTATGAGTCTATGAGTCTATGAGAACAAGAACCACACTCAGCTGGGGAGGAAGGGCTGTGGTCAACCTTCTGGAGTTCGATTTAGTGAGTCCAAGTAAGACCAGAGAGCACCTGACTAGGGGCCAGAAATCTGCTCTTTGCTGCCTTTGGTCTTGCTGTGAGGACATGGCCAAGCTCAACTGCAGGAAGCCGACTCCAGCTACGTAAGGAGGGATGGTGGGAAGAGCAGACACATTGGCCAGGCACCACTGGGGGCTGCCTCCCTCACCTCCCCCGGACCTGGCAGGTACCTGGGCCAGCTTAGCCATAGGGCTGCTCTCTGGGACAGCAAACACGGACACAAGGCAGGATTCTCTCATTCTAGGACCATTTGTTGGTTTTTCACCTGTCACAGCTACAGACTAACAGTCCGTCCCCACCGACGGGAGAGACTATGTGCCCCCCCCCCCCCGGACCTTTTGTTTGCTGTTGCCCAGATGCAGGAGGCCCAGATTCTGCATCACTCACTGGCCCCGCAGGAGGGGGCTGGTTTGATGCCTCACCCCACAGCCCAGCAACGAGCCCCCAAACTTCCCCTGTGCTCTGAGAGCCAGGTTTGCTGTGTGAATTCTGTGGGGCAGGTGACGTCAGGCCTGGGCACTGGGATTAGTTACCAGTTTCCTGGGCTGTGGGGTACAGCATGGCTCACAGCTGTGGTGGCTGAGTGGTTAAGGCGTTGGACTTGAAATCCAATAGGGTTTCCCTGTGCAGGTTCAAATCCTGCTCACAGTGAGGCCTGTGTTTTGGCCACACCCCTTCCTAGGGCAACAATGCTAGTTAACCCCTGATATGCTCTCCACACCCTCCCCATCCCTGGTAGATCCCCTTCTGCTCGTTTCGGAGACTACGCAGTGGAGACTCTTTCTATGAGACAGAAGGGCCGTGTCCAGAGAACAAGTTTTTTCCATAATTTGGTGCCATGTAGCAGCAGATGGCAGGAGCCAAAGCGGCTTGACAGCCTGTTCCATCCCAGCGCGCCGCCCTCCCAGCCTGCTGCTGCTCCAGGAGGGGGTGTCTGGCCATGTGTGTCAGGGCATTGTGATGTCACGTGTGATACCAACACACGACGCTCTGCTGCAGCGTTCTCACCCTGCCACCCACCCCAGGAGCTACTGGCAGGCGGCACCGACCCTCTGTCCTCACCTCTACAACCAGCTGTTCCCAAGGGGGTGAGTCTGGGCAGAAGGTGATTCCAGGATTCTGTTCCTGCCCTTGTGGACAGAGACACGGGGACAAAGCAGCAGCCCCAAAAGGCCCCTCCATACCTCAGCTTACAGAACAGAGGCCTGGAGCAGTTGCTCAGCAAGGCTATGTCTACACTGCCCCTGCTTGTGCAAAAAAATATGCAGATAAGGCAAAGCGTGCAATATCGCTGTGCTTCATTTCCATAATTAATGAGGCTCCGTTTTTGCCCAAGAGGCTTTTTAGCAAAAAGGAGCCGACTACACAGCTCCTGTGTGTGCACAACCCAGCAATAGTCCACGCTTTGCCTCATTTGCAATTTTTTTTGCACAAGAAGGGGGGCAGGGGAGACATAGCCCATGTGTCCCTGCTTGGCTGGTTTTACTCCAGCTCTAAGGGGAGCTTCTTTTCCCTCCCCTGGCTGAGGCAGGCCTCCATGGCCGCTAGGTGGAGCAGCAGGGCAGGCAAGGACCTTGCAGGGGGCACAGCCAGGCTCTCCAAACAAGGGCTCAGCCGCAGGGGCTAACAAAGCTTGGGATTGAACCAAGGACCAGTAGATCTTCAGTGCAACTAACAATGTTAAGAGGAATAAGGGATCTTTCAGAAAAGGCTTTATTTTCCGAAAGATCCGCGTCTAGACTGGCGCTTTTTTCTGGTAAAGCTCCATGCCGAAAAAAAGCAACAGCCATTTTTATGCTAATGAAGTGGGGGAGATTTAAATCCCCACTTCATTAGCAATTGCGATATGCCTAATTTGCATCCCTTTTACGAAAAAGGGATGCAATCTAGATGTAGCCAGAATGTTTTTCTCTTCAGCAGTGGACAAAAGAGAAGCTGTTTCCAGCTTTGCCTGCCCCCGTCAGCCTGACTCGCTACTTTGCACCATTTCCTGCTTCCCTTCCCGGGCTGACCCACGGGCCAAAAGGGGCTGCAGCTGCCAATGGCAGGAAGAAGATGGGGGGTGAGACCCTGGCGTCAAGAAGTTCCCGCTGCCTCTTTGCTGCTTGGGCCTGGCTCTCAGCACAGGGCAGGCGGGGGCACCCTGAGAGGTGAAGCAGCGGGAGGGAAGCAAGGAGCAGAGTGTCAGCTGCCAGCCGAGAGTCACAGGTGCCCTCTGCCTCCTGGGACCGCCCCTCCCTGAGCCGCCAGCCCCCTGTCTCTCACCGTGCGCCCCTTGGGGAGTCCACTCGCTCTGGGCGCCGGGGGCCTCCCGCTCCCGCAGGGAATGACACAGCCCTGTGCCCTCGCCCAGAGCCACTCCCAGCCCGTGTGAAACAGGAGGGTTCATTGAGCGTCTGACACAGCACAGGGACCCAGGCAGGCAGCAGGGGCTGCGGGTGAGGAGTGAGGGCACCAGAGGGGGCAGGGAAACAAGTAGCACCAAGACTCTTGCCACCAGGGTCTGGCCACCCGACTCCCTGCCCAGGCTGCTGGGCCCCCGACCACTTCAGCTGCCGGGTCAGCCCGGGAGCTAAGGCAGGAATGGGGGGAAGGAGCCAGTCAAACTGCAGGGGGCAGGAAACACCAGTCGCGCCTTCCTGGGCCGGGCACGACGGCATCATGTTTGTGACACGGCTGCCAGACATCCCGGACAGTTAATAACCAGCTAGAGGGGTTTATGGGTAGCTCAGTGTGGGGAGCCTAAGATGAAACATTTAAAGGGTCCCTGGTTCAGTCCCAGGCTTTGCCATGTCTCTCAGTGCAGCAGGGCCCTCTCTGGTCCCCTTGCTGTGCTAGTGCCCTGTGACATCCCCTCATCCATCTTAGCCACAGCCCAGCACTGGAAACTCCCGTCCATCTGATTAACCCCCTTCACTTCCAACCCTCCCTCAGAGTCCTTGCTTTCTTGGCTAAAGTCCCCTCCCTTGTGCGTGTGGCTGGCAGGGGTTACTAGATGGATCCATTCACATGTAGCTTCACTGAAACCCCCCTTGTTGGCCTGCGCCCAGGCCAGTCCGTGTCACTGGCTCAGGGGTTTCCCCCCCAGCACGCTGCAGAGAAAGCCCTGGTGTGTGAAAGGGCCTCAGGGAGCCCAGAAACCAAGTTAAAAATAAACCAAAAGGAAACATTTTTGCGCCCAGTGGAACTCCTCGCCAGAGGATGTTGTGGAGGTGAAATCTACAAGAAGGTCCAAAACAGAACTGGATAATTTAATGCAGGAAAGGTCAATCAATGGCATTTAACCAGGATGCACAGGGCAGGTGTCCGTAGCTGGTGTATTCTAGAAGCTGGAAATGGGCACCAGGAGGGATCACTTAATAACTGTCTGTCCTGAGGATTCCCTCGGGACAATGAAATTGGCTGCTGTCATGAGACAGGATCCTGGGCTAGTTGGACAACTCACATGACTCAGTCTGGCTGCTTTGATGTTCTGTTTGGTTTCTGTTCTTGTCCCCTCTGGGCAAGGGAGAATGGACCCCCCCCCATCCTGAAGTGGACAGAAAATGGCCTGTGAAAGGCTAGTGTAGGTGAGCAAAGAGGTATGTTTCATGTGTCCCTGATGGTCTAGTGGTTAGGATCCAGCACTCTCACTGCTGTGGCCTGGGTTTGATTCCCAGTCAGGGAAACCAGCCTGCAGTTTCCTGTGACAGCTGCCTAGTCTCTTTTCTCACCTCAGTGTCACATGTGACAGCAGCTGTGATGCAAGAGGTTACATCAGGCTCCTTCCCACTTCTCTGGCACTGCTAAGACAACGCTTACCCTTTTCAGAAGGGGCAGAGCTGGGTCACTCAAACTTCCCCTCCCCTCTGCCATGTGGGCAGCACTGGAGGAAGCTCTGTGGCACACACAGCACTAGTCCATTGGTTCAGTTTGGTTGTTGAAGGAGACAACACAGAACTGGCGCCAGCCCCCACTCAGTAACCTGGGGAAATGACCCACCAGGCCTGGGCCCCTCGGAGAGGCAACGATTCCCCACTGGCCAGGGCAGAGCCTCCCTCTCACACAGTCATGGAGCCTTCTCCCCCTGTTTTTACCTCTCCCCCACAACTCAGCTCTCACTGCTCGGTGCTGCCAGGGAGGGGCCTCACTGCTCGTCAGTGTTCCTGTTCCAGGAGCAGGTGAGTTTTGTCTTGTGCACCAATATTGAGGTCGTGTGTCTCTGTTCCGGGGTGAGCCTCCGCGGCGCCTGCCAGTTACTAACAAATATCTTAGCTACACGTTATGGGAGAAAGACACTAACCCAAGGGATAATTAACACTGGGCTGCGGCTAGTCTCTGCCTCCCGCAGGGCCACTAGGGAACAGATGGGAGACAAGGCATGAGGCAGATCCAAGGGGCTGGCTAAATCCAGTGTGAGAAGCAAATGGAAAAAGACCCAGCAGCAGGTGAGAGAAAAGCATGAAAACATCAGGATCAGGACCAGAGCAGTTCGGCTATGTCTACATTGGCAAGATTTTGTGCAAAATCTTGCCGCCCGTCTACACTGGCCGCAAGTATTTGCGCAAGAACACTGAGTTTGTAATGTACAAAATCAGTGGTTCTTGCGCAAACACTCTGACGCGCCCACTCACGGATAAGCCCTCTTGTCAAGTATTCTTGCGCAAGAGGGCCAGTGTAGACAGCAACGTTAATTTCTTGCGCAACAAAGCCCAATGGCTAAAATGGCCATCGAACCTTTCTTAAACAAGAGAGCATCAATACTGGCACGAATGCTTTTGCGCAAAAGCATATGTCAGTATAGATGCTCTCCTGTACAAATGCTTTAATGGAAAAATTCTTGCGTTAAAAATATTTGCACAAAGTCGTACCAGTGTAGATGTAGCCTACAAGTAAATCCAGGAATTAAACAAAAATCAAGACAAAACAATAAAGTGAAATCCCCATTCGTCTCTACTGCAAAACTAATTTTGAACTTTTTGACAGTAGCTAACCACTCAGCCTGTGCTTTCTTCCTCCAGCTTCCCAACAGGAAAGAAAGAACAATCATCAACAACAGACAGCAATTACACTAAAGCAACACTATCTGCTTACTTCATGCTCAGAAAAGAACACTGTCACTCATCCTCATGGCTAGCGAGACCAACCACTTTCAGCTACATTTCTCTAGTTACCAACTATAGAAATGATCCCTGAAAGTACAGTCTTATTAGCTCCCCCTTCCCTACACACCCACACTTGTGTGCATTCACTTTCTCCTCATGAGGAATGTTTTCACACAACACTTAGAAAACTAAAGAACAGAAATAATCTCAGGAAAGTGCTTGTCCCATTCAAACACGCTCCACCAGGTTTAGAAATCTGCATATTAGAATATGCTCCATGTCCCTGTTTACAGAAACACGCCTCCTGATTAGCATGTGGAGCACCTGGCAGCCAATCAAAATCTCCTGGGCTACGTCTACACTGGCACCCTTTTCCGGAAACACAACCCTTTAGTCCAGAGAACACATCTGCTCTTCTGAATTTTATGAGGTTGTTTTTTTTCTGACATTTGGCCCAGTGTAGACAGGCCAAATGTTGGAAAAGCCTCTTCTGAAAAAAAGAAGCAGAAAAAGCTATGCAAATTGGGGTTTGCAATTTGCGTAGTTTTTTTTCAGAAGAACAGTGAGGTGTAGACATAGCCTGAGTGTTGGTCAGTGCTGGTAGGAGACAGGGAGGGACAAAAGCATCTAATGGCACCTGCAGCCTTTCAGAACAACCCCCAGCCCAGCCCCAAGTACAAGCCCTTCCCTCCACCTCCGTTGGGATCTACTGGGAACTGTCTGGACTCAAGCCCACTCCGGTGTGAGCCTAAGGATTGCCTGCTCTGTAAAAGCTGAACCCTGGGAATCAGTGAGCACCTAAAATGACTCTGGTGGGATTTGAACCTATAACTTTTGAATGATCAGCTTGGTTTATATTAACCACTGTAGCTTAAAAGTCCAACAGGCTTTCTATTGCACTACAGAGTGGTAGTCTTGCTATCTCTGCAGCATGGCAATTGCTGGGTGGAAAGAAAGGGGACCCAAGTCTTTCTTTTTCAGGAGAACAGGGCCACTGAAAGTAAGGGGTGAGAACTAAGCTGCAGTTGTAGAATGTGGGCATTGATCCCACTACCTCTCCCATGCCAAGCGAGCGCTCTACCACTTGAGCTAATTCCCCTGCTTGCAAAAGCTTCTCCTGCCCCACCTACCTTGTTCCAGAGCCCACAACATCCCTGTGGCTGCCCAAGGCTCCTTTCTGAAAGGGCCACTTGTGAGACTGACACCCGTGGGCCGGCTAGCTCGAAGGTTTAGGACGTGGTGCTCATATCACACAGATGCGTCTTAAGAGCAAACCCCTTATTTCAAACCATAACGGGCTCGCTATTCCGACGTCCCTGTAAACCTCATGGCACAAGGAGGGAGGGGCGTTTTGGAATTGCGATTTATTTTGAAATAAGCGCTGTGTAGTCAGCACCGAATTACAAAATAAGTTATTTCAAAATTGACTCGAAATAAGCTACATAATTTGCATCACTTATTTTGAGCTGTAGGACGCATCCCTAGGCCTCGTCTAGACTGGCATGATTTTCCGCAAATGCTTTTAACAGAAAAGTTTTCCGTTAAAAGCATTTGCGGAAAAGTGTCCGTGCCACTCTAGATGCACTTTTGCACAAAAAAAGCGGCCACTTTTGTGCAAGATCGTGTCAATGTCCACATAGCCCAGGATCAGGACCAGAGTAGTAGAAGTAAAACCAGGAACTCAAGAAAAGCCAGGACAGGATGATAAAGGGAAATCCCTCCTTCTCTCTACTTCAAAACTAATGTTGAACTTTTTGACAGTAACCAACCACTCAGCCTGTGCTCTCTTCCTCCAGCTTTCCAACAGGAAAAAAGGAACAATCATCAATAGCAGACAGCAATAACATTAAAGCAACACTGTCTGCTTGTTTCATGTTCAGAAGAAAACACTGTCACTCATCCTCATGGTTAGCGAGACCAACCACTTTCAGCTGCATTTTTCTAGTTACCAACTATAGAAATGATCCCTGAAAGTATAGTCTTAGGCTGGCCCTGCTCGCTACACACCCACCCTCATGTGCATTCACTTTCTCCTCATGGGGAATGTTTTCACACAACACTTAGAAAACTATGTGTCTATTAATTCATCTTACCTTACTGTTACAGCAGCTGTGCCCCAAGGCAGTATGGACACAGGACAGGGGTTTCTTGCACAAGAGAGTATCAGCACTGCCATGGATGCTCTTGCTCAGAAGCACAGCTCACACATGGCAGCTTCTTGCACAAGAAGCTGCCACTGCAGACATAGCCAAAGGGACCTTTGGAGCTGAAATCCAGTCCCCCTCCTAACAACAGGACAGAACCCCACCCACATTACTGTTTCTCCAAATCAAGTATCTACCAGAAGCAGGGTTTGAACCCACCCAGACAAACATCTATTAGATTTTAAGTCCAACACCTTAACCACTCGGCCATCCTAGTGGAATGAAGTAATCCAGAAGGGGGAAAGGTCTCTCTCCAGACAGCCCAGGGACTGCCTCTCAGAGCATCTGCCCATCCCATCTCTGTGCCAGGGCTTCCCACTGAGAGGCTGAGAGAGCCGCCCCCTCCGTGCCAGTGAGGAGGGAAGCAGGGAAAAGGGAAACCAAACAAGACAAAACCCAACCTCTGCGGGGATTCCGAGGGACAAAGTCCTGGTGGGAAAAATCCCCCCCCCCACACACAGACCTTCACCCAGTATTTTCCCCACCTTGCATTGGGCCAGCCCCACATGGATCAAGCCAATATTTCCAGCCTTTGTTTTTACAGCATGGACAGCCAAACCCATTCACAAACTTTTGCCAGACCAGTAGCATTACAGTTCCATGTCTGCAGGGCTTGCCAAGGGGCTGCGAACCCCGCTCGCCAGCCGCGCAGAATCGCACACTGCGCATGCACAGACTGCACTGAGCGCCGCACCGGGCTAAAGTCTACTCACCACGGGCAGGTAGATTGCCCTAAGTGCCGAGCCCTGCATATCTGCATACACATTATGCAAATAAGTGTAAATATCGGCAAACGCTGATCTGCTCACTCCCCCAACCTTGCACGTGCTGGGAGCAGTTTCCCTGGACCCAGGCTGGGATCAAACCCCCTCTGCTGGGAGCAGCCCTGGGCCAGATCCTCCTCCTACAGCCCAGGGGGGGGCTGCTCTCTGGGGGAGGGGAGGAGGGGGTCTCTCTTACCTGCCCCCGCAAGGGGCAGGGACTGGGCTGGGGGCACTGCCCTGGGAGAGGTTTCTACATTGCACCGGCCCTGCGGGAGATTCCCCCTCCTGGCAGGTGGCACTGAGGGAGCTCTGAGGCTCCAGGGAAAAGGCCTCCAGCCCCCCAGTCCCTGGGATTAGGAGGCCCTGGAACCAAGCCCCCTGGAGTAGCATTGTGGCCAGGGGGCTCTGACCCACAACGGGGCTGGCCCCAGAGCCCAGGGCCTAAGCTTGCCCAGGCTCACGCCAAGGGGCTTTCTGTGGTGCCGGGCGGGGAGGGAGGCCAGGCCCAGGCCAGTGGGAGAAGGGGCAGCGCCTGCCAGGGCAGCAAGGGGAGCTGCAGGGAGCGAGACGCGGCGTTTCTGCCTGGATCACTCAAGGGTCCTTCTGCGGGTGAAGCGCCTGTGACACCCCTGTGCTGCTGGGTTCCTCTGCCCCTCCCCTGGGAGGCCGGCCCCTTCGGGGGGCTCTTGCCCTGGCACTCGTCCAAGAGCCACCTGGGCAAAGCAGCCTGCCCCAGGCACCTTCCATAGCTCAGCTGGCAGAGCAGAGGCCTGTAGCGGGTGCTCAGCAAGTGCCCTTAGGTGGCTGATTCAACTCCAGCTGAAAGGAGAGATTCTTCTCCCTCCCCCTGGCTGCAGGCCCGGCCTTAGGACCAGGCGGCTGCCTTGGGTCTGTCCCTTTGGGGCCTGCTGCTACAATTGACAAAAAGGTTTTGGGTTCCAGCTGCCAATCTAATGTCTTGGGCTGCGCAGGCCTTGAGTCATGGCAAGAGCTGGAGGGGAATGGGGAACGGCTGCACTTTGGAATGGGAAGGGGGTGTCTGGGACCATAAAGTAGAACAGTTTTAGGGCTGCTTTCAAGGAGGGCACCATGGCTTAGTTGGCTAAAGCACCTGCCTTGTAAGCAGGAGATCCTGGGTTCAACTCCCAGTGGTGCCTTGTTGCCAGGTCAATGGGTCTTTTCTTCCCACCATCCTTCAAAATGTATCTGGAGTTGGTTTTACCTTCAGTTGAGCTTGGTGGTGCCCTCACAGTGGGAGTAGGATAGTAGCAAAGAGCAGGAGGTGCCCCAGGGGTTTGATTTAGTGAGGCTCATAGAGACTACAGCTACACTAGAAGTTTTCTCTGTAAAAAATATGTTAATGAGGGACTCAACTGCATGAGTCACAATCTCATTTGCATATTTTCAGCCAATGGGATTGCTGTGCAAAAACAAGTAGTGTGAACATTTTTTTTGCACAAATTTCCCTTTTTCCACAAGATTCTTATGCCCCCCAAAAGAGGTATCCTGATCTTGCAGAAAAAGGGGGTTTTGCACAAACAGAAAACTTCCATGCTGCTTGTTTTTGCACCACAACCCCAGCGCAAAACCAGTTTGTCAGAAAATATGCAAATGAGATCATGACTCATGTAAATGTGACCCTCATTACCAGGGCTCTGCAAATAATGGAATCTACTCGCCCATGGATGTAAGTAATTACATCCCGGAAGAGCTGGAGCAGAACGATCTGCGTGTGCGCAGAGCGCAGAACCATGCGAAACCGCGTGGCTGGCGAGCAGAGCTCCCGCTGCTTGGCAAGCCCTGCTCATTAGCACATCTTTTGCTGAGAAAACTCACAGTGTAGACACAACCGGAGACTGGTGCTGATCATGCAATAGAAGCACATTACTTTTAAACAGCTGCCATGAGAATGTACCTGAAAGTCACAAGGATCAATGATCTGTGTGAAAGGCAGGTGGCCAGTAATTAGAGCCCCAGGTATGGTGTGTGCACAAAGGAAGGTAGGAATGTGCACCGGGTAGTCTGATAATTGTGTTTAGTGAAAGTTAATAGGTGTAATCGCAGTGCGCAGGAGGGTTTTTCTTGTGCAATAAGAGGCAGTGTAGAGGCTCCTTCTTGTGCAAGAGTATCTTCTGAAAAAAGTGGTGGCTCATTCGCTATGCAAATGAGGCTCAGTAATATTCCAAACTTAGCTTCATTTGCATATTACTCATGGAAGAAGCTGTGAGTGTAGACATAGCCCAGGTGTCCCTTCTGATGGGACTGGCAGGTTCTTCTCCGGGGTCTCAGAGTTTGGGTACCTTGTTGGCCTAGGAAGGGGTGTGACCAAAACACAGGCCTCTCTGTGAGCAGGATTTGAACCTGCACAGGGAAACCCTATTGGATTTCTAGTCCAACACCTTAACCACTCGGCCATCACAGCTCTGAGATTTAACAGCTCAGGGAAACTGGTAACTAATTCCAGTGTCCAGGCCTGACGTCACCTGTCAGAATTCACACAGCAAACCATTTCAACAATCATGCAGAGGAGTCCTGGCTACTCTGGTCTGAGGCTGCCTTGGAGGTGAGTTCTGCTTCCAGGGCTTCTCTCCTCCTTCTTGGTCTTCTCCCTTCTTTTCCCTTTTCCTCCTTCTTCCTCTTCTCTTTTCCCCTTTTCCTTCTTCTCCCTGGTCTCCTTCTTGGACCCCAGTTTATAGAGTGAAAATTGAGTCCTGCTTAACCAATTATTTTAGTTTAATGTTACTAACCAAAGTTAATATACTATTATGATTTACCTAACCAATCATACTGCACCACCTTTGTTGATTTCCCCCCAGCAACATTAATGATACAGCAGACAGAAACAGTTACAATGCAGACAGCGAACACACAGACAAACAATAGGAAAGTGAGGAGAATAATCATAGAATGCCAATTGCACAAACACTGATAAGCAGTTTTTTGCCAGACAAAGTGCTGTTAACTAAGTTTTCTCTACCCACCCTGAGATCTGTTTCTTACTTGGTGACAGTGGGTGTCCTTAGGATCCAAGCCCCTTCTCACAGCCTAGTGTGACCCTATTGAAATGCCATTTAGATGGAATGTGAGCCCAGGCTTTACAGTTAATTGCTGCCTCTCTGCAGAATGGTAAAGGTTAGATTTGCTGAATAGCTAGAGGCCTTCCAATGGATACATATCGTTACGAAGAACCTTTCCAAGCACGAGATACCAGAACCCACAAGCACAGTCAACACAACTGCAAAGGGACTCAAACCCTGTAGTCTTCCAACCCAACGTCAGATGCTTTATCTTTTAGGCCACACGGTCTTGGCCTATTTACAAATGGACTTTTTGAAGTGTGTAAGAAGGGAGCAGTCTAGCTAGCCCCCCCCTTTGTTCTACCAAAGCCGGTTGGGTGGGGTGGGATGGGGTGGGATGGGGCTGGTTATGGGGAGGCAGAGTCCTGTGCCTGTCTCAGGGCGTCCCAGGGAGGCTCCTTGCAGCCCAGGAGGAGAAGGGGGCTCTGGGTGGAAGGAAACAAGCAAAGCTGGGCCCAGTGGCCATGAGCTGAGGCTCCAGTTCAGCCTAATTGAGTCACTGCTGGCTCATGTAGGTCCCATGGTGTAAGGGGCAGCACTCAGAGTCTGAATCCTGTGAGCTGAGTTCAAATCTCAGTGGGACTTGCTGGGGTTGGGCTGGTTGCTGCAAAACCCTCCCACTCTATGAGCTTTGGGCTCCTTATCTACAGAGTCCCCAGAGAGAGAGTTTTGTGTCTGATGCCCCCTGGAGCTCAGTCTGATGCTGTGATCTGCCTGGCTGAGATGGGCTGGGCCCTAAAACTTAACCTGCCTGGAGCTTGCTGCTTACCCTTGTGGTCTCTTCTGTGGTCCCCAGGAGCTGCCAGGCTCTGACTCTTGCCCGCCTGGTGCTAACAGGTGCCCCCTCTAAACAATCTTTTAAATGGGTCTTTCTGGTCCCTCTCAGGGTGTTTTTCTCCTCAGCAGCAGCGCACAAGAGAGAAGCTGTTGCCAGTGGCCCTGAAAGGCAAGACGAGCTTTGCCTGCCCCCCTCAGCCTGACTCGCTACTTGGCCCCATTCCTGCCTCTCTTCACAGGCTGACCCACTGGCTGAAAGGGGCTGCAGCTGCTGCTGACAGGGAAGAAGCTGGGAGGCAAGGTGCTGGCAGCAAGAGATTCTGACGACCTCTTTGCCCTGGGTCTCAGTGCGCCATGCCGGCCGCCAGCCACCTTGACCAAACCTCAAACCAGCTGGGGTAATGAGCCCACATCACAGTGAGTCGCTAGTGACCCTGTCAGAGAAGAGCCATTGGCAGCTTCAGAGACATCCCTGCAGCTGCCGGAGGTGCCTTTCTGAAAGGGCCATTTGTAAACTCAGCTCCTGAAGGCCGGCTAGCTCAGTTGGTTAGAGCGTGGTGCTAATAACACCAAGGTCATGGGTTCAAGCCCCATGTTGGCCACACAGTTGTTTGCTCTGGTGACTACTTCTGTCCCTGCCAACCACACGCTTTAGCTGCCAGCTATGGACAGAGAAGCAGAAACAGGCAAAAGGCTGAGAGCTTTGCAGGACTCAGGCCAGAGAACTGGTAGGAGGAGGCTCCAGCCTGCATGGCCCCAGTGGCTAAAAGGGCCTTGACCTGGCCTGCTTTCTCCAAGAGTAGGCAAAACTCTTCTCTTCCCCCCATTGTCCCCAGTGGGGTGACCTGATGCCCAAATTCCTGCTGCTGCAGTGACTGGCCCAAGGCTCTGTATGTCCAGGAGACTGGGACCATGTGCCCAGCCCACAGAGCTGCTGCCAACCACCTCGTCACCTGCTTCAGTGGCCCAGCAGCCCCTCCCCCAAAACCTGCTCCTGCTCAAGGCCCCCCTGAACCCACCCAGGCTCCTGCTCCTCTGACTCTGCACTAGCCAGCCCACATCTCAGTGAGTCGCCCGTGGCCCCATCAGAGACAAGCTCGTGGCAGCGGCAGAGATGTCCCTGCAGCTGCCTGTGGGGTCTTTCCCAAAGGGCCCCTCGTGGGCTGCTGGCTCAGCTGTTTAGAGCTTGATGCTGATAACGCCCAGGTCGTGGGTGCAAGCCCCATGCTGGCCACAGGGCTGTCTGGTTTGGTGACTTGCCTTTGTGTAGCTGCCTGCTATGGACAGGGAAGGAGAAAGAAGCCCTGGGAGGTGAAGCAGCGGGAGGGAAGCGAGGAGCAGAGTGTCAGCTGCCAGCCGAGAGTCACAGGTGCCCTCTGCTTCATGGGACCGCCCCTCCCTGAGCCGCCAGCCCCCTGTCTCTCACTGTGGGCCCCGTGGGGAGTCCACTTGCTCTCCCATTGCCTGGCGGTGACAGAAGCGGTAGAGACAGGCCCCAGGGAGCAGAGTTGCCCCACTGGGAAAGTGCCGGCTACACAGGGGGAGAGGCAGCGGCTCCCTCCACATGGTCTCCAGCTGGCTCCCTGGGGGTGGGGCCTTGGCTGCTTCCTTGCTGGCCTAACAAGAGAGCTCTTTGCCCTGCCTCCATGAACTCCTCACAAAGCTGATTGGCTGGCTGAGAATGCCACTCAAGGGCACAATCGCTCAGCTCCCTGGCATGCCCTGAGTGATGGAGCTGACTGACGGGAGGTGTCGGTGGAGCAGGTCAGAAGCCCAGCCCCATCTCCTGTCACTGGAGAGATGGCCCTGTGCTGGGATATGAGAGTATCCCAGTGATGCTCCTCACAGCCCAGGAGAAGAAGGGGGCTCTGGGTGGAAAGACACCAAGTAAAGCAGGTCCCAGTGGGCATGAACTGGGCACCAGTTTGGCCCAGTTGATTGAGGGGTGGTTGGTGTCATGGGCAGTGCTCAGGACTCGGAAACCTGCAAACTGAGGCCCCTTTCCTGCCTCCCTTTCCAGGCTGACCCAGTGGCCGAAAGGGGCTGCGGCTGCTGCTGGCAGGGAAGAAGCTGGGAGGCAAGGTGCTGGCAGCAAGAGATTCCGGCTGCCTCTTTGCCCTGGGTCTGCCGGCCGCCAGCCACCTTGACCAACCCTCAAACCAGCTGGACTAGCCATCCCACGTCACAGCGAGTCGCTAGTGGCCCTGTGGCCCTGTCAGAGAAGAGACCTTGGCAGCTGCAGAGACGTCCCTGCAGCTGCCTGAGGCGCCTCTCTTGAAAGGGCCACTGGTGACATACTTCTTTGTAGGCTGGCTAGCTCAGCTGGTTAGATCGTGGTGCTAATAATGCCAAGGTTGTGGGTTCAAGTCCCATGCTAGCCACAGGGGTGTTTGGTTTGCTGACTTTCCTTCCTTTAGCTGCCTGCTATGGACAGGAAAGCAAAACAAAGCAAAAATGTGAGCTTTGCAGGAAGTAGGGCAGAGATCTGGTAGGGGGAGGCTCCAGCCTGTACAGCTCCAGTGGCTAAAAGGGCCTGGGCCTGGCTTCCTGTCCCCAGAAGCAAGGGACCTGATGCCCAAATTCCTGCTGCTGCAGTGGCTATCTCAAGGCACCAGCTGGGGGGCAGGCTCTGGAGCCCAAGCCACACGGGGAGACTCAATATGACCGGGAGGCCTGGAGCGTGTGAGCCCTGCACAGAGGCTGCTGCTGGGGGCCTGCTTCAGTGGCCCAGCAGCTCAAGTTCCCCTGAACCAGCTTCTCCCCCTGAAGCCACCCCCCAGCGCTGCTGAGGCCCCTGACATGAGGCAGTGGGGCCACCAGAGGAAGGTGCCAGCCTTAGCCCTTCCTCCCAGCCTCCTCCCCCTCCCAGGGTCTTTCCTTAGCCCCTCCCCAGTTCTACATTCCCCACATAAAAACCAAAGAGTTTGTTCTTTCAACAGGGAAAAGTCCTGATTGTATTACCAGCAGGGGAGGGGGAGACACAGAGGGCAAAAAATGAGGAGTATCGTTAGTTGGAACCAAGGGGCTGGGTTTGAACTACTGCAGAAAAAAGGACTCTGCCCCTGGAGCTGCCCTGTCCTCTCCAGAGCCCTTAGGCTGGCACCGGGGAGGCCTGAGCCCAGGCAGTGCCCAGCCAAGGGGGAGGGAAGGGCTGGGGGATGTTCTGAAAGGCTGCTGGCAGCATTAGACCCTTTTTTTAGCAGTGAGGGAGAGGTGGGAAAGGGGCCCTGAGTTAACCTCTTGGGTCACAGCTGCTGTAACATGTGGCAAGAAAGTTGACTAAGGCCATGAAAGTTGACTATGGAGTTGTTTGGTAAAAGTTGCTGGGGGCTTCCCTGACTGGGAATTGAACCCAGGCCACAGCAGTGAAAGTGCTGGATCCTAACCACTAGAACATCAGGGACACATAAAGCTTGTCTCCTTGCTCACCTACACTAGCCTTTCACAGGCCATTTAATGTCCACTTCAGGATGAGGGGGGGTCCATTCTCCCTTGCCCAGAGGGGACAAGAACAGCCAAATAGAACATCAAAGCAGCCAGACTGGGCCATGCCAGTTTGCCAGACCAAATAACTAGCCCCCCCGCTCTGGAGTCTCTGCCTCTCATGGGCCTTCTCATCCTCAGGCTCCTCTTTGTCTCCAGACAGACCCTGCTCTGCTGCAGCCACCTCCCTCCGGCTGTCACTTCTAGAGCAAAATGCATCCCTTCATTCTGACTTTGCACACCTGGGATTTTAGCACTCAGAGCTGCACCTGACACCAGCATTGGCTAGTGAGGGGTCTGAACAGCTCCTGCAGAGAGGGAGAGAGAGAGACAGCCACTGTGGAGCATCCTTGCCAACTGTCTCAGAAAGCAGAGGAATGTAAATTCTTTGTCAGGTGGGACAGTGCCAGAGACAGAAATTCACCTTCTAACTGTCCCTTCTTCAACTTTTAGCTCCTGATTAAGCCCCTTTGAAGAAGCCAGATACACAGGAAGGGCTGATCACACCCCTCTGAAAATCAGCTTTCCATGGGTATCGGTAGCTGGCTCCAAGTCATGGGACTTGACATCTCGTCTCCCTCCCGAAACCAGGGAAGTGTCTCCCACCGCTGCAGCCTCCTGAGGCTCTATGGCCGTGTCTGTACAGCAGGGACAGCAACACTCACAGCCCCACAGGAGGGCCCCTGGCCTAGCAACGTGGCCCCCTGAGCAGCCTCTGATGTTCCCTGCTTGAGCCCCAGAATCAGCCCTGAGTGACAGGGGCAGGGAGAGCAGCTCACACATGCCAAGGGGCTGGCCAGGGGCAGGACATGAGCCTGCAAGGCAGCAGTGACATCACAAGAAACTTTTGCAGCACCTTAGCTCATTGGCTGGGAGGCAGTGACCTCATAGAGGGACCATGGCAACAGCCAGGTGGGACATCTCAGAGACCCCCATGGCCTGGCATCTCCTTTGTGAGGTTTCCCCTTGAGGGCAGAAGGGATTGAGGGTTCCAGCTGGGAGTGTCTCTGTGGAGATTTCCCCTGTGGGGCAGGCAGGGTTGCAGGAGAGTCTAGCACTGAACCTCTGAGAGAGGCAAGAGAAAGGGCTGCAAACACCCGATGAGGATGGGATTTGAACCCATGCGTGCAGAGCACAATGGATTAGCAGTCCATCGCCTTAACCACTCGGCCACCTCATCTGAGCTGTTACAATTTGCTTCAAATCACCTGAAGTCAGCACTTCAGGGAACCTTTCTGCCACTTGCTGACTGGCCAAGGACACCCAGGGCGGGAAGGTTTTGGCTTTTCACAATGTTCCCTGGGCTGTTGTACAAAGCTCAGTGCTCGTAACAAACCCAAACACCCCTGGCTACATCTACCCTGTTTTGTGCAAAAGGTCTTGCCCAACAGTGTGTCCACACTGCCATGTGCTGTTGCACAAGAGAAGTGCTTTTCTGTAAAAGCAGCCATGGCAGTGTGGACGGTCTCCTGCGCAGGAAAGCTCGGACGGGCATTTTAGATATTTGGCTTTCTTGAGCAAGAAACCCCTGTTGCCCGTCCACACTGCCTCCTTGTGGACGAGTTCTTGCACAAGAGGGCTTATTACTCGTGGGGAGAGGAATAACTTCTGTGCAAGAAGCCCTGTTGTCTGATGCTGCACTATAAATTTACTTGCGCAAAAATGTGCCTTCAGTGTAGACGCTCTGCAAGATTTTACACAAGAGCAGTTGTTCTTGCACAAAAAGCCTGCAGTGTAGACGTAGCCCTGCAGTGTAGACACAGCCTGAGAGACACGAGGAAATGAAGTGGCCAGAGCCTCCCCCCAGCAAGCTGGCCCTCAACAGGACGGGCACGTCTACACAGCACCCTCATCTCGAGGAAAGCTGTGCAGTGTGAGTGGGCTGCCCGGGACCCCAGGGGAAGGTCTGTGGGGAGTTTCCAAGGCAACAACAGCTACAAAGTTTCATAATCTACACTCATGTGACTGTGATTTATTCCTCCACTGGCAAGTGTCTCTGAAGGGATGAGAAGTGCAGGGCCCAGGTGCAGGGAGCCGGGTCACATTCTCCTGCCTGAGTCTCAGTCCTGGCTGAAGCCTGGCTACAGAGAGAAGAGGCCAGTGCAAACAGCCCCATGGCAGCGAGGGAGTCAGTAGGTAGGTGGGTGGGTGGAGCAGGGAGCTGGGGGCAGAGTTCAGCTCTAACTCACTAGGGGTGCATCCCATAGTTCAAAATAATCAATGCGCCTACAGGCAGTCCCCGGGTTACGTACAAGATAGGGACTGTAGGTTTGTTCTTAAGTTGAATCTGTATGTAAGTCGGAACTGGCGTCCAGATTCAGCTGCTGATGATCAGTTTCAACAGTGGCTGAATCTGGACGCCAGTTCTGACTTACATACAGATTCAACTTAAGAACCCCAGGCATCCCCAAGTCAGCTGCTGCTGAAACTGATCAGCGGCTGATTCCAGGAAGCCCGGGGCAGGGGCTTCCTGTAGTCAGCCACTGGTCATTTTCAGCAGCTGCTGACTTGGGGACACCTCGGGCAGAGCAGCTGGGGTGCTGCTGGGTTGGTCCAGTGGCACCCAGAGCGGCGCTACGGGACCAACCGGCAGCGCCCCAGCTGCTGAACCACAGGCGTCCAGAGCAAAGCCGCGGAGCACGGGGGCAGCGGGACAGCCCAGACGTGCTGTGGCTATCCTGCTGCCCTTGGGCTCCGTGGCTTTGCTCTGCTTTGCTCCCCGTCCCCCTGGTCTGCAGACCAGGGGGAGGGGGAGCAGAGCAGAGCAAAGCCGCGGAACACGTGGCCAGCTGACAGCCCAGACGCATCTGCTCTGCTCTGCTCTGCATCTGCTGGGCTGTCAGCTGGCCGCGTGTTCCGCCGCTTTGCTTCCTCTCCCTGGTCTGCTGGAGACCAGGGAGAGGAAGGGCCCCGTTCGTAACTGCGGTTCCGACATAAGTCGGATCCGCGTAACTCGGGGACTGCCTGTATTTTGAAATAGCTTATTTTGTAATTTGGGGCTGGCTACACAGCACTTCGAAATAAATCCGCATGCAGGGACGTCGGAATAGCGAGCCTGTTATAGCTTGAAATAAGGGGCTTGCTCTTAAGACGCGTCAGTGTGATATGAGCACCACGTCCTAAACCTCCGAGCTAGCCGGCCCACAGGTGTGAGTCTCACAAGTAGACTCGCAGGGATGTTGTGGGTTCTGGAACAAGGTGGGTAAGGCAGCAAAGCTTTTTGTAGGCAGGGGAATTAGCTCAAGTCGTAGAGCGCTTGCTTAGCATGTGAGAGGCAGTGGGATCAATGCCCACATTCTCCAATTACAGCTCTATCCTTTAATTTCAGTGGCCCCCTCCCTCTTCCTACCTCCTCTCCCAAAAGAGACAGACCCCCCAGCAATTGCCATGCTGCAAAGCAGAGAGTGGAGATATCAAACTCACCAGCCCATGAGGCTCTGGGGTGCAATGGAAAGTGTGTTGGACTTCTAAGCTGTAGTGGTTAATGTGAGTCCAGCTAGACATTCAAAGATTGTGGGTTCAAGTCCCACCAGAGTCACTTTAGCTGCTTCCTAATTTCCAGGATGCAGCTTTTACAGACCAGTCAATCCTTAGGCTGACACTGGGGTGGGCTGGCATCCAGGCAATTCCCAGCAGACCCCAGTAAGGGTGGAGGGAAGGGCTGGTCCTTGGGGTTAGGGCTGGGGGTTGTTCTGAAAGGACCATTTTGTCCCTCCCTGTCTCCTACTAGTGCTGAGCAACACTCAGGCTGTGACACGGCTGCCAAACATCCTGGACAGTTAAAAATGAGCCAGATGGGTTTGTCAGTAGCTCAGTGTGCGGAGCCTTAGATGAAACATTTAAAGGTCCCTGGCTCAATCCCAGGCTTTGGCATGTCTCTCGGTGCAGCAGGGCCCTCTCTGCTCCCCTTATCATGCTCCTGCCCTGTGACATCCCCTCATCCATCCTTGCAGCAGCCCATCTTTGCTTCTAAACCTCCCTCAGAGTGGCTGCTTCTGCTTCCTTGGCTAAAGTCCCTCCCCCTGTGCGTGTGGCTGGCAGGGATTGCTAGAGGGATCCATTTACATGTAGCTTCACTGAAACCCCCCTCATTGGCCTGTGCCCAGGTCAGTCCATGTGTGTTAAAGGGCCTCAGGGAGCACAGAGCAGAGGGATCCCCTCGACACAAACACACAGTCCCAGCCCCAAGCCTCCCCCATATCCCAGATCCTGTGCCCTGACTTCTCTACCCTCCCACATCCTCACCCCTGCCCTGAGCCCCCCCCACTCTCACACACTCCCCAAATCCCTGCCATGAGCCTCCCACACTCCACATTTTAATTTCTTACAGGTACTGTCCTATCACAACCCCTCCCCCCACTTCCTGCCTTGAGCCTCCCCCTCCCTCCTGCCCAGCCCAAGGGGTGGTGCCCAATAGAACAGCCCCTGTAAGAAATGTGTCACTTTCACCCCTGGGAGCAGCTCAGCCAGGCAAAGGGGCTGCCTGGGGCAGGACATTAGCCCTGGAGGGCAGGGGTGGGTGTGGCAGTGACATCACAAGGGCCTTTTGCAGCCCCTCAGCTTATTGGCTAATGGAGGTTGGGAGGTGATGACCTCACAGAGAGTCCATGACAATGGCCAGGTGGGACAGGCTGCAGGGCAGGGGCCATCTCAGAGACCCCCCCGCCCTCCTCCCCCATGGCTTTGCTGCAGGGAGTCTCCTTGAGAGTTGCCCTTGAGGCCTTTCTGGAGCCTTCTCCTTTCCCACGACTAACTGACCTAGAAGGCCGACGTCTCTGTGGAGAAGGGAAGAGCCTCCGAGAAGGCCACTGTAGCTAGAGCATGGGAATTAGCTCAAGTGGTAGAGCGCTTGCTTTGCATGTGAGAGGTAGTGGGATCGATACCCACATTCTCCAATGAGGAGAGAAATTTCTGATTTTTCTTTTTGCCAGCCGGGGCCTAAGTGGCTCCAGTAGCCCCCCCCCCGCCCCGGCCCCCACTTCCTACTTGCTTTCCCCAGAACCAGCCACGCTGGGGCAGAGAGCTGCTGGACACCAGCCCTCCTGGGCCGGACAGTGGCAGGAGCACTGGAGGCAGGTTTCAGGTGGGGCAGAATTAGCTCCATTGGAAAAGTGCTGCCTTTGCACATGAGAGGTAGCAGGATTCACTCCCATCTTCTCCCACTGGCTCTCTGGTGCTGAGGGGCCAGCCCCTTTCCTGCCGCCCCAACTCTTATTCCCACAATGCGCTTTGTGCAGGGGCCGCTGGTCTTTCTGCCAAGGTGCGTGGCTGGGAGCCAGGACTCAGGACCCTTCCTAAAATATACAAATCCCCGCCCCCCACGACCCTCTGTTCCACTCACACTGTCTGGCTGCTGCCCACATGGAGCTCAGGGGCCAGGTGGGTGACTTGCCTTGCAGCTGTGACAGCATCAGACCCCTGCCACCCGCCTGCTCAGTGTGGAGACCAAGCCCAAGGGTGGCACCTGGGATGTGAGTTACACAAAAGCCTCTTGTCTCTTGTTCCTTGTCCAGTTCCCAACATTGACTGCAGATGACAATTTCTGTGGGGGTGTAGCTCAGTGGTAGAGTGTTTGACTGCAGATCAAGTGGTCCTTGGTTCAAACCCAACTGCCCCCTTAGAAAATTTCCTTCTAGTGGAAATATTTTCCTTTCCAGTTCCATCACAATCTGGCTTTACATTGCTTGAGGTTCTTGACATTAATAAGAACCCTTAATGCAGAGCTACTCAACTTTGGAAGCCCTGGTGGCCACAATGAATGGCATTTCACCAGGGTGGACAGGGCAGGTGTCCTGAGCTGATGTATTCTAGAAGCTGAGAATGGGTGACGGGAGGGGTCACTTAACAAATGTCTGTCCTGAGGATTCCCACTGGGCAATGGAATTGGCTGCTGTTGTGAGACAGGATTCTGGGCTAGTTGGGCAACTGGCATGGCCCAGTTTGGCTGTTCTGATGTTCTGTTTGGTTTCTGTTCTCGTCCCCTCTGGGCAATGGAAAATGGACCCATGTCCTGAAGGGGACAGAAAGTGGCCTGTGAAAGGCTAGTGTAGGTAAGGAAAGAGCCTTGCTCATGTGTCCCTGATGGTCTAGTGGTTAGGATTCAGCACTTTCACTGCTGAGGCCTGGGTTCAATTCCCAGTCAGAGAAACCAGCCTCAGTTTTCACCTGACATCTGCCAAGGCATTCATCTTACCTCATTGTTACAGCAGCTGTGACCCAAGAGGTTCACTCAGGGCCCCTTTCCCACCTCTCCCTCACTGCCAAGACAGCACCTGCCATTTTCACAAGCCCTTCAGAAGGGGCAGAGCTGGGTGACTCAAACTGCCCCTCCCCTCTCCCATGGGGGCAGCCCTGCAGGAAGCTCTGTGGCACACACAGCACTAGCCCAGCGCAGTGTCAGGTCGGCACAAGATCCATTGGTTCAGTTTGGTTGTTGAAGGAGACAACCCAGAACTGGCTCCAGCCCCCACTCAGTAACCTGGGGAAATGACCCACCAGGCCTGGGCCCCTCGGAGAGGCAACGATTCCCCACTGGCCAGGGCAGAGCCTCCCTCTGACACAGTCATGGAGCCTTCTCCCCCTGGTCCTGCCTCCCCTTCACTCAGCTCTCACTGCTCGGTGCTGCCAGGGAGGGGCCTCACTGCGAGAGCCGCCTGGGCAGGTTCCTGCCACAGAGACACGTCCCAGAGCAGGACGGATGCTCAGACCGACACTGAGTGTTGCTCAGCGCTGGGGTGAGACAGGGAAGGACAAAAGGGTCTAACGGCGCCTGCAGCCTTTCAGAACAGCCCCCGGCCCCACCCCAAGTACCAACCCTGCTCAGGATGCTCAGGATCCCCAAGGGCACTGACACAGATTCCCTGGCACAGGACAATCCCAGGCCTCGGTTCTGCCAGCCAGAGTTTTCCCCTCTTCTGTTTCCTGTCAGCTCCCTAAAACACCTCACAACGGTAGATGAGGGTGAGTGGGGATAAACCCAGCTGTGCTGTAGAGCGGCTGTTAGGTGGGGAAAGAGAGGTGCTCCCGCCGCCTCCCTGAGCAACTCACACATGTAAGAAAACTGCGCTTGAAAAGCTTCGCACAGTTGTCAGGATGGCTGAGTGGACTAAGGCACCAGATGCAAGGTGCTATTGTTCCCTCAGTGGGGTGTTCTGGTCTCTGAATGGAGACGTGGGTTCAAATCCCACTCCTGACATGGCTTCCTTTTTATATCTAGAGAAGTGACCTCATTTCAATGACTCCCCTGACATTGCAGGAGCCCTTGCTCAGCATTTCTCTCAGGCTGCATCTACACAGCAGCGTTCCTTGGGCATAACGGCCATTACACTGCAATAACAATGGGAGCGTCTACTCAGCAATTCCATTATTCCGACGTCTGTAACGCTCCATCCAGACCAGTGGTCTGAGGAGCCAGGAGGTTTCCAGGCTGCAGACAGACAAGCCCACAGGCAAAGACAAAGTGGAGTCGTTGGGACTTCAGCCCAGCAGGGTCTCTGTGTGGCTCCCAGACCTTTTGTTTCCCGTTTCCAGGGGCAAACATTCAGCAACACTCACAGGCCCCACAGGAGGGGGCTGGTTTGATGCTTCACCCCACGGCCCAGCAACGAGCCCCCAAACTTCGCCTGTTCTAAGAGCCCTGTTTGCTGGGTGAATTTTGTGTGGCTGGTGACATCACGCCTGGGCATTGGGATTATCTGCCAGTTCCCCTGGCCCTGGGGCTTTGCTGTCTTCACATCTGTGATGGCCGAATGGTCAAGGTGTTGGACTAGAAATCCAATAGGGTTTCCCTGAAAAAGTTCTAAGCCTGCTCATAGCGAGGCCTGTGCTTTGGTCACTCCCCCTGCTAGTGTAACTCTTCTGCCAGGTAGTGCTGGCAGCAGCCAGGGCTGGGTTCGATGTCTAGGGGTTTCTCTTCATTCATCTCACACAAAACTGGCTTGAGCCCCCACCCAGCAGCCTGGGAAATCCACCCCCCCGTCCGAGTACCTCGGGGAGGCGATGCTTCCCCACTCGCCAGCACAGAGTCTGAATGTAGAAAAGAAACTTTGAATGAAAGAGGGTGAGAAGTAACGTGGCATTCGCCTGGGAAAATACCACAAGCAGGGCTCAGAACCAACCCACAAATAAGTCTTGGCTCAAGTGGCTTGAGCAGTGTCCTTTGCCAGCAATGTAAGTCCAGCAATGTACGTGTCCCACTCACGTGCCCAAACTTTCTCTGTACCCCACTCACAGTTGCTGCCCTTGCTCAGGGCAGATAAGAGCTCAGGCGTGATTGGAGGGAGTGGGCATAGGAGGCATCTCACCCACTCCGTTGGCCTCCCGCCACTGCTCCTACTGGCCACCCATCAACTACCTGCTCTTGCCCCTACCGTTCACCCTGCTGGCTGCTTGCTCCTGCCAGCTGCTGCTTCTACGATTGAGATCGGTCTGGCTCTGGGATAAACCCAGTGATTTCTGCTCTTTGTCAGTTTCCTTGGTGATTTCAGCTCTTGGCCCCCCGCCTAGTCTGGACAAAAGATTCCAGCCCCCACTGGAATAATATTTCAAAATAACAAAGAGATTCCTTAAGGAGTCTGTTCTAGGTCTATCCTTAGAATGGGTAGTGGGGGAGGGAGAGACAGAATGAACCCGTCTCATAGCTCATGGCTGGAGGACATGTGGCCTGCTGGTTCACGCTCCTTCCCCCACACCCAGAGTCCACTCCACTTGAGTCTGGAAGGGGAAGGCTCGTCCATCCTAGACTTTTTTCAATGACAGCGTCTCTCCTGCAAGCACTGGTGTCATATTTTACAATTCCTACAGTTAGAGATAAAATGGTTTGTGATCCCACAACAGACAATTTAGTTACAATACTCCACATTCCATTCTCACAACCGATCCTCCATCAGGCCTACAGCACTGGCTGAACTGGATTTACATAGCCACAGCCCGGATTCCTTTCCCAGCCCAGTATGAGCTGTATTTCCATATCAACAGTTGATTATCTTGCAGGGCTACACAACTGAAGGAGTGTCCCCACACCTAGGACTGCTCTCCCCTTTCAGCTGGCTGTATTGGAAGCAGTGTTTGAGACCCTGTTTACTTCTGCAGTGCAGACATACCCTGAGTGAGTGGGGGTGATACAGGGGGAGCAGCTCAAACAGGCCAAAGGGTTGGCCAGGAGCAGGACATGAGCCCTGCAAGACAGCAGTGACATCACAAGGGCCTTGTGCAGCACCTCAGCTCATTGGTTAGGAGGCAGTGACCTCACAGAGGGTCCAAGGCAACAGCCAGGTGGGACAGGGGCAATCTGAGAATACACACTACAGGGTGTTTGAGCTGCTCCCCATGAAAAGCGGTGAGAGGGGGCCCTTGGCTGTGGGACCCACTTGTGCCTGTTGTTCAGGGTTAAATAAGATCTCCCCCAGGAGGTTGCCTGTTCCCTTTCCACCTTCAATTGGCTGGGAATCAAATCAAGCAAGGGGCAGCAAACGCTAGGCACTGTCATTGTCTGGGCCACAGATAAAGACCCTCTTGGAGCTGTGTTCCAAGGAGGAGTCTCTGCAGGCCCTGCAGTCCATGCGGAGGAATATGGACATTTATGCCGAATGGCCAATGGTCTTACAAAGAAAGGCCACCTCCCTCCTACCCCCGCATCCTAGACCAAGTCAGAGCCAAGGCCAAGGAATTGCGGCAGGGGGATGTGAGGGAAGCTCACTGAGAAATCAGACGAGAGACGGACACTGTCAGTAAACACTCATATCGGAAACGCTCCTGTGGATGCTGGGCCCACCAGAGCCGTGTGCTGCTGCCATCTGCCTGCTCCATGGACGTCTTCCCATTGCAGAGTGCGCCGAGCCAGACTGTGACTAGACAGCCCCTCTCTGGGCACCCAGGGACTACATCTACACTGCAGGCTTCTTGCTCAAGAATGGCCGTTCTTGCGCAAAAATTTGAGAAGCATCTACACTGCATGCGCGTTCTTAAGCAACTAAATTTACGGCAAAATGTAGGAAAAGAGGGCTTCTTGGGCAAGAGTTATTCCTCTCCCCATGAGGAATAAACCCTCTTGTGCAAGAGCTCTTGCACAAGAAGGTAGTATGAATGGGCAACAGGGTTTATTTCTGCAAGAAACCCCTATGACTAAAATGGCCATCAGAGCTTTCTTGCACAAGAGAGCGTGAACACTGCCTCGGACATTCTTGCCCAAAAGCACATGGCAGTGTGGACGTGCTCTTGCACAAGATGTTTTGCACAAGAACTCTTGCACAAAACAGTTCTTGAGCAAGAAGTCTGCAGGGTAGATGTAGCCAGGGGTTGTTTCGGTTTCTTACCAGCACTGAGCTTTGTACAACAGCCCAGGGAACATTGTGAAAAGCCAAAACCTTCCTGCCCTGGGTGTCCCCGGCCAGCCATCAAGTGGCACAAAGGTTCCTGGTAGTGCTGGCTTGGGGTAGGTTGAAACAAACCCACATAATTCAGATGAGGCGGCCGAGTGGTTAAGGGGATGGACTGTTAATCCCTTGTGCTCTGCATGTAGGGGTGCGAATCCCATCCTCATTGAATGTTTGCAGCCCTTCCTCTTGCTTCTCCCAGATCTCTCTTCAGTTCAGTGCCAGCCCCTCCTGTACCCCTGCCTCCCCCAGCCCCTCCCACTGCAGCCTGGGGAAAGGGGAAATCTCCACAGAGACACTCCCAGCTGGGACCCTCAATCCCTTCTGCCCTCAAGGGGAAACCTCCCAAAGGAGATTCCAGGCAGCCAGGCCATGGGGGTCTCTGAGATGCCCCAGCCCTGCAGCCTGTCCCACCTGGCTGTTGCCATGGTCCCTCTGTGAGGTCACTGCCTCCCAGCCAATGAGCTGAGGTCATGTAAAAGTTCCTTGTGATGTCACTGCTGCCTTGCAGGCTCATGTCCTGCCTCTGGCCAGCCCCTTGGCATGTGTGAGCTGCTCCCCCTCTGCCCCCGTCACTCAGGGCTGGTTCTGGGGCTCACACAGGGAACATCAGAGGCTGCTCAGGGGGCCACATGGCCCCAGGGTCACCTTTTAAATGTCAGGGCAAGCCAGGATCTATCCCGTTACTTCCCCAAAACCCCACCCCTTTGCTGAGCCCCTGCCCGCCCCAAACCTTTCCATGGACTCTTGGTTACTAATGGACACTCGCCACTAATGACATAATCACACCCCAGCCATGTTGCTAGGGCTGCAGCTGGGGAGAACAGTTTCATTTAAATCATTAAACGATTAAGTGTTTGAACTGTCTCATGTTAGTTGATCAAACTTCATTTTAAATAAAGGAAAACATTACGGCCAGCACAAAAGATTTCGGTGCCGCACCCCTAGAGACTCTGGAACAAAGAAGACACATGAGAAGAACCCAACTTTCTTCCTTTTGCTGAGACATGGATGGATCTAGCCCAGGTTTCACTCAGGGGGTCCGTCTGCATGTGAAGTACCTGTGACAGCCGCTGCGCTCCTCTGCCCCTCATCAGCAATGCCATCTACTTGGGGGAGCAGGTGGCCTGGGACTTGCAAAAGGGACATCCTGGGCAAACTAATGCTGCTTAGGGACACTTTGATAGCTCAGCTGGCAGAGCAGCAGACTGTAGCATGTGTTTGGTAAATGGTCCTTAGGTCGCTGGTTCAACTCTGGCTTGAAGGAGCCATTCTTTTCCCTCCAGCGTGGCCTTAGCAGAAAGCAACCAAGCTGGTTACCTTGGGTCCATGTCTTCAGAGCCCTGCACTTCAATTGACAAAAGGATTGTGGGGAGGAGCTGCCAATCACGTTTCTTGGGCTGGGCAGGTTCTGTCCACACACAAAAGTTCTTTTGGAACAATGGCCGTTATTCCACAACAACAATGCAAGAGTCTACACAGCAATTCCGTTATTTTGAAATAATTCTGAAGTAACCGGCGGCTTATTCCGACTTCTGCAAACCTCATTCTACAAAGAATAACACCTGTTCCAAATTAGCTATTTCAAAATAAGGCCTGTGTAGCTGCGCCACTGCTGCTAGTTTGAACTAGCCCCTCCCCGGGGCCATTCTGAGTTATTCTTCCCAGGGACTAAATCGAGACAGCTCGTCCACAGTGGGGAGCCTGCCTCAGACTATACTGAGGTTTCCCTGCAGTGTAGACGTGCTAGTTCGAAATAAGCTATTTTGGAATCACCATTCAGGACTTAGAAACCTGCAATGTGAGTTCATATCTCAATGGGACCTCCTGGGGTGCACTTGTTGGTGTGAGGTTTTTCACACTGCAAGCTTTTTGCACAAGAATGGCCGTTCTTATGCAAAAACTAGCGGAGTGTTTACCCTGCATGTGCATTCTTGCACAAGAAAATATACAGTAAACCATTAGAAAAGATGGCTTCTTGCACAAGAGTTATTCCTCTCCCCATAATTAATAAGCCCTCTTGCACAAGAAGGCAGTGTGCACAGGCAAGAGGGATTTCTTGCGCCAGAAACCCCTATGGCTAGAGCTTTCTTACACAAGAGAGTGTCCACAATTCTCTTTATAAGGAGATAAACCACCTCATAGAGCTGGAAGGAGCCTTGAGAGGTCAGGTAGTTCTGTCCTTGCGCTAATGGAAGCTCCAAGAACCATCCTTGACAGATATGCCCCAGATACCTAAATGGTTATCTCAAGGATTGACTTCATAACCCTGGGCTTAGCAAACTAACATTCAAATAACTGAGCTATCCTGCCTTGCTTTTAGGGATAAAGCATACAGCAGTGTGGACTTGCTCTTGCACAAGAACTCTGGCCCAAAACCGTTTTTGGGCAAGAAGCCTGCAGTGTAGATGGAGCCTAAAGTTTTTCATATTTTTTTGTTTTAAAAATAGTTCAAACAATTGTTCAATGGGCCCTAGGCCTGGAATTGTGCTGCAGCCGCCTCCCTCGCTATGGTCACTGGCTCCATGTGCACTGGCCTTCTGTCTGGGTGCTGGCAGGGGAGTGAGAGGTGGCAGGTACCGATGGGTAACAGGTGCCAAGGCGCATACAGAGAAGCCAGCGTCTGCATCTCTGCAAGTGACCTCACTGTGCACACCTCAGCTTTTAACAAACACTCTCCTCCTGTCTGCGCCTAACACCAGTGTCAGTGTCTGCTCCTGAGGGGTCCTGTCTGGGGGAAATGGCAGTTCCAGGGGACACTTGCCCAGTGTTGAAACATCTCACAGATAGCATGGCAAAAAGGAAGCCAAAGAGACTCTACATCTGCCAGGAAACATCACAACTGTCAACCCAGATGGGACTTGAATCCACAATCCCTGGTTTAAGAAACCATTGCTTTGTCCATTAAGCTGCTGGGGCACACTAAAGATAACAGGGACAGAAATTCCCTCTTCCAAATGCACATTCCTCAATTTTTAGGTGCCAGATTCAAGCCCTTGGAAGGAGCCAGAAACACAGGGGGGGACTGATCACACCCCTCTGAAAACCAGCTCTCAGGAGGCACCTCCAGCTGCCCCCAGAGTGTGAAACTCAACACTTTGACATCTCATCTCCCTCCCAAAACCGGGGCTTGTCTCCCACAGCCGCAGCCTCATCAGGGAGCTACCCTGGCGCTCACTGCTCGTGGGGAAGGGAGCGGGTCCCACGGTGGCTGGGGCATGCGGGGAATGGCCAGTTGTTACTGAAGGGGGAGGATAAAACGCAGCCACATTGTGGAGGGTGCAGGAGAGTGGCTGGGGCTGCCATAGGACGTCCCTGGGGGAGCTCTGCAATGTGACCCTGGCTCCCAAGGCAGCAAGTACAGAATCCCCCTTGGCGAGAGCAGGAGGCTCCAACCGGCCTGGTTTAAATTCGTCTGACGGGCTGGACGACCCCGATGCTGGAGTGTCAGAGCCCCTGTCAACCAGCCTGTGTTTGTCCCCTCCCTCACCAGGCAGGGCAGGGCCCACGCTCCCAGCAGGGAGTTACAGGCACGTCTCTCGCACTCAGAACACTGGGACCACCATGGAGAAGGACTCACTGGCCCATTTGTGGTACCCAGGGACTTACAATGGGAGTCAGAGCCCTGCCTGGCCAGTGCTAGTCATCTCTGCACCCGCTCCAGGTTTCTGGTTTCCTTCTCCCTAACCAGCCTCCCCTGAACCAGCAGTTCCATGGGTGGCCAGGGGAGGCCTCTTCTGTGTCCCAGAAGGACATAGGAAAATGTGAGCAAAGGCCACAGCAAGGCACCACTGGGAGTTGAACCCAGGATCTCCTTTTTTACAAGGCAGGTGCTTTAGCCAACTAAGCCATGGTGCCCTCTGCAGTGCAGCACCTAAAACTGTTCTATTCTATGGTCCCAAACAACACCTTTGACTCCCAAAGTGCAGCCAATCCCCATTTCCCTCCAGCCCTGGCAGTGTCTGGCTCCCTGGGCACAGAAGGCTACAGCTCAGTGGGCAGAGGCTCTAACATGCACATCTCCCCCAGCCGCTGGGACTGTAGAGTTGGCCTTGAGATTTAGAATTGCTGGGGGAAGGGAAAAGTGCAGCAAACACTAATCGTCTGGACTGTAAGCCCTTGGGTCTCACAGTTTGGGTTGGAGACCCCAGGTGGGGGCCCAGCCTCCTTGGGTCTGTCCCTTCCTGAGGGCACAGAATTAAGGGAGAATTCCTTTGTCCTGTAGCAATCCGAATTGGCCAACGAGCAAGTCACAAATTTTTTGTTCACATATAAGTATAGTTGAATGGTCTCTTACAGTAATGATGGCCAAGTGGTTAAGGAGTTGGCTTAAAAATCCAAAAGTTTTTCCCTGTGCAGGGTTGATCTTTCTCACACTGAGGCCTGTGTTTTAGTCATAGCCCTAACAAGGGCAACAAGGCTGACTGCCAGCTGTTTGCACATCTGGACCCAGAAATATCCTGTTAGCCAGTTTCTTTTCAGCTCACTGCAAACTGCCTCCCAGCTGTAGGTGAGGCTGAGTGTGCATGAAACCAGCGGTGCCTGACCAATGTGTCTGCTTTTCCTACCATCCCTCCATCTCTACCTGGAGTTGGCTTCCTTCAGTTGAACTTTGCCTTGTCCCCACAGCAGGAAGCCAAAGGGAGCAAAGAGCAGGAGTACTGGAAGCTGGTGGGGGTGCCCTCTGGGTTTGATTTAGTGAGTCTTAGTTTGACTCGTTGAATCAAGTTCCAGAAGATTGATCACAGCAATTCCTCTCCAGCTGGACGTGGTTCTTGTTCTTCTGTACAGAACAGCCAATGGGCGTTCAGATCTCAGCCTTGCTCAGTTGATGGGAATAGAAACCAGACACCCAGCAGGTTTGAACTGGTTTCAGTCGAGGGACCCGTCTGCCTGGTTTACATGCATTGGCACAAGAACACACGAGGGGTTTGCTGACATTTTAAGAATCCCTGTACAATAGAAATCCATGACTGACACACCTGGAGGTGCAAATGTTTCACTTAGGATAATCAACTTTTTAAGGGGGCACTTGAGATTGAACCAAGGACCTCTACAATCGGCACTCAAACACTACCACTGAGTTACACCCGACAGTGGTTGTACTTTTCAGCCCAGTGTTGGGAACTTAGCACCTGGCAGCACTGCCTGCATGAGCAGATTGTCATCCTGAAGCAGGAAGACCAGGGACTGGCTCCAAGGCAGGGTTACGACACTGCTAGAATCCTCCTCCTCGTCCTGGAGCTACAGGTCATCAGCGTTGTCATCCTGAAGCTGCAGCTGCTGCTGCCCAGGCGTCTCCCTCACAAACTCCACAACCATCCTTGGACAAAGCCTTGGACAAAGCCCTGGTCCCACAGACTCATGTCAGGGGCCTCAGCAGCGCTGGGGGGTGGCTCCAGGGGGAGAAGCTGGTTCAGGAGAACTTGAGCTGCTGGGCCACTGAAGCAGGCCACCAGCAGCAGCCTCTGTGCAGGGCTCACATGCTCCGGGCCTCCCGGTCATATTGAGTCTCCCTGCCCCCCAGCTGGTGCTTTGAGGTAGCCACTGCTGCAGCAGGAATTTGGGCATCAGGTCCCCTGCTTTTGGGGACAGGAAGCCAGGCCAAGGCCCTTTTAGCCACTGGGGCTGTGCAGGCTGGAGCCTCCCCCTATCAGATCTCTGCCCTGCTTCCTGCAAAGCTCTCAGCCTTTTGCTTGTTTCTGCTTCCCTGTCCATAGCAGGCAACTAAAGGAAGGGAAGTCACCAAACCAAACATCCCTATGGCCAGCATGGGGCTTGAACCCATGACCTTGGCGTTATTAGCATCATGCTCTAACCAGCTGAGCTAGCCGGCCTACAAAAAAAAAGCAGCTCACCAGTGGCCCTTTCAAGAAAGGCGCCTCAGGCAGCAGCAGGGACGTCTCTGCAGCTGCCAATGGCTCTTCTCTGACAGGGCCACTGGCGACTCGCTGTGACGTGGGCTGGCTAGTCCAGCTGGTTTGAGGGTTGGTCAAGGTGGCTGGTGGCCAGCAGACCCAAGGAAAGAGGCAGCTGGAATCTCTTGCTGCCAGCACCTTGCCTCCCAGCTTCTTCCCTGCCAGCAGCAGCAGAGTCCTGAGCGCTGCCCTTGACACCATGGGACCAACCTCCCCTCACTCAACTGGACCAAGCGTTTGCCCAGCTCATGCCCACTGGGACCTGTTTTACTTGGTTTCCTTCCACCCAGAGCCCCCTTCTTCTCCTGGGCTGTGAGGAGCATCACTGGGATCCTCTCTCATATCCCAGCACAGGGCCATCTCTCCAGTGACAGGAGACGGGGCTGGTTTCAGGATTTCTTTTAGCACAGCAGCAACCAAGGGGAGATGGAGGAAAATCAACCCCATTGGTAAGTTTTGTGTGACAGGAGGGTTGTGAGCTGGGGAGCCTGCCCCCCCCCAGAAGGGGCATTTGGGCCTGCTGGCTCAGCTGTTTAGAGCTTGATGCTGATAACGCCCAGGTCGTGGGTGCAAGCCCCATGCTGGCCACAGGGGTGTCTGGTTTGGTGACTTGCCTTTGTGTAGCTGCCTGCTATGGACAGGGAAGGAGAAAGAAGCCCTGAGAGGTGAAGCAGCGGGAGGGAAGCGAGGAGCAGAGTGTCAGCTGCCAGCCGAGAGTCACAGGTGCCCTCTGCCTCCTGGGACCGCCCCTCCCTGAGCCGCCAGCCCCCTGTCTCTCACTGTGGGCCCCGTGGGGAGTCCACTCGCTCTGGGCTCCGGGGGCCTCCCGCTCCCGCAGGGAATGACACAGCCCTGTGCCCTCGCCCAGAGCCACTCCCAGCCCGTGTGAAACAGGAGGGTTCACTGAGCGTCTGACACAGCACAGGGACCCAGGCAGGCAGCAGGGGCTGCGGGTGGGGAGTGAGGGCACCAGAGGGGGCAGGGAAACAAGTAGCACCAAGACTCTTGCCACCAGGGTCTGGCCACCCGACTCCCTGCCCAGGCTGCTGGGCCCCCGACCACTTCAGCTGCCAGGTCAGCCCGGGAGCTAAGGCAGGAATGGGGGGAAGGAGCCAGTCAAACTGCAGGGGGCAGGAAACACCAGTCGCGCCTTCCTGGGCCGGGCACGACGGCATCATGTTAGTGACACGGCTGCCAGACATCCCGGACAGTTAATAACCAGCTAGAGGGGTTTATGGGTAGCTCAGTGTGGGGAGCCTAAGATGAAACATTTAAAGGTCCCTGGTTCAATCCCAGGCTTTGCCATGTCTCTCGGTGCAGCAGGGCCCTCTCTGGTCCCCTTGCTGTGCTAGTGCCCTGTGACATCCCCGCATCCATCTTAGCCACAGCCCAGCACTGGAAACTCCCGTCCATCTGATTAATCCCCTTCACTTCCAACCCTCCCTCAGAGTCCTTGCTTCCTTGGCTAAAGTCCCCTCCCTTGTGCGTGTGGCTGGCAGGGGTTACTAGATGGATCCATTCACATGTAGCTTCACTGAAACCCTTGTTGGCCTGCACTCAGGTCAGTCCGTGTCACTGGCTCAGGGGTTTCTCCCCCCAGCGCACTGCAGAGAAAGCCCTTGTGTGTGAAAGGGCCTCAGGGAGCCCAGAGCAGAGGGAGCCGGGATTCTAGTCTCATTGATCCCCTCAACACACACACACAGTCCCAGCCCCAACCCTCCCCCATCCCTAATCCTGTGCCCTGACTTCTCCACCCTTCCACGTCATCACCCCTGCCCTGAGCCCCCCACCACTATCACACACTCCCCAAATCCCCACCTCGAGTTGCCCACATTTTAATTTCTTACAGGCACTGTCCTATCACAACCCCTCCCCCAACTTCCTGCCTTGAGCCTCCCCCCACCCAAGGGGTGGTGCCCAATAGAACAGTCCCTGTAAGAAATGTGTCACTTTCACCCCTGGGAGCAGCTCAGCCATGCAAAGGGGTTGCCTGGGGCAGGACATTAGCCCTGGAGGGCAGGGGTGGGTGTGGCAGTGACATCACAAGGGCCTTTTGCAGCCCCTCAGCTTATTGGCTAAAGGAGGTTGGGAGGCGATGACCTCACAGAGAGTCCATGACAGTGGCCAGGTGGGACAGGCTGCAGGTCAGAGGAAACCTCAGAGACTTTGCTGCAGGGAGTCTCAGAGCCCCCCATGGCTTTGCTGCAGGGAGTCTCCTTCTGGAGATCTGCCCTTGAGGCCAGAGAGAGAATGAGGGTCACAAGCACGAGTGTGAGGAGGAGCCTCCTTGGAGCCTTTTCCTTTCCCTCGACTAGCTGAACTAGAAGACAGACGTTCCTGTGGAGAAGGGAAGAGCCTCCAAGAGGGGCCCTGTTGCTACAGCAGGGGAATTAGCTCAAGTGGTAGAGCGCTTGCTTAGCATGCGAGAGGCAGTGGGATCGATACCCACATTCTCCACCGATAGGCAAATCCTCCTCACAAGGAACTTTTGCAGCACCTCAGCTCATTGTGGGTGGGTGTAGGGAGCTGGTGGCAGAGCTGGGCTCTAACTCACTAGGGTGCGTCCCATAGCTCAGAATAAGCGATGCAATTGGGTAGCTTATTTCAAGTCAATGTTGAAATAGCTTATTTTGTATTTTGGCGCTGGCTACACAGCACTTGTTTCCAAATAAATCACAATTCCGATCCCTCACTCCGCACTCCTTGCACCATGAGGTTTGCAGGGACGTCGGAATAGCGAGCCCGTTATGGTTTGAAATAAGGGCCTTGCTCTTAAGATGTGTCTGTGTGATATGAGCATCACGTCCTAAACCTCCGACCTTGCCGGCCCATGGGTGTCAGTCTCACAAGTGGCCCTTTCAGAGAGAAGCCTTAGGCAGTCGCAGGGACGTTATAGCGGCGAGGAGTCCTGTGGCATCTTATAGACTAACTGAAGTGTAGGAGCATAAGCTTTCGTGGGCAAAGACCCACTTCGTCAGATGCATGTAGCGGAAATATCCAGAGGCAGGTATAAATATGCAGGCCAGAATGAGGCTGGAGATGACGAGGTGGATCCAATCAGGGAGGATGAGGCCACTTCTAGCAGCTGATCTGGAGGTGTGAATTCCAAGAGAGGAGAAGCTGCTTTTCTAGTTAGCGAGCCATTCACAGTCTTTGTTTAATCCAGAGTTGATTGTGTCAAACTTGAAGATGAAGTGTAGCTCAGCAGTTTCTCTTTGAAGTCTGGTCCTGAAGTTTTTTTGCTGCAGGGACGTTACAGGCTCTGGAACAAGGTAGGTGAGGTAGCAGAGGTTGCCAGGGATAGGGGAATTAGCTCAAGTGGTAGAGCGCTCGCTTAGCATGCGAGAGGCAGTGGGATCGATGCCCACATTCTCCAACTGTAGCTTTGTTCTCGTCTCCTATTTTCACTGTTTGGGGCTCAGTGGCCCCCTTCCTCTTCCTACCTGCTCTCCCAAAAGAGGCAGACCTGGCTCCCCTTTCTTTTCCCCCAGCAATTGCCATGCTGCAAAGCAGAGAGTGGTGATACCAGGCTCTGGGGTGCAATGGAAAGCATGTTGGATGTTTAAGCTGCAGCAATTCATGTGAATCCTGCTAGCCATTCAAAGGCTGTGGGTTCAAGTCCCACGAGTGTCACTTTAGCTGCTTTCTCATTTCCAGGACGCAGCTTTTACAGACCAGGGAATCCTTAGGGTGAAACCGGGGTAGGTTTGAGTCCAGACAGTTCCCAGCAGACCCCAGGGAGGGCGGAGGGAAGGGCTGGTTCTTGGGGTTGGGGCTGGGGTTGTTCTGAAAGGCTGCAGGTGCCGTTAGATCGTTTTGTCCCTCCCTGTCTCCTACTAGTGCTGAGCAACACTCAGGCTATGTCTACACTGCACTGTTCTTCTGCAAAAAGCTACGCAAATTTCAGCACTTTCTAGCACCCTGCTCTGCACCTTGTGAACACTCCACCTCTTGTTGTCAGGGAAGCCACTATCCCGAGCTGCCAGCTCCTCATTTCCCCACCAGCCCCTTGAGATTTGGAGCTCAAAGCTGGAGCTGCTGTGGCAGGAGGTGAAGCTACAGAAGCTGACAGGGGACAATCAGCGGGCGGAGGGTTATTTTTTCTCCCCCCTGGGCTCATGTGGCTAGAACTGAGGAGAAGAAAATCCTCTTCCCTTCTCCTCAGAAGATGGAAATTGCAGTTGGTTCTCTCTCTGGTTCTACTACAGCTGGACCCCAGGACTAGACTTTTTCTTTCTAAAACCCTGGTGAAAGCTGAAGGTTAATTGTTTGCAAACTGAGAATGTGAGATAAAGAAGGGCTTCACCTAGCAAGGGGCTTGAATCCTTCCCACAGACACAGCAGGCCAGGGGGTTGTGCACCTGCAGTGGCCCCTTCCTACTAGGCTTCCCACAAAGCTGGGGTGAAAAATTGCTAGACCCCAGCCCTCCCGGGCTAAGCCATGGCAGAGGTAGCAGGATTCACCTCCATCTTCTCCTGCCCGTGCCCTGGTACTGAGGGGCCGGCCCCTTTCTTTCTGTCCCAACTCTTATTCCCACAATGCACTTTGTGCAGGGGCCATTGGTCTTTGTGCCAAGGTGCGTGGCTGGGAGCCAGGACTCAGGACCCTTCCCCCCATCTAATCCACTCACACTGTCTGGCTGCCTCCAGCACAGGCTGAGCTCAGGGGCCAGGCGGGTGACCTGCCCTGCAGCTGTGATGGCATCAGGCCCTTCCTGCCCGCCTGCTCAGTCTGGAGGTGGAGCTCCAGTGGCCTCAGACACCCAGCAAGAGGAACAAAACTCTCTTTGTTGAACCTCAGTGCATGGAAGCTGAAGCACCTGAACCTGAGTCTTAGTAGGTCCCACTGAGATTTGAACTCAGATTGCAGGATTCAGAGTCCTGAGTGCTGCCCCTTACACCATGGGACCTGCGGGGTGAAAGTGCAGTGGGCACCTCTGACTCTCAGCTCTCAGGCTGGCCTCTGCTCTCCTGGCTCCCTCCAGCTGCTTCATCTCCCAGGACTCTCTGTCCTGCCCCAGCTCTGCTGCTTTCAGAGCAAATCCCTTGTTAGGACCAGTCACACTCTGGGGTCAGTGAGGGTCCCTCCCACCTGAGATGTGTGTCACACAAAAGCCTCGTTTCTTGCTCCGTTCCCAATGCTGGATGCAAACACATGGTTGCAATGGGGGTGTAGCAAGTGCCCCCTTAGAAAGCTCATCAATTGAAATGAAACTTTTACATCTCCAGGTGTGTCACACTTTGGATTTCTATTGACCAGGGATTATTCAAATGACCACAAACCCCTCACATGCTCTAGTGCCAATGCACATAAACCAGACAAACCCGTCCCTCAGCTGGAACCAATTCAAACCGGCTCTGTGTGTGTGTCTGGTTTCTGTTTCCATCCATTCCACAAGGGTATGATCTGATCTGGATGCCCATTGGCTCGTCCTTACTCTCCTTTGGCCGTGTCCTCCAAAAGAACAAGAACCACGTCCAGCTGGGGATGAATGGCCACAATCGATCTTACAGCGTTTGATTTAGCAAGTCCAACTAAGACTCACTAAATCAAACCCAGAGGCCACCCCCACCAGCTTCCAGCACTTCTGCTCTTTGCCCCCTTCGGCTTCCTGCTGTGGGGACATGGCCAACTCCAGCTACGTAGGGAGGGATGGCAGGAATAGCAGACACATTGGAAAGGTACCACTGGGGGCTGCCTCCCTCACCTCCCCCATACCCAACAGCTGCTTGGCCAGCTTAGTCATGGGGCTGCTCTCTGGGACTTCTCTCCCAGCTCCTCCACCTGTTGCCATTGCCCATCCCAAGGGAGGGGGGACGAGAGTCACTCTCCACGGTCGCAGGAGCTGCAGAGGTGGCACTCGCAGGGTCTCTGGGCACTGACACCCCCAGGGAATCACAAGGGCACTTGGCGCTGGCTCGCCTGTCCCAGCAATTGCAGTCAGAGTCCTGCCTTGCCAGTGCCAGGCACAGCAGCCTCTCAGGGGTTAGGTTGGAGTCCCCAGGCTGGGGCCCGGCCTCCTTTAGTTTGGTCCCTTCCTGAGGCCACAAAACTGACAACAGGGAATTCCTTTGTCCTGCAGCAATCTCTGTTGGCCAAAGGGTTAGCAACCGAATATTTGCCCAAGGTTAAGTGCAGCAGCAGAAGACAATGGGATGACTGTTTCTGTGGTGTAGTGGTTATCACATTTGCCCAACCTGTGAAAGGTCTCTGGTTCAGAAACAGTGGGTCTTCTCTTATTGCAGTTCCCTTTGATACTCCCCAAAGCAGTTTCTATGCCCTGCTCTCTGGTGCAGAAAGAGACAGCTAAACAGGTTAGGCTGAGACTGGAGGAGGCAGGGCTGGGGCTGAGACTTCTCAGTGGTACCTTGCCTGGCATCAGGTCATTGCAGCCTCACAGTCCAGGGCCCACCCTGGAAGTGCCTCATTTCAAGAGGGATAAGGGATCTTTTGGGAAAGGCTTTATTTTTCAAAAGGTCAGCGTCTAGACTGGCGCTTTTCTCCGACAAAAAAAGTGGCAGCCATTTTTATGCTAATGAAGCACAGGAGATTTAAATCCCCGCTTCATTAGCAATTGTGATACATCTCATTTACATCCCTTTTCTGAAAAAGAGATGTAGTCTAGACGTAGCCAAGAAGTTTCACAGTAAAGCGTGGTAAGAGAGGGCTTCTTGCATAAGAGGGCAGTGTGGACATGGGACAGGTGTTTCTTGTGCAAGAAAGCCCAATGGCTAAAATGGCCATCAGAGCTTTCTTGCACAAGTGAGCGTCCACACTGCCATGGATGTTCTTGCTCAAAAGCACATCTCACACATGGCAGGGTGGACGTGTTCTTGCATAAGAACCCTTGCGCAAGATACCGCCAGTGCAGACACAGCCAAAGGGACCTTCAGAGATGAAGTCCAGCCCCCTGCCTCACAGCAGGACAAAGCACCATCCAGATTGATGTCTCTCCAAAACAGGAAACTACCAGGAGTGGGGTTTGAACCCACGCAGACAAACATCTATTGGATCTTAAGTCCAACGCCTTAACCACTCGGCCATCCTGGTGATCCTTGGGCAGCTGGAAGGGTGAAAGTTCTCTCCCCAGACAGCCCAGGGACTCACTCAGAGCATCTGTCCATCCCATCTCTGTGCCAGGACTTCCTGCCGCGAGGGCGAGAGAGTCGCCCGCTCCCCCCAGTGAGGAGGGAAAAAGGGAAACCAAACAAGACAAAACCCAGCGTCCCCAGGGATTCCGAGGGACAAAGACCTGGTGGGGAAAATCTCCCCCCCCCCGCCTTCACCCAGGCTGCGTCTAGATTGGCATGATTTTCCAGAAGAGCTTTAACGACATGCGGCCCCACTGCCAAACATCCTGGACAGAGAATTACAGGCCAGACAAGCCACTTATCACAGCCAGAGTAGCTCAGTTGGGAGAGTGTTTGACTGAAGCTCTGAGGGTTCCTGCTTTAATCCCAGACTTTGGTGTAGGCTTAATAACTTCAAGTTTTGGGTTTGCTTAGAGCTGTCATCACAAGCTGCCCTGTAGGAGAAAAGCTGAGCTGCAACCTGGGGCTCTGTTCTGCCAGGGGGCAGGTACAAGGGTTAAGCTGGGGGGGGGGAAATCAGCTGACTCCACAAGAAACACTCCCTGTTGGCCTGGCTGAAAGATGGTACCACATTAGCAGGTTGTTAGCACCAATGTGCCTGCTCCCCCCCCCCCCCCCCCCCCGCCCGCAGCACTAGAGATGTCAGGCAGCTCTGTCCTCCCAGCCTGGGGCTGTCTGTCTGGGAGACACCCTCACACACACTGGCCCCTGGCTTTCTAGGACTGTTCCTTGGTTTACTCAGCCTAGGAGTTGGGCTCATCCCTATCCCCAAGCAGCAGGAGCTGTGTTTACCTGGGGAGCCACAAATCAGAGCAGAACCCACTTTCCTGTTCCCAGTTTCTGCTTGGATTTGAAGAAGGGGCATTTTCACATTAAGCAAACAGGATAACCACCCCCCCCCCCCCCCCAGAAACATGCTTGACAGTAGACAAACTTGGACAATTATTCTGTTACTAATTCTTTGGCCAAGGCAGAGCAAGAGCAGGAAACAAGAACCCCCCCCTCCCCCCCCCAAACAATACTTCTCTAGACCCTTTGCTTCCAACACAGGGAAGGGGGGCGGGGCTGTGTGCCGGGAGAGGAGTGACCCACATCATATCCCCAGCATTTCTGCCCTTCATGGATGGATCTTTGCGGGCAGGCCCAGACACTCCATCCTCTCACTCAACTCCTATCACACACTGGAGCAGGGCAGCCCTCAGCAGCCCCCAGGGGTAGGGCTGAGCCATGGGGTTCTGGGCAAGGGGCAGAGGCTGCAGGAGCTGAGAGTTTCCCTAGAGCTCAGGGACCCATAATGAGGCACCAGGCCCCTGTCTCTCTCGGAAGGCGCAGAAAGGGATTGACTGGGGACAGGGAGAGTGGCTCAGGGGTTGTGCAGCTTGTTGCCTGGTTAGGGCTGCAGCCAAAACTCAAGCCTCGCTGTGAGCAGGATTTGAACCTGCGCAGGGAAACCCTAGTGGATTTCAAGTCCAACGCCTTAACCACTCAGCCACCACAGCTGTGAAGTTACCAGGGCCCCAGGGCCAGGGAAACTGGTAAATAATCCCAGTACCCGGCCTGACATCACCTGCCCCACAGAATTCAAAGGGCAAACCTGGCTCCCAAAACACAGGGGGAAGCTTGGGGGCTCATTGCTGTGCCATGGGGTGAAGCATCAAACCAGCCCCCTCCTGTGGGGCTGTGAGTGTTGCTGTCCCTGCTGTACAGACAGGGCCATGGAGGGAGGGAGAGATTCACTGAATGGGCCAAGGTCACCCAGCGAGTTAGAGCCCAGCTCTGCCCCCAGCTCCCTGCCCCACCCACCAACGTGCTGACTCCCTCGCTGCCAGGGGGCTCTTTGCATTGGCCTCTTTTGTTTTCTTTTCAGCTGTGAGACATTGGGACAGTTGGCCAGGGCGTCCCGCAGTTGCCATCTCCCTCCGTGCAGGTGCTGTCCAGAGCCCCGACTAGCAAACGCTGACACTGCTGTTAAAGTATTTTGAAACAACACCCAGATGTGATTATGCAAATGTAGAGCAGGATATTTAAATCCCGGTTTCAGTTACAATTTCGAATGTCTCCATTTGCATCCCTCTCCTGAAGGAGACTGCAAGTGTCGACATGTCCTGGGTGTTGCAACCTCCCAGCACTCACCTGATGTTCCCTCCCCGCTGCCTGAAGCCGTTTGGGAGTCCTCCTGCCTCCCCTGGAGCTGCAGGTCATCAGCGTTGTCATCCTGAAGCTGCAGCTGCTGCTGCCCAGGTGTCTCCATCCCAGACTCCACAACTCTCCCTGGAGACAGGGGCTCCCCACACCCCGGGATTCGGTCCAGTTCCTCACAGTATGCACAGTGCTGTGGTGCTTCCCCAGAGCGGGACCTGCCCTCACGGGCCCTCACATACCCCTCCCGCAATTCGTTGACCTTGGCTCTGACTTGGTCTAGGATGCAGGAGGGGGGAGGTGGCCTTTCTCTGCAAGGCCATCAGCCATTGGACCATATGTTAGATAATTTCATGGAGGTTAGGACCATAAAAGGCTAGTAGCCAGGGGATAAAATGGTGTCCCTGGCCTCTGTTTGTCAGAGGCTGGAGACGGATGGCAGGAGACAAATCGCTTGATCATTGTCTTCGGTCCACCCCCTCCGGGGCACCTGGTGCTGGCCACTGTCGGCAGACAGGACACTGGGCTAGACGGACCTTCGGTCTGACCCAGTACGGCCGTTCTTATGTTTTTATGTTCATAGATGTCTGCATTCCTCCACCTGGACTGCCGGGCCTGCAGAGACTCCCCCTCGGATCACAGCTCCAAGAGGGTCTTTATCTCTGGCCCAGACACTGACAGTGCCCAGAGTTTCTGCCCCTTGCTTGGTCCTGTGATGTGTCCCTGAAGGGGTCTCTGGGGGCTTGTGCCTGTGACATGGCTCTCCGGAAGGCAGAAGTGCTCGATCTTAGGCAAAGGACCCAGAAACAACACTTTACAGCAACAAACACAAGGACGGCTCTTGATCCGCATCCCCAGGCCACACAGAGTATCCAGAAGCCACTTCCCCACCTCTCCCTTGTCTGCTCTAGAGCTTAGCCCAAAGTCTGATAAACTCTACTCTCCCACCCAACAACCTCTGGGACGCCTCTCCCGCCCGGCTCCTCACACCACGGAGAGTGCAGGGCAGCCACTGCCCCAGCGTCACCACTTCTGGTCTTTGCCTAATAGCCAAGAAGTTCTGCTTTACCCAAACCACACAGGCACCCTCTGGCCTCTGGCTAACCTCATGGCAGATGTAGGATTTCCTAACTAATTTTCCCAACATCTTTGCAGGCAGGCATTGGTGGTATAGTGGTGAGTATAGCTGCCTTCCACACAGTTGACCTGGGTTCGATTCCCAGCCAATGCAATGTAAAGAGGGAGCATCAAAGCTCCTTGCTGAGCTTTTATTTGAACCCTGAAAAAACAGGCACAAATGGGTCCTGCAGCTGCGGGCTGCCTCTCACCGCTCTTCATCCTCTCCGAGAGCATGCACAGTAATGCGGTTCCTCCCTCACATACCCCTGCCGCAATTCCTTGACCTTGGCTCTGACTTGGTAGGATGCGGGGGTAGGAGGGAGGTGACCTTTCTTTGCTAGACCATTGGCCATTTGGCCAAAAACGTCGGCATTCCTCCGCATGGACTGCAGGGCCTGCAGAGACTCCTCCTGGGATAGCTCCAAGACGGTCCGTATCTGTGTCCCAGACTATGATGGTGCCTGGCGTTTGCTGCCCCTTGCTTGATTTGATCCCCAGCCAATGCAAGGTGGGAAGGGAACAGGCAGCCTCCTGGGGAAGAACTTATTTAACCCTGAACAACAGGCACAAGTGGGTCCCATAGCCAAGGGCTCCCTCTCACTGCAACAGACACACAAAAGGGGATGTGGGACAGTTTGAGACAGTTTGAGTCGCACACAAGGCTGGTGGCGCAGCTCAGCCAGGGACCTTAGCCACTCACAGAGCTTCACAGCTTCTCCACGCCCCGAACCCCACCAGGCAAACTGCCCCATGGGCTTCGCCCGCACCATGCTCAGGGCCTGGGGTTTTTCTGTCCTTTTGCCAGACCAAATAACTAACCACCCCACTGCTCTGGAGTCTCTGTCTCTCATGGGCCTTCTCATCCTCAGGTCCACTTTGTCTCCAGACAGACCCTGCTCTGCCACAGGCTGTCACTCCTGGGCCTTCTAGAGCAAAATGTGCCTCGTTATTCTGACTTTGAATACCTGGGCTTTTAGCAATAAGATCTGTGTCTTACACCAGCATTTGCTAGTGCAGGGTCTGAACAACTTCTCCAGAGAGGGAGAGAGCAACTGTGGAGCATCCATGCTAATTGTTTCAGAGAGCAGAGGAATGTAAACTCTTTGCCAGTGAGAGAAACTGTCACCCCAGGTGGGACTTCAACCAACAATCCCTGGCTTAGGAGGCTAGTGTCTTGTCCATTAGGCCACAGGGGCACACAGAGAAGACTGCCAGGGAAAGAAATTCACCCTTCTAAATGTCCCTTCTTCAACTTTTAGCTCCTAATGAAGCCCCTTTGAAGAAGCCAGACACACAGGAAGGGCTGATCACACCCCTCTGAAAATCAGCTTTCCATGGGTATCGGTAGCTGGCTCCGAGTCATGGGCCTTGACGTCTCGTCTCCCTCCCGAAACCAGGGAAGTGTCTCCCACCGCTGCAGCCTCCTGAGGCTCTATGGCCCTGTCTGTACAGCAGGGACAGCAACACTCACAGCCCCACAGGAGGGCCCCTGGCCTAGCAATGTGGCCCCCTGAGCAGCCTCTGATGTTCCCTGCTTGAGCCCCAGAACCAGCCCTGAGTGACGGGGGCAGAGGGGGAGCAGCTCACACATGCCAAGGGGCTGGCCAGGGGCAGGACATGAGCCTGCCAGGCAGCAGTGACATCACAAGAAACTTTTACATGACCTCAGCTCATTGGCTGGGAGGCAGTGACCTCACAGAGCAACCTTGGCAACAGCCAGGCAGGGCTGGGGCAATTTCAGAGACCCCCATGGCCTGGCTGCCTGGAATCTCCTTTGTGAGGTTTTCCCTTGAACTCTATGATTATTCTCTTCACTTTCCTGTTGTTTGTCTGTGTGATCGCTGTCTGGATTGTAACTGTTTCTGTCGGCTGTATAATTAATTTTGCTGGGGGAAAATCAAAGGTGGTGGAGTATGATTGGTTAGGTAAATCATAATAGTATGTTAGCTTTGGTTAGTAAAATCATATTAAAATAATTGGTTAACATAAGAACATAAGAACGGCCGTACTGGGTCAGATCAACGGTCCTTCTAGCCCAGTATCCTGTCTGCCGACAGTGGCCAGCACCAGGTGCCCCAGAGGGGGTGGACCGAAGACAATGATCAAGCGATTTGTCTCCTGCCATCCCTCTCCAGCCTCTGACAAACAGAGGCCAAGGACACCATTTCTATCCCCTGGCCTTTTATGGACCTAACCTCCATGAATTTATCCAGCTTCTCTTTAAACTCTATTATAGTCCTAGCCTTCACAGCCTCCTCTGGCAAGGAGTTCCACAGGTTGACAACACGCTGTGTGAAGAAGAACTTTCTTTTATTAGTTTTAAACCTGCTACCCATTAATTTCATTTGGTGTACTCTAGTTCTTCTATTATGGGAACTAATAAATAATTTTTCTTTATCAGCCCTCTCCACACCATTCATGATTTTATAGACCTCTATCATATCCCCCCTCAGTCTCCTCTTTTCTAAACTGAAAAGTCCCAGTCTCTTTAGCCTCTCCTCATATGGGACCCGTTCCAAACCCCTAATCATTTTAGTTGCCCTTTTCTGAACCCTTTCCAAGGCCAAAATATCTTTTTTGAGGTGAGGAGACCACAACTGTACACAGTATTCAAGATATGGGTGTACCATAGTTTTATACAGGGTCAGGAAGATATTCTGGGTCTTATTTTCTATCCCTTTCCTAATAATTCCTAGCATCCTATTTGCCTTTTTGACCGCCGCTGCACACTGTGTGGAAGTTTTCAGAGAACTGTCCACGATAACTCCAAGATCTCTTTCCTGATTTGTTGTAGCCAAATTAGCCCCCATCATACTGTACGTATAGTTGGGGTTATTTTTCCCGATGTGCATTACTTTACACTTATCCACATTAAATTTCATTTGCCATTTTGTTGCCCAATCACTCAGTTTGGTGAGATCTTCTTGGAGTCCCTCACAGTCTGCTTCTGTCTTGACTATCCTAAACAGTTTGGTATCATCTGCAAACTTTACTACCTCACTGCTTACCCCTTTCTCCAGATCATTTATGAATAAGTTGAAAAGGATTGGTTAAGTAGGACTCAATTTTCACTATATAAACTGGGGTCCAAGGAGACCAAGGAGAAGAAGGAAAAGGGGAAACGAGAAGAGGAAGAAGGAGGGAAAGGGAAAGGAAGAAGACCAAGAAGGAGGAGGGAGACCTGGAAGCAGAACTCCCCTCTAAGGCAGCCTCAGACCAGAACAGCCAGGAGTCCTCTGCATGACCATTGAAATGGTTTGCTGTGTGAATTCTGTGGGTCAGGTGATGTCAGGCCTGGGCACTGAGATTATTTATGAGTTTCCCTGGCTTGGTGTTACTTAGAGCTGTGCTGGCCGAGTGGTTGAGGCGTTGGCCTTAAAATCCAATAGTGTTTTCCTGTGCAGGTTCAAATCCTGGTCACAGCAAAGCCTGTATTTTGGTTACACCCCTTCCTAGGGCAACATGGAACCCAGACCCTGAGAAGAACATGCCTGTCCCATCAGAAGGGACACCTGCAGAAGGCAACAGAGGCTACAAAAGCAGGAGAGAACATGGGTTGCAGGGTCTTGCCTAACAATAGGAAAACCAGTCTGGCTTTCAGCAGAGCCACCTCCCCATGGACACAGCCAGGGGACCAAGTGCCTCCAGTGGCCCCTCCCTCTCCCCAAAAGCCAGCCCTGGTTGGGTAGAAAGATGCTGGGCCCAGCGGCCTCCCTTCACCTGGCAGAGGCAGAAGTGATGGAGACAGGCCCAGGGGTGTGTGGGCTACAAAAGCCTCTTGTCCCCTTCTCAACTCCTAACAGTGCAAACATCAGGGAGAGTAGCTCAGTGATAGACTACAAATTATATGAGCATTACTTCAAATCCAACTGACCATTCAATGGAAAAATTTATCTCTCCAATTCCCTTACATTCTAGGTTTCTATTTTTTGGATTCTATAAATGAATACGAACCCTTACTGCTGTCCTGTGCCAATGCCCATTGTGACGTAGTGGGGGTACTTGCTGGGCTGTGGTGACCCCTGCTGTCTGGAGCAAGACCCAGCAGGGAAAACCTCACTAGGCCAAGGTAGTGCCAAACTTGTTGAACCAGTGGCCAGACACCCCCCATGGAGAGGAACAAAGGAAGGTGGAATACTGCCCTGGCTGGGGGGCAGGGCTGGAAGTTAGTTAGGGAGTTGCTGGCTGGAAGGCAGAGAAGAAGGAGCTGGGGAGGGGGCTGGGGCTCCCCTATTTCAAGGGGGGCATTGAGACCTCTTAGCCCCCAGTTCCTGTAACCAGATTACATCTGTGCTGTGCTGTGCTGTGCTGGAGGAGCAATAAACCACCCTCAATTCCATTGGCTGGTGCAGTCTGTTTGTGCCATTTCGGGGTGCAGGAGACGGGGAACCCCCAATGCGCCGTCACACTGGTGTCAGAAGTGGGATGCACTGCACCCCGTGGATGGAGCTTCCAGCGGTGAGCGACAAGGCGCTGTAGAAGCAAGAGCCCTGGAGCCAGGCGTGCTGGAGACAGAGCGAAGCGGTTCCTGGGAATCGTGGGGCGCTGCAGCACTAGACTGGTGAGTCTGCACCGAGGGGCCCAGCGGGCAGATGGCCTACGCCCAACTCTTGAAGGCAGAGCTGGTGGGGCTGTGCAGAGAGAGGGGCTTGCCTGTGCAGAAAGCAACCAAGGCCCAGCTGATTGCCCAGCTGGAAGAGAATGACCAGCCACAGGGCCAGGATCTTGTCCCCAGGGGAAGCAGCCAGACCCCCCCTGAGAGTGTGTCAGGCTCAGAGAGGGGGAGGAGCGCTGGAACCCACCGGAGAGATGAGACAGCGTCTCCTGGGAGGCCTGCAAGTCATAGCCCATCTAGGGCAGGGGCCAGCCCAGCGGAGCTACGGCGGCTGGAGATCCAGCTGCGGATCAAGGAATTGGAAGTAGAGGACCGAGAGAGGGAGCGCCAAGATCGAGAGAAGGAACGCCAAGATCGAGAGAGGCAGCGGCAGCATGAGCTGGCCATGGCAGAGCGGAGAACCGGCGGGGCACCGGCTGCGCCAAGTGCGGATGGGCCCCAAGGTCCCAGGACTGCCAGACGCTTGGAGAGGCTCATGGTGGCCCAATTGAAGGACATGGGCGACATAGACAGGTTCCTCAGCTCCTTTGAGAGGGCCTGTGGACTGCAACGGGTCCCCCCAGCTGACTGGCTGCAGGAGCTCATCCCCGCACTGAACCAGGAGGCGGCCGGAGTGCTCAGTCAGCTGGAGGACCTACAGCCAGGGGATTACAACCGAGTCAAGGAGGCCCCGCTGCACAAGTTCGGGCTGACCCCCGAGATGTACAGGAAGAAGTTCCGGGGGGTACAGAAAGGGCCACGGGAGACCTATGTGGATCTGGCCTCCCGCCTGGCGCAATACTGCCGCAAGTGGGTCTCGGGAGTCAGAGCCCAGACCGCAGAGGAGCTGCTCAAGCTGGTCATGATGGAGCAGTTCTATGAAGCGTGCCCACCCAAACTGAGGCTGTGGCTCAAGGACCGGAGACCAGAGAACCCCCAGGAGGCCGGGAGACTGGCGGATGAGTTCACGGAGAGCCGGTCCGGGTGTGAACGGGAGTCCCGGAGAGAAAGGGAACTGCGCAGAGACCGGATCTTGGCTGAGCGACGGAGGGAGTCAACTACGGGGCGAGACCAAGGAACAGATCGTCTGCGCCCCAGAAAACCAGCCAGGGCCTGGACAGAGACAGCCCAAAGCCTAACTTGCCATCGCTGTGGGCAAAAAGGCCACAAGAGGGCTCAGTGCACCAGGTCCCAGGACCGGGGACTTTCCAGGGTTAACTGGCTGGGGCGGGAGGAAGGGCAGGCTGGCCCAGAGGCAAGGGCTAGCCGGCAAACCTCAGCTCAGAGTGGAGGGAAGGATGCTCAGTGCACCTCCCCTGGGAGGTCTGACCCTCGGGAGGCGGATTTCTCCGTGTACCGGGTGGGGGCAGGACGGCCCCTGCGGAGCGAGTGTCTCATACCCCTGGAGGTGGATGGTAGGAAGGTGACGGGCTTCTGGGACACGGGGGCAGAGGTGACTCTGGCCCGATCCGACATAGTGGCCCCAGAGCGGATACTACCCCACACCCAGCCGACCCTGAAGGGCATAGACGGGTCCCCGTTTAAGGTGCCTGTAGCCAGGATGCATCTGAAATGGGGGGCGAAGGAAGGCCTCAAGGAAGTGGGGGTGCACCCGCACTTGCCCACCGAGGTGCTGATGGGGAATGACCTAGAGGAGTGGCCCCATGAATCCCAGCGGGCTCTAGTCACCACCCAGAGCCAGCGGGGGGCTGACAACGTGGGTCCAGGGAAAGACTCCTGGCAGCAGCCTCATGGTCCCATCCCAGTGGACACGGGGTCCAGCCAGGCTGGGACTCCGGACCTAGGCAAAGGTGGGGACAGGTCCCGATCCCTGCCTCAGCAGCTGAATTCCAGGCTGAGGTGCAGGCAGACCCCTCCTTGCAGAGGCTGCGGGACCAGGCTGGCCTCCGTGCAGCTCAGCCCTGGGGGAGAGGTGGCCAGGAGAGATTCCTGCGGGAGCGTGGACTCCTGTTCCGTGAATGGCTTCCCCCCAGGAAGGTGAGGGCATGGAGGGTCCAGCGGCAGCTGGTCGTCCCCCGAAAGTATCGCCTCAAGCTGCTGTATTTGGCCCATGATGTCCCCCTTGGGGGCCACCGGGGGATCCGGAGCACCCGGCGGAGGCTGCTCCAGCACTTCTATTGGCCGGGAATCTTTACAGCCGTGCAGCGGTACTGCCGGTCCTGTGACTCCTGCCAGAGGGGCGGGAAGGCCCAAGACAGTAGGAAAGCAGCTTGGGGGTCTCTACCCCAGATAGAGGACCCTCTGGGTTTGCTGAGAGAGTTATGGGAGGGGAAGACCTCCCTGGATGGAGCATCAGGGGTGGAAGCCGCCCTGGCTGTCCAGAGAAGGCTCACTGGGCTCATGGCCCCGGCCCGAGAGACCCTAGCCAGGGATCAAGGCCAGTGGAAGGGTGGGAGTGACCCCCGAGGACAGGCCTGTGCCAGTCGCCCTGGAGCGGTGCGGCGAGTGGACAGAGGGAAGCCAACTCATGTGGGTCCTCGCCACGGCCGGCCTGAGTCAAGGGGAGCACCCATGTCCCCAGGGCGGGTTCCCGCGGAGAGGACCCGAACTTCCCTAGGTCACGAGCGGAGTGACCCTGCTCAGTTCGCTCTCGGAGGGGGGAGAACTGTGACGTAGTGGGGGTACTTGCTGGGCTGTGGTGACCCCTGCTGTCTGGAGCAAGACCCAGCAGGGAAAACCTCACTAGGCCAAGGTAGTGCCAAACTTGTTGAACCAGTGGCCAGACACCCCCCATGGAGAGGAACAAAGGAAGGTGGAATGCGGCCCTGGCTGGGGGGCAGGGCTGGAAGTTAGTTAGGGAGTTGCTGGCTGGAAGGCAGAGAAGAAGGAGCTGGGGAGGGGGCTGGGGCTCCCCTATCTCAAGGGGGGCATTGAGACCTCTTAGCCCCCAGTTCCTGTAACCAGATTACATCTGTGCTGTGCTGTGCTGTGCTGTGCTGGAGGAGCAATAAACCACCCTCAATTCCACTGGCTGGTGCAGTCTGTTTGTGCCATTTCGGGGTGCAGGAGACGGGGAACCCCCAACGCGCCATCACAACCATAAACCAGGCAAACCCGTCCCTCGGCTGGAGCCAGCTCAAACCCGCTGTGTGTCTGGTTTCTGTTTCCATCCGTTCAACAAGGGTGTGATTTGGAAGCCCAATGGCAGGTCCTTGGTCACCATGGGCTGTGCTGTGCAGAAGAACAAGAACCACACCCAGCTGGGGAGGAACGGCCTAGTGTGTATTGCAATTGGTGGAGGAGTTGCCCAAATCTACCGGAGATGGGCAGGAGCCTGTTACAAACACACAGTAAACACCATTATCAGACTGCCCGGTGCACATTCCTACCTTCCCTTGTGCACACAACATACCTGGGGCTCTAATTACTGGCCACCTGCCTTTCACACAGAGCATTGATCCTTGTGACTTTCAGGTACATTCATACGGCAGCTGTTTAAACATACTGTGCTTCTATTGCATGATCAGCACCAGAATCTCCGGCTATGGCTACACTACGAATTTTCTCAGCAAAAAAGGTGCTAATGAGGGTCTCATTTGCATGAATCATGATCTTATTTGCATATTTTCTGACAAACTGATTTCGCGCTGGGGTTATTGTGCAAAAACAAGCAGTGTGGAAGTTTTCCTTTTGTGCAAAACCCCCTTTTTCTGCAAGATCAGGATACCTCTTTTGGGGGGCATAAGAATCTTGTGAAAAAAGGTGGTTTTGTGCAAAAAAAATGTTCACACTGCTTGTTTTTGCACAGCAATCCCATTGGCTGAAAAACTACAAATGAGATCGTGACTCATGCAATTGAGTCCGTCGTTAACATATTTTTTAAGGAGAAAATTTCTAGTGTCGATGTAGCCTCTGTGAGTTACCCGCAGTGAGGCTGTTAGTTTCGGCATCTAACTAATTGCACCATTAGGCCATGTCTTCACTCTGGTGGAGATTTCTGCTGCAATCCATCTCCCAGAGTTTGATTTAGCCAGTCTAGCTAAGCCTCACTAAATCAAACCCCTAGGGCACCTCCTGCTCTTTGCTACTATCCCACTCCCACTGTGAGGGCACCACTAAGTTCAACTGAAGGTAAAACCAACTCCAGATACATGTTGAAGAAAAGACCCATTGACCTGGCAACAAGGCACCACTGGGAGTTGAACCCAGGATCTCCTGCTTACTAGGAAGGCACTTTAGCCAACTAAGCCATGGTGCCCTCCTTAAAAGCAGCCCTAAAACTGTTCTACTTTATGGTGCCAGACCCCCCCTTCCCATTCCAAAGTGCAGCCGTTCCCCATTCCCCTCCAGCTCTTGCCATGACTCAAGGCCTGCGCAGCCCAAGACATTTGATTGGCAGCTGGTACCCAAAACCTTTCTGTCGATTGTAGCCCCAGGCCCCAAAGGGACAGACCCAAGGCAGCCGCCTGGTCCTAAGGCCGGGCCTGCAGCCAGGGGAGGGAGAAGAATCTCTCCTTTCAGCAGGAGTTGAATCAGCCACCTAAGGACACTTGCCGAGCACCCGCTACAGGCCTCTGCTCTGCCAGCTGAGCTACATAATGGTACCTGCAGCAGGCTGCTTTGCCCAGGTGGGCTTTTTGACGAGTGTCAGGGCAAGAGCCCCCGAAGGGGACGGCCTCCCAGGGGAGGGGCAGAGGAACCCAGCAGCACAGGGGTGTCACAGGCGCTTCACCCGCAGAAGGACCCTTGAGTGATCCAGGCAGAAATGCCGCGTCTCGCTCCCTGCAGCTCCCCTTGCTGCCCTGGCAGGCGCTGCCCCTTCTCCCACTGGCCTGGGCCTGGCCTCCCTCCCCCGCCCGGCACCACAGAAAGCCCCTTGGCGTGAGCCTGGGCAAGCCAGAGGCCTCAGGCCTGTCCCCTCTGAGGGGCTTGTGCCTCCGCCTCCTCAGGCGACGGAGCCTGCTGGGAGGGGAGCAGGAGCATCCAGCACCATTCAGGCCAGCGGCAGCCGACACTGGGGGAGCTCTGAGGCTCCAGGGCAAAGGCCTCCAGCCCCCCAGTCCCTGGGATTAGGAGGCCCTGGAACCAGGCCCCCTGGAGTAGCACTGTGGCCGGGGGGCTCTGACACACAACGGGGCTGGCCCCAGAGCCCAGGGCCTAAGCTTGCCCAGGCTCAAGCCAAGGGGCTCTCTGTGGTGCCGGGCGGGGGAGGGAGGCCAGGCCCAGGCCAGTGGGAGAAGGGGCAGCGCCTGCCAGGGCAGCAAGGGGAGCTGCAGGGAGCGAGACGCGGCGTTTCTGCCTGGATCACTCAAGGGTCCTTCTGTGGGTGAAGCGCCTGTGACACCCCTGTGCTGCTGGGTTCTCCTGCCCCTCCTCTGGGAAGCCGGCCCCTTCAGGGGCTCTTGCCCTGGCACTCGTGGAAGGGCCACCTGGGCAAAGCAGCCTGCTCCAGGCACCTTCCATAGCTCAGCTGGCAGAGCAGAGGCCTGTAGTGGGTGCTTGGCAAGTGCCCTTAGGTTGCTGGTTCAACTCCAGCTGAAAGGAGAGATTCTTCTTCCTCCCCCTGGCTGCAGGCCCGGCCTTAGGACCAGGTGGCTGCCTTGGGTCTGTCCCTTTGGGGCCTGCTGCTACAATTGACAGAAAGGTTTTGGGTACCAGCTGCCAATCAAATGTCTTGGGCTGCACAGGCCATGAGTCATGGCAAGAGCCGGAGGGGAATGGGGAATGGCTGCATGTTGGAATGGGAAGGGGGTGTCTGGCACCATAAAGTAAAACAGTTTTAAGGTTGCTTTCAAGGAGGGCACCGTGGCTTAGTTGGCTAAAGCACCTGCCTAGTAAGCAGGGGATCCTGGTTTCAACTCCCAGTGGTGCCTTGTTGCTAGCCCAATGTGTCTTTTCTTCCCATAGTTCTTCGACATGTATCTGCAGTTGGTTTTACCTTCAGCTGAGCTTGGTGGTGCTCTCACAGTAGGATAGTAGCAAAGAGCAGGAGTTTCCCTAGGGGTTTGATTTAGTGAGGCTTAGCTAGACTGGCTAAATCAAGCTCTGGAAGATGGATTGCAGCAGCCATCTCCACCTGAGTGAAGACATGGCCTAATGGTGCAATTAGTTAGATGCCGACACTAACAGCCCCACTGCTGGTAACTCACAGAGGCTATATCTACACTACAAGTTTTCTCCTTAAAAATATGTTAATGAAGAACTCAATTGCACGAGTCACGATCTCATTTGTAGATTTTCTTCCAATGGGGATTGTTGTGCAAAAACAAGCAGTGTGAACATTTTTTTTGCACAAAGCCCCCATTTTTCACAAGATTCTTATGCCCCCCCAAAAGAGGTATCCTGATCTTGCAGAAGAAGGGGGTTTTGCACAAAAAGAAAACTTCCATACAGCTTGTTTTTGCACAACAACCCCAGTGCAAAATCAGTTTGCCAGAAAATATGCAAATAAGATCATGACTCATGCAAATGAGACCCTCATTAGCATATTTTTTGCTGAGAAAATTTATAGTGTAGACATAGCCGGAGATTCTGGTGCTGATCATGCAATAGAAGCACATTATGTTTAAACAGCTGCCATATGAATGTACCTGAAAGTCACAAGGATCAATGATCTGTGTGAAAGGCAGGTGGCCAGTAATTAGAGCCCCAGGTATGTTGTGTGCACAAGGGAAGGTAGGAATGTGCACCAGGCAGTGTGATAACGGTGTTTAGTGTGTGTTTGTAACAGGCTCCTGCAATAAACACTAGGCCGTTCCTCCCCAGCTGGGTATGGTTCTTGTTCTTCTGCACAGCACAGCCCATGGAGACCAGGGACCTGCCATTGGGCTTCCAAATCTCACCCTTGTTGAATGGATGGAAACAGAAACCAGACACACAGCGGGTTTGAGCTGGCTCCAGCCGAGGGACGGGTTTGCCTGGTTTATGTGCATTGGCACAGGACAGCAGTAAGGGGTAGTATTCATTCATTTAAAGAATCCAAAAAATAGAAACCTAGAATGTAATGGAATTGGAGAAATAAATGTTTCCATTGAATGGTCAGTTGGATTTGAAGTAACGCTCATATAATTTGTAGTCAAACACTCTACCACTGAGCTACACTCCCTGATGTTTGCACTGTTAGGAGCTGAGAAGGGAACAAGAGGCTTTTGTAGCCCACACACCTCAGGTAGGACAGATCCTCACTGTTCGCCAGATTGTGACTGGTCCTAACAAGGGATTTGCCCTGAAAGCAGCAGAGCTGGGGCAGGACAGAGAGTCCTGAGATGAAGCTGATGGAGGGACGGCAGGGGAGCAAGACACCAGCTGTAGGTCTCTTATGGTGAAATATGCTGCTGCCACTTTGCCACCTCTGCCTCTCACTGACATTCACGGGTGTTCTTTTGTGCTGCCCAGTCTCTGTTCCCCACATGAACTCCACGGCCCCCTGGGCCTGTCTCCATCACTTCTGCCAGGTGAAGGGAGGCCGCTGGGCCCAGCATCTTTCTACCCAACCAGGGCTGGCTTTTGGGGAGGGCAAGTGGCCACTGGAGCTGCTTGGCCCCCTGGCAGTGTCCATGGGGAGGTGGCTCTGCTGAAAGCCAGACTGGTTTTCCTGTTGTTAGGCAGGACCCTGCAATCCATGTTCTCTCCTGCTTTTGTAGCCTCTGTTGCCTTCTGCAGGTGTCCCTTCTGATGGGACAGGCATGTTCTTCTCAGGGTCTGGGTTCCATGTTGCCCTAGGAAGGGGTGTGGCTAAAACTCAGGCCTCGCTGTGAGCAGGATTTGAACCTGCGCAGGGAAACCCTATTGGATTTCTAGTCCAACGCCTTAACCACTCGGCCACCACAGCTGTGAGAAAAAATGAGCCCGGGAAACTGGTAAATAATCTCAGTGCCCAGGCCTGACGTCACCTGACCCACAGAATTCACACAGCAAACCATTTCACCGGTCATGCAGAGGGTCCTGGAAACTCTGGTCTGAGGCTGGCTTGGAGGTGAGTTCTGCTTCCAGGTCTTCTTCCTTCCTTTTCCTTCTTCCTCTTCTCTTTTCCTCTTTTCCTTCTTCGCCCTGGTATCCTTCTTGGACCCCAGTTTATAGAGTGAAAATTGAGTCCTGCTTAACCAATTCTTTTAATATGATTTTACTAACCAAAGCTAACATACTATTATGATTTACCTAACCAATCATACTCCACCACCTTTGATTTTTCCCGAGCAAAATTAATTATATAGCAGACAGAAACAGTTACAATCCAGACAGCGATCATACAGACAAACAATAGGAAAGTGAGGACAATAATCATAGAATGCCGATTGCACAAACACAACTATTGATAAGCAGTTTTTTGCCAGACAAAATGCTGTTAACTAAGTTTTCTCCACCCACCTTGAGATCTGTTTCTTCCTTGGTGACAGTGGGTGTGATTAGGTCTAGTGTGACGCTATTTAAATATCATTTAGATTGAATGTGACTCTATGTTTTACAGCTCATTGCTGCCGCTCTTCAGTCTGGCTACAGAAGAAGGCTTTAGTTTAGGCTCACCAAATAGTTACAAGCCTTACAAGAGGACTATAGAAAAACCATATTGTTACAGGTACAAGGTAGCAGGACCCCAAGCACACAAAACACAACTGCAAAGGGGCACAAACCCTCAATCTTCTGATTCAAAGTCAGCTGCCTTATCCATTAGGCCACACAGTATTAGCAACAGACAGCTTGACATGTGTAAGTAGGGAGTAGTCTAGAGAGTCCATCCGGTTTTATTATTTTCCTTGTGTGGGGGCTTAGAAATCATGTCTGAACTGGTGAATTATTTTTAATTGGTGTAACTAAGGATTGCAGCCCAGGGATTTTTCCTGAGTCTATGTCTCTTCATGGCTATCTACCACCTAGGCTATCTCTATACTGCACCTCTCTTCCACAAAAGCATATGGAAATGAAGCGCTGATTAGCATATTGCCATGCTTTAGTTGCATAATTAATTAGGGTCCATTTTTGCACAAAAAGTAGCTGTGTAGACTTGGGCTCTTCCTGCTGCCTGCTTCCCCTGACTCCAGTTTGCCCCGGGCCTCTTCACTTTACGGGCTTGCTGTTGGTCCCATGGTGTATGGGCAGCATTCAGGACTCCGAATTCTACAATCTGAGTTCAAATTTAATTGGGACTTTCATTGTCTGGTTGCTCCCATTCCATGTGCTTTAGCTTCCTTGCCCTCAGGCTGGTGAGAAGAGAATTTTGTGCCTCCTGCTGGGTGTCTAATGCCCAGTGGCACTTGGAGTCTTGTCTGGCTGGCTCAGCAGGAGGCTGGGATGTGCTGGGGCCATGGAACCTACCAGTCTGGCTAGAGATGCAGGGGGCTGAGTTTGTGTTTCTCGCTGATGTTCTCATGTCTGTTCCCAGCAGCTGCCAGACTCTGCCCAGTGCTCCCTGGCACTAAAGGGAGGGAGTCTCAGGACTGGGCCTCAGAGAATGTGGGTTCCCTGCTTCTGAGAGAGGAAAAGAAACCTGTTCTACTCCCTGCGCTGGCTCTAGGCTGAGGGAAATCGACTCAACACACCTTGGTTGTGGAGCTATTGCCGTGGGCGTAGGAATTGTCTGGGAGAGCGAGCAGCACAAGTGAGAGGCTAAACCAAGGTTCACTCAAGTGGTTTGTTTTTTGTGGCTCTGCTCCATCTGCTCCCCTAGAGACTTTGGAACAAAAAAGACACATGAGAAGAACCCAACTTTCTTTCCTTGTGCTCTAGCTCAGTTTTCACTCCGGGTTCTTTCTGCATGAGAAGTACCTGTGACAACCTCTGTACTGCTGGGTTCTTCTGACCCTCATCTACGATGCTGTCCACTTGGGGTAGCACATGCCCTGACACTTGTAGAAGGACTGGTCTGAACAAACCAACGTTTCTCAGACCCCTTTCGATAGCTCAGCTGGTAGTGTGGAAAGCTGTAGTGTGTGCTTGGTAAGTCACCCTTAGGTTGCTGCTTTGACTCTGGCTTGAAGAAGAGAGCCTTTTCCCTAGAGCCCACCCTTAGCACAAGCTGGTTCTCTTGAGTCCATGTTTTCAGAGCCCTGAACTCAATTGACAATAAGATTCTGAGTACCAGTTGCCAATCACGTTTCTTGGGCTGCACAGGCCTTGAGACCCTGGAAGGCTCGCGGGAAATGGGGAATGGCTGCACTTTGGAATTTAAAGATGTTATCTGCAACCATAAATTCGAACAGTTTTAGAGACACTTTTCTTTTTTCAGAAGAGGCTTTTCCGACAATTGGCCCATCTACACGGGCCCAAAGGTGGGGAAAACCTCCTCTTTCGGAAGAGCCCTTATTCCTAATAAAATGAGGAATACAGGCCTTCTGAAAAAACACGCCCATTTTTTTGGAAAGTGATCCGAAAAAGGGGACTGATTCCCTGGATGTGGCAGAGTTTTTCCAGGACACGAGAGGTATCCTGGAAAAACCCAATAATATAAACCCAGCTAAGTAGGGCACCATGGCTCATCTGGCTAAAACACCTTCTTCATATATGGGAAATCCTGGATTCAACTCCCATTGATGCCTTGTTGTAGTCTTTGCTCACATTTTCCTAGGTCCTTCTGGGACACAGAAGAGGCCTCCCCTGGCCACCCATGGAACTGCTGGTTCAGGAAAAGGCTGATTAGAGAGGAACATTGGGAAGAAGGAAACTACAAGGCTTGAACTGGTGCAGAGGTTGCTGTGACTGGCACGAGCAAGGCAGGGCTCTGACTCCCACTCTGAACCACAAACTGGCCACTGAGTCCTGCTCCATGGTCGTCCCAGTGCTCTGGGAGCAAGCGATATGCCTGTAACTCCCTGCCTCCCCCCGCCCAAGGGGTGGTGCCCAATAGAACAGTCCCTGTAAGAAATGCGTCACTTTCACCCCTGGGAGCAGCTCAGCCAGGCAAAGGGGCTGCCTGGGGCAGGACATTAGCCCTGGAGGGCAGGGATGGGTGTGGCAGTGACATCACAAGGGGCTTTTGCAGCCCCTCAGCTTATTGGCTAAAGGAGGCTGGGAGGTGATGACCTCACAGAGAGTCCATGACAATGGCCAGGTGGGACAACACTTGCTGCCTGTCTACACTGGTGGGGAGTTCTTGCGCAAGAACACTGACGTTCTAATGTGTGAAATCAGTGCTTCTTGCACAAGAACTATGATGCTCCCACTCAGAAATAAGCCCTCTTGTGCAACTGTTCTTGCGCAAGAGGCCAGTATAGACAAGGACCATTAATTTCTTGCACAAGAAAGCCCTATGATTAAAATGGCCATCAGAGCTTTCTTGCACAAGAGAGTGTCTACACTGGCATGGATGCTCTTGTGCAAAAACACATCTCTTGCGCAAAGGTACATGCCAGTGTAGATGCTCTTGTCTGGAAGAGTTTTTGCAGAAGAACTCTTCCGCAAAAGAGTTCTTGCGGAAAATCATGCCAGTGTAGACGTAGCCACAGGGGAGAGAACGCTCATGCAGTGTAGATGCTCTGCAAGTTTGGGGGCAAGAACAGGTGTTCTTGTTCAAAAAGCCTGCAGTGTAGACATGGCCTTGGAGCATCTGCACTATGGCTGTGTCTAGACTGGCCACTTATTCCGGAAATCAGCCGCTTTTCCGGAAAAACTTGCCAGCTGTCTACACTGGCCGCTTGAATTTCCACAAAAGCACTGACTTCCTACTGTAAGAAATCAGTGCTTTTTGCGGAAATACTATGATGCTCCCGTTCAGGCAAAAGTCCCTTTTCCGCAAAACTTTTGTGCAAAAGAGCCAGTGTAGACAGATGAGATTTATTTTCTGCAAAAAAGCCCCGATCGCGAAAATGGCGATCGGGACTTTTTTGCGCAAAAGCGCGTCTAGATTGGCCAGGGACGCTTTTGCGCAAAAGTGTTCATGCCAATCTAGATGCTCTGTTCCGAAAATGGTTTTAATGGAAACCTTTTCCATTAAAAGCATTTCCGGGAAATCATGCCAGTCTAGACACAGCCTATGAGCGTGTTTTTGCACAAGTAAATTTACAGCTCATCAGAAGAGAGGGCTTTTTGTGCAAGAGTTATTCCTCTTTCTATGAGGAATAAGCCTTTTTGCGCAAGAGCTCTGACTTTTTCCAGGAAAACGACGAAGTATGGCTCTGTCATCACTGAAAGATGTTATGGCAGCTGTGACCCAACAGGTTACTTCGAGTTCCCTTCCCAGCCTCTCCCTCCCCACCTGCAGGAAGCTCTGTGGTGCACTCAGCACTAGCCCAGCTAGTTGTTGAAGGAGACAACCCAGAACTGGCTCCAGCCCCCACTCTGTAACCTGGGGAAATGACCCACCAGGCCTGGGCACCTCGGAGAGGCAACGATTCCCCACTGGCCAGGGCAGAGCCTCCCTCTGACACAGCCATGGAGCCTTCTCCCCCTGGTCCTGCCTCCCCCTTCACTCAGCTCTCACTGCTCGGTGCTGCCAGGGAGGGGCCTCACTGCTCGTCAGCGTTCCCGTTCCAGGAGCAGGGTGCGTTTCGTCTTGTGCACCAATATTGAGTTTGTGGGCACCTGTTTGGGGGTGAGCCCCCGCGGCGTCTGCCAGTTACTAACAAATATCTTAGCTACACGTTATGGGAGAAAGACACTACTCCAAGGGATAATTAACACCTGGCTGCAGCTAGTATCTGTCTCCCCCAGGGCCACTAGGGAACAGATGAGGGACAAGGCGTGAAGCAGATCCAAGGGGCTGGCTAAACCCAGTGTGAGAAGCACATGGAAAAAGTCCCAAAAGCAGGTGAGAGAACAGCATGAAAACATCAGGATCAGGATAGCACATGTAAAACCAGGAACTCAAGAAAAGCCAGGACAGGATGATAAAGTGAAATCGCTGCTCCTTTCAACTTCAAAACTAATTTAGAACTTTTTGACAGTAGCCAACCACTCAGCCTGTACGCTCTTCTTCCAGTTTCCCAACAGGAAAAAAGGAACAATCATCAACAGCAAACAGCAATTACATTAAAACAACACTGTCTGCTTGTTTCATGCTCAGAAGAAAACATTGTGACCCACTCTCATAGCTAGCAAGACCAACCACTTTCAACTACATTTTTTGAGTTACCAACTTGAAAAACAATTTCTGAAAGTACAGTCTTAGCAGGTCTCTGCTCACTACACACCCACACTCACGTGCATTCACTTTCTCCTCATGAGGAATGTTTTCACACAACACTTAGAAAACTAAAGGACAGAAATAATCTCAGCAAAGTGCTTGTCCCATTCAAACACACTCCACCAGGTTTAGAAATCTGCATATTAGAATATGCTCCATGTCCCTGTTTACAGCAACACGCCTCCTGATTAGTATGTGGAGCACCTGGCAGCCAATCAAAATCTCCTGCTGTTTCTTCCTGAAACTGCAGATCCTGGGGTTCCTCTAAGTCAGTGGTAACAAACTGCCAGTCCGCGGACCAGCAAGGGGCGGAGAACCCCTGCGTGCCGGGCAGAGGTGGAAAGTAATAAAGTAGAAATACTTGATTAAACTACTCAAGACCTTTTTTGGATATTTGTACTTTACTCAAGTTATTTATTTTTGTCACACTTTGATTTTTATTCAAGTTATTTTATTTTTTTAGACAATATTGTACTTTTTACTCCACTCCCATTTCCAGAGGCGCTGGGTTGCTCACGACTCGCATCGTTCTGATTTGCTAAGGCCTAGCTGCATGTGCAGGAAACGAGTCATCCAAGAAACATCCAATCCACAAGCACAAAGCCCCTGCCAAGGAAGAAGCCTTTTAATAGCTGCCCCAGCACCTTGTCATTCAAACCCAGTACCCCTGCAGGCCCTGCCAGCCTGAGCCCTGAGCGAGCAGGGCGGCTGCCCAGGGCTCCGTGCTGAGGGGGTGATATGAGCAGTCTCATGTGACCTTACCTGGGGCCAGGCAGCTAAACAGGAGGGAACCCAGCAGCCGGCGTCATGGAGGCGCTTGCATGTGTCGGGTGAGTCCTCTGCTCTGGTGGGAGCAGCAGCAGGGTGGGTGGGTGCCGGGGGCAGGGGCAGGGGCTCCCCATTCCCCCTGGGACAGAGGCCCCAGTGGAAGCCCTGTGGGGGGAGGTGGGGCAGGCTGTGCTGGAAGAGGCTGGGGGTGGGTGGCTGAGGGCGGTGGGGATTGAAGAAGCGTCTTTGTGGGCACTTGGGCCCGTGTGCTCTGCTGCTCACTGACGAGCTGGCTGACCATCGCCCCCTAGCCAAGCCCCCCAGCTGCTGTCCCAGGGCTGTGGCCGACCAGCCTGCACTGCTGCCAGCCCGGGCTCAGCTCTGCCAGCGACCTGCCCAGCCGCCTCCCTGCCAGGGGCTGCAGACGTGTCTGCTGGGGTAGAGAGGAGGGACGTGTCTGCCCAGCCAATGTGAGGGGTGCGCCTTTGGGACAGGGAATTTCTGTCCCTTCTCTTTATTTCTTGTCTGGCCCCAGTGGCCTAATGGACAAGGCACTGGCCTCCGGAGTTGTAGGTTCAAGTCACAGCTGGGGTATAGAATTGGGACCTTCTGAGGTTTGATTGGGAAGCCCTGGCTTGATTTTTCCCCATGGGAACTGAGAGATGGTTTCCCAAGAAATGCCACATCCCATAGGATAGCAGCTGTCTAGTCCCACCAGCTCCGGGAGTGACTCAGACAGAGGGAGGGGGCTGGAGCAGAGCAGGGTCTGTCTGGTGACAGGGCAGAGCCTGAGGAGGGGCAGCTCTGGCAGAGGCTCAGTAGGAGCAAGGGGGGAGCGACTTTGGCCTGGACCTTTTCCAAAGCCCTTGAGCATGGGGCTGGCATTGGGGGAAACTTCCCTCAGCGATGGGATGGGGGGCCGGGCTGGGCTAGGAAGGCGCCATTCTCCCTGCTCTTGCCCCCAGATTACATGGCTGCCAGGCCTGGGTGCGGGCAGACTGGCAGTTGCTGCAGCAGCACACGGGCAGGAGGCCCCACTGATGTGGGGGGAGGCAGCCCCACCAGCAGGCACAAGGCTGGGCCAGCATATGGGGGGAGGTGTTGGACTGCGTTTCCCTGCTGACATGGAGCTGGGTTGCCAGGTGTCTGGTTTTGAACTAGACAGTCCAGTATTTGAACTTTCTGATCAGGAAACAAACTGAGAAAATAGAAATAGAAATGTCCGGTATTTTCTAAATAACAATAATGTCGATTGTGACGTCACGTCAAGTGTCTCTGGTATTTTTGTAGAAACCATCTGGCAACCTACATGGAGCCCAGGTGACAGGACACCTCCTAGTACTCACTACTGCTAGCAACACCCTCACACCACTCCTCACAGCTCCCCCCACCATGGGGCAGGCAGGAGGGGATTGTTCCCCCCAACTGACAGAGGGAGGGACAGAGGCTGAGAAAGGCAAAGGGCCTTGTCTGACCTCACGCAGCCAGTCTGGGGCAGCGCTGGGCACAGGACCCAGATGCTGAAAGTCCCCCTCAGTCTGGAGTTTCACACCCTGACTGATCAGAATAACGTGACCTCCAGTGAGATACAGCCCCACAGCCCAGCCTAGGGATGGCTCAGCCAGTGGGTTAGAAGCACCGGGACACAGAGAGACTCAGGAGCTGCTCAGAGACAACCACTGGCAAGAAACAGAACAATTCCCCGAGCCGACGATTGGTTCTGGCTCATTTGCTGGGACTTAAGGAGAACAAGGAAATCCTGAGTCTCCTCCCTGTGACTTCCTCCCAGCTCAGCCAATCAGAACTGGGACTAGAACTGGAAGGCTGTGTCCACACTGATGGGCTGTGTCTACACCAGCGGGTTATTGTGCAAGAAGGGCCGTTCTTCCGCAGAGCATCCACACTGCCCACTCGCTCTTGTGCAAGAAGTTTTACAGTAAAGCGTGGTAAGAAAGGGCTTCTTGCACACGAGCTATGCTCTTTTCTAACAGGTGTAAGTCCTCTTGCGCAAGAGGGCAGTGTGGATGCAGGACAAGGGTTTCTTGTGCAAGAAAGCCCTATAGCTAAAATGGCCATCAGAGCTTTCTTGCACAGGAGAGTATAGATCCTCTTGCACAAAAGCACATCTCACAGATGGCACCAGACATAGCCAAAGGGACCTTCAGAGATGAAGTCCAGTCCATAGCAGGGCAAATCACCATCCAGATGGATGTCTCCCCAAAACAGGAAGCTACCAGGAGTGGGGTTTGAACCCACGCAGACAAACATCTATTGGATCTTAAGTCCAACGCCTTAACCACTCGGCCATCCTGGTGACAGAGGAAAGGCTAGACGTGTGCAAGTTCTCTCCCCAAATAGCCCAGGGACTCGCTCTCAGAACATTTTCCCAGCCCATCCCTGTGCCAGGGCTTCCCACCGAAAGGGTGAGAGAGCCGCCCCCTCCCTCGCAGCGAGGAGGGAAGCAGGGAAAAGGGAAACCAAACAAGACAAAACCCAACGTCCCCAGGGATTCCGAGGGACAAAGGCCTGGTGGGGAAAATCCCCCCCCCCACCTTCACCTAGGCTATGTCTACACTCCCTGCTTCTTGCACTAGAAATATGCAAATGAGCCTAAGTTTAGAATATCATGGAGCCTCATTTGCATACCTAATGAGCTGCCGTTTTTGTAGAAGAGGTTCTTGCACCAGAGAGAGCTGTCTACACTGCCCCTTCTTGTGCAAGAAATCCCCTCTTTTGCAATGCCACTATTCCTGAAAATAATCGTCGTAGCGGCATTGCACGAGAGGGTTTTTCTTGCGCAAGAAGGGGCAGTGTAGACAGCTCCTTCTGGAGCAAGAGCCTCTTCTACAAAAAAGGTCGCTCATTAGGTATGCAAATGAGGCTCGGCGATATTCGACGCTTAGCCTCATTTGCATTTTTCTCACGCAAGAATCTGAGAGTGTAGACAGAGCCCTAGGCTACGTCTACACTGGCCCCGCGGCATTTAAATAAAAAGTAGGAATAAGAGCCTCCGGAAAAGGGCGCTTTTTCCGGAGGATTGGGGCCAGTGTAGACGCTCTTTTCCGGCTTTTTTAAAAGCCGGAAAAAAGCGGCGGACATTTTTATTCAAATGCCGCGGGGGATATTTAAATCCCCCGCGCATTTCCCTACTACGACTCATGAAATTTACATGCCCCTTCCGGAAAAGGGGCCAGTGTAGACGAGCCCCTAGTGTTTTCCCTGCCTTGCATTTGGCCACCCCCATGGATCAGGCCAGTGTTTCCAAATCTTTTTTTTTATACCATGGACAGCCAAACCCATTCACAAACTTTTGCCAGACCAGTAACATTACATTTACATATCTGCATATATATTATGCAAATAACAAATCTGCAAAAGGAAATAAACTGTTGCCGGTCCCTACAGATCAGTGTTTGCAGGTATCTACTCTTAAAAAAATTCACAGAAGAAATTCCCCTCAGGCTGCTGGAGGGGGCAGCTCCTCCCCCGGGGGGACTGGAGCCTGCAGAGGGAGGGGCGCAGGGAGAGGCACCCACAGAGGCAGGGGGCGTTTGGGACACCCTGGTTATAAACTTTAGAAATTCTGTCGGAGGCAGAGGAGTTGGTGCCCCCAAGTGCCACAACCAGGCACCTCTGCCCCCCCTCCTGCCCCATGGGGTGGGAGAGCTGCCGTTGTATCTCCCCCCCTCCTTCTGTACAAGCCCTGCCCTGTGTCTCCCCCTCCCCCAGCCAGGCTGCTCTTGCTCCCCCAGTCTCCTCCCAACCTCCCCTGCCTCCTCTGACACCTCCCCTGAGTTTCCCTGCCTCCTCTGACACCTCCCCTGAGTTTCCCTCCATTGCACCCCTGCTCCCAGCCACCCCATGCCTGGCATGATCCCCCCCAACCTCCCTTCAGCACCTCCTGCCTCCCCTTCCTGCCCCACCTCACACATCCCTGTTCCCCTTCACCTCTCTTATCTGCCCCACCCCTCTTGAACCCCTCCCCACCCTCTCTGGGATGGCTCCCCCCACCCCGCACGAGCTGGTAGCAGCTTCCCTGGCCCCAGGCTGGGATCAAAGCCCCCTCTGCTGAGTGCAGCCCTGGGCCAGATCCCCACACTGCAGCCCTGGGGGGTCTGCTCTCTGGGAAGGGGAGGGGGGATCTCTCCTACCTGCCCCCCCCAAATGCTGCCCACCCTGGGGCCGGGGCTGGGCAGGGACTGGCCAGGCTGGGGGTGCTGCCGTGGGAAAGGTTCCCAGGGAGCAGCGTTCTACATTCCCCCTCCTGGCTGCAGCCCGGGCTCCGGGGGCCCAGCAGTGCTGCACCCAATGCTGGGCCTCAGGGGATCTGCTCGGAGCCAGCCCCCAAAGGCCCCGCAAGCAGAGGGCAGGAAAGGAGCCAGGCTGAGGCTTTGCCGGGAGCAGGCCAGGGACCTGGCAGGAGGAGGCTCCAGCGAGCACAGAGCCTGCGCAGGGCCAGCCTGCTGGGAGGGGAGCAGGAGCATCCAGCACCATTCAGGCCAGCGGCAGCCAACACTGGGGAGCTCTGAGACTCCAGGGCAAAGGCCTCCAGCCCCCCATGCCCTGGGGTTAGGTAGCCCTGGAACCAGGCCCCCTGGAGTAGCATTGTGGCCAGGGGGCTCTGACCCACAGGGGGGCTGGCCCCAGAGCCCAGGGCCTGGGAGTCTGGTCAGCAAGTGAGACTCGCCCGTCAGTCCAAGCTGCTTTCTCCCCGGCTGCCGTTCCTGCCTGTCCTGTGCCAGCCCTTAGCAGGCCAGTGGGGCAGGACGGGGGGTGTCCGTGGGGCCCTGCTCTCAGTCCGTCCCTCACAGGCCCTGTGGGCTGCTCGAGGGCTGAGCCCGTCGCCCAGGCCTGGCGCGGGGATGGAACATGGGGCACGTTTCCCCCTGTGAGCGTGTGCGGGGGCAGGAGGGAGCCACACGGGCCGGGTGAAGGTTTTGTGCTGGGGCTGGAAGCTTGAGCCCGAGCTGTCGGCCTCAGCGGGACTTGCTCCTCCCCCCACTCCTGCCTTGCTGCCTTCTTTGGCCAGCAGCGCTCAGGGGCAGCGGGAGAGCCGGCACCAAGGGCAGAGGAGGCCGAGGCACAAGCCCCTCAGTGCAAAATCAGTTCGCCAGAAAATATGCAAATAAGATCAGGACTCATGCAAATGAGATCCTAATTAGCACCTTCTTTTGCTGAGAAAACTCGTTGTGTAGATAATGCAATAGAAGCACAGCGTGTCAGAGAATTGTTCCAGTGACGCTCCCAGACGAGGGGGTTACAAACCCCACGCTAGACCCCGTGCCAGGGTTTCGTCACCAGCGCGGCTGTTCCTGTTCTGTTCCGCGCTGTGAACGTTCCTGAGAAGGTTGGAACCAACCCGGCTCCTTTAGGGAGCGGAAGCTCCTAGGGGCGGAGACTGAGGTGTTTAAACAGCGCGAGCAAACCGGGGGCAGCACCAGCCGGCCCAGGCGGGGGAGAATCGCACTCGGGTGTCCCGGGGTCTGGCTCGATCACAGCGGGCGGGCTACCGAGAAGGAACGCAGGTGCAGGCTGCAGCGTTGGAGGCTGGGGACAAGCCGCTGACTTTGCTGCCGCGGGGTGGGCTGGATCCTCTGTAGTCTCCGTGGCTGACCCACCCTCCCCCGGGGCAGTTCAGAGGCTCGTGCCCCGGCCCTTACATGCAGCAGCGACCAGAGCCCCAAGCCCACCTGCCCCTCCCGAGGGAAGTGCGGAGCCCGGCACCCCCAAGCTACCGGCCCAAGGGCCCGCGGGGAACCAGCACGCGGCCTGCGCCCGGAACAGCGGTGGGACCAGCAGCAGCTGCCCAGCCCGGCCCGCGGCAGCGAGCTAGAGGCTGCAGCCGCAGCTTGGAGATCTGGGCTCCTCCGCACGCTTGGGTGTACCCAGGGGTGCTCATTTACATACCCACAATGCATTGGGCACAGTGATTCACCACCCGCGTCCATGGGGCAGAATTTGCCCCTGGCTCCCACGCAAAACTCGGGCTATCAGCGTGGCAGAGCAACAAGCTGCAGAAGGGGTGGGGATTTGCAGACGGTCCGATGTAGCCACCGTGAATTGAGAAACAGACGCCGTTTTTCTGGCAGCGCCTCTGCAGCAACTGCGGTATACTCTGGTTTCTCTTCAGATTGTATAAATTTTTCGCCTTTTACTAAAGATTTCTGTGGAGGGGAATATTTAGGAGTTTGTACTCAATTTTTTGAGGCTTTACTCCGGTGAAGCTACCCAATGGTGTGAAAAAACAGAACTGAACTATTAGTTTTTGTAGAGGTTTGTAGATACCTGTGTCTATTTGAAAATGTTGTTGTACCTTATAGTGTGCTACCTTTTTAATAGTAGTAGTCATGTTAGTCTAGTCTACCTAAAACAAAAAGTAAAACTATGCTAACAAGAGGGGCTATGTCTAGACTGGCGTGATTTTTCGGAAATGCTGTTAATTGAAAAGTTTTCTGTTAAAAGCATTTTTGGTACAGAGCATCTAAATTGGCACGGACACTTTTCCCCAAAAGCACTTTTTGTGGAAAAGCGTCCGTGCCAACCTAGACGCACTTTTCCGCAAAAAAGCCCCATCGCCATTTTCGCGATCCGGGCTTTTTTGCGGAAAACAAATCTGGGCTGTCTACACTGGCCCTTTTGCTCAAAAGTTTTGCGCAAAAGGACTTTTGCCCGATCCGGAGCAGCATAGTATTTCTGCAAGAACACTGACAATCCTACGTGAGATCGTCAGTGCTTTTGCCTAAATTTAAGCTGCCAGTGTAGACAGCTGGCACGTTTTTCTGGAAAAGCGGCTGATTTTCCGGAAAAACTGGCCAGTCTAGTCACAGCCTTCCGTTAAAAGCTTTTGTGGAAAATCATGCCAGTCTAGAAGTAGCCAAGGGATACAATCAAAAAAAGTGAACACCTTTAAAAAAGACAAATCAAATTTCAGAACAGAGGAAAGATGGGAGGAGGGAGGTAAATGTCTGTGAGCTAATGATATTAGAGGTGATAATTGGGGAAGCTATCTTTGTAATGGGTAAGATAATGTATATAACTGGACAAACGTCTCAGATGTTTCGCCAAAGAATCAATGCACACAAAAGGGATATCAGACAGTATCACAAAGAAAAACAGTGTCTTGCCATTTCAACTAGAAATGGCATTGTCTCAACGACTTGATTACCTGCATACTGCTTGGCTACGTCTACGCTGGCATGATTTTCCGAAAATGCTTTTAACGGAAAACTTTTCCGTTAAAAGCATTTTCGGAAAAGCACATCTAGATTGGCAGGATGTTTTTCCGCAAAAGCACTTTTTGCAGAAAAGCGTCCGTGCCAATCTAGACGTGGTTTTCCACAAAAAAGCCCCGATCGCCATTTTCGCGATTGGGGTTTTTTTTCCGGAAAACAGTACTGTGCTGTTTACACTGGCCCTCTTGCGCAAATGATTTGTGCAAGAGGGTTTTGCCCGAACGGGAGCAGCACAGTATTTCCGCAAGAACACTGACGATCTTATATGAGATCGTCAGTGTTCTTGCAGAAATTCAAGCGGCCATTGTAGACAGCTGGCAAGTTTTTCCGCAAAATCATCTGATTGTGCGGAAAAACTTGCCAGTCTAGACACAGCCCTTCAAAGCCATTTTACCACCAGACTTGAAAGAGAAACCTCTGAATTGTCATTCATGCTTAAATTTGACGCTTTACACCCAGGCTGCGTTTAGATTGGCATGATTTCCTGGAAATGCTTTTAAGGGAAAAGTTTTCCTTTTAAAGCATTTTCGGAACAGAGCGTCTAGATTGGCACAGACGCTTTTCTGTAAAAGCACTTTTTGTGGAAAAGCGTCTGTGGCCAATCTAGATGTGCTTTTGCACAAAACAAAACAAATCTCCGCTGTCTACACAGGCCCTTTTGCGCAAAAGAGACTTTTGCCCAAAGGAGAGCAGCATAGTTTTTCCGGAAAAAGCACTGATTTCTTACAATAGGAAGTCAGTGCTTTTGCGGAATTTCAAGTGGCCAGTATAGACAGCTGGCAAGTTTTTCCAGAAAAGCGGCTGATTTTCCAGAAAAACTAGCCAGTCTAGACACAGCTCTGCAGGGGAGGGACCAGCACCAGAGGAGAGAGGCAGGGCAGGTGTGTAGAGGGAGGTGTTAGGAGAGGGGATGAAGAGGGGTAGCTCACATGATCAGTGTGGGGCTACTGGACAAGTGGGCATGAGGGTGGGACGACCCCTATTTTCTATTTTTTCTCCCAAGGGGGGGCCCCGTGATATCGTGCATCCCTGGGCCCCGCAAAACTCTCATCCGCCCCTGCTGCCATGGAGGGAAGCCTCATTGGCCCCATTTTGCCAAAGGGAGAAGGGAGGCCCAGAAGAGCTGGGGTGACGTGCCCGGGATTATCCAGGAGGGCTGGAGTAGTGGGGCGTGTGTGTGTGCGGGAGGGGGAGGGCAGGGGGAGCGGAAAGGGCGGATGCTTCTCCTAGTGGGAGGGGGAAAGATTCCTGTGCCTCCACGGAGGGCTCCTGCCTTCTCCCCCCACCCCACACCCACTTCCTTCTTGCCCCCCTAGTGTGCTCCGGGGCTACGTCTACACTGGCATGATTTTCCAGAAATGCTTCAAATGGAACAGTTTTCCGTTATAAGTATTTCCGGAAAAAGCGCGTCTACATTGGCAGGATGCTTTTCCGGAAAAGCACTTTTTCCGGAAAAGCGTCCGTGGCCAATTTTCACGATCGGGGCCTTTTTGCGGAAAACACTACTGTACTGTCTACACTGGCCCTTTTCTGGAACAGTTTTCCGGAAAAAGGACTTTTGCCCGAACGGGAGCAGCATAGTATTTCCGGTAAAGCGGCTGATTTCTTACAGTAGATCATCAGTGCTTTTCCGGAAATTCAAGGGGCCAGTGTAGACAGCTGGCAAGTTATTCCGGAAAAGCGGCTGATTTTCCGGAATAAGTGGCCAGTGTAGACACAGCCCGGATGCGCCTGGCTCCGGAGGACGACGGGCCCGGCTGGGTCGGGGGTGTCGGGGCAAGAGCGGAAGCCGCACGGACCCGGTGCCTCCTGAGTGGCAGCTCCTGCCCGAGCCAGCCCCTGCTGAGTATTCGGGCCGCAGCCGGGGAGAGGCGCTGGCGGGGTTGGGAGTTGGGGTGCAGCAGCGCCACCGGACTCCTTGCCGCCGAAGCGGGGCTCAGGCGGGAGAGGGGAGAGAGCTCCAGGCCCGGGCAGACAGGCAGGCGGGGGCGTGTCCCGGGCAGAGAGGCGGAGCGGCGTGAGCATGTATGCAGATGTGGACGCGAGCGGAGGCTTGTGGGAGTGGGAGCGGGCTGGCAAGCAGGGCCCGCCTTGGGCACGCAGGGCTCGGTGTGGGTGTCGGGGGCGGCTTGGGGGCGGGTGCGGGCGGTAGGGGAGCGTTTGGGGCGCGGCGTTGCGGGTGTGCGAGGAGGCGTCCACCGTGATGTGAAAGGGTTTGGGCGGTGGGGGGCAGGCGGTGGTTGTGCGGTTGGAACTCATACTTACCTGGCAGGGGAAATACCATGATCATGAAGGTGGTTTTCCCAGGGTGAGGCTCATCCATTGCACTGCGGGTGGGCTGACCCCTGCAATTTCCCCAAATGTAGGAAACTTGACTGCATAATTTGTGGTAGTGGGGGGCTGCGTTCATGCTTTCCCCTGGCGCTCGCTGTGAACAATAGACTGACAAATGACCAAGGCAAATGGAGAGGGGACATTGCTGCTTCTGTTCTTGCTCTTTTTTCTCTCTGCAGTGAGCATTGCTAGTTTTCTGTGTTTTTCTCTGCTTGGTCTGTGCTCTGGCTTGGTCCGGCCTGGCCCATGGGGGCGGCTCTTTTTTCTGCTTCTTTTGCTATCTCCCAGGGAGCACATTGCTTTCCTAGGCTATTGATGCCCCTTTTCAGCTACCTTGCTCGCCTTACAGGAAGTTTCCCCTTACTTTGAAGTAAGAATAAGAGCCTCCGGAAAAGGGCACTTTTTCCGGAGGATCGGGGCCAGTCTAGACGCTCTTTTCCGGCTTTTTTAAAAGCCGGAAAAAAGCGGCGGACATTTTTATTTAAATGCCGCGGGGGATATTTAAATCCCCCGCGGATTTCCCTACGACGACTCTTGAAATTTACATGCCCCTTCCGGAAGAGGGGCCAGTGTAGACGTAGCCTTGTTTTCCGAAAAAAAGCCCCGATAGCGAAAATGGCGATTGGGGCTTTTTTGCGGAAAAGCGCGTCTAGATTGGCCACAGACGCTTTTCCGCAAAAAGTGCTTTTGCGGAAAAGCATCCTGCCAATCTAAACATGCTTTTCCGAAAATGCTTTTAACAGAAAACTTTTCCGTTAAAAGCATTTCCGGAAAATCATGCCAGTCTAGACATAGCCTGGGGCTGTGTCTACACTGGCCACTTATTCTGGAAAATCAGCCGCTTTTCTGGAATAACTTGCCAGCTGTCTAAACTGGCCCCTTGAATTTCCAGAAAAGAAACTGACGATCTACTGTAAAATCATCAGTGCTTTTCCAGAAAAACTATGCTGCTCCCATTCGGGCAAAAGTCCTTTTCCGGAAAATTGTTATGGAAAAGGGCCAGTGTAGACAGCACATATTTCTTTTCCGCAAAAAAGCCCCGATCGCAAAAATGACGTCTACATTGGCATGGACGCTTTTCCGGAAAAAGTGCTTTTCCAGAAAAGCATCCTGCCAATGTAGATGCACTTTTTCTGGAAATACTTATAACAGAAAACTGTTCCATTTAAGCATTTCCAGAAAAGGGTGCCAGTGTAGACGTAGCCTGGGTGTTTAAGCACCCTGTGACAACCAGCTCGTCCTGTCCCCTCCCACCCCTCAGAGTTTTGCGAGTTCCCTTCTTAGCTCTTCGCTGCCTGCTTCGGACGAAAGTATCAGGAATCCTTTTGGCACCGTCTGCAACGTTTGCCGCTTTACCCTTTCCCCAGAACACTGACGAACACGTTCCACGGTGCAGGCAAAATAAGCTCTTTCGAAAGATGCTCGAAAGAAGCAGCGCCATTGGCGCGGCTCAAATAGCGTAGCATATTTCGAGCCGTGGCTGTGGCGTAGATGCACCCAACCGGACCAGGAAGGTCGGCCTACGGTCTGCAAAATGCAGTCCTGCCGTGTAAGCCGATCCCGCGGCTACTCGTTTTGTGTTTCTCTTTCCCATGCCGTCAAGTCCGTTCGACGCTGTACGCCTCTGAAGGAATAGGCCTTCCGTTCTACCTGCGGGTCGAGAGTCACATCTGGATGCGGATGGGGAGGGGGGGCGGCGTGGGGCTTTTTTGCGGAAAACACTACTGTGCTGTCTACACTGGCCCTTTTTCGGAACAGTTTTCTGGAAAAAGGACTTTTGCCCGAACAGGAGCAGCATAGTATTTCCGGAAAAGCGGCTGATTTCTTACAGTAGATCATCAGTGCTTTTCCGGAAATTCAAGGGGCCAGTGTAGACAGCTGGCAAGTTATTCAGGAAAAGTAGCTGATTTTCCGGAATAAGTGGCCAGTGTAGACACAGCCATTATGTTTAAACAGCTGCCATATGAATGTACCTGAAAGTCACAAGGATCAATGATCTGTGTGAAAGGCAGGTGGCCAGTAATTAGAGCCCCAGGTATGTTGTGTGCACAAGGGAAGGTAGGAATGTGCACCAGTCAGTCTGATAACGGTGTTTAGTGTCTGTTTGTAACAGGCTCCTGCCCATCTCCGGTAGATTTGGGCACCTCCTCCACCAATTGCAATACACACTAGGCCGTTCCTCCCCAGCTGGGTGTGGTTCTTGTTCTTCTGCACAGCACAGCCCGTGGAGACGAGGGACCTGCCATTGGGCTTCCAAATCTCACCCTTGTTGAACGGATGGAAACAGAAACCAGACACACGGCGGGTTTGAGCTGGCTCCAGCTGAGGGACGGGTTTGCCTGGTTTATGTGCATTGGCACAGGACAGCAGTGAGGGTTCGTATTCATTTAAAGAATAGAAAAAATAGAAACCTAGAATGTAATGGAATTGGAGAGATAAATGTTTCCATTGAATGGTCAGTTGGATTTGAAGTAATGCTCATATAATTTGTAGTCTATCACTGAGCTGCTCTCCCTGATGTTTGCACTGTTAGGAGTTGAGAAGGGGACAAGAGGCTTTTGTAGCCCACACACGCCTGGGCCTGTCTCCATCACTTTTGCCTCTGCCAGGTGAAGGGAGGCCGCTGGGCCCAGCATCTTTCTCCCCAACCAGGGCTGGCTTTTGGGGAGAGGGAGGGGCCACTGGAGGCGCTTGGTCCCCTGGCAGTGTCCATGGGGAGGTGGCTCTGCTGAAAGCCAGACTGGTTTTCCTGTTGTTAGGCAGGACCCTGCAACCCATGTTCTCTCCTGCTTTTGTAGCCTCTGTTGCCTTCTGCAGGTGTCCCTTCTGATGGGACAGGCCACGTTCTTCTCAGGGTTTGGGTACCATGTTGCCCTAGAAAGGCTTGTGGCCAAAACACAGGCCTGGCTGTGAGCAGGATTTGCCAGCCCCTCCTGTACCCCTGCCTGCCCCAGCCCCTCCCACTGCAGCCTGGGGAAAGGGGAAATCTCCACAGAGACACTCCCAGCTGGGACCCTCAATCCCTTCTGCCCTCAAGGGGAAACCTCTCAAGGGAGATTCCAGGCAGCCAGGCCATGGGGGTCTCTGAGATGCCCCAGCCCTGCAGCCTGTCCCACCTGGCTGTTGCCATGGACCCTCTGTGAGGTCACTGCCTCCCAGCCAATGAGCTGAGGTGCTGCAAAAGTTCCTTGTGATGTCACTGCTGCTTTGCAGACTCATGTCCTGCCTCTGGCCAGCCCCTTGGCATGTGTGAGCTGCTCCCCCTGCCCCTGTCACTCAGGGCTGGTTCTGGGGCTCACGCAGGGAACATCAGAGGCTGCTCAGGGGGCCACATTGCTAGTCCAGGGGCCCTCCTGTGGGGCTGTGAGTGTTGCTGTCCCTGCTGTACAGACACGGCCATAGAGCCTCAGGAGGCTGTAGCCGTGGGAGACACTTCCCTGGTTTCGGGAGGGAGACGAGATGTCAGGGCCCATGACTTGGAGCCAGCTACAGATACCCATGGAAAGCTGATTTTCAGAGGGGTGTGATCAGCCCTTCCTGTGTATCTGGCTTCTTCAAAGGGGCTTAATCAGGAGCTAAAAGTTGAAGAAGGGACATTCAGAAGGGTGAATTTCTGTCTCCAGCAGTTTTTTTCTGTGTGCCCCAGTGGCCTAATGGACAAGGCACTGGCATCCTAAGCCAGGGATTGTGGGTTCAAGTCCCACTTGGGGTGATGGTTCTTTTTCAGTGACAAAGAGTTTACCTTCCTCTGCTCACTGAAACAGTTGGCAAGGATGCTCCACAGTTGCTGTCTCCCTCTCTGCAGAAGCTGTTCAGACCCCTCACTAGCAAATGCTGATGTTAGGTGCAGATCTGAGTGCTGAAAGCCCAGGTATTCAAAGTCAGAATGAAGGGGCACATCTTGGTCTAGAAGTGACAGCCAGAGGGAGGCAGGGAGGCAGCTATAACAGAGCAGGGTCTGTCTGGAGACAAAGCGGAGGACGAGAGGCAGAGACTTCAGAGCGGTGGATGGGGACAGCTAGTTATTTGATCTGGCAAATGAACAGAAAATCCCCAGGCCCTGAGCATGGTGCGGGCAAGGCCCATTGAGCAGTTTGGGTTTGGGTGGTGGAGAAACTGGGAAGCTCGATGAGTGGATGAGTGGATAAGGTCCCCTGGCTGAGCTGTGCCACCTGCCGTGAGTGAGACTCAAACTGTCCCTTGTGCCCTTTTATGTATCTATTGCGCTTTCAGCTTCTTTCCTCAGGCACGTCCATCCACCAAGGGATCTTTTATTTTCCTTTGTGCCGCTCAGCCGCAGACACAGCAGAAGGGTTTTCCTGCAGCCACCGGCCCCAGCCCCTCTCTCCAGAGAACTGCAGCCCCTCGGGCCAGGCAGCTGCTCCCAGCATTCAGGAGGTACCAGGCCGAGAAGAAACCGTCTGACACGGTGCTACCAGGGAGGGGCCTCACTGCTAGTCACTGTTCCTGTTCCAGGAGCGGAACGAGTTTTGTCCTGGGCACCAATATTGAGGGCGTGTGCCCCTGTGTGTGTGTGAGCCCCCATGGCTGTGATAGTTTTTACACATGAAGGGAAATGCCCCCCTTGAACACCCCACACCTCCCACACACACGGCACTTCTTCTGAACTGCTGCCTCTCTGGGAGGTGGATGAACTGCAGGTGTGGGAGGAGTTCCCTGGCTAAAAGTCAGGCAGGCAAAGTCCAGCCTGTAACACCCAGAAGAGGGGATTTGCCTGTCTGGGGAGGGTGGGAACAGACCAGCACTTGGGAGCTTGGCTGCCAGCTGCTTAGCACATCTGGACACAGAAGAATCCCAAGACTTGGTTCTGCCAGGCTCCAGTTTCCCCTCTTCTGTTTCTTTTCAGCTCTCTGCAAACTGCCTCCCAGCTGTGGGTGAGGCTGAGTGTGTGTGAAACCAGCTGCACTTTGGATGATTTTGTTAATTGTTTAAAAAGCCTCAGGCACCTCTTCTGCCTGGGGAGGTGTCTGGAATAGACGCCTAGTGTGACATCACCCTGGGGTTTTACCCCTTTAACCTCACCCAGAGACTCCTGAGAAGTCTGTCTCCTGTGTCCAACTCTGCCTCAGGCCAAGTGTTCGCATGTTTCATAGATAAGTAAACTCCTCCTCCCTTTTCCCTGCCAATCCTTCCCGAGTGAGCTCTACCCCTCTGTCCAATATTCCAGTAAAGTGTATTAACCCACCAAGTCCCAGTGATACCAACTTCTTCCTGCTCATTACCCATAGTTCCCGTGTGTCTACACCAGCATCTAAGACACAGATTCGATTTTGCTTCCCAGTGGTCCCGTGTCCCTCCTTTATCTCTGCGGTTACAGCCCCTGCTCCCTCCCATTTCTGGCCCATCTCCCAGGTGTCCATGTTGTTCACTTACCTGTGGGCTTTGGGCACCTGCCCCCATCAAACCTAGTTTAAAGCCTCCTCACTAGGTTAGCCAGTCTGCACCCAAATACTCTTCCCTTCCTCAACAGGTGAACCCCAACCCTGCTGAGCAGCCCTCCCTGCAACAGCATCCCATGGGCAAGGAAGCCAAAGCCCCCTGCCCACGGAGCTGTAGCTTTCTGTGCCCAGGGGGCCAGACACCACCTGGGCTCGATGGCTGGAGGGAAGTGGGGAACGGCTGCACTTTGGGAGTCAAAAGTGTTGTCTGGAAACATAAAGAGCCATTTTAAAGAGACTTTGGAGGAGGGCACCATGGCTTAGCTGGCTAAAGCGCCAGCCTCATAAACAGGAGATCCTGGGTTCAAGTCCCAGTGGTGCCTTGCTGTAACCTTTGCTCACATTTTCCTAGGTCCTTCTGGGACACAGAAGAGGCCTCCCCTGGCCACCCATGAAACTGCTGCTTCAGGAAAAGGCTGATGTGGGAGGAGTGTTGGGAAGAAGGAAACCACAAGCCTGGAGCAGGTGCAGAGGCTGCTGTGACTGGCACTGGCAAGGCAGGGCTCTGACTGCAATTGCTGGGACAGGAGAGCCAGCACCACACACCCTTGTGATTCTCTGGGGGTGTCAGCACCTAGAGAGCCTGAGGGTGCAACCTCTTCACCTCCTGCAGCCATGGAGAGTCAGGGTCTGTGGGTGTCAGGAGGAGCTTCTCACCTGGGGTGGGGGGGGTGGGGGGAGAAACCTCTTGGGGCTTGTGGTTTCCTTCTTCCAAACACCCCTCCCTGATCAGCCTTTTCCTGAACCAGCAGTTCCATGGGTGGCCAGGGGAGGCCTCTTCTGTGTCCCAGAAGGGCATAAGTAAATGTGAGTAAAGGCTGCAACAAGGCAACTCCAGAAATTGAACCCAGGATACCCTGTTTATTACACAAAGCTTCAGCCTGCCAAGCCACGGTGCCCTACTCAGACCCACTTGTAAACTGTTCTATGTACGGTCCCAGATAACACCATTACCTCACAAAGTTCGGCCATTCCCCATTTCCCTCCTGCCTTCCCACCCTGGCAGTGTCTGGCTCCCTGGGCACAGAAGGCGACAGCTCAGTGGGCGGAGGCTCTAACATGCACATCTCCTCTCGGACTGTAGGTTTTGAAGTTCTGCAGGGTTGTGGGAGGAAGAAATGCAGCGAACTTTTATTATTAGGCTTGTAAACCCCTTGGTCTCAGGGTCTAGGTTGGAGTCCCCAGGTGGGGGCCCTGCCTCCTTCAGTTTGGTCCCTTCCTGAGGGCACAAAATAGACATCAGAGAATTCCTTTGCCCCGCAGCAATCTCTGTTGGCCAAAGGGTTAGCAACCGAATATTTGCCCAAGTTTAAGTGCAGTAGCAGAAAAGATTTTTAAGTGTGTTTCTGTGGTGTAGTGGTTATCACATTTGCCTAACACGCAAAAGGTCCCTGGTTCAAAGCCAGGCAGAAACACAGGGTCTTCTCTTATTGCGGTTCCCCTGGGTGCCCACAAGGCAGTTCCAGGGCCTGCCACCTGGTGCAGGGTTTGGCAGCATGTGTGTGGCTTTCAGGAGCTTGTGGGAGGCAGGTTAGGCTGAGAAAGGAGAACGTGGAGGGGGGCCCTGAGACTTCTCAGTGGTGCCTTGGCTGACACCAGGTCATTGCGGCCACACAGTCCAGGGCCCACCCTGGAAGTGCCACAACTGTGGCTGTTCACCTTCGGGGCAGTGTGGCTGTCACCTTTGGTGCAAGTGGACACAAAGCCACATAATGTCCCGCCTCATGCTCAGACCCCAGCCACCCCATACCCCTCGCTTTCTTCTCACCCAGCACCCCCAGCTTGCTTTGTTCCTGCTCCCCCACCCTGCTCCTTCATCCAGGTCCTTCTGCACCCTTTATCCTGGTCACACATGGCTCCTTGGCACTTCTCAAGCCAGGCCCTGCAAGGAGCCACCAGGCAGGAACCAGCCCTTGGAGCTCGGCTTGCACCGGATCTGGAAGTTTCCCACCACATCTCACCTGGGAAGAGGTGACTTGTTCTCCTTCCTTCTGACCTTACGTCTCCATTCCCTTCAAAGGTCTCTGCTGCCTCGGGAAAAGATTTTTATGTGTTAGGCTCCTCAGGGCGCTGCCTCTCTGCCACTGGGCTGGGAGCGGGAGACCCCACAGTCTCTACACTTGGGCTGAGAAGTCTCACGGGGACTCGTCTGTTGATGGGTTAGTCAGCCCGATGGCCAGCCAGATCCATTCCGTAGCACTGTCCGAGAAGGAGCGTTACAAGTGCCCAGTGTCCATTGGTATTTTCTGGGGCTCTGTGTAGGGGATTGGTCTTGACCATCTTCTCCACGGGAAATGCCTCTTCTTTGGAACAGCAGCTCCCAGGAGTTCATGGAACTTTTTCTTCTCAGCTTGGGAAAGGGACGACTCAGGGGGATTGGGAAAGATATTTGTGCTGTGAAAACAGCAGGGCCCCCAGGGAAACTGGTAAATAATCCCAGTGCCCAGGCCTGATGTTACCTACCCCCACACAATTCACACGGCTAACCTGGCTTCCAGAGCACAGGGGGAGTCTGTGGGCTCATTGCTGGGCTGTGGGGTGAAGCAGGAAACCAGCCTCCTCCTGTGGGGCCTGTGAGTGTTGCTGAATCTGGGCCCCTGCACCTGGGGAACGGCAAACAAAAGGTCTGGGGGCCACACAGAGACCCCACTGGGCTGAGCAGGAAGTGGCTGGGACTTCGCTTTGTCTTTGCCTGTGGGCTTGTCTGTCTGCAGCCTGGAAACCTCCTGGCTCCTCAGACCACTGGTCTGGATGGAGCGCTACAGACGTCGGAATAATGGAATTGCTGTGTAGATGCTCCCATTGTTATTGCAGTGTAATGGCCGTTATGCCCAAGGAATGCTGCTGTGTAGATGCAGCCTAAGAGAAATGCTTTCATGAGCATGTGGGAGGAGCAAGGGCTCCTACAATGTCAGGCGAAATGGGGAAATGAGGTCACCTCTCTAGACATAAAAGAGATGATATAAGAAAAGAGGATGTGTCAGGAGTGGGATTTGAACCCACGTCTCCATTTGAAGAGCAGAACACCCAACTAAGGGAAAGACAGGTCCTTGAGTCTGGCACCTTAGACCACTCGGCCATCCTGACATCTATGCAGCTACCTCCAATGGCAGTTTTCTTACATGTGTGAGTTGCTCGGGGAGGCGGCGGGAGCCTCTCTTTCCCCACCTAACAGCCGCTCTGCAGCCCAGCTGGGTTTATCCCCACTCACCCTCATCTACCGTTGTAGGGTGTTTTGCAGGGAGCTGACAAGAAAGAGAAGAGGAGAAAACTCTGGCCGGCAGAACTGAGGCCTGGGATTCTCCTGTGCCAGGGAGTCTGTGTCAGTGCCTGGGGATCCTGAGCTGGGTGGCTCCTGGGCTTGTTAGCTCCATACCAGGGGTGTCTCTTCTGCAGGGCGATGCTTGTTCCCGGGGCTAACGCTTATCTCTGGGACACACTTTGTGCAGGGACCGTTGGTCTTTGTGCCACAGCACGTGTCTGGGACGTGGGAGTGAGGAACCTGCCTCAAATAGACACGTATCCGCCCCCAGCAGTGTTCTGCTTGAGACCCCAGAGCCCTGGCTTTGACTGGTGCCTGGCACGTGGGGAATTAGACCTAGGGGGAGATTTCTAGAGTCCCACAACAGCTGCTGCTCATATGCAGATGTGCACATCTGTCTGGTGTTACTGGGCACCCGGCCTGCTTCCTGTCCCTGCCAACCTGGGCAAAGCGGCATCACTGGCTCAGGGGTTCCTCTCCTCAGTGCACTGCAGACAAAGCCCTTGTGTGTTAAAGGGCCTCAGGGAGCCCAGAGCAGAGGGAGCTGGGAATCTAGTCCCAGTGATCCCCTCAACACACACAGACAGTCCCAGCCCCAAGCACCCCCACATCCCTAATCCTGTGCCCTGACTTCTCTACCCTTCCACATCTTCACCCCTGTCCTGAGCCCCACCCCCAACACACAATCCCCAGATCCCTGCCTTGAGCCTCTCACACTCCACTCCACACTTTAATTTCTGACAGGTACTGTCCTATCACAACCCCTCCCCCCACTTCCTGCCTTGAGCCTCCCCCTCCCTCCTGCCCAGCCCAAGGGGTGGTGCCCAATAGAACAGTCCCTGTAAGAAATGTGTCACTTTCACCCCTGGGAGCAGCTCAGCCAGGCAAAGGGGCTGCCTGGGGCAGGACATTAGCCCTGGAGGGCAGGGGTGGGTGTGGCAGTGACATCACAAGGGCCTTTCGCAGCCCCTCATCTTATTGGCTAAAGGAGGTTGGGAGGTGATGACCTCACAGAGACTCCATGACAATGACCAGGTGGGACAGGCTGCAGGGCAGAGGAAACCTCAGAGACTTTGCTGCAGGGAGTCTCAGAGCCCCCCCATGGCTTTGCTGCAGGGAGTCTCCTTCTGGAGATCTGCCCTTGAGGCCAGAGAGAGAATGAGGGTCCCAAGCACGAGTGTGAGGAGGAGCCTCGTTGGAGCCTTTTCCTTTCCCTCGACTAGCTGAACTAGAAGACAGACGTTCCTGTGGAGAAGGGAAGAGCCTCCAAGAGGGGCCCTGTTGCTATAGCAGGGGAATTAGCTCAAGTAGTCGAGCGCTTGCTTGGCATGTAAGAGGCAGTGGGATCAATACCCATGTTCTCCACTGATGGGAAAAATTCTTCTCCCAAGGAACTTTTGCAGCACCTAAGCTCATTGTGGGTGGGCAGGAAACTGGGGGCAGAGCTGGGCTCTAACTCACTAGGGTGCGTCCCATAGCTCAGAATAAGCGATGCAATTGGGTAGCTTATTTCAAGTCAATTTTGAAATAGCTTATTTTGTATTTTGGCGCTGGCTACACAGCACTTGTTTCCAAATAAATCACAATTCCGATCCCTCACTCCGCACTCCTCGCGCCATGAGGTTCACAGGGACATCGGAACAGCGAGCCCGTTATGGTTTGAAATAAGGGCCTTGCTCTTAAGATGTGTCTGTGTGATATGAGCATCATGTCCTAAACCTCCGACCTTGCCGGCCCACAGGTGTCAGTCTCACAAGTGGCCCTTTCAGAGAGAAGCCTTAGGCAGCCGCAGGGACGTTATAGCGGCGAGGAGTCCTGTGGCATCTTATAGACTAACTGAAGTGTAGGAGCATAAGCTTTCGTGGGCAAAGACCCACTTCGTCAGATGCATGTAGTGGAAATATCCAGAGGCAGGTATAAATATGCAGGCCAGAATGAGGCTGGAGATGACGAGGTGGATCCAATCAAGGAGGATGAGGCCCACTTCTAGCAGCTGATCTGGAGGTGTGAATTCCAAGAGAGGAGAAGCTGCCTTTCTAGTTAGCGAGCCATTCACAGTCTTTGTTTGATCCAGAGTTGATTGTGTCAAACTTGAAGATGAAGTGTAGCTCAGCAGTTCCTCTTTGAAGTCGGGTCCTGAAGTTTTTTGCTGCAGGGACGTTACAGGCTCTGGAACAAGGTAGTTGAGGTAGCAGACTCTTTCAGGGGTAGGGGAATGGAGCGCTCGGTTAGCATGCGAGAGGCAGTGGGATCAATGCCCACATTCTCCAACTGTAGCTTTCTTCTCATCTCTTATTTTCACTGTCAGGGGCTCAGTGGCCCCCTTCCTCTTCCTACCTGCTCTCCCAAAAGAGGCAGACCTGGCTCCCCTTTCTCTTCCCCCAGCAATGGCCATGCTGCAAAGCAGAGAGTGGTGATACCAGGCTCTGTGGTGCAATGGAAAGCATGTTGGACTTTTAAACTACAGCAATTCATGTGAGCCCAGCTAACCATTCAAAGGCTGTGGGTTCAAGTCCCACGAGTGTCACTTTACCTGCTTTCTCATTTCCAGGGCGCAGCTTTTACAGACCAGGGAATCCTTAGGGTGAAACCGGGGTAGGTTTGAGTCCAGACAGTTCCAGCAGACCCCAGTGAGGGTGGAGGGAAGGGCTGGTTCTTGGGGTTGGGTTTGGGGGTCGTTCTGAATGGCTGCAGGTGCCGTTAGATCGTTTTCTCCCTCCCTGTCTCCTACTAGTGCTGAGCAACACTCAGGCTATGTCTACACTGCACTGTTCTTCTGCAAAAAGCTACGCAAATTTCAAAACTTTCTAGCACCCTGCTCTGCACCTTGTGAACACTCCACCTCTTGTTCTCATGGAAGCGACTCACCCGAGCTGCCAGCTCCTCATTTCCTCACCAGCCTCTTGAGATTTGTAGCTCAAAGCTGGAGCTGCTGTGGCAGGAGGTGAAGCTACAGAAGCTGACAGGGGACAATCAGTGGGCGGAGGGTTATTTTTTCTCCTCCCTGGGCTGTTGTGGCTAGAACTGAGGAGAAGAAAATCCTCTTCCCTTCTCCTCAGAAGATGGAAATTGCAGTTGGTTCTCTCTCGGGTTCTACTAAAGCTGGACCCCAGGACTAGACTTTTTCTTTCTAAAACCCTGGTGAAAGCTGAGGGTGAACTGTTTGCAAACTGAGAATGTGAGATAAAGAAGGGCTTCACCCAGCAAGGGGCTTGAACCCTTCCCACAGACACAGCAGGCCAGGGGGCTGTGCACCTGCAATGGCCCCTTCCTACTTGGCTTCCCACAAAGCTGGGGTGAAAAATTGCTAGACCCCAGCCCTCCCGGGCTAAGCCATGGCAGAGGTAGCAGGATTCACTCCCATCTTCTGCCCGTGCCCTGGTACTGAGGGGCCGGCCCCTTTCCTGCTGCCCCAATTCTTATTCCCACAATGCACTTTGTGCAGGGGCCATTGGTCTTTGTGCCAAGGTGCGTGGCTGGGAGCCAGGACTCAAGACCCTTCCCCCAATCCTCCCTCTGACCCGCTCACACTGTCTGGCTTCCTCCAGCACAGGCTGAGCTCAGGGGCCAGGTGGGTGACCTTCCTTGCAGCTGTGAGGGCATCAGGCCCTTCCTGCCCACCTGCTAAGTCTGGAGATGGAGCTCCAGGGGGCCTCAGACACCCAGCAAGAGGAACAAAACTCTCTTTGTTGAACCTTAGTGCATAGAAGCAGAAGCACCAGCACCTTGTAACAACCAGCAGAGTCTTAGTAGGTCCCACTGAGATTTGAACTCAGATTGCAGGATTCAGAGTCCTGAGTGCTGCCCCTTACACTATAGGACCTGTGGTGTGAAAGTGCAGTGGGCACCTCTGACTCTCAGCTCTCAGGCTGGCCCCTGCTCTCCTGGCTCCCTCCAGCTGCTTCATCTCCCAGGACTCCCTGTCCTGCCCCAGCTCTGCTGCTTTCAGGGCAAAGTCCTTGTTAAAACCAGTCACACTCTGGGGGTCAGTGAGGGTCCCTCCCACCTGAGATGTGTGTCACACAAAAGCCTCGTTTCCTGCTCCGTTCCCAACACTGGATGCAAACACATGGTTGCTCTGGGGGTGTAGCAAGTGCCCCCTTAAAAAGCTCATCAATTGAAATGAAACTTTTACATCTCCAGCTGTGTCACACTTTGGATTTCTATTGAACAGGGATTCTTCAAATGACCACAAACCCCTAACATGCTCTAGTGCCAATGCACATAAACCAGACAAACCCGTCCCTCAGCTGGAACCAATTCAAACCGGCTCTGTGTGTGTGTCTGGTTTCTGTTTCCATCCATTCCACAAGGGTGTGATCTGATCTGGATGCCCATTGGCTTGTCCTTACTCTCCTTTGGCCGTGTCCTGCAGAAGAACAAGGACCACGTCCAGCTGGGGATGAATGGCCACAATCGATCTTACAGCGTTTGATTTAGCAAGTCCAACTAAGACTCACTAAATCAAACCCAGAGGCCACCCCCACCAGCTTCCAGCACTTCTGCTCTTTGCCCCCTTCGGCTTCCTGCTGTGGGGACATGGCCAACTCCAGCTACGTAGGGAGGGATGGCAGGAATAGCAGACACATTGGCCAGGCACCACTGGGGGCTGCCTCCCTCACCTCCCCGATACCCAGCAGCTGCTTGGCCAGCTTAGTCATGGGGCTGCTCTCTGGGACTTCTCTCCCAGCTCCTCCACCTGTTGCCATTGCCCATCCCAAGGGAGGGGGGATGAGAGTCACTCTCCACGGTTGCAGGAGCTGCAGAGGTTGCACTTTTGGGAAAGGCTTTATTTTTCGAAAGATCAGCGTCTAGACTGGCGCTTTTCTCCGACAAAAAGAGTGGCAGCCATTTTTATGCTAATGAAGCGCGGGAGATTTAAATCCCCGCTTCATTAGCAATTGCAATACATCTAATTTACATCCCTTTTCTGAAAAAGGGATGTAGTCTAGACATAGCCAAGAAGTTTTACAGTAAAGCGTGGTAAGAAAGGGCTTCTTGCATAAGAGCTACGCTCTTTTCTAACAGGTGTGAGTCCTCTTGCTCAAGAGCTCTTGCATAAGAGAGCAGTGTGGTCATGGGACAGGTGTTTCTTGTGCAAGAAAGCTCTATGGCTAAAATGGCCATCAGAGCTTTCTTGAACAAGAGAGCGTCCACACTGCCATGGATGCTGTTGCCCAAAAACACATCTCGCACATGGCAGGGAAGATGTGTTCTTGCATAAGAACCCTTGCGCAAGATACCACCAGTGCAGACATAGCCAAAGGGACCTTCAGAGATTAAGTCCAGCCCCCTGCCTCACAGCAGGACAAAGCACCATCCAGATTGATGTCTCTCCAAAATATGAAGCTACCAGGAGTGGGGTTTGAACCCACACAGACAAACATCTATTGGAGCTTAAGTCCAACGCCTTAACCACTCGGCCATCTTGGTGGTACTTGGAATGCTGGAAGGGTGAAAGTTCTCTCTCCAAACAGACCAGGGACTCACTCTCAGAGCATCTGTCCATCCCATCTCTGTGCTAGGACTTCCCACCACCAGGGCAAGAGAGTCGCCCCCTCCCCCCAGTGAGGAGGGAAGAAGGAAAACCAAACAAGACAAAGCTCAGCGTCCCCAGGGATTCCGAGGGACAAAGGCCTGGTGGGGAAAATACCCCCCCCCCCCCTTCGCCCAGGCTGCGTCTAGATTGGCATGATTTTCCGGAAATGCTTTTAACGGAAAAGTTTTCCGTTAAAAGCATTTTCGGAACAGAACATCTAGATTGGCACGGACGCTTGCCACAAAAGCACTTTTTGCAGAAAAGCGTCCGTGCCAATCTAGACGCGCTTTTCCGCAAAAAAAGCCCCGATCGCCATTTTTGCAAATCTGAGCTGTTTACACTGGCCCTCTTGCACAAAAGTTTTGCGCAAAAGGGACTTTTGCCTGAATGGGAGCAGCATAGTATTTCCGCAAGAAGCACTGATTTCTTACAGTAGGAAGTCAGTGCTTTTGTGGAAATTCAAGCGGCCAGTGTAGACAGCTGGCAAGTTTTTCTGGAAAAGCGTCTGATTTTCTGGAAAAACTGACCAATGTAAACGCAACCCCGCAGGGGTATTAGCTCAAATGGCAATGTGTTCAGTTAGTATGTGAGAGGTAGAGGGATCAATGCTGGGAGAAATCCTTGTTTGTCTTTTTACTGGCAGAGCCAGCCAGGGGGCTAAGTAGCTGCAGTAGCCCCACAAATTCCTAGTTGCTGTCCCCAAAAGCCAGCCACGCTGGGGCAGAGAGCTGCTGGTCACCAGCCCTCCTGGGCCAGGCAGTGGCAGGAGCACTGGAGAGAGGTTGCAGGTGGGGCAGAATTAGCTGCATTGGAAAAGTGCTGCAGTGAGAGGTAGCAAGGGAGAGGTAGCAGGATTCACTCCCATCTTCTTCCACTACTTGCTGGTGCTGAGGGGTTGTCTCCTTTCCTGCTGCCCCAACTCTTATTCCCACAATGCACTTTGTGCAGGGGCCGTTGGTCTTTGTTCCAAGGCGTGTAGCTGGGAGCCAGGACTCAGGACCCTTCCTAAAATATATGAATTCCCCTCCCCCCACCGACCCTCTGTTCCACTCACACTGTCTGGGTGTCGCCCACATGCTGAGCTCAGGGGCCAGGTGGGTGACTTGTCTTGCAGCTGTGACGGCATCAGACCCCTCCCACCTGCCTGCTCAGTCTGGAGACCAAGCTCCAGTGGCCTCAGACACCCAGCAGGAGGAACAAAATTGTCTCCACTGTCCCTAAGGACAAGGAAGCCAAAGTACATGAAGCGCGAGGACCTTGCAGTAACCAGCCCAGCCAGTCCCACTGAGACTTGAATTCATCTTGGAGGATTCAGAGTCCCGAGTGCTGCCCCTTGCACCATGGCACCTACAGCTGACAGCCCACGGGGGCACCTGGGCCTCTCAACTCTCAGGCTGGCCTCTTCTCCTGGCTTCCCTCCAGCCCCTTCATCTCCCAGGACTCTCTGTCCTGCCCCAGCTCTGCTGCTTTCAAGGCAAATCCCTTGTTAGCACCAGTCACACTCTGGGGTCTGTGAGGGTCCCTTCCACCTGAGAGGTATGTTACAAAAAAGTCTCTTGTTCCCTGCCCAGTTCCCAACACTGGATGCAGGTGTCTACTTTCACAAGGGTGTAGTTCCGTGGTAGAGAGTTTGACAGCAGATCAAGTGGTCCTGGGTTCAACTCCAAGTGCCCCCTTGGAAAAAGTTCTACTAGCGATATTTTCATTTCCAGGTCCATCATACTCTGGCTTTACATTGCTTGAGGTTCTTGACATTAATGAGAACCCTTAATGCAGAGCTATTCAACTTTGGAAGCCACAGGGTTATGCCACAAGAAACACTTCCTGTTGGCCTGGCTGGAACATGGCACCACATGAGCATGTTGTTAACACCCATGTGCCCCTGTGGTCCTGAGGAGCACTAGAGATGTCAGGCAGCTCTGTCCTCCCAGCCTGGGGCTGTCTGTCTGGGCCATGCACTCACACACACTGGCCCCTTTCTAGGGCAGGGCTCCTGCTGTTCCTTGGTTTACTCAGCCTGGGAGTTGGGCTTTTCCCAAGCAGCAGGAGCTGTGTTTACCTGGGGAGCCACAATAAGAGCAGAACCCCCTCACCCCTGTTTCTGCTTGGCTTTGAACCTGGAGGCTTTTGCATATTAAGCAAACATGATAACCACTACCCCACAGAAACATGGGACAGAGACATGCTTGTCAGTTTTTCTCTGTACATAAAGTTGGACAAATATTCTGTAACTAATTCTTTGCCCAAGGCAGAGCAAGAGCAGGGAACAAGACCCCCCCCCCTGTTTCCCCTCCCCAATACTTCTCTAGACCCTTTGCTCCCAACACAGGGAAGGGGGGGAGGGGCTGTGCACCTTGGGAGGAGTGACCCACTTCATATCCCCAGCATTTCTGCCCTTCATGGATGGACCTTTGGGGGCAGGCCCAGATGCTCCATTCTCTCAACTCCTATCACACACGGGAGCAGGGCAGCCCCCAGGGGTAGGGCTGAGCCATTGGGTGCTGGGCAAGGGGCAGAGGCTGCAGGAGCTGAGCATTTCCCTAGAGCTCAGGGACCCACAACGAGGCACCAGGCCCCCTGTCTCTCTCGGAAAGGTGCAGAAAGGGATTGACTGGGGGCAGGGAGAGTGGCGCAGGAGTTGTGCAGTTTGTTGCCTGGTCAGGGGTGTGGTCAAAACACAGGCCTTGCTGTGAGCAGGATTTGAACATGTGCAGGGAAACCCTATTGAATTTCAAGGCCAATGCCTTAACCACTCGGCCATCACAGCTGTGAGCTCAGCAATGCCCCAGGGCCAGGGAAACTGGTAACTAATCCCAGTGCCCAGGCCTGACGGCACCTCCCCCACCGAATTCACACAGCAAACCTGGCTCCCCGAGCACAGAGGGAGCTTGGGGGGGCTCATTGCTGGGCCGTGGGGTGAAGCATCAAACCAGCCCCCTCCTGCAGGGCCTGTGAGTATTGCTGTCCCTGCTGTACAGACAGGGCCATGGAGACAGGGAGAGGTTCACTGAATGGGCCAAGATCACCCAGCGAGTTAGAGCCCAGCTCTGCCCCCAGCTCCCTGCCCCACCCACCGACGTGCTGACTCCCTGGCTGCCATGAGGCTCTTTGCATTGGCCTCTTTTGTTTTCTTTTCTGCTGTGAGACATTGGGACAGTTGGCCAGGGCGTCCCGCAGTTGCCATCTCCCTCTGTGCAGGGGCTGTCCAGAGCCCCGACTAGCAAACGCTGACACTGCTGTTAGGTCCAGACCAGAGGGGAGTGTTTAAGGGTTATTTCGGAAGAAGGGTTTTCTCCCCAAATAACTGCATCTAAACAGTGTTTTTTATTTCATAATAAAGTATTTTGAAACAGCACCCGGACACGATTATGCAAATGTAGCGCGGGATATTTAAATCCCGGTTTCATTTACAATTTTGAATGTCTCCATTTGCATCCCTCTCCTGAAGGAACTGCAAGTGTCGATATGTCCTGGGTGTTGCAACCTCCCAGCACTCACCTGATGTTCCCTCCCCGCTGCCTGAAGCCGTTTGGGAGTCCTCCTGCCTCCCCTGGAGCTGCAGGTCATCAGCGTTGTCATCCTAAAGCTGCAGCCGCTGCTTCCCAGGTGTCTCCATCCCAGACTCCACAACTCTCCCTGGAGACAGGGGCTCCCCACACCCCGGGATTCAGTCCAGTTCCTCACAGTATGCACAGTGCTGCCGTGCTTCCCCAGAGCTTCCCCTCCCCCCCCCCTCTGGAGTCTCTGCCTCTCATGGGCCTTCTCATCCTCAGGCTCCTCTTTGTTTCCATACAGACCCTGCTACAGCCACCTCCATCTGGCTGTCACTCCTGGGCCTTCTAGAGCAGAATGTGCCCCTTCATTCAGACTTTGGATACCTGGGCTTTAAGCAACCAGATCTGCACCCAACACCAGCACTTGCTAGTGAGGGGTCTGAACAGTTTCTGTAGAGAAGGAGACAGCAACTGCCCATCACCCTTGCCAACTACTTCAGAGAGCAGAGGAACTCTTTGTCAGTGAAAGGAAACTGTCACCCCAGCTGGGACTTGAACCCACAACACCTGACTCAGGAGGCCAGTGCCTTGTCCATTAGGCCCATGCAGCACACAGAAAAAGTTGCCAGGGAAAGAAATTCACCCTTCTAAATGACCCTTCTTCAACTTTTAGCTCCTGATTAAGCCCCTGTGAAGAAGCCAGATACACAGGAAGGGCTGATCACACCCCTCTGAAAATCAGCTTTCCATGGGTATCTGTAGCTGGCTCCAAGTCATGGGCCCTGACGTCTCGTCTCCCTCCCGAAACCAGGGAAGTGTCTCCCACCACTGCAACCTCCTGAGGCTCTATGTCCGTGTCTGTACAGCAGGACAGCAACACTCACAGGCCCCAATATGTCCCCCTGAGCAGCCTCTGATGTTCCCTGTGTGAGCCCCAGAACCAGCCCTGAGTGAGGGGGGCAGAGGGGGAGCAGCTCACACATGCCAAGGGGCTGGCCAGGGGCAGGACATGAGCCCTGAGAGGCAGCAGTGACATCATAAGGGCCTTGTGCAGCACCTCAGCTCATTGGCTGGGAGGCAGTGACCTCACAGAGGGACCCTGGCAACAGCCAGGTGGGACAGGCTGCAGGGCTGGGGCATCTCAGAGACCCCCATGGCCTGGCTGCCTGGAATCTCCTTTGTGAGGTTTCCCCTGAGTCTCAGTCCTGGCTGAAGCCTGGCTACAGAGAGAGGAGGCCAATGCAAACAGCCCCATGGCAGCGAGGGAGTCAGTACGTGGGTGGGTGGAGCAGGGAGCTGGGGGCAGAGCTGGGCTCTAACTCACTAGGGGTGCATCCCATAGCTCAAAATTATCAATGCGCCTATTTTGAAATAGCTTATTTTGTAATTTGGGGCTGGCTACACAGCACTTACTTCGAAATAAATCACAAGTGGCCCTTTCCGAAAGAAGCCTTGGGCATCTGCAGGAACCTTGTGGGCTCTGGAACAATGTGCGTGGGGCAGGAGAGCTTTCATTTTGTCCCAGCAGGGGAATTAGCTCAAGTGGTAGAGCGCTCGCTTAGCATGCGAGAGGCAGTGGGATCGATGCCCACACTCTCCAACTGCAGCTCAGTTCTTTCTTATCCCTTACTTTAAGGGTCAGGGGCTCAGTGGCCCCCACCCTTTTCCTACCTGCTCTCCCAAAACAGACAGACTTGGCTCCCCCTTTCTTTCCCCCCAGCAATTGCCATGCTGCAAAGCAGAGAGTGGAGATTTCAAACTCCACCAGCCAGCAGGCTCTGTGGTGCAATAGAAAGCATGTTGGACTTCTAAGCTGTAGTGGTTAACATGAGCACAGCAAGACATTCAAAGGCTGTGGGTTCAAGTCCCACCAGAGTCACTTCAGCTGCTTTCTCATTTCCAGGGCACCTTTTACAGACCAGGCAATCCTTAGGCTGACACAGGGGTGGGCTTGAGTCCAGGCAGTTCCCAGCAGACCCCAGTGAGGGTGGAGGAAAGGGCTGGTTCTTGGGGCTGGGCTGAGGGTGGTTCTGAAAGGCTGCAGGTGCTGTTAGACCATTTTGTCCCTCCCTGTCTCCTACCAGTGCTGAGCAACACTCAGGCTCTGTCTACACTGCACGACTCTTCTGGGAAAACCTACGCAAATTTCAAAACCCAATTTGTGTATCTTTTTCTTCTGCTTTTTTTGGAAGAAGCTTTTCTGACATTTGGCCTGTGGACACTGGGCAAGTCACACAAGGGAGGCAGCAGGCAGAACCTGCCCAATACACCAGCCTCCCAGGGCAGGGGAGGCCAAGTCACAAGCCTCCAGCAGCTGCCTGGCCTGATTCATCTCCCTTCCCCAGGCTGGCAGCAAGTGGCATTCTCAGCTGATGTCACTCCCCTGTCACATGGGTGTTGGGCTCATGAACAGGCTGGTCAGCAGCAGCTGCACTTACCTGGGCACCCAGGGGAGCAGCAATAAGAGCAGAACCTGTCTTTCAACCAGGGACCTTTTGCATGTTAGGCAACATCGAAAATTACTACACCACAGAACCACAGAAACACACTTTGGCGGAACTTGGCTGACTGTTCTGTTATTCAGTCCTTCCAACACCCTGCTCTGCAGGGGAGGGGAATGCACCTTGTGAACACTCCACCTCTTGTTCTCAGGGAAGTGACTTACCTGAGCTGCCAGCTCCTCATTTCCTCACCAGTCCCTTGAGATTTGTAGCTCAAAGCTGGAGCTGCTGTGGAAGGAGGTGAAGCTACAGAAGCTGACTGGGGACAATCAGCGGGCAGAGGGTTATTTTTTCTCCTCCCTTGGCTGATGTGGCTAGAACTGAGGAGGAGAAAATCCTCTTCCCTTCTCCTCAGAAGATGGAAATTGCAGTTGGCTCTCTCTCTGGTTCTACTAAAGCTGGATCCCAGGACTAGACTTTTTCTTTCTAAAGCCCTAATGAAAACTGAGCCAATTGCTTGCAGACTGAGAATGTGAGTTAAAGAAGGGCATTGCCCAGCATGGGGCTTGAACCCATGAACCTGAGATTAAGAGTCTCATGCTCTACCAACTGAGCTAGCCAGGCTGTGTGCAAAAAGTTTCCTAATATCCCATCTCAGCGTAACAGGAGCCAAGTGTTCTCCACTGCCTGACTTAAGGCTCTTTCTTGCCCCTAATGTGGGCTTCTGGTCTGTGGAGAGGTTTGAGCTCAAACCCCACTCCCAACACACCCACTTCTTTCCCCACAAGGAACGGCCCCATTTCCATCTCTCCAGGGACAGGAGAAGGGCTCTGGCCTGTTCTCTGCAAAATGCTCAGCCTGTTTCATTTTCTGCAGGAACGAGTGGGATCCATGCGCCCTGTTCCCCAGTGACAAGTGTGTGTCCTCTTCCCCCTTTCCACAGTCACAGCAGTCCAGGGAGTTGTGCACCTGCAGTGGCCCCTTCCTACGTGGCCGGGAAGAAAGCAGCTTGGACTGACGGGCGAGTCTCACTTGCTGATCAGACTCCCAGGGCCTGAGCTCTGGGGCCAGCCCGGGGCAGGAGGGAGAGGGGGTGTGAAGAAATTCCAGGGGAGGGGGAAGAGGTGACCCAGCCCTCCCCACATCAATTTTTTTTCTTTTTTGCTAAAACAAGTTTTGCTTCTATTTTTGGGGGGGGGGGCGGCATGAGGGTTTTCAAAAATCAAAAAGGGGGGGAGTGATGCTGAAAAGTTTGGGAACCACTGCAAGGGGACAACCCAGCAGGGACTCAAAGTGAGTGCTCCAGGTGAGGTTTGAACTCACAACCTCAGCATGTCTCCTACAAGTACTGCCTTATAAGTACTGTGCGCTGACCCATTGCGCCACTGGAGCAGATATTTGCAGTGCTTCTTCAAAGTCCTTAAATTGAAAAAGTCAAGACGCACAAAGTGGAATTGAAATTTCTGCCTGTGCCCTTGTTCTTTCTTTTCACAGGCAGAGCCAGGGGGCTCCGCACATCCAGAGACCCCTCCCTCTTCCTCTCTGGTCTCTGAAATAACCCACCCTAGTGGGGCACAAAGCTGCTGGAGGCCAGAGCACTAGAGATGAGTTGCACGTGGGTTAGTGCTCCCTTTGCACCTGAGAGGTAGCAGGATTCACTCCCATCTTCTTCCACCTGCTCAATGGGGCTATGGGGTTGGCCCCTTTCCTGCTGCCCCAACTCTTATTCCCACAATGCACTTTGTGGAGGGACCGATGGTCATGGTCAAGGCATGTGGCTGGGAGCCAGGACCCTTCCCAAAGTATACAACTCCCCCACCCCCATTCTGCTCACACTCTCTGGCTGCCTCCAGCATGGGCTGAGCTCAGGGGTCAGATGGGCGACCTGCCCTGACACTGTGATGGCATCAGGCACCTGACCACAAGTCTGCTCACGAAGCTCTAATGGGCCTCAGACAAGCAAAACCCCCCTTAGTGAACCTCAGGGCAAGGAAGCCGAAAAGCCTGGAGCACAAGGACCTCCCAGCAACCACCCCAGCCCGTCCCACTGAGATTTGAACTCAGATTGGAGGATTCAGAGTCATTAGTGCTGCCCCTTACACCTGGGACCTAGACAGAAGGCCTGGGGTAGACACCTGGGACACTCAGCTCTCAGACTGGCCTCTGCTCTCCTGGCTTCCCTCCAGCTGCTTCATCTCTCAGGACTCTCTGGCTACGTCTACACGGCACATTTATTTTGGAATAAGCTCTTCTGGAACAGTTTATTTGAAAATAGCACATCTGCACTGCAGGGAAACCTCAAAATGAGTCCAAGGAGGCTTCCCTAATGTAGAGTGTTACCTTGATTTAGAGCCCCAGGGGGAATAACTTAGAATGGCCCTGGGGAGGGGATATTTTGAAATAGCAGAAGTGGAGCATGTACACGCACCTCATTTTGAAATAGCTATTTCAGAATAGGCATTTTTCTGCGTACAGTGAGGTCTACAGAAGTTGGAATCAGCCTTCCGTTATTTCAGAGTTATTTCAAACTAACGGAATTGCTGTGTAGACTCTTGCATTGTTATTTGGAATAACGGCCATTGTTCCAAAAGAACTTTTCCGTGTGGACAGAACCTCTGTCCTGCCCCAGTTCTGCTGCTTTCAGGAAAACTCCTTGTTAGGACCAGTCACAATCTAGGGTCAGTGAGGGTCCATCCCAGCTGAGATGTGTTACACAAAAGTCTCTTGTTCACTACCCACTTCTCAATACTGGCTGTAGACACTGTTCTCATGTGGGGGTGTAGCTCAGTGGCAGAGTGTTGACTGCAGATCAAGCGGTCCTTGGTTCAAACCCAAGTGCCCCCTGTGAGAGTGTTGATTCAATGAAGACATTCACCTGTCTTGGATTTCCATTGTATGTGAACTGTTTAAATCTGTGGTCACCAACAGGTTGATGGCAAGGCCGTGAGCAGTGGCTTGCAAGGTGTCCTGTCTGCCCTGCCCCCATTTCCCTCCCACCCCCAAGAAGCTCCACTACTTCCCTCCAGTGACAATGGAGGCAGTGTGGGCTTCCTGGGGATGGGCAGAAGTCCTGCAGCTCAGTGCCACTGGGGGAGATTCCAGAAGTGCCCTGGGTGTAGTGCAGGGGGGAGCACGGGCACAGGAGGGGGAGTCAGCCCTGCAGGGGGTGCACTGGGGGGTTGGCCCCAGGCGGGCAGGTGCTGGTTTCCCTGGGGGGAGAATCCTGGGAGAGGCAGGGACTCGCTGGCTCCCCAGCTGCAGAGCTCTGCCCCCCCCCCCCCCACATGTATCAGTGTCGATGAAATAGCAGGAATAAACCGGACCATTTATTCATAGCTAGGAACACGTGATTTTAGTGGCATGTTTGGCAGAATTTAAAAATAAACTGTCAGAGTGTGTCAGTGGGGGCTGGGGACAGCAAGTGACGGACAGGAGGAGCATAGAGGGGGCGGGGCTTTGAGGAAGGGGCGGGGCGGTGGATCTTCGCCTGTTCGGGGTGGGGAGGCGGCAAAACCTCCCCACGTTGCCCCGCAGCGATGTATCTGCCCCGCCCCCATCTGACACGTCACCTGCTGCGCCCGCCCACTTCACCTCAGCGCCTCCGAGTCCTCCTGCCCCTCCCCCCGCGCGGCGCTGACCGGAAGCCGAACCAGGCGCGCGGCGAGTAACGGCCCCAACGGCTCCTTCAGAATTCCCGCCACAGAGTCAGACGCCCAGGCGGGCGGGGCAGGGAGCGGCGGGCGGGACGCACTGAAAACCCGGCCGGCGCGCGGCAGAAGAAGAAGGGGGGGGGAGGGGCCGGAACGCGCGTGCGCAGCGGGTCAGTGACTCCGGTTTGGGATCCGCGCCCGGGCTTAGCTCTAACCCGGAGCTGCCTGGCCCCGCCCCCGCCTCGCGCGATTGGGCGCCCGGGCCGGGCGGCAGCAGCGAAGGCAGGGGGTGGGGCCGGTACCGCGTGTCACGACGCGGGGGGTTCCGCACGTGCCGCGGAGCCGGAGCGGGGCCTTTTCCCGGGGTGAGAGCGGGGCGGGGCCCGTGGTCTGACGGGGGGGCACAAAGCGGGTCACAGTCCGTGTCAGCGAGGAGGAGGAGGGGGCACAGAGCCCCCTGGGGCCCATGGGCCTGAGCTTGTGGGGCCCGAGGGGAGGGGAACTCGAGGGCCTGGAGCAGGGTCTGTGGCCGCTCTGGGTCCTGCCCTGGGGTGGGGGGGCCCTTATCACCCCCATTCTCCACCCCCCCTGGGGCAGTAGAACACCCTGCTGGGGGGGGGCCACCCCGACTTAGCTGCTGGGGGACACTGGCCCCCAAATGGGCCCTGGCTCTGCTGATCGTTAATGAGGGGGCGAGTCACGTGCCTCAGCAGCACCCCAGTATGATTGGGGGCAAAGGGGAACAGAATTTGATTGTGAAACATGAGGGGTTATAGGGGGGGGATTAATCCCACCGCCCCTTCAGGGTCCCTCCCCAGGCCCCGCTCGCTGTAGGGGACACAGTCCTTCAGCTCCTGCCTACGCCTATAAACGGGAGCAGCGCCGGCTTCTGGGTGCCCTAAGAAACCCCTGGCCCTGTAGCATCAGAGAGACTAGCAAAAAATCTGGAGAGTGTCATGAGCTTCTGTGGCACAGCCCACTGCCTCAGACGGCAAACATGGAGCAGTGGGCGGTGCCCATGAAAACTCGTTGGTTTTTAAGCTTCTTTTAGTTACAGACTAACACGGCTCCCCCTGAGACTTTTCACCAAGCAAGGTTCTGTGTGTCTGTAACTGCCTGGGAGTTTTCTTGGGTAGCTTGGTGCATTTCTGGGGTCTGACTTCTGTGGTGTTTTTTTCTTTCTTCATTTCCATCCAGCAAGTGTGATTGGCTCCCAGTTGTGCATCTTGCTTAGAGGGGGGGAAAAAAACCAAAAAACAAACAGCTGGAACAGGCTACGCTGCTTCCTCCATTTGATCGGGAAACAAAACCAACCCTCAGGGACGAGTTACAGAGAGGCCATGGCTGCCGGGGACCTGGCCAGGAGCTTCCAGGATGAGGCGACGTGTCCCATCTGCCTGGAATTTTTCACAGATCCGGTGTCTATTGAGTGTGGGCACAACTACTGCCGGGCCTACCTCAGCCAGTGCTGGGGGGAGTCAGAGCCCAAGTTCTCCTGCCCCCAGTGCAGAGAGACCATCCTGCAGAGACACCTGCGGCCCAACTACCAGCTGGGGAACCTGGTGGAGCTGGTGAAATGCCTGCAGCTCCCAGCGGGGCCAGCGCCCAAGGGGCAGCCAGGGTGCGAGACACACCAGGAGTCCCTGAAGCTCTTCTGCCAGGAGGATCAAGCCCCCATCTGTGTGGTGTGCGACAGGTCCCGGGAGCACCGCGCACACACGGTGGTGCCTATCGAGGAGGCTGCCCAGGAGTACAAGGTAGGGACCAGGCTCTGCAGGGCAGGTCCTGGGGCTTGGTTCACACTGTGGTGTTAGGGCGACATGGGCAGCTCACGTCAACCTAATTATGTCAAGTGCTGATGCTACAGCCAGGGCTGTCCCCAAGGGGGTATAGGATCTAGAGCAAGCCCCCCCTCCCCTCCTGGATGGGATCTAGGGCAACCTCCCCTACCCCCCAGCTGCACCCTACCTCTGCTTCACCCCTCCCCCCATCCCAATTCCTGCTCCACCCCATTGTACCCTGACATGAACCAGGTGTCACTGGGTATCCTGATGTGGGGCAACTGGGGGCCAACCCCTATTTTCCCGCACTTGGTGTGGTGGTGGGATCTGAAGTGGCCCAGCAGCCTGCTCTGCCCCGCCGCCCTTCTCCATGGTACGGGGAAGTGAAGTAACCTGGACCCGGGTCGCTCTGCTACCACAGCGAAGCTGGGCACCACCATCTGGAAGACGATGGTGCAGTAGAGTTGGAGCATGGACTTCCTCGGCATCCTGGCTGGAGCAGCCTCTGTTCCCGGCGGGCCCAGAAGCGCAGGGGCTGGAGCCAGCAGTGAAGTCCCGTGTAGTCCAGTTAACTGGCGAAGCGTTAGGTTAACTGGATGTTTGACGGGTTAGCAGGGATTTTGCAGCCCTCGCTCGGCACGGTGCTGCGCTGGGCGAATGAATCACAGGCTGCTCAAGGGGGCGAGAACGCCAGGTTACCTCTGCCCAGGAGCAGTTACAATTACAGGTCTTTGCTCCCCCAGACCCAGGGCTCCCTTGTCCCTCGCCGGTCTCCAGCCACGTCACAGCCTGCTGCACAGGTAATGAGGCTGCACTGGTGAGAGGCTTTTGCTGTGAGGGAGGCCCCCTGGGAGCCTGGGCACACACAGGAGAGCGGAGTGGGGAGCTGGGGCTGGGTCCGGGGCACGGTGCAGTGAGGTTCCTGCCCCAGCTCCTCTCACCCTCTAGCTGAAGGGATCATTCAGAGGCTCCCCAGCCATTTCTCTTCTGGCCCATGCGTAGGGACGTGACATCTGCGCTAACATACCAGGGCGGAGTTGCCCTGAGTGGCTGCAGTAGGCAGAGCCCCTGCTCGGAGCCAGGCATCTCTGCTCCCAGGGTGCCTTTGGGGCTAGCAGAGCTGAGTGGCTGCCTCCTTCCAGGCCAGGTCCCTCGTGTGTGTACGGCCAGTGTGTACGGCGCTCGCCGCCTGCCAGACAAGCAGATAACGGCTGTTTGTCGCCCTGGATGCCCTGCAGGAGAAACTCCAGGGAGCCCTGGGCCTGCTCAGGGAGCAGCTGGAAGAATCCCTGGTGCTGAGAAGTGAAGAGGAGAAAAAAACCACAGAGTGGCAGGTGGGTGTCTGGGTTAATCTCTCTGGCTATCCTTCAGGCTTCTTTTAGAAGAACCTTTTTTTGAAAAAGACCTTCCAAGAAATCATCTTCTGAAAGAGATCGCCTGCAAACAAAAGCACATCGAAAAAGCGATCTGCTTTTTCAAAAGAGAATGTCCAGACTGAATGGATGTTCTCTCATGTGTCAGCTGTGATTGCTATGGACGGAGTGGCCACCAGGGCTTTTTCCTCTTTCCTCTTCTTCTGAAAGAACGCCCTCTTCCCCGTCCACACATGCCTTTTTCTGAAAGCTCTTTTGCAAAAAGGCTTCTTCCTCATAGAATGAGGATTACCAGTGCTGGGAAAAACCCCTCCGTTCATTCGATTTAATTTAGAAAGACTGCGATTGCAGCGTGGATGTAACTGGAGTTTTTTTTCGGAAAAATGGCCGTTTTAAAAAAAAAATCTCTCTGCAGCATAGACATAATCTCTGAGCCCTTTCCCCGGCAGCGCTCCCAGGCATGAAGTAGCTGAAAGCTCCAGGATGAGGCTATAAACCTGCTCTGGTAAATCAAAACTAGCTGGGGTATGTCTGCACATGGTGCACTTGGCACCCCACTGCAGCTGGGAAACCCCCTGAGTGAGCAGAGCTGGGGGCAGGTCAGAGTAAACCCAGGCAGAGCTCGGCCACTTCACAGCCTCTGCTGCCACATGGCCATCTCATCCCGGTCACCTTCTGCTGCTCCTGTTACGGTCCCAATGAGACATACAGAGGCAATAAGACAGAGAATACCTTATGGCCTTTGTATAAAACCATGGGACGCCCACAGCTTGAATTCTGCATGCAGATGTGGTCGCCTTATCTCAAAAAAGATCTCTTGGCACTGGAAGAGGTTCAGAAAAGGGGCAACAAAAACAATGAGGGGTTTGAAACAGGTCCTGTATCGAGTGATGAAAAAGACGGACTTTTGAGCTTAGAAAAGAGGAGACTAAGGTGGGATATGATAGAGGTCTATAAAATCATGAGTGATGTGGAGAAAGTGAGTAAGGAATAGTTATTTACTTGTTCCCATAACGTAGGAACTTGGTGTCACCAAATAAATGAATAGGTAGCAGGTTTAAAATAAACAAAAGGAAATTTTTCTTCATGCAGCACACAGTTAACCTGTGGAACTCCTTGCCAGAGGATGCTGTGAAGAGCAGGACTTTAATAGAGTATAAAGAATTAGATCGATTCATGGAGGTTAGGTCCATCAATGGCTGTTAGTCAGGATGGATAGGAATGGTGTGTCTAGCCTCTGTCAGAGCTGGGAATGGGTGACGAGAGGGATCACTGTTCTGTTGACTCCCTCTGGGGCACTTGGCATTGGCCCCTGTCAGTAGAGAGGACCCTGGGCTAGTTGGAATTTAGGTCTGGCCCAGCCTGGTTGTTCTTATGTCCTGGGCTTGTCTGTAGCTGGGAGATGAACCCAGGGGACAACACGTCCGTTCTGGTTCCCCTTCCTGTTACAGTGAGCTCCTCGCTGAGAGTGTAGGGTGTAGGCACATGGGCATGGGGCGCATGGTCAGGCTGGGTGAGGCCAAAGCCAGCCCTGGCAATGCTGCGAGGGCCCAACGCCCATGTGAGCCCCAGGATGGCACCCACGGGGCTGTTGGCACCAGCCCTCAATGCTGAACATGCAGCCCTGGGAGCAGGTTGTCAAGAATGAGCATTGCCCACACCCTGCTGTGACAGGACCCCGGGGGGCAGAGGGGAGAGTGTCCAGCCCTGTGCGCCCCCCCCCCCCGGTACATCTTTCCTTTCCCTCGATTTCTTCCCTCCCCCCTGTGCCCATCCCATGTCGCCTGCTCTAACAGTCTGCAGCTTTACCTAGCACCCTGGGCAACCCCACCATGGGACTGGCCCTGTTCACTCTGAGCTAAAACCAGCCCTTTATGGTACATTTCCCAGACTTCACACTGACCTCACAGTCCCTGCTTCACAGGCAGAGGCCCCATTTGTAACTCGGCGCTGGCCTGTGGGTTCATCTCTCCTTTCCTTTCTCCAGAGGGAGGTGCAGGCAAGGCGAGAGATGATTGCGGGTGAATTTAACAAGCTGCACATGCTGCTGAGGGAGGAGGAGCAGCTGCTTCTGCAGAGGCTGGCGGAGGAGGAGCGGGAGACTCTGCAGAGGCTCCAGGAAAATGTCACCAAACTCTCCCAGCAAAGCGCCTCCCTGCAGCAGCTGATCGCAGAGATCAAGGGGAAGTGTCAGCAGCCGGTTGCTGAGCTGCTAAAGGTGAGACGGCGTCAAAACTCTGCCTCCAGCCAGAATTTCAGCTCGGATCCATGGGCCTGGAACCCAAGAGTTAGAGCAGGGGTGGGCAAAAGCGCCTCTGCGAGCTGGATTCAGCCTGCCAAATGGGTTGATCTGGCCCGCGGAGACTCTGCCGCTCCCCCAACCCCAGGCCATTTAGAGCCATGGGGTAAGGGGAGTGTGCAAAGTTTCCTCCGCCCTGCGACAAGCACATGGCACTTCAAAGTGCCGTATGCTCGCACAGGGTGGGGGCAGGATGAAGGAAGCTTTGCGCAGCTCCCCCGCCCCCTGGCCCTGACTGGCCTGGGGGCAGGGAAGCATGCGAAGCCTCCTCCTGCCCTGCAAGGAGCACGTGGCACTTTGAAGTGCCGTGTGCTCCTTGCAGGGCAGGGGTGGAGCAGGAGGAGGCTTCACATCCCCCCTTCGGCCCCCATTCCAATCAGGGCCTGGGGGTGGGGGCGTGTGTGAAGCCTCTTCTCGCCCTGGCATGGGTGCCTAGTGGGAAGGGGAGGCAAAGGGTCTCACCCACCCCCAGACCAATTATGATCTGTGGGTTGGAAGCCCAGAAGCATCATCTCCCGGCCCTGCCCTTCCAGTTTAGGCCCCGTCCCTTCTGGGGCAGCCTGGGGACACTTCAAATATTTTTGAAGTGGGCCCCGGCCAAAAATTATTACCCACCCTGGACTTAGAGTAAACTTGTTCTGCGGGCTCCTGACCAACCGTGTCGGGCCAAGGGCTCCTTCAGTTCCAGATGGTGCTGTTTGGGTGGGAGGGGAATTGTGGAGGTCCAGGGGCGCCCTGCGAGATTAAATGTTTGATGCAAAAATGATACTGGGCTAAGCCCATCCCTGCTGTGACTACAGAGCATTGGCCTCAACCAGTCGCTAAACACGGATATGGGGGCGGAGTCCCTGGGAGGAAGAACCATTTAACTAAATTCCCGTCCGACCTACAAACAATGAATCGAGTGTAAATGCAAAACGACGCAGGAGGTTTTGCCGCAGAACAGTGAAGCCTGGGAGAGTGAATCCATTCTCTAGATGAAAGGCTGCTGCCCGGCTGGGGAATTGCTTCGGCTTATGCCCCCGGTGTTCACACAGAGCATCGATTCTCTTTCTCCTTTCAGGACGTGAAAAGCACGTTGAGCAGGTGCGTGTCCCGTTTTCACTGCCCTCGTATTCCTGGTGGGGGCCCTGTGGCGATGCCAGTTCAGGGCAGCTGCTGATGCTGGGACGTTTGCTTCCTAGGAGTGAAAACATGAAACTCCAGGAACCCAAAGCCGTTTGCACCGACCTGCAGTGCAGGTATAAAATTTGTCTTGATATGAGGGAAGCTCTAAACAGATTTGCAGGTGAGTAGAGCCCCTGGGACATCGAACTGTTTGGTGCGGGGGACTCTGGGCAGAGCCTGGGGCCCCAGGACACACGTGGACCCAGCTGGGAGCTGTGCAGTAGCTGGAGGCTGATGGGCTCAGTGCTGGGGAGTTTGCCTGCTGCTCCCACCCACCTGCTGGCACTTGCCAGAGATCTGACCTGGCCCCATCACCCTGACCCTCCCTGACTGGGTCAATGGGGCCACTGAGCAGGTGTTGGGAGGCCTGGCCTGGGCCCATGTGCTGGGGGCTGCCCAGACGGGTCATGGGGGCATGTCTGTGTCTCTCTCCAGGCGCATGGGAGGCTCTGCCCGGATGTGTAGCCAAACCTGCCGTGTCTGCAGAGCCTGGTGTGAGGGTCTCCAGGTTGTCTGCTCCAGGTCTGGGTGGAGGGAGCCAGGGGGAGGCTGGAGCATTCGCTAGCTGGGGACACCTGCACCCCTGGGGCTCTGGGAGGGTCTGTGTGGCCAGGTCCCGCGCTGGGAGACGCTGGGGCAGCAGCAGAGGGTCTGTGCCACTCGCAGGGCCCAGGGGACACGTCGCTCTGGGCAGAGAGTTCAGGCTGGAGCCGAGTCTCCACTGGCAGCCGGGTCTGTGGGCTGAGATCAGGGCTGGGGGGATTTTCCTGGCCAGGGCACATTTCACAGCCGCTCTGGAGTGTCCCAGCTGGTGCCCTGAGCCCGGCCTGCCCGTCACCCGCTGGGGCTGGGGACAGTCCCTCCCTGCTGGTCACGGGGGCCTGGGCGCCTCAGCTGCTCAGGCAGGTTTGCAGAGGGGCTGGGGAATCGGGTGCTAATAGTTTATTGGCAGAACAATTCGATTTGGGATCCAGTGAAACTGCTCCCGGCCCCAGGCTGAGTTTGCTGGTGAGTGTCCATGGACAGAGCCAGGTGCCGCCGCTTCCCTTCCAGCCTGTAGCCCAGGGGCTAGGACCCAGCTGGGAGCCCCAGGTCCCATCCCTGTGTGGGGCAGGGCAGGGATGGGAATGTGGGTCCCCCCCTCAGGTGGGGGCTGGAACTGCTGGGCTCCGGGGGTCTGACGTGGGGTCCCTCAGTCTCTGCTGCTGCAGATGCTCCCCTGGGTCTAAACACGGCCCTGAGCCCTGGGCAGAGCGTGGGGGTGACACTGGCTCTGTAGCACAGTGGGGCAGCCCCACCTGGGAACCCAGAGTCCACCCCAGTGACCTGCAGTTACTGACCCATAACTCAGTGAGGGGAGGGGCACGGCCCCGGCACAGCAGTGTCTGAGGCCGTGGGAGCCGGGTTCCCTAGTGCAGCCACCTGGGTGTGAACTGGGACTGGCCCCTGTGCAGATTCTCCCAGGTGGAGGGGGCAGGAAGTGGGGAATTGCCTCTCCCCTTCCCACTGCCCTCATTGGCAACAGCCCATTGGCTTGCAATTGCACCCCCCTCCCATCCTCCACTGCCCTGCCCCTCCTAGCAGCCCTGGGGGAGGGGCTGGGCCGGAGAAGTGGAGACCTGTCCTTCCCCTACCCTTCCCTTCCTATGTCTCTCCTTACGCTCCATCCCTTGATCGCCCTGACACCTGCCCTTCCCCTTCCCCTCCCCACATCCTCCTGGTGCCTCCCCCATCCCTCACTGGCCTCCCAACGCCTGACCCCCCACCTCCTTCTCTGCACCCACCCCCTCACCGCCCTCTGCCCCGGTTCTCCTCATGCCCCTCTGCACCCTCACATGTGACTTGCATCGTGTCCCCCCCTTTTCACCCCGTCTGACCCGGCACCCACCCCTCCCTCGCCTCCCCCCTCCCTTTTGTCTGCCCCTCCCTTCCCCCTTCTGTCCCCTGGCACCTCCCCCCCCCCGCCCTCTGCTGCCGTCCCTTCCCTTGTCCCCTTCAACCTCCAGTAGCTGCTTCACACCTGGCCCCTTGTTGGCCCTGGTGCCTGTCCCACTCCAGGCTGCACCCCTGTGCCCTGGCACCTGCCCCTCCTCCTGCCCCTTGTGCCCGCTAGTCCCTGGCATCTGCCCCACCTAGGCCTCATCATGAGCCCTTCCCTCACCACCACCACCACCCCGCCTGCCCCTTGCCTCTCACTCCCTCCCCCTTCCACCTTCCCCTTAGTTCTGCCCCTCCCCTCCCCTCCCCTCCCCTCCCCTCTGCCTCCCGACACCTGCACCCCTCCTCCGCAAACCACTGGTGCCAGCCCCTTTGTGCTCCCCGCCCCTGGGCCCACCTCTCCCCGCTGCTTGCCCCATGTAAGTCCCTGCCCTTGGCCCCTTTTGAGCCCCCTGATGTTTGCCCCTTCCCCTCCCTCCTCCTCTAGCCCATTGGTGCCCTTCCCTCCCCTCTGGGTCCTGCCCCTCCCCTCCCCTTCTCCTAACCTCTGGGTCCTGCCCCTCCACTCACCTTTCCTCTGCCCCCCTTGAGCTCTCCCTTCTCCACACACAACTCTCTGCCCCCCTGTGCTCCCCTGTTCACTTGTCCCCACTCTGCCTCCTGGTGCCTGCCCCTCTGCTCTCTGCCCTGCTTGCCTCTGACCCTCTGCTCAGCCCTTCCCCCGGGACTGCTCCTTCCCTTGCCCATCTCAGTTCTCCTGGCACCCGCCCTGCATGCCCCTCCCCCCTTGATAACCTCCTCTCCTTGCTGCCCTTTTGCCCTCTGGGGTCTGCCTCCCATCCCCCTCACCTCTCTCTTTCCCCTTGTCACCTGCACCATCGCCCACCCCCTCCTTGCCCCTGGGGCCACGTGAGGCCTGGAGAATGTGGGCAGGTGTGGAGAACGTGAGTCAGGAAGTGTCATTTCCCCTTCACCGCACACAGGAGCCAGGGGCACCCAGTGACGTGACCAGGCAGCGAGACTGACCCACACAAAGGCAGCGTTTCCTCATGCAGCGCAGTCGGCCGGTGGGACTCTGCTGGGGGTGGGGTGAAGGCCACAATTACAACATGGCTCAGAAAGGGCAAGATCCGTTCACGGAGGGTTGCTCCGTCACTGGCTCTGAGCCAGGATGGGCAGGGATGCGCCAGCCTGCTCTGTGTGCTGGACGCTGGGAGTGGGCGACAGGGCAGGGATCACTAGACGATTCCGTCCTCTGCTCATTCCCTCTGGCTGCTCCAGGCGCTGCAGTGGCAGGAGGCAGGACACTGGGCAGAGGGACCAGAGGTCTGGCCCAATATGGCTGATTTTGCATAAATATTAATTATAATAATAACAACACAGTCAACACAGAAACTCCCCCAGCTACTGGCCTGTCGCACTAGCGATGTCGTGACACAATGACCTTGGCAATTAATGGATTTGAAAAGTGTTGACCTCCTAGGAAACATTTTTCTACCAGGTTCCCAGGCACAAAGCAGGCGCTAGAGTGAAGTCACTGAAATAGTCCCACAGACCCATGTTCTGGCTGCTGCTGTTTCTAAGCCACCGTTCCTCTACTGCTCCGTCCCCAGTGGCCCGGCCCCGGCACTTTCTGCTGCTCCCCTCCCCGTGCCCTCGGCCCATCCCTCCAGGTCCCACCAGCTCTGAGCGATGGCAGCTCTGAGTGGGGAACCTTGCAGCTAGAGCAGGCTGGGCTGCGCTCCCCGCCCAGCCCCGCACACTGTCCCCAGCAGGGCTTAGCCGTCACTGAACCAAGCCAAAGGCTCCGTCTGGCCCAGGCAGCTCTGTGTGCACGGGAGAGAGGGTCCCCCCTGGGCCACTCACCAGCACCTGGCAGCCCCAGCCCTGCTCCCCAGTGCAGGGCATGTGGGGTGGCCAGAGCTTAACGTGTCACTGGAGAGGGGCCGGGCACCAGCACTTTTGTTGTTTTCCCAACTGATGGGCTGAGCCGAGAGGTGCCAGAGGGGGGCCAATTGATTCTGTATCTTAAAAAAACCCTCAAAAAGCGACGAGTGGTCCTATAGCACCTGAGCAACCAACAACAAATCTAGTCATCTCTCTTAGTCTGGAGGGCGCTGCAGGAATTTGTGAGCCCAGAGGTGCCAGGGGTGGGAACGGACGATCCCAGAGGGGCCGGAGCTGAGCCCTGGGCAAGCCCTAGCACAGATTTGGTGCTGAGGGTCCCCTCACCCAGGCAGGCCCAGTCCAGCTCTGCTGCTGCCCGTCACTCAGACACTCAAAGGGCCCCAACATTTCCTGACCCCACATGGCACCTCAGTGGTTTGTGCCCAGCCCCAGGCAGAACGGATCCCCGGGCAGCCCAGCTCTGTGGGCCAGGCCCCCAGGCAGGGCAGGCGTGTCCCCGGCAATACAGGCTGGGCCTGGCATCATCCCAACCTGGCTCCTCACGAGTTGCTGGGGGGGGGGGGCTCCCTCAGACTCTGTATACACACTAGTGGGTTGGCCAGGGCAGCTGGACCAGCTCCACCGGCACAGACAGCTGCCAGGAGCGTTCGTCCGGGCCCTGCTGTCACACCCGCCCTGAGCTCTCAGGGGAGAGTCAGGAGCTGCGCAGCGGATTAGCAGAGCCCACAGCCTGTGTGTGTCCTGGGTGCACCTCAGTGCACGTTATAAAATGTATTCCGCACACGGCTAGGAACAGTTGGAGGGAGCACTGGTGCACACCCCCTCTGGGGGTCCTAGGGAAATCCTGGCTGGAAGCTGCCCCTCCCTTCACCCCCCTCTGTCCTCATGGTGCCTGTTCCTATTGCCCCCATTGCCCCCCTTCTGCCCCTCTCATCTGCCCCTCCCCTTCCCTCTCATGGCATCAACCTGTCCCCTCCCCCCAGCCCCACTGACACCTTCCCACCCCTCCCCGACTCCTCCTGTGCTTTCCCTTCACTGTCTTCCCCTTGACCCCTGTTAGCCCTGGTGCCTGCCCCTACCCCATTGCTGCCTGCTCCTCCTCTGCCCCCTGCCTTTAACCCCTCCCCTGGTACCTCTCTAGCCCCCTGGCACCCACCCTTCCCACCCACTGAGAATAAAACCTTCCTTCCCCCCCATCTGCCCTGGTGCCTTCCCCATCCCTGTCCCCCGGCATTTGTCTCTCCCCCACCCTGCCCTTCTTGCTTCCCCTTTCTCCTCCTGCCCTGCCCCCTCCATTCAGCATAAGCTCCTTTCCTCTCCCCCACCCCCACCCTGGTACCTGCCCCCTCCTCTCACATTTCCAACACCTTCCCCTTAGTTCTCCCTGCCCCTCTCCCTCTGCCCCCCGACCCTGCATCCCTCATCCCCCTCTAGCCCCTGGTACTAGCCCCTCTGCTCCTTTGCCTTCCTGAGACCCCTCTCTGCCTTCACCTCCTTCCAACCCATTGGGGATCAAACCTTCCCTCTCCCCCCACCATCTGCCCTGGTGCCTTCCCCATCCCTGTCCTCTGGCATCTGTCTCTCCCCCACTCTGCCCCTTGGTGTCTTTCCCTTTCTCCTCCTGCCCTGCCCCCTCCCCTCAGCACAAGCCCCTTTCCTTTCCCCACCCCACCCTGTACCTGCCCCCTCCCCTCTCACCCCTCCCACCTTCCCCTTAGTTCTCCCCTACCCCTGCCCTCTGCCCCCCATAACCTGGGCCCCTCATTCCCCTGTAACCGCTGGTGCCAGCTCCTCTGGTCACTGCTCCTCTGCCTCCCTGAGGCCCCTCTCTGCCTCTGTCAAAATCACAGAACTGGCAGGGACCTCTAGAGTCATCGAGTCCAGTCCCCTGCCCTCCCGGCAGGACCAAGCACCATCCAGACCATCCCTGCCAGGTGTGTGTCCAACCTGCTCTTCAATATCTCCAGGGATGGAGACTCCACAACCCCCTCAGGCAACTTATTCCAGTGTCTCACCCCCGACAGGCAGAAAGTTTTTCCTGATGTCCAACATCAACCTCCCTTGCTGCAGTTTAAGCCCCATTGCTCCTTGCCCTGTCCTCAGAGGACAAGGAGAACAATTTCCCCCTCCTCCTTGTGACACCCTTATAGGTTCTTGAAAACTGCTGCCAAGTCCCCTCTCGGTCTTCTCCTTTCCAAACTAAACAAGCCCAATTCCTTCAGCCTCCCCTCCTAGCTCATGGTCTCTAGGCCTTTCATCGTTCTTGTTGCTCTTCTCTGGACCCTCCAATTTCTCCACCTCTCTCCTGAAATGTGGGGCCCAGAACTGGACACAGGACTCCAGCTGAGGCCTGATCAGCGCAGAGCCGGGGATGACTCCTCATGTCTTGCTCATGGCGCTCCTGGGAATCTGCCTCCCTGGTGCCTGCTCTTCTCTTTGCCCGTCGGCCTGCCTGGTGTCTCTTCCCTGGGCCCCCCTTTGGGTCCTGTGGTGTAGGCCCCACCCCATCTCTGCCGCACTGGTGCCCACATCTCCTCCCCCCTCTGCCTCTCTAGGGCCTGCCCTTCCCCACACCCCTCTGTCTGCCTCTGTGCCCCTCTGCTCCCTTCCTCCCCCTCTACCCCCCCGTGTCCACCCTTCCCTCTCTGCCCTTCTTGCATCTGCCCCTCTCCCCAGCCCTCCTGGGGACTGCCCCTTCCCTCACCCCTCTGTCCCCTTGTGCCTGCTCCTCTTGCCCCACATTGGCCCTATGGTGGCTCCCTCCCCCTCTCTCCCATCATCTGCCCCTCCCCTTTCCTCTCCCAGCATTACCCTGCCCCTCCCCCCACTGACAGCTTGCCACCCCTGCCCCGCTCCTCCTGCCCTTTTCCCGCTCTGTCTCTCCTCACGGGCAGAGGGGCCCTGACTCCCTTCAGACAATAACGCCTCCCCCCCGCACAGCAATTAACGGGGGCACAGCTTAATTTCCCGTTGACCCCAGGGACCCACCCCCAGCCCTGACTCTGTGACTCTCTCCCCAGTGGACGTGACGCTGGATCCAGACACGGCAAATCCCTACCTCGTCCTGTCTGAGGGGCGGAAACGTGTGAGACACGGAAACAGGCGCCAGGCTCTGCCCAACAACCCCGAGAGATTTGATAAAGGCCCCAATGTGCTGGGCGCCGAGGGGTTCGCGGGTGGGCGGTGTTACTGGGAGGTGGAGGTGGGAGACAAGACAGGCTGGGACCTGGGGGTCTGCAGGAAATCTGTGAGCAGGAAGGGGACAGTTGCACTCACAACCAAACAAGGATACTGGGCTATGAGTCTGAGGAATGGGGATAAATACACAGTCTCCACCTCCCCCTCGACTCCCCTCCCCATGAGCACCAGGCCCAGCCGGGTGGGGGTTTTCCTGGACTACGAGGCGCTCGAGGTCTCGTTTTACAATGTGACTGACAGGTCCCATCTCTTCACCTTCACCGGCACCTTCTCCGGGATGCTCCGCCCTTTCTTCAGTCCCTGTGTCAACACTGGGGGCGCCAACGCGGGTCCCCTGACCATCTGCCCAGTGCCGGCCCAGTCCGGAGAGAATCTCAGTCCCTGACAGTGACCCCCCGGCACCGACTGGCCCCTCCCAGCGCTGCGGCTCTTCCTCCAGGGGCAGGGCTGGTCACTGCAGGTACCTGGACGTTTAGTACCAACCGGTCACTGCCCCTTTCCCTTTGCAACTGGAGCCTCCAGTGGGAAACCGGACACCTGGCAGCCCAGCCCAGGCCAGGTGAATGGGACCTTCTGGCTGGAAAGAACCCAGGCTGCCTTTTCCCTCTGCCCCGGGTTTGCTCCATCCCAGCACAGGGTGAAACTGGTACAAAACACGGCCAGACAGCGGGTGGGGTTTTCTCCCCTCACCTTGCCCCATCCCCTGCCCCAGATGAGGGGGGAGGGGACTTTCACTCCTGGCAGAGTTTTCTACTTCTGTGAAATCTCAGTGTCAAATATGAAAGAAAAAGTGTCTTCTAATTTAGAATCAGAGGGGTAGCCGTGTTAGTCTGAATCTGCAAAAGCGACGAGGAGTCCTGTGGCACCTTATAGACTAACTGAAGTGTAGGAGCATAAGCTTTCGTGGGCAAAGACCCACTTCGTCAGATGCATGTAGTGGAAATTTCCAGAGGCAGGAATAAATATGCAGGCCAGGATCAGGCTGGAGATGATGAGGTGATCCAATCAAGGAGGATGAGGCCCACTTCTAGCAGCTGATCTGGAGGTGTGAATTCCAAGGGAACAGAAGCTGCTTTTGTAGTTAGCAAGCCATTCACAGTCTTTGTTTAATCCATGCAAGGCACTGCATTTAGCCGTATGGAGTGGAAATCTATCAACCTCATGAAGAAACTTGCACAAGTACAAACAGATATCATCTTTCTCTCCAAATGCAAACGGATGGACATTATACCAAATGGACTGAAGGTGAAAAATCCATTGCAATCAACATACTGCACAGACTACAGTGAGAGATTATGCCATATACTATCCAGAAAACTGAGGAACCACCTGATCAGCATCCTGTACAGCAAACAGGAAAACATCAAAAAAGAGCTCTCAAATCTGGAGTCTCTCATAAAACACCAACCTTCTGCACAAGTGGACTTTACTAAAATAAGACAGGAGATCTACATTACACACTTCTCTTCTCTACAGAGGAAAAAGGACTGTAAGCTGTCTAAAATCCTACCTGCCACATGGGGCCACAACAATGGTACCCCTAACTCACCCAGCAATATCGTCAATCTCTCCAACTACACACTCAGCTCGGCAGAAGAATCTGTTCTATCTCGGGGACTCTCTTTTTGCCCCGCCACACCCACTAACATGATTCAGTTCTGCGGTGATCTGGAAGCCTACTTTCGCCGTCTCCGTCTCAAGGAATACTTCCAACACGACACTGAACAGTGCACTGACACACAGATACCTTCCCACCAACAGCACAAGAAGAAGAACTCCACATGGACTCCTCCTGAGGGCCGAAATGGCAGTCTGGACCTCTACATAGAATGCTTCCGCCGACGTGCACAGGCAGAAATTGTGGAAAAACAGCATCGCTTGCCTGGTAACCTCAGTCGTGCAGAACGCAATGCCATCCACAGCCTCCGGAACAACTCTGACATAATAATCAAAGAGGCTGACAAAGGAGGTGCTGTTGTCATCATGAACAGACCTGACTACCTAAAGGAGGCTGCCAGACAACTCTCCAATACCAAATTCTACAGGCCACTTTCCTCAGATCCCACTAAGGAATACACTAAGAAACTGCACCATCTGCTCAGGACACTCCCTAAACAAACACAGGAACAAATCGACACACCTTTAGAGCCCCGACCAGGGTTGTTCTATCTATTACCCAAGATCCACAAACCTGGAAATCCCGGACGCCCCATCATCTCGGGCATTGGCACTCTTACTGAAGGACTGTCTGGCTATGTGGACTCTCTGCTCAGACCCTACGCCACCAGCACTCCCAGTTACCTTCGTGACACTACGGATTTCCTGAGAAAACTACAATGCATAGGTGATCTTCCAGAAAACACCATCCTAGCCACCATGGATGTAGAGGTTCTCTACACAAACATCCCACATGCAGATGGAGTACAAGCTGTCAGGAACAGTATTCCTGATGATGCCACAGCACAACTGGTGGCTGAACTCTGTGAATTTATCCTCACACACAACTATTTCAGATTTGGTGACAACATATACCTCCAGACCAGTGGCACTGCTATGGGCACCCGCATGGCCCCACAATACGCCAACATTTTTATGGCTGACCTGGAACAACGCTTCCTCAGCTCTCGTCCACTTACACCCCTTCTCTACCTACGCTACATCGATGACATCTTCATCATCTGGACCCATGGGAAGGAGACTCTGGAAGAATTTCACCATGATTTCAACAGCTTCCACCCCACCATCAACCTCAGCATGGACCAATCTACACGGGAGGTCCATTTCCTGGACACCACGATACAATTAAGTGACGGTCATATCAATACCACCCTATACCGAAAACCTACCGACCGCTATACTTACCTACATGCCTCCAGTTTCCATCCCGGACACACCACACGATCCATTGTTTACAGCCAAGCACTGAGGTACAACCGCATATGCTCCAACCCCTCAGACAGAGACCTACACCTACAAGATCTTCAACAAGCATTCTGTAAACTGCGATACCCACACGAGGAAGTGAGGAGACAGATTGAGAGAGCCAGACGTGTACCCAGAAGCCTCCTGCTACGGGACAAGCCCAAGAAAGAAACCAACAGAACACCACTGGCCATCACCTACAGTCCCCAGCTAAAACCTCTCCAACGCATCATTAGTGATCTTCAACCCATCCTGGACAATGATCCCTCGCTTTCACAGGCCTTGGGAGGTAGGCCGGTCCTTGCCCACAGACAACCCGCCAACCTGAAGCATATTCTCACCAGCAACTACACACCGCACCATAATAACTCGAACTCAGGAACCAATCCTTGCAACAAACCTCGGTGCCAACTCTGCCCACATATTTACACCAGCAACACCATCACAGGACCTAACCAGATCAGCCATACTGTCACTGGTACATTCTCCTGCACATCCACCAACGTAATATATGCCATCATGTACCAACAATGCCCCACTGCTATATACATCGGCCAAACAGGACAGTCCCTACGTAAAAGAATCAATGGACACAAATCTGATATTAGGAATGGCAACATACAAAAACCTGTAGGGGAACACTTCAATCTTCCTGGACACACAATTGCAGATCTAAAAGTAGCCATCCTGCAGCAAAAAAACTTCAGGACCAGACTTCAAAGAGAAACTGCTGAGCTACACTTCATCTTTAAGTTTGACACAATCAACTCTGGATTAAACAAAGACTGTGAATGGCTTGCTAACTACAAAAGCAGCTTCTGTTCCCTTGGAATTCACACCTCCAGATCAGCTGCTAGAAGTGGGCCTCATCCTCCTTGATTGGATCACCTCATCATCTCCAGCCTGATCCTGGCCTGCATATTTATTCCTGCCTCTGGAAATTTCCACTACATGCATCTGACGAAGTGGGTCTTTGCCCACGAAAGCTTATGCTCCTACACTTCAGTTAGTCTATAAGGTGCCACAGGACTCCTCGTCGCTTTTTCTAATTTAGAAACTTGTTATTGTAACAAGGTGTCAGCACAAGAACCTTTTCTTTTACAGTTCACCAGCTTTTTATTAAAAATCTATTTTTAGAAATGCAATTTTTGACCTTTTTCTTCCCTTACATCTATATCGATGTTTGACTTATTTACAGGGCATTGTGTGTATGTCACCTGCAGCACTTCAAGCAATCCAAAACATATCTGCGAATGCAATTCATTATGGCATTGTCAGACTGTTCAGTGACAATGTCCATGTGTCATAACCAGTGCAGCCACACACGTGCAGCTGCTCCCTCACTCTCTTGCCCTGACCAGCTCTCTCTAGAAAGCAGGGCTCATACACCCCATACTGCGCTGCACCTTCGAACATTCATAGGTGAAAAAAAACATAGAATGAATTAACCAATCTCATTAGATTCACGTGATTTTATAATATTCTTTGAATTTCTGGCTGCATTATCTCCTGCGATTTTCAACTGTCTAGCTACAAGATCTCTGGTAATCAAGATATGGCCCCTCCCTGCCTGCTCTTGCATCATTTAACACCGCTCTGTCCTCAACCTGACATCCTGCCTTCCTCTCCATAGAAATCTCTGCTGCAACGTCGTCTTTAGTTTATTTTTCTATAGAAATATTCGCAGCCAGTGTGCATTGATTTCAGTGCAGTGTTGGGCTTTTCATGTCCTTGGTTATAAAGACACAACAAATGCAGTTTGGTAAAGAAATAGAGAAGGGATTCTTTTACCGAGTCACAACAAATTAACTTAATTGTATTAAAGATGCTGGCACATAATGACTCCTAACATGGAGTGTGGTGAAGTTTGCTTTCTTCCCAGCCACAAATCAATGGAAAAGATCACAGTTTTGTTTGTCATACATTTAGGGGATGTCTGCACAGCAGCGTTATTTCAGAATAACTGACTTTATTTCGAAATAACATGCGCATTGCAACAGCGAGCCGTTACTTCGAAGTAATGTCGAGCGGGGGGGCCGTGTCTCTTGTGGCGGTGGTTTGCTAGGCCAGTGTGGACACCCCGGGCGTTAAAGGGGTGGGATCCTATAATCTGTGCAATCACGGGCCAGGGTAGATGTGGCAGAGCTGGTATTGCAAAGGCCACAAAGAGATTTACGTGTCCTTGGAACACGTGTCCTGCACTCGAAGGGATTCTCTACCCTGGCTGAGGGACAGCGCTGAAAAGTGCCGGGCAGTGTTCCCTCTAAGGTGTGCACCTGCACAGCCGCGCACAAAAAATTCTCCACCCACCTCCTTCCCTCCTCCACAGAGGTGAGTGGTGCTCTCGCGGGCGGGGGCTGCTGTGGCCCTCATGGTGGGGGGTAGGGGGAAATGGGGGGGCCTGGTCCAGAGACTGAGGCCTACATTGAGGTCACATGGTGGCAACCTGCTCCGGCCATGTGGTGAAGGGGCCAGGGCCTGCTCTGGCAGCTGGGGCTTGCTGGGGGGCTAGTGCCTGCTGCGTGGTGGGGAGGTTTGCTCTGGTGGGGAGCCAGGGGCTGCTGCATGGAGGTGTGGGGGGGGCTGCTCCAGTGAGGATCCAAGGGCTGCTGCATGGCGGGGGGCTGGGGCCTGCTCTGATGGGGGCCCAGGGCATACCACATGGTGGGGGTGGGAGGTGTTTCTCAGGCAGGGAGCCAGGACATGCTGCATGGTGAGGGGGCTACTCGGGTGGGGCTGGGGAAACCAGGGTCTGCCACAGGGCGGGGGAGCTACTCAGGTGGGGAGCCAGGGCCTGCTGTGTGGTGAGGGCTACTCTGGGGGGCGGGGGAGCCAGGGCCTGCTGTGTGGTGAGGGCTACTCTGGGGGGCGGGGGAGCCAGGGCCTGCTGTGGCCACATAGTGAGGGGAAGGGGGGGGGGAGCCAGGGCCCACTCTGGCAGCCAGAGCCCTGGTCCAGTGGCTGGAGGCCTGTGCTGAGGCCACGTGTTGTGGGGCACAGGGCCGGCTTTAGGAAGTGGGGGGGCCCAATTCGAATAGTTTTGGCAGGGCCCCACCACCCAGAATTTTTTGTAGAGCAAAAAAAAAAAGAGCACAACCACACCCAAATATCACATCAGAAATAGATGTGATCTAAATGTATATCAATATAGTTGAACACTTTCCAAAAAAAAATGCCATCCTTTATGATGCAAAATTTTACACAAAATTAAATCAGTTGCCTTAAGTGTAGGTCAAATATTTTCAATTGCAAACTCTCCAATCTTTTCAATAAAGTTTAAAGTTTGATTTTTTAAAAAGTTACCAGAGAGCGTTGCAGTTTTCTGTTATATTGATTTACCTTTTAAATAGCAAAAATGGAGTCTGTTAAGAAAGTGTCAGTTCTGTGGTCAAATTCCAGCCCTTAGTGATTTCAGCACCAATTTCACTAGGTAATATGGTACCTCACCGCCACTGCCTCCTTTGCACTGCCCTTTAACACATATTGCCTGCATGTAGAGTCCAAGGTCAGTCTACACAAGATTTTATCAATGATTTTTGCTCAAGCAATCACTGAGACAAGACAAGGACTCTCAATTGATTCTAGTCAGCTCTGCCTTTAAACATGGTGGCTGCGTCTAGACTGGCATGATTTTGCGGAAATGCTTTTAACGGAAAAGTTTTTCCTTTAAAAGTATTTCCGCAAAAGAGCGTCTAGATTTTGTGCAAAGGCACCTGCGGCCAGTCTAGACGCGATTTTGCGCAAGAAATCCCCGATCACCATTTTGCGAATTGGGGCTTTCTTACGCAAAAAATTCCTTCCCTGTCTACACTGGCCCTCTTGCGCAAGTATTATTTAAATCGCCGCTTCATTTTCCTATGTCGGGTAGCCTAACCTACATGCCTCTGATGACAGAGGCATGTAGTCTAGACGTACCCTGGCACAAGAGCCTCTTCCACAACAATGGTGGCTCATTAGATATGCAAATGAGGTTCACCCACTCCGTTGCCCACTTGCCGCTGCTCCTACCGGCCGCCCGCCAGCTACTCCCTCCAGCCGCCCCATCCATGCTGCTGTGGGTACCAGTGTCTCACCACACTGTGAAATCAGACCAGAGATGGACACTGTCAGTAAACACTCATATCAGAAACGCTCCTGTGAATGCTGGGCCCACCAGAGCCGTGTGCCGCTGCCATCTGCCTGCTCCGTGGACATCTTCCCATTGCAGAGATTGCGCCAAGCCAGACTGTGACTAGACAGCCCATCTCTGGGCACCCAGGGGCTACATCTACTCTGCAGGCTTCTTGCTCAAGAATAGCCATTCTTGCGCAAAAACTTGAGGAGCATCTACACTGAATGCACGTTCTTGTGCAAGTAAATTTACGGAAAAACGTAGGAAAAGAGGGCTTCTTGTGCAAAAGTTATTCCTCTCCCCATGAGGAATAATCTCTTGTGCAAGAGCTCTTGCACAAGAAGGTAGTATGACTGGGCAACGGGTTTTTTGTGCAAGAAACCCCTATGGTTAAAATGCCCATCAGAGCTTCCTTGCACAAGAGAGCGTGCACACTGCCACGGACATTCTTGTGCAAAAGCACATGGCAATGTGGATGTGCTCTTGCGCAAGACGTTTTGCACAAGAACTCCTACACAAAACAGTTCTTGTGTAATAGCCTGCAGGGTAGATGTAGCCAAGGGGTATTTGGGTTTGTTACTAGCACTGAGCTTTTTACAACAGCCCAGGGAACATAGTGAAAAGCCAAAACCTTCCAGCCCTGGGTGTCCCTGGCCAGTCACTGACTGGCACAAAGGTTCCTGGCAATGCTGGCTTTGGGTAATTGGTAACAAATTCTAGTAGCTCAGAGAGGTGGCCGAGTGGTTAAGGTGATGGACTGCTAATTTATTGTGCTGTGCAGGCATGGGTTCGAATCTCATCCTCATCGGGTGTTTGCAGCCCTTCCTCTTGCTTCTCTCAGATCTCTCTTCAGTTCAGTGCCAGCCCCTCCTGTACCCCTGCCTGCCCCAGCCCCTCCCACTGCAGCCTGGGGAAAGGGGAAATCTCCAGAGACACTCCCAGCTGGGACCCTCAATCCCTTCTGCCCTCAAGGGGAAACCTCACAAAGGAGATTCCAGGCAGCCAGGCCATGGGGGTCTCTGAGATGCCCCAGCCCTGCAGCCTGTCCCACCTGGCTGTTGTCATGGTCCCTCTGTGAGGTCACTGCCTCCCAGCCAATGAGCTGAGGTTCTGCACAAGGCCCTTGTGATGTCACTGCTGCCTGGCAGGCTCATGTCCTGCCCCTGGCCAGCCCCTTGGCATGTGTGAGCTGCTCCCCCCTCTGCCCCCGTCACTCAGGGCTGGTTCTGGGGCTCACGCAGGGAACATCAGAGGCTGCTCAGGGGGCCACATGGCCCCAAGGGCACCTTTTAAATGTCAGGGCAAGCCAGGATCTATCCCGTCCCTTCCCCAAAACCCCACCCCTTTGCTGAGCCCCTGCCCTCCCAAACCTTTCCATGGACTCTTGGTTACTAATGGACACTCGCCACTAATGACATAATCACACCCCAGCCATGTTGCTAGGGCTGCAGCTGGGGAGAACAGTTTAATTTAAATAAACAGATTAAGCGTTTGAACTGTCTCATGTTAGTTGATCACACTTCATTTGAAATAAAGGAAAACATTGCAGCCAGCACACAAAGTTTCAATGTTGCTTTATTTATGGCAGGGGCGGGGAACCTTTTCTGGGTCGGGAGCCACTGACCCGCAGAAAAATCGGGAACCACAAAAGTGAGACACAAAAAAACTCCTCCAAAGGCCCCCAGCCCTCTCTGATGTGGCCCCCAACTCAGACACCTCCCTCCTCTGGCGTTCCAGCCCCATGGCATGAGGGGAAGGGACAGGCAGGACTGAGGTTCACATTTACTTTTCTGAGGCAGCAGAACTAGTGGATTTTGTGGACCTGCTTAGTCTATTGGCTTCTACTCGAAAACCTGAACCACTCAGCCGCCTCAGCTCTGATCTGAGCAGTGCCAGAGGGCCGGGAAAATTGGTAACTAACCCCAGTTCCCAGGCCTGACGGCACCTGCCCCACAGAAGTCACACAGCAAACCTGGCTCCCAGAGCACAGGGGGAGTTGGGGGCTCATTGCTGGGCCATGGGGTGAAGCATTAAACCAGCCCCCTCCTGTGGGGCTGTGAGTGTTGCTGTCCCTGCTGTACAGACAGGGCCATGGAGACAGGGAGAGATTCACTGAACAGGCCAAGGTCACCTAGCGAGTTAGAGCTAAGATCTGCCCCCAGCTCCCTGCCCCACCCACCGACGTGCTGACTCCCTCGCTGCCAGGGGGCTGTTTGCATTGGCCTCTTCTCTCTGGAACCAGGTTTAAGCCACAGCTGAGGCTCTGGGCAGGGGGCTGGGTATGGGGGGTCTGAGTGTGGGAGGGGGAGCGTGTGTTCCTCTGGTTCAGCTTTTCCCTTTATTCTAGCCCAGCAATTGCCCTGCTGCAAAGCAGAGTGAAGAGATGAGGGTTGCTGTGAGCTGTGGTGCAATAATCAGGGTCTTAGACTTCTAAGCTGTAGCCATTAGTGTGAGCTAGATTAGTCATTTGGAGGTTGTGGGTTCAAATCCCACCAGATTCACTTTAGCTGCTCTCTGATTTCCAGAGCAGCTTTTACAGAACAGTAAAAGAGTGTCAGGAAGCTTGTGATCCCAAGACTTCTGTGTGAGACTCCCCTCGGGGGGGCTCACAGGAGAGAGCCCCTGGGTATCACACATGGGCCACAGAGACCTGCTCCATGGTCAGCTGGGTGCGAGAGACGTGCCTGAGACTCCTGGTGGGTGTGTGGGCCCTGCCCTGCCCTTCCTTGAAAGAGATGGGACAAACACAGGCCGGTTGACAGGGGCTCTGACACTCCAGCAGCGGGGCTGTCCAGCCTTTCAGCTGGATTCAGACCAGGCTTGTCAGAGCCTCTTGCGCTCACCAAGGGGGATTCTGCACTTGCGGCCTTGGGAGCCAGGGTCACATTGCAGAGCTCCCCCAGGGCAGGGTTTGGGTCTCAGGGTTTGGGTTGGAGTCCCTGGGATGGGGGAGGGGGGTTTGGTCCCTTCCTGAGGGCACAGAATTAACAAGAGAGAATTCCTTCCCCCGCAGCAATCTGAGTTGGCTAAAGAGTTAGTAACAGAATATTTTCCCAAGTTAAAATTGAGGAAAGAAAAGCCTCTATGGTGTAGCGATCACTGTGTTTGTTTAACATACAGCAGCTCCTTACAAAGCCCTATAGAAACACAGGTTCTTGAAGTGTCCTCTTTGATGGGCCAGGCATGTTCTATTCTGAGCTGGGGGTCTCAGGGCTTGGGTCCCTTGTTGCCCTACTCATGGTTGTGCAGAGGTGTCCTGAAAGCTCTTTCACAGGCAAGTTCTTCTTGCTGGTCTCCTTCTTGGACCCCAGTTTATATAGTGAAAATTGAGTCCTGCTTAGCAATATCTTAACCAATTATTTTAGTATAATTTTGCTAACCAGTCATAAGATACTATTGTGATTTACCGAACCAATCGTACTCCACCACCTTAGTTGATTTACACCTAGCAAAATTAATTATACATCAGACAGAAACAGATCCAAACCAGACAGCGACCACACAGACAAACAATAGGAAAGGGAGGACAAGAATCATAGAATGCCCATTGCACAACCACAACTATTGCTAAGCAGTTTCTTGCCAGACAAATCGGTGTTTAACTAAGTTTTCTCTACCCATCTTGAGGTCTGTTTCTTATCTGGTACCAGTGGGTGCCATTAGGACAGGATCCCCTTCTCACAGCCTAGTCTGACACTATTTCAGTGTCATTTAGCTGGAATGTGAGTATGTGACTCCAGGCTTTACAGCTAATTGCTGCTGCTCTTCAGTCTGGCTGCAGAAGAAGGCTTTAGTTTAGACCTGCTGAATAGCTTCAGGCCTTCCAATAGGGTTACAGAGAAACCACATTGTTACAGATGACCTTTACAGGCCAAAGATAGAAGGAAACCCTCAGGGGTGTTTCTAGACCAAGGTTCATTCAATTGGTTTGTTTTTTTGTAGACCTGACCCTTCCGCACCCCTAGAGACTCTGGAACAAAGAAGACACATGAGAAGAACCCAACTTTCTTCCTTTTGCTGTGACATGGATGGATCTAGCTCAGGTTTCACTCAGGGGGTCTGTCTGCGTGTGAAGTACCTGTGACAGTCCCTGTGCACCTCTGCCCCTCATCAGCAATGCCATATACTTGGGGGAGCTCTTGCCCTGAGACTTGCAGAAAGGACAACCTGGACAAAGAAGAAATACTCAGGCACCCTTTGATAGCTCAGCTGGCAGAGTGGAGGTCTGTAGCGTGTGCTTGGCAAGTGATCCTTAGGTTGCTGGTTCAACTCTGGCTCAAAGGAGTGATTCTTTTCCCTCCAGCCTGGCCTTAGCAGAAGACAACCAAGGTGGTTACCTTGGGTCCATGTCTTCAGAACCCTGCACCGCAATTGACAAAACAATGGTGGGGAGGAGCTGCCAATCACATTTCTTGGGCTGTGCAGGTTCTGACCACACACAAAAGTTCTTTTGGAACAATGGCCGTTATTCCACAATAACAATGCAAGAGTCTACACAGCAATTCCGTTATTTTGAAATAATTCTGAAGTATCAGACGGCTTTTTCCAACTTCTGCCAACCTCATTCTACAAAGACTAACTCCTGTTCCAAATTAGCTTTTTCAAAATAAGGCCTGTGTAGATGCGCCACTGCTGCTAGTTTGAACTAGCCCCTTCTTGTGGACATACTAACTTATTCTTCTGAGACAGGTCGTCTGCACTGGGGAGCCTGCCTCAGACTATTCTGAGGTTTCCCTGCAGTGTAGACGTGCTAGTTCAAAATAAACTATTTTGGAATCACTATTCAAGGACACCTTATTCCAAAATAAATGTGCCGTGTATTCATAGCCAGAGGGATGAAGCAGCAGGAGGAAAGCCAGGAGTGCAGAAGCCAGCTGGAAAACTGAGTGTCCCCAATGCCCATGCACAGGTCACTGGGTAGGTCCCATGGTGTAAGGGGCAGCACTCAGGACTTTGAATCCTGCAATCTGAGTTCAAGTCTCAGTGGGACCTGCTGGCTTGAGCTTGTTATTGTGATGTTTTTTCACACTGCACAGCTATGTCTGTGCTGCAGGCCTTTTGCACAAGAATAGCCATTCTTGTGCAAAAACTAGCGGAGTGTTTACCTAGCATGTGCATTCTTGTGCAAAAAAATTTACAGTAAACCATTGGAAAAGAGGGCTTCTTGCACAAGAAGGCAGTGTGCACAGGCAAGAGGGATTTCTTGTGCCTAAAACAGCCATTAGAACTTTCTTGCACAAGAGAGTGTCCCCAGATGCTCTTTATAAGGAGATACACCATTTCATAGAGCTGGAGAGAACTTTGAGAGGTCATCTAGTCCACTCCCCATGCTCATGGCAGGGCCAAGAGCCATCCCTGACAGATTTGCCTCAGACGTCTCTAAATGGCTCCTTCAAGAATTAAACTCATAACCCTGGAATGGCAGTTCCAGGGGACACTTCTCCGGTGTTCAAACATCTAACAGATAATATGGCAAAGAGGAAGCCAAAGAGAATTGCACTTACTAGGAAATGTCATAACTATCACCTCAGATGGGACTTGAACCCACAATTCCAAGAGGAGGAGACCAATGCTTTGTCCACTAGGCCACACTACTGACACTGAAAAGACAGAAATTCCCTCTTCCCAATACACATTCCTCAACTTTTAGATAGAGTCCAGCTGTTGGAAGGTACCAGAAACACAGGAAGGGCTGAAAATCAGCTCTCAGGAGGCACCTCCAGCTGCCCCCCAAGTGTGGGTCACCCCACACTAGACATGGGCGAAACTTAACACCTTGACATCATGTCTCCCTCCCAAAACCAGGGGCTAGTCTCCCGCAGCCTCAGCAGGGCGCTGCGCTGGTGCTCACGCTGCTCCTGGGGAAAGGAATGGGTGCTACAGGGGCTGGGGCTGGCAGGGAATGGCCGGTTGTCACTGAAGGGGAAGGATAAAACGCAGCCACGTTGCTGAGGGCAGAGAGAGCAGCTGGTGCTGTGCTGGTGGCACCGTGGGACGGCCCTGGGGGAGCTCTGCAATGTGACCCTGGCTCCCAAAGCAGCAAGTGCAGAATCCCCCTCGATGAGCGCGAGAGACTCCGACCGGTCTGGTCTGAATCCGGCTGAAGGGCTCAAGTGCCCCAGTGCTGGAGCGTCAGAGGCCAGAAAGACATAAGAAAAAGTAAAAAAAAAAACCTCAGCAAGGCACCACTGGGAGTTGAAACCAGGGTCTCCTGTTTACAAAACAAGAGCTTTAGCTAGTTAAGCCATCATGCCCTCCTCAGACATGTTGGTGGAACTGTTTTACTCTATGGTCCCAGACATCATCTTTGACTCCCAAAGTGCAGCCATTCCCCATTTCCCTCCCGCCCTGGCAGTGTCTGGCTCCCTGGGCACAGGAGGCTACAGCTCAGTGGGCAGAGGCTCTGACATGCACATCTCCCCCAGCCACTCGGCCTGGGGAGTTGGCCTCAAGATTTAGCATTGCTGAGGGGAGGGTGAAGTGCAGCAAACATTGATGGTCTGGTTTGTAAACCCCTGGCTCTCAGGGTTTGGGTTGGAGACCCGGGTGGGGGCCTGGCCTCCTGCGGGTTGGTCCCTTCCTGAGGGCACAGAATTAAGAGAGAATTCCTTTGCCCTGCACAAACTGAGGGTACGTCTAGACTACCGCGTTTTGTCGACAGATACTGTCGACAAAACTTCCGTCGACAAAGAGCGTCCAGACACATTGAGTTCTGTCGATAAAGCAAGCCGCTTTGTCGACAGAACTCCGTAGTCTGGATGCAGTGTTACAGGCAATAACACCTTCTGCCGACAGAAGGTGTTATGCCTCGTAAAATGAGGTATACCAGCGTCAACAAAACTGCTGAGTTCTGTTGACGTTATGTCGACAGAACTCAGCGGTAGTGTAGACGCTGGTATAGTTTTGTCGACAAAAGTCCACTTTTGTCGACAAAACTAGCTAATCTAGACACACCCTGAGTTGGCCAAAAGGTAAGTAACAAAATTTTTATTCAGATACAAGTACAGGAGATCGGTCTCTCACAGTACTGATGGCCAATTGGTTAAGGAGTTTGATTAGAAACCCCTTGTAACCTCACTCAGAGGCTCCTGACAAGTCTGTGTCCTGTGTCCCTCTCCACCTCAGTCCCAGTGTGTGCACAATTTCATATCTGAGGAAACTCCTTTAACCCTGCCAATCCTTCCTGAGCAAGCTGTACCCTTCTGTGCCAATATTCCAGTTGTGTATTATCCCACCAAGTCCCTGTGATACCAACTTCTTCCTGCTTATTACCCATCATTCCTGTGTGTCTATACCAGCATCTAAGACACAGATTAGAGTTTTCTTCCCAGTGGTCCCGCGTCGCTCCTTAATCTCTGCAGTTACTGCCTGTGATCTCTCCCATTTCTGGCCCATCTCCCAGGTGTCCAAGTTATTCACTCACCTGGGGGCTTTGGTCACCTGCCCTCATTAAACCTAGTTTAAAGCCTCCTCACTAGGTTAGCCAGTCTGCACCCAAATACTCTTCCCTTCTTCGACAGGTGAACCCCAGCCCTGCTGAGCAGCCCTCCCTGCAACAGCATCCCATGGGCAAGGATGCCAAAGCTCCCTGCCCACTGAGCTGTAGCTTTCTGTGCCTAGGGTGCCAGACACCGCCAGGGCAGGAAGGCTGGAGAGAAATGGCTGCATGTTGGGAGTCAAAGGTGTTGTCTGGAACCTTAAAGTAGAACAATTTTACACCTGTATGTGAGGGGGGCACCGTGGCTTAGCTGGCTCCAGAGTCTCAAGCAGAACACTGGGGGGGGGGCACATGTCTCCTTGAGGCAGGTTCCTCACTCCCACATCCCAGACACGTGCTGTGGCACAAAGAGGAAGGGTCCCTGCAGAAAGTGGCTACATCTACACTGGCATGATTTTCCGAAAATGCTTTTAACAGAAAACTTTTCCGTTAAAAGCATTTTCGGAAAAGCATGTCTAGATTGGCAGGATGCTTTTCCGCAAAAGCACTTTTTGCGGAAAAGCGTCCGTGGCCAATCTAGACGTGGTTTTCTGCAAAAAAGCCCCTATCGCCATTCTCGCGATTGGGGCTTTTTTGTGCTGTGCTGTCTACACTGGCCCTTTTGCGCAAAACTCTTTCGGAAAAAGACTTTTGCCTGAACAGGAGCAGCATAGTATTTCCGGAAAAGCACTGACGATCTTACATGAGATCATCAGTGCTTTTCCGGAAATTCAAACAGCCAGTGTAGACAGCTGGCAAGTTTTTCCGCAAAATCACATGGTTTTGTGGAAAAACTTGCCAGTCTAGACACAGCCGGTGTGTCACACGGATAAGCGTTAGCCCCAGGAACAAGCACAGCCCTGCAGAAGAGACACCCCTGGTCTGGAGCCAACAAACCCAGGAGCCGCACAACTCAGGATCCCCAAGGGCACTGACACAGACTCAGACTCCCTGGCACAGGAGAATCCCAAGCCTCACTTCTGCCGGCCAGCGGTTTCCCCTCTTCCGCTTCTTGTCAGCTCCCTGCAAAACACCCCACAAGGGTAGGTGAGGCTGAGTGTGGATAAACCCAGCTGTGCTGTAGAGCGGCTGTTAGGTGTGGAAATTGATGGGCTCCTTTGGCCTCCCTGAGCAACTCACACATGTATGAAAACTGCAGTTGAAAGTGTTTGCATGGGAATCAGGATGGCCGAGTAGTCTAAGGGTACGTCCAGACTACATGCCTCCGTCGACGGAGGCATGTAGATTAGCCAGATAGGCAGAGGGAAATGAAGCCGTGATTAAAATAATCGCGGCTTCATTTAAATTTAAATGGCTGCCCCGCTCTGCCGATCAGCTGTTTGTCGGCAGATCGGGGCAGTCTGGACGTTCCCCTGTCGCCAGAAAACCCTTTTGTCGACCGCCCCGTTATGCCTCATCCCACGAGGCATAACGGGGCGGTCGACAAAAGGGTTTTCTGGCGACAGGGGAACGTCCAGACTGCCCCGATCTGCCGACAAACAGCTGATCGGCAGAGCGGGGCAGCCATTTAAATTTAAATGAAGCCGCGATTATTTTAATCGCGGCTTCATTTCCCTCTGCCTATCTGGCTAATCTACATGCCTCCGTCGACGGAGGCATGTAGTCTGGACGTACCCTAAGGCACCAGACTCAAGTTTCTGTCTTTCCCTCAGTTAGGTGTTCTGGTCTCTGAATGGAGATGTGGGTTCAAATCCCACTCCTGACACATCCTCCATTTTGTATCTAGAGAAGTGACCTCATTTCCCTCTCTCCCATGACATTGTAGAAGCGCTTGCTCAGCATTTCTCTGAGGCTGCATCTACCCAGCAGCGTTCCTTGGGAATAACGGCCATTACACTGCAATAACAATAGGAGCATCTACACAGGAATTCCGTTATTCTGACTTCTGAGGATTATTCCGTTATTCTGACCAGTGGCCTGAGGAGCCAGGAGGTTTCCAGGCTGCAGACTGACAAGCCCGCAGGCAAAGACAACGCAAAATCTCAGCTACTTCCTGCTCAGCCCAGCGGGGTCTCTGTGTGGCCCCCAGACCTTTTGTTTGCCACTGCCCAGGCACAGAGGCCCAGATTCAGCAACACTCACAGGCCCCACAGGAGGGGGCTGGTTTGATGCTTCACCCCACGGCCCAGCAACGAGCCCCCCAACTCCCTTTGTGCTCTGAGAGCCCAGTTTGCTGAGAACCTCCACCCCTGCCTCAGACTCTGGTTGCTTGAGACCCCAGAGCCCTCCCTTGGGCTGCCTGGCATGTGGGGACTCAGGTCTAGTGGTGGATTTGCAGAGTCCCACAAGAGCTGCTGCCAGCGTGCGGATGTGCACGTCTGTCTGGGGTTACTGGGCACCGGCCTGATTGGGTGAGTCCCAGATTCTGTTCCTGCCAGGATGGACATCCATCTGATTAACTCCCTTCACTTCCAGCCCTTCCTGAGAGTTGCTGCTTCCTTGACTAGAGTCCCTCCCCCTGTCCGCCTGTCAGCTTGCTTGCCGCCTCCCCTTCCCCCCCAGTTTGTCTCCACTGCATGTTGTGCTTGCACAAAAACCTCCCCCTGTGCATGTGACTGGCAGGGGGTTGCTAGATGGATCCATTCACATGTAGCTTTACTGAAACCCCCCTCGTTTCTGACTTGAACCTCCCCTTGCCCAAGGGGTGGTGCCCAATAGAACAGGCCCTGTAAGAAATGTGTCACTTTCACCCCTGGGAGCAGCTCAGCCATGCAAAGGGGCTGCCTGGGGCAGGACATTAGCCCTGGAGGGCAGGGGTGGGTGTGGCAGTGACATCACAAGGGCCTTTCGCAGCCCCTCAGCTTATTGGCTAAAAGAGGTTGGGAGGTGATGACCTCACAGAGAGTCCATGACAATGGCCAGGTGGGACAGGCTGCAGGACAGGGGCCATCTCAGAGACCCCCCCCCCCTCCCCCTTCATGGCTTTGCTGCAGGGAGTCTCCCTCTTGAGAGTTGCCCTTGAGGCCTTTTCGGATCCTTCTCCTTTCCCACGACTAACTGACCTAGAGGTCAGACGTCCCTGTGGAGAAGGGAAGAGCCTCCAAGAAGAGCGTTTCTAACGTGGAAGGGGAATTAGCTCAAGTGGTAGAGCGCTCGCTTTGCATGCGAGAGGCAGTGGGATCGATACCCACGTTCTCCAGTGATGGGTGCAAGTCTCATTCTACCTTTTACTGGCAGAGCCACCCGGGGGCTAAGCGGGTCCAGACCCCCCCTCCCCTACTTGCTTTCCCCAAAACCAGCCACGCTGGGGCAGAGAGCTGCTGGACACCAGCCCTCCTGGGCCAGGCAGTGCCAGGAGCACTGGAGGCAGGTTGCAGGTGGGGCAGAATTAGCTGCATTGGAAAAGTGCTGCCTTTGCGCATGAGAGGAAGCAGGATTCACTCCCATCTTCTCCCACCTGCCTGCGGGGCCGGCCCCTTTCCTGCTGCCCCTGGCTGGGAGCCAGGACTCAGGACCCTTTCCCAAAATATACGAATTCCGCCCCCCGCCTGCAATCCTCTGTTCTGCTCACACAGGAGCCACAATGATACTCACAGCACATGCCACAACTTAACTGTGGTTGTATTATGCTTTAAAAAAGCGCCCAGGATCTTTTTCAGGGGGATAAGGCAACATGCCACATTTACTGACCATACATAGATTAATCAATATTTATCATATGACACATCACACTCATGCACTCACACACACACACAAGCACACTCCGTCTTGTTGTTACCAAAAGCTTCTCCCCCTTCCTGCACTGGCCAAGTGAGTTAGATGGGGGGGGGGGGCGGGTGAGAGAGGTAGAACCAGGCTTCTGCCCAACAGGATCAATGCTCCCATATTGACAAGACGAAAACCCAGGGTCCCTCTGCAAGACTCCTCATAAGAACATAAGAATGGCCGTACTGGGTCAGACCAAAGGTCCTTCTAGCCCAGCAGCCTGTCTGCCGACAGTGGCCAGCACCAGGTGCCCCAGAGGGACTGAAGACAACGATCAAGCAATTTGTCTCCTGCCATCCCTCTCCAGCCTCTGACAAACAGAGGCCAAGGACACCATTTCTATCCCCTGGCTAATAGCCTTTTATGGACCTAACCTCCATGAAATTATCTAGCTTCTCTTTAAACTCTATTATAGTCCTAGCCTTCACAGCCTCCTCTGGCAAGGAGTTCCACAGGTTTACTACATGCTGTGTGAAGAAGAACTTTCTTTTATTAGTTTTAAACCTGCTACCCATTAACTTCATTTGGTGTCCTCTAGTTCTTCTATTTAGGGAACTAATAAATAACTTTTCTTTGTCTGCCCTCTCCACACCACTGATTTTATAGACCTCTATCATATCCCCCTCAGTCTCCTCTTTTCTAAACTGAAAAGTCCTAGTCGCTTTAACCTCTCCTCATATGGGACCCATTCCAAACCCCTAATCATTTTAGTTGCCCTTTTCTGAACCCTTTCCAAGGCCAAAATATCTTTTTTGAGGTGAGGAGACCACAACTGTACACAGTATTCAAGAAGTGGGCGTACCATAGCTTTATACAGGGGCAGTAAGATATTCTGCGTCTTATTTTCTATCCCTTTCCTAATAATTCCTAGCATCCTATTTGCCTTTTTGACCACCGCTGCACACTGCGTGGAAGTTTTCAAAGACTTCCTTTCCCTGCCCGCCACACCAAACACCAAACACCAGCTCCCACAGTCCTCACTGGGCAGAGACTGGAAGCCCCAAATCTGACCAAATCTGACCAATACACCCACAGCCCACCCACAGGGAAGGAAAGACATCACAAGTTTGAACACCTGGTTCCTGGCTCTAATCCTCCCCTGGAGCCAGGCACCCCCCAGACCCCTGCTCTAGCCTTTCCCTCCCGCAGAGCAAGGGGAATAAATCTAGCAGGGCAGAGGGTAAAGCCCTGAATCTCCCTGGAGCCGCGGGTGTGTCCCTCCAGGCGCTGGGGCCTGTGTGCAGAGCGGCTGTGAACGGTACCAGCACATGGCTCCAAACATTCCATTGAAGGCACCTGCACTCTTCAGACAGACTTTGGACTCTTTACTCCTTAGAAACCTCATGTTTTGAGGAGTAAGGGTTATTTTGAGGGAAGGATTTTCCCTCGGAATATCCCCGTTTTTTCTCTCGCAATAGCGCTATTTCGCAATAGCGCCGGTCTGCAATTATGCAAATGAAACACGGGATATTTAAATCCCCACTTCATTTGCAACTTTGGATGTCTACATTTGCATTCCTCTCTCGAAGGCCTAATCAAGTGCAGACAGACCCTTAGTAACAGAATATTTATCTACATTGAAGTACAGAAGAAGGTGCAGTTAAGGCTGTTTCTGTGATGTCGTTTGCTTCATGGGCAGAAAGTCACTGACTCAAAGCCAGGCAGAAACAAAAAATCTTCTCCTATTGCCGCTCCCTTTGGTACCCACAAGGCCTTTCCAGGGCCTGCCCCCAGTGCAGGGTGGCATGTGTGTGCTGATTGTCAGGAGCACGGGGGAGACAGCTAGGCTATGTCTACACCCATGGCTTCTTGCGTGAGTAATATGCAAATGAGGCTAAGCATGGAATATTGCAGCGCCTCATTTGCATACCTAATGAGCCACTATTTTTGTGGAAGAGGCTCTTGCGCAAGAAGGAGCGTCTACACTGCCCCTTCTTGCGCAAGAAAAACCCTCCAGCACAATGCACTTACACCTATTACTTTTCAGGAAGAACGGCGTTGTGCAAGAGGTTTTTCCTGCACAAGAAGGGGCAGTGTAGACGCTCCTTCTGGCACAAGAGCCTCTTCTGAAAAAAATGGTGGCTCATTAGGTATGCAAATGAGGCTCGGCGATATTCCATGCTTAGCCTCATTTGCATATTATTTGTGCAAGAAGCCGCGAGTGTAGACATAGCTCTAGGCAGGTTAGGCTGAGGTGGGAGGAGGCAGCGCCGGGGTTGAGGCTCCTCAGTGGTGCCTTGGCAGGGACCAGGGCATTGCAGCCACATAGGCCAAGGCCAATGGCAGCACCTCCAGCCTCTGGGACGTCTGTGGCCTTTGCTGCAAGGGGACACAAAACCAGGTAAGGTTCCCCCTGATGCCCAGATCCCCCAAGACCCGGCAGCCCCAGCTTGCTCCAACACCTTCCGTTCTCCCCACCCGCTCTCCTGGCCACACACGGCACTTCTTGGTGCTTCTCACGCCAGGCCCTGCAAGGAGCCACCGGGGCAGGAACCAGCCCTTGGATCTCGGCTTGCACCGGAACCTGCAGTTTCCCACCATGTCTCGCTTGAGAAGAGGCGACTTGTTCCCCTTCCTCTCACCTCACGTCTCCCTTGTCTCTGTTCCCTTCAAAGGTCTCCTCTGCCTCAGGACCCGCCTCCTCAGGGCGCTGCCCCTCTGCCCCTGGGCTGGGATTGGGAGACTCCACAGTCTCTGCTCTTGGGCTGAGAAGTCTCACGGGGACTCGTCTGCTGATGGCGTTAGTCAGCCCGATGGCCAGCCGGATCCATTCCGTAGCGCTGCCCGAGAGGGAGCTTTCCCAAGCTCCACTGGTATTTCCTGGGGCTTTGTGTAGGGGGATTGGGCTTGGCATCTTCTCTGCTGGAAATGCCTCTTCTTTGGAAAGCAGCTCCCAGGAGCTCATGGAACTTCTTCTTCTCAGCTTGGGAAAGGGACAAGCAAGGGGCGACAGGTCAGGGGTTTATGCGATGATGACAGGGGTGCAGAAAGAAAATAAGAAAATATTTTTTTCTCCTACTCAAGAACCAGGGTGACAATGAAACTGGTAAGTAACCGAGTTAAAAAGGAAGCATTTTTGCGCCCAGTGGAACTCCTTGCCAGAGGATGTTGCGAAGGTGAAATCTACAAGAAGGTCCAAAAAAGAACTGGATTATTGAATGCAGGAAAGGTCAATCAATGGCATTTAACCAGAATGGACAGGGCAGGTGTCCCTACCTGGTGTATTCCAGAAGCTGGGAATGGGCGACGGGAGGGATCACTTAATAACTGTCTGTCCTGAGGATTCTCTCGGGACAATGAACTTGGCTGCTGTTGTGAGACAGGATCCTGGGCTAGTTGGACAACTGGCATGGCCCAGTCTGGCTGTTCTGATGTTCTGTTTGGTTTCTGTTCTTGTCCCCTCTGGGCAAGGGAGAATGGACTCCCCCCCCCCCCCCCCCCTCAGCCTGAAGTGGACAGAAAATGGCCTGCGAAAGGCTAGTGTAGGTAACTTATTTCAAGGCTAGTGTAGGTAACTGATGGTCTAGTGGTTAGGATCCAGCACTCTCACTGCTGTGGCCTGGGTTCAGTTCCCAGTCAGAAAAACCAGCTGCAACTTTCCCAAAACATGTCCCTAGTCAATCTTCTTGCCACATGTTACAGCAGCTGAGACCTAGCATGGGGCTAACCCTAACCCCTCCTGCTTGCCTGGGCACTGCCTAGACTCAGGCCTCCCCAGTGCCAGCCTAAGGGCTCTGGAGAGGACAGGGCAGCTCCAGGGGCAGAGTCCTTTTTTCTACAGTACTTCAAACCCAGCCCCTTGGTTCCAACTAACTAATATTACTCCTCATTTTTTGCCCTCTGTGCCTCCCTCCCAACCCCAACATACCCCAACACATCCCCTTCCCTCTCCCTCTCCCCCTCCCCTTGCTGGTAACACAAACAGGACTTTTCCATGTTGAAAGAACAAACTCTCTGGTTTTTATGTGGGGAATGTAGAACTGGGGAGGGGCTGGGGACAGACCCTGGGAGGGGGAGGAGGCTGGGAGGAAGGGCTAAGGCTGGCACCTTCCTCTGGTGGTCCCACTGCCTCATGTCAGGGGCCTCAGCAGCGCTGGGGGGTGGCTCCAGGGGGAGAAGCTGGTTCAGAGGAACATGAGCTGCTGGGCCACTGAAGCAGGCCCCCAGCAGCAGCCTCTGTGCAGGGCTCACACGCTCCGGGCCTCCCGGTCATATTGAGTCTCCCCGTGTGGCTTGGGCTCCAGAGCCTGCCCCCCAGCTGGTGCCTTGAGGTAGCCACTGCAGCAGCAGGAATTTGGGCATCAGGTCCCCTGCTTTTGGGGACAGGAAGCCAGGCCCAGGCCCTTTTAGCCACTGGAGCTGTACAGGCTGGAGCCTCCCCCTACCAGCTCTTTGCCCTGCTTCCTGCAAAGCTCTCAGCCTTTTGCTTGTGTCTGTTTCCCTGTCTGTAGCAGGTAACTAAAGAAAGGGAAGTTACTGAACAGAACATCCCTTTGGCCAGCATAGGGCTTGAACCCATGACCTTGGCATTATTAGAACCACGCTCTAACCAGCTGAGCTAGCCGGCCTATGAAAGTGGAGCTCACCAGTGGCCCTTTCAAGAGAGGCGCCTCAGGCAGCTGCAGGGACGTCTCTGAAGCTGCCAATGGCTCTTCTCTGACAAGGCCACTGGTGACTCACTGTGACGTGGGCTGGCTAGTCCAGCTGGTTCGAGGGTTGGTCAAGGTGGCTGGCGGCCGGCAGACCCAGGGCAAAGAGAAGCCGGAATCTCTTGCTGCCAGCACCTTGCCTCCCAGCTTCTTCCCTGCCAGCAGCAGCAGAGTCCTGAGCGCTGCCCTTGACACCATGGGACCAACCTCCCCTCACTCAACTGGGCCAAGCTGGTGCCCAGTTCATGCCCACTGGGACCTACTTTATTGGGTTCCTTCCACCCAGAGCCCCCTTCTTCTCCTGGGCTGCGAGGAGCATCACTGGGATCCTCTCTCATATCCCAGCACAGGGCCATCTCTCCAGTGACAGGAGACGGGGCTGGTTTCAGTATTTCTTTTAGCCCAGCAGCAAGGGGAGATGGAGGAAAATCAACCCCGTTTGCAACCTTTGTGTGACAGGAGGGGTGTGAGCTGGGGAACCTGCCCCCCCAGAAGGGCATTTGGGTGCACCCAGGGGCAGCAAGAATTCAGTCCCTCAGGCGAGTGCATTGGGGACAATGTGTGAGCCCTTCCATGAGCATTTTCTGCTCCCACTGGGGAAGGCAGCTGGGCAGGACCAGCCTGCAGCCCACGTCCTTTTCAGCCCCAGGTGCAGGAGGTAACAGAGAGGGGAGGAAAGTCCGTGGCAAGAGCCTCCTTCCAGCAGTCTGGCCCTGCGCAGAGTCTGTGCATGATGGAGCCTCTCCCAGCAGGGCGATGGCCTGTTCTCTGCAAAGTGCTCAGCTGGTTCATTTTTCTGCAGGCCCATTGTATGTGTCCCTGGTGGCTTCATTTACAGTTTTCAGTCTTTACATTTGCATCCCTTCTTGGAAAGAGGGTGCAAGTGTAAACATACCCTAAGTAGTGAGAGTTGGCTTCCTTCAGTTGAGCCTGGCTGTGTCCCTACTTCAGGAACCCAAAGGGAGCAAAGAGCAGAAGTACTGGAAGCTGGTGGGGTACCCTCTGAATTTGATTTAGTGAGTCTTAGTTGGACTTGCTAAATCAAACTCCGGAAGATTGAAAGATAGTGGCCATTCCTCCCCCACTGGGTGTGATTCTTGTTCTTCTGCACAGCATAGCCCAGGTAGACCAGTAGACCAAGGACTTTCAGATCACACCCTTGCTGAACTGATGGGAATAGAAACAGAAACACAGCAGATTATAACTTGTTTCAGTTGAGATGGGCTTGCCTGGTTTATGCGCATTGACACAGGAACACATTAGGGGTTTGTAGTAATTTTAGGAATCTCTGCACAGCAGAAATCCAGACTGTGATACAACTGGAGATACAGGAGTTTCAATGAAGTTAATCAACCATTCAGGGGGCACTTGGAATCGAACCAGAGCCCGCTTTGCCTGTAGTCAAACACTCTACCACTGAGCTACACCCCATTACACTTGCTTGCTTGCATCCAGTGTTAGGAAATTAGCCGCTGGCAGCACATTCTGCAGGATCAGGTGGTGCCTTGCACACATGGTGGGGGGGAACGGCCCTCTATGGGGTCAGACATGTGTGGTGTCCCCCAACCTACGATCAGCATGACGCATCAAGATAACACATCATCCCCTGTACTCCCGCCTGCCCTGTGTGTGTTGCAGCCTCACAGCACTCACCTGATGTTCCCTCCCCGGTGCCCGAAGACATTTGGGAGGCCTCCTGTATCTGGGGGACCGGTTCCAGGGGGAGGGTCACAACATTCCTGGAATCCTCCTCCTTATCCTGGAGCTGCTGGTCAGCAGGGTTGTCGTCCTGAAGCTGCGGCCGCTGCTGCCCAGGTGTCTTCATCCCAGACTCCACAACTGTCCCTGGAGACAGGGTTCCCCAACCCTCAGGACTTGGTCCAGTTCCTCACAGTATGCACGGTGCTATGGTGCTTCCCCAGAGTGGGAGCTGTGCTCACGGGTCCTCATGTAGCCCTCCTGCAATTCCTTGACCATGGCTCTGACTTGGTCTGGGGAGGGGGGAGGGGGGAGGTGGCCTTTCTTTGCAAGGCCATCAGCCATTTGGCCATAAATATCTGCATTCCTCCGCCTGGATTTCCAGGCCTGCAGAGACTCCTCCTTGGACCAAAGCTTTATCCCTGGCCTGGACCATGACAGTGCCCAGCACTTGCTGCCACTTGCTTGGTCCTGTGATGTGTCCATGGAAGGGCCAGAGGGATCTCTGGAGGCTTGTGCCTGTGACATGGCTCTCCAAGAGGCAGGAAGCGCTCCATCTTTATGACAAAAAACATGAGGACAGCTCTTGGTCTGTACCTCTAGGCCATGCAGAGTGTCCGGCAGCCACTTCCCTGCCTCTCCCTTTGCTGCTCTTGAACTTAGCCCAAGAGCCGAGAAGCTGTACTCGCCCACCCAGAAACCTCTGCTACTCCTATGCCACCCAATCCCTCACACCACAGAGAGCCACAAGGCTGTTACTGCCCAACATCACCCCCCCCCCCCCCCCCCCGATTTTAGCCAATCGGGCAAGAGGTTATGCTTTACCCCAGACCACAGGGGCACCCTCTTCCCTCAAGTGTGCTTCATGGCAGAGTGGACTTCCCTCACTAATTTTTACAAACAGGCTTAACACAGGCATTGGTGGTATAGTAGTGAGCATAGCTGCCTTCCAAGCAGTTGACCTGGGTTCAATTCCCAGCCAATGCAATGTGGGGAGGTAGCTGCACCATTCTTTGCAGAGCTTCTACTTTAACCCTGAAACAACAGGCACAAGTGGGTCCTGCTGCCTCTTGCCACTTTTATTCCTCTCTGAGAGGCAGGAAGTGCTCAATCTTAGCCAAACGGCCAAGACGCAACGCCTTTTAGGTAATTCTGTTACAGTAAGTTATGACTGGATAATGAAATTATACTAAAATAATTGGTTAAGGTAGAACTAAGTGGTACTTGAATTTCTCTTTATAAACTGGAGTCCAAGAAGGAGACCAGCAAGAAGAAGAAAAGGGGAGAACTGAAGAGGAAGGAAAAGGGAAAGGAAGACCAAGAAGGAGGAGGGAAGACCTTGAAGCAGAACTCACCTCCAAGGCAACCTAAGACCAAAATAGCCAGGACTCCTCTGCACAGCTGTTGCAATGGTTTGCTGTGTGAATTCTATGGCAGGTGACGTTAGGCCTGTGCACTGGGATTATTTACCAGTTTCCCTGACTCTACTTCGCCTGGAGTTATGATGGCCGAGTGGTGAAGGTGTTAAACTAAAAATCCAATAGGGTTTCCCTGCGCAGGTTCAAATCCTGCTCACAGTGAGGTCTGTGTTTTGCCCACACCTCTTCCTCAGGCGGCAAGAGCCTCTGTGAGTTACCAGCAGTGGGGCTGTTACTGTTGGCATCAGGACTGGATTAAGGGGTGAGCTAGTGGGGCAGCTCCCAGCAGCTGCCCCAGGGCTGGGGCTGCATTAACCTCCACAGCACCTGTCAGCAGCGCCTTTCCCCAAGCAAGAAACAAGAGAAAGGACAGAAATTCTCTGTCCCAAAGGCTCACCCCTCACATTGGCTGGGCAGACACGTCCCTCCTCTCTACCCCAGCAGACACGTCTGCAGCCCCCGGCAGGGAGGGGACTGGGCAGGTCGCTGGCAGAGCTGAGCCCGGGCTGGCAGCAGTGCAGGCTGGTCGGCCACAGCCCTGGGAGAGCGGCTGGGGGGTGACGGGCCCGTGTGCTCTGCTGCTCACTGACGAGCTAGCTGCCCAAGTGCCCCCACAGACGCTTCTTCAATCCCTGCCGCCCACCCCCAGCCTCTTCCAGCACAGCCTGCCCCCCCCCACAGGGCTTCCACAGGGGCCTCTGTCCCAGGGGGAATGGGGAGCCCCTGCCCCCGGCACCCACCCACCGTGCTGCTGCTCCCCCCAGAGCAGAGGATTCACCCGACACAAGTAAGTGCCTCTGTCCCCCCTGACCCCGGCTGCTGGGTCCCCTCCTGTTTAGCTGCCTGGCCCCAGGTAAGGTCACATGAGACTGCTCATATCACCCCCTCAGCACGGAGCCCTGGACAGCTGCCCTGCTCGCTCAGGTCTCAGGCTGGCAGAGCCTGCAGGGATACTGGGTTTGAATGACAAGGTGTTGGGGAAGCTATTAAAAGGCTTCTTCCTTGGCAGGGGCATTGTGCTTGTGGATTGGCTGTTTCTTGGATGACTGGTGCTTGCACATGCAGCTGGGCTTTAGCAAATCAGAACGATGCGAGTCGTGAGTAACCCAGCGCCTCTGGAAATGGGAGTGGAGTAAAAAGTACAATATTGTCTAAAAAAATAAAATAACTTGAATAAAAATCAGTGAGACAAAAATAAATTACTTGAGTAAAGTACAAAACCCCCCAAAAAGGTCTTGAGCAGTGTGATCAAGTATTTCTACTTAGTTATTTTCCACCTCTGCCCAGCACACAGGGGTTCCTGGCCCCTTGCTGGTCTGCAGACTGGCAGTTTGTTACTACTGACTTAATGGGGTAGTGCTGTGTGCACCACAGAGCTTCCTGTAGCACTGCCCATGCAGCAGAGAGGAGGGCAGTTTGAGTCACCCAGCTCTGCCCCTTCTGAAAAGGGCAGGTGTTGTTGTCTTAGCAGTGAGGGAGAGGTGGGAAGGATCCTGAAGTAACCTTTTGGGTCACAGCTGCTGTAACATGTGATAGTGAGAAAACTCACTAGGCAGTTGTCAAGTGAAGATTGAGGCTACATTCCCTGACTGGGAATCGAACCCAGGCCACATCAGTGAGAGTGCTAGATCCTAACCACTAGACCACCAGGGACACATGAAACATACCACTTTCTCACCTACACTAGCCTTTCCCAGGCCATTTTCTGTCCACTTCAGGCCGGGGGGACCATTGTCCCTTGTCCAGAAGGACAAGAACAGCCAAACAGAACATCAAAGCAACCAGACTGGACCAGGCCAGTTGTCCAACTAGCCCAGGATCCTGTCTCAGGACAGCAGCCAATTTCAATCCTCAGGACAGAGTTATTAAGTGATTCTTCCCATCTCCCATTCCCAGCTTCTGGAATACACCAGCTAGGGACACCTGCCCTGTCCATCCTGGTTAAATGCCATTGATTGACTTTCCCTGAATTAAATTATCCAGTTTTGTTTTGGGCCTTCTTGCAGATTTCACTTTTGCAACATCCTCTGGCAAGGAGTTCCACTGGGTGCAAAAATGCTTCCTTTTGGTCTATTTTTAACTTGGTTTCTTATCAGTTTCATTCTGTCATCCTGGTTCTTTAGTAGGAGAAAAAATAATTTCTGCACCCCTGTCATCATCACATAAACCCCTGTCCTGTCACCCCTTGCTTGTCCCTTCCCAAGCTGAGAAGAAGAAGTTCCATGAGCTCCTGGGAGCTGCTGTTCCAAAGAAGAGGCATTTCCAGCAGAGAAGATGGCCAAGCCCAATCCCCTACACAGCGCCCCAGGAAATACCAGTGGAGATTGGAAAAGCTCCCTCTCAGGCACAAAGGCAGCACCTTTCCAATGGAGCTAATTCTGCCCCACCTGCCCCCTGCCTCCAGTGTTCCTGGCACTGCCTGGCCCAGGAGGGCTGGTGTCCAGCAGCTCTCTGCCCCAGTGTGGCTGGCTTTTGGGGAGAGCAACTAGGAAGTAGGGGAGGCTATAGCCCCTGGCTGGCTCTGCCAGTAAAAAGATGATGATCTCCCTGAACACTGGAGAATGTGGGCATTGATCCCACTGCCTCTCGCATGCTAAGCGAGTGCTCTACCACTTGAGCTAACTCCCCTGCTGTGTGAAGTTTGGCCTTCTTGGAGGCTCTTCCCTTCTCCACGGGGACGTCTGTCTTCTAGGTCAGTTAGTCCTGGGAAAGAAGAAGGCTCCAAAAAGGCCACAAGGGCAACTCTCAGCAAGGAGACTCCCTGCAGCAAAGCCATGGGGGGGGGGGGGGTCTCTGAGATGGCCCCTGCCCTGCAGCCTGTCCCACCTGGCCACTGTCATGGACTCTCTGTGAGGTCATCACCTCCCAACCTCCTTTAGCCAATAAGCTGAGGGGCTGCAAAAGCCCCTTGTGATGTCACTGCCACACCCACCCCTGCCCTCCAGGGCTAATGTCCTGCCCCAGGCAGCCCCTTTGCATGGCTGAGCTGCTCCCAGGGGTGAAAGTGACACATTTCTTACAGGGGCTGTTCTATTGGGCACCACCCCTTGGGCTGGGCAGGAGGGAGGGGGAGGCTCAAGGCAGGAAGTTGGGGGAGGGGTTGTGATAGGACAGTACCTGTGAGAAATTAAAATGTGGAGTGTGGGAGGCTCAGGGCAGGGATTTGGGGAGTGTGTGAGAGTGGGGGGGGGGGCTCAGGGCAGGGGTGAGGATGTGGAAGGGTAGAGAAGTCAGGGCACACGTAGCCTTTGTTACCCACCTGGGTCGGCTGGCAGCTGACACTCTGTTCCTCGTTTCCCTTCTGCTGCTTCATATCTTAGGGTGCCTCCACCTGCCCCGTGCTGAGAGCCAGGCCCAAGCAGGAAAGAGGCGGGTGGGCCCTCTTGGCATCAGGGTCTCACCCCCCATCTTCTTCCCACCATCGGGTGGCTCCTTTCAGCCACTGGGTCAGCCCAGGAAGGGGGCAGGAAATGGCCAAGTAGCGAGTCAGGCTGTGAGGGGCAGGCAAAGCTCATCTTGCCTTGCAGGGCCACCAGCAACAGCATCTCTTGTGCGCTGCTGTGGAGTAAAGCATCCCTGATGGAGAACCAGTGCCATCAATGTACTCACTGCAGCTGCTGAAGTAGTTTAGGGAGGAGTGCATTAGTGAGAAGAGTTAAGAGTCCCTGGCTCAATCCCCATCCTTGGTGGAAATCTTGGTGGTGCTCCTGTGGCTGAGTCCTTGTGTGGGTCTATCTATGCTAGTAGTGCCCGTGGGTGCCATGGCGCCTGCTGGGCCATTTATGTGTGTCTGCCGAGTGACTGAGGCTGGCCCTGCCCCCAGGTGCATAGAGCAAGTGCTGAGCTGGCCCTGGGCACATGGTGTAAGGGTGTGGTGCTGGCCCTGGGTGCATGGCACAGGGGTGATGCCAGCCCTGGGGGTGTGGTGCATGGGTGGCACTGGCCCTGGGCACATGGGCTGTGTCTACACTGGCCACTTATTCCGGAAAATCAGCCACTTTTCCGGAATAACTTGCCAGCTGTCTACACTGGCCCTTGAATTTCTGGAAAAGCACTGACGATCTAATGTAAAATCATCAGTGCTATTCCGGAAAAACTATGCTGCTCCCATTCGGGCAAAAGTCCTTTTCCGGAAAACTGTTCTGGAAAAGGGCCAATGTAGACAGCCCAGATTTCTTTTCCGCAAAAAAGCCCTGATCGCGAAAATGATGATCGGGGCTTTTTTGCGGAAAAGTGCATCTACATTGGCACAGACGCTTTTCCACAAAAAGTGCTTTTCCAGAAAAGCGTCCTGCCAATGTAGACGCGCTTTTTCCGAAAATACTTTTAACGGAAAACTTTTCTGTTAAAAGCATTTCCGGAAAATCATGCCAGTGTAGACTTAGCTCTGCCCCTGGGTGTGGGCGTGGCCCTGCCCTGGGTGCATGTGTGGCCCTGCCCCAGGGCGCTGGGCTGCTCCAAAAGGCTGGGGACCACTGGTCTATGCTGTGTTGTTATTTCTAGCAAAGAATGCAAAGTAGAGAAAGTAGAGACACCAGAGTTGCAAATGAAGCCGGGATTTAAATAGCATGTGCTTCATTTGCATACTCTCACCCATGTGCTGTTTTGAAAGTGAAAGGGCGTCTGGGGCTGCTAGTTCAAGGCCCTTGGTTTGAACTAACGTGATTCTTCATTTTTTGCCCTCTGTGCCTCCCCCCCAACATACCCCAATCCCCCCCACCTGTCCCCAACACACCCCTTCCCCACTTTCCTCTCCCCCTTTCCCTACTGGTAACACAAACAGGACTTTTCCCTGTTGAAAGAACAAAATCTCTGGGGAATGTGGGGAATGTAGAACTGGGGAGGGGCTGGGGAAAGAACCTGGAAGCAGGGTGGAGGCTGGGGGGGAAGGGGAGGTGGGGCTCAGGGCTAAGGCTAGGACTGACACCTTCCTCTGGTGGCCCCACTGCCTCATGTCAGGGGCCTCAGCAGCGCTGGGGGGTGGCTCCAGGGGGAGAAGCTGGTTCAGGGGAACTTGAGCTGCTGGGCCACTGAAGCAGGCCACCAGCAGCAGCCTCTGTGCAGGGCTCACACGCTCCAGGCCTCCCAGTCATATTGAGTCTCCCCGTGTGGCTTGGGCTCAGAGCCTGCCCCCCAGCTGGTGCCTTGAGGTAGCCACTGCAGCAGCAGGAATTTGGGCATCAGGTCCCCTGCTTTTCAGGAAAGGAAGACAGGTGACAAGGCCCTTTTAGCCACTGGATCTGTGCAGGCTGGAGCCTCCCCCTACCAGATCTCTGCCCTGCTTCCTGCAAAGCTCCCATTTTTGCTTGTTTCTGCTTCCCTGTCCATAGCAGGCAGCTAAAGGAAGGGAAGTCACCAAACCAAACACCCCAGTGGCCAGCATGGGGCTTGAACCCATGACCTTGGCGTATTAGCACCACGATCTAACCAGCTGAGCTAGCTGGGCTCAGATAGATGCACGAATGTTTCTGCAGCTGCCAATGGCTCTTCTCTGACAGAGCCACTAGTGACTCACTGTGATATGGGCTGGCTAGTCCAGATGCTTTGAGGTTTGGTCAAGGTGGCTGGCAGCCGGCATGGTGCACTGAGACCCAGGGCAAAGAGGCAGCCGGAATCTCTTGCTGCCAGCACCTTGCCTCCCAGCTTCTTCCCTGTCAGCCGCAGCCCCTTTCAGCCACTGGGTCAGCCTGGGAAGGGAGGCAGGAATGGGGCCTCAGCTTGCAGGATTCAGAGTCCTGAGCGCTGCCCTTGACGCAATGGGAGCTGAACCAACCACCCCTCACTCAACTGGGCCAAACTGGTGCCCCAGTTCATGCCCACGGGGACCTGCTTTACTTGTTTTCCTTCCGACTTCTTCTCCTGGGCTGCAAGGAGCCTCCCTGAGATGCCCTGAGACAAGCAAAGGACTCTGCCTCCCCACAGTCGGCCCCACCCCACAGGCTTTGGCAGAACAGAGGGGCTCTGCTCACCCCCCTAAATCCCACAGAGGTGCTGAGCTCATGCCCTGCCCCCCTCAGCTTGGCTTCCTTCCTCTGCCCCATTCCCTCCTTGGGCCAGTCACACAAGGGAGGCAGCAGGAGGAGCCAGCCCCATATGCCAGCCTCCCAGGGCAGGGGAGGCCAAGCCACAAACTCCCAACCTGACCCATCTGGCTTCCCCAGGCTGGCAACAAGGGGCATTCTCAGCTGATGTCACTCCCCTCTGTCACATGTCACATGGGATTTGGGATCCTCCCAGACACAGGCCTGGCAGCAAGAGCTTCACTTACCTGGCCACCATGGGGAGTTGCAATAAGAGAAGACTCTGTGTTTCTACCTCACTTTAAACTAGAGACCTTTTGCATGTTACACAACCATGATAACCACTACACCACAGAAACACACATGGGGGGGGGGCGTGGAACTTGTCTGACTGTTCTGTTCCTGGCTCTTTCTAACACCCTGCTCTGCAGGGGAGGGGGATGCACCTTGTGAACACTCCACCTCTTGTTCTCAGGGAAGCGACTAACCCGAGCTGCCAGCTCCTCATTTCCTCACCAGCCCCTTGAGATTTGTAGCTCAAAGCTGGAGCTGCTGTGGAAGGAGGTGAAGCTACAGAAGCTGACAGGGGACAATCAGCAGGCGGAGGGTTATTTTTTCTCCTCCCTGGGCTGATGTGGCTAGAACTGAGGAGAAGAAAATCCTCTTCCCTTCTCCTCAGAAGATGGAAATTGCAGTTGGTTCTCTCTTTGGTTCTACTAACGCTGGCCCCCAGGACTAGACTTTTTCTTTCTAAAACCCTGGTGAAAGCAGAGAGTAAATTGCTTGCAAACTGAGAATGTGACTTGAAGAAGGGCATCGCCCAGCATAGGGCTTGAACCCATAACCCTGAGATTAAGAGACTCATGCTCAACCCACTGAGCTAGCCAGTTTGGGTGCCAAAAAGCCTTCTCACACCCCATTACAGGGCATCAGGAGCCAAGTGTTCGCCACTGCCTGACAAGTCTTTTTTTTGCCCTCAGTGACCAAGAGTCTTGGCGCCAGCCTGGGGAAGAGAGATGAGTGAGGCCAGGAACCTATCGGAGAACCTTGTGGAATATTTGTCCAAGTTGAAGTCCATCAGAAAATGGATTTATAGGTGTTTCTGTGGCGTAGTGGTTCTCACATTTGCCTAACACACAAAGGCTAGGTTTACACCGGAGGGCTCTTGCTCAAGAATGGCTGCTCTTGCGCAAGAATCCTCAGAGCATCCATACCGCCCACCTACTCTTGCGCAAGGAGATTAACAGTACGGCATCAGAAGACAGGGCTTCTTGTGCAACAGCTACGCTCTTTTCTGACAAGTGTAAGCCCTTCCAGTTCCTGTGCTTTGACTTCCTTTTCCAGAGGCCGGGCGTCTGATGCACCCGGAGCTCAGTCTCTGTAAGTTCCAGGGCCCATCCGAACCAATCTGGCTGGAGCTTGCTGCTTCCCCTGATGTTCTCACGTGTGGTTCCAGCAGCTGCAAGACTCCAACTCTTGCCCCCATGGCGCTAACAGGTGCCCACCTCTAAGTGCTCATCTAAATTGGTTTTTATGGTCCCTTTCAGTGCATTTTTCTCCTCAGCTGCACACGAGAAGCTGTTGCCAGCGGCCCTGCAAGGCAAGACGAGCTTTTCCTGCCTTCCTCAGACTGACTCGCTACTTGGCCCCATTCCTGCCTCCCTTCCTGGCCTGACCATGTGGTTGAAAGGGGCTGCGGCTGCTGCTGACAGGGAAGAAGCCGGGAGGCAAGGTGCTGGCAGCAAGAGATTCCGGCTGCCTCTTTGCCCTGGGTCTCAGCGCGCCATGCTGGCCGCCAGCCACCTTGACCAAACCTCAAAGCATCTGGACTAGCCAGCCCACATCACAGTGAGTCACTAGTGTCTCTGCCAGGGAAGAGCCCTTAGCAGCTGCAGAGACATCCCTGCAGCTGCCTGAGATGCCCCCCTGAAAGTGTTCCTTACGAGGTAGGTTTCTGTAGGCTGGTGAGTGCAGTTGGTTAGAGAGTGGTGCTAATAACACCAAGGTTGTGGTTTCTAGCCACAGGGCTGTTTGGTTTGGTGACTTGCCCTTGTTTAGCTGCTTGCTATGGACAGGGAAGCAGAAACAAGAGAAGGCTGAGAGCTTTGCAGGTAGGCCAGAGAACTGGTGGGGGGATGCTCCAGCCTGCACCGACCCAGTGGTTAAAAGGGCCTTGGCCTGGCCTGCTTTCTCCAATAGCAGGGAAACTCTTCTCTTCCCTCCATTGTTCCCAATGGGGTGACGATGTCCAAATTCCTGCTGCCACAGTGGCTATCCCAAGGCACCCTGCAGGGAGGAGGCACCCAAGCCAGAGAAAGGTTCAATATTTCCAGGTGGCCTGGACCATGTGCTTGGCACATAGTGCTGCTGCCAACTGCTTGGTTGTCTGCTTCAGTGGCCTGGCAGCTGGCCCTCCCCAACCCAAACTCACTCCTGCTCCAGTTTCCGCTGAGCCTGTAGCTGCCCCTGCTCCTCTGGCTTCTTCCCCTGGAGCCATTCCATGGCTGCTGAGGCACCTGCCCATGAAGCAGTGGTGCCACCAGAGGCAGGCGCCAGTTCCAGCCCCATCTTTGAGCCCCACCTCTCCCTTCCTCACCTCTTCACCAGCCTCCTCCTCCCTCCCAGGTTCTTTACCCAGCCCCTCCCCACTTCTACATTCCCCACATGAAAACCACAGTTCATTCTTTCAGCAGGGAAAAGTCAAGTTTGTTTTACTGGCAGGGGGAGAGGAAAGTGGGAAGGGAGAGCAGGGGAAAGGTGGTTGGGTGGGGGGAAGAGGCACAGAGGGCAATGTAGAGGCCCTTGTGGGGATGCCCAGGGGAGAGTCTCACAGGTGCCCTTGTCTGAGACTCTCCTCCAGAGCCTCTTGGAGATACAAGCCCCCAATGGGCTCCCGGTGGCATCACGGGCACTGAGTTCTTCGGTGGCCCTAGCCAGGTAGGGCAGCTGCTGCATAGAAGAAAGTGGCCCAGGGAGGGAATACTTGAATGGTTTTGGCTTGTTCATACCAACCCGGTCAGTGGACTGTTTCGCTGCCCTTAGGGCTCTGATTTGGGACCCAGTGGAGGAAGAGGGCCTGGGTCCCGCTACCTCCAACCCAGGGGCCGACCCCTTTGCTGGCCCACGCTAAGAGTTCCCTGTCATTGGTCTTGAGCTGAGAAGGCTGTGCACTGGTGAACTAGAGACACTTACCTGTGGACTTGAGCCGAGAAGGCTGTGCACTTGCTAAGTAAAGACATTTCTTGCAGGACCTTAGCCTGGAAGGCTGTGTTTCTGTTGATTCAAACCCCTCACTGGGGAGCCCCAGCCTGGAGAAGGCAAGGCTTATGTTAATCAAGGACTCTACTCATAGACCTTAGCTGAGGTGGTGATGCTTCTGTTAATTAAGGGGCTGGGTTTCAGTAATAAAAGGGCCTCTGCTGGACAATTAGAAACAGGATATTAGGATTTGTTTTTCGGGGATTCCAGGACACAGCTTGGGCTCAGCCCGACTGCGTGACAGGGTACCCACAGGGAGGGAATGTGTGACACAATCTCTGTATTGGTACAAAAAAGTTAGCTCATGTGGCCAGAGTGAGGCTCAGGGGATTTGGATTGTGGGAAGGGACTTAGGGTTGGGGCAAAGAGTTGGAGAAGGTGTGAGGTCTGGCTCTGAGGATAGAAGTTTGCAGTGTGGAGAGTAGGGTTCCCTCTAAGGCTGAGGCCCACCCACCTCCAAAGCAGAGCCACGCAGTGCCTACTCAACTGCTCCAGGGTGGGCTGTGTGGCAGACGGTGCTTATTCTAGCGGTCCTGGACAGTGGCAGGGCCAGAGCCAGAGCCACAATGGGGGCCTGCTCCAGCCGTAGCTGTGTTGTGAGTACTACATGCTTTGACAGACTTGGCCAGGGTCTGAGCCGCAGCGGCATCACAGGCAGTGGGGGGGCTCACTCCAGCAGCTACTCCAGCAGCCCCGGCCCAGAGCCATGTGGTGAGGGGGCTCACTCCAGCAGCCAAGGCCAAAGCCAAGGACCCAGAGTGGTGAGGGACTGGCTGTTCTAGAGATCGGGGCCATGTGGTAGAGGTCTGGTTCTAATTCCTCTTAATTAAAGATCTCCACCTTGGGATCTCAAAAGGTAAATCTGCAGGTTATCTGAGGGATAAAATAGATGGCAAATGACTAGAGAAATGTTCTGCGCCCTGTTCATATTTAACAGCCTAAATCATGTCAAGAACAATTCTCTCTGACCCTCAATATTCTTGTCATTTGTGAAGGCATCAATCACATCAATAGTGTTGATTGTGCCAATGATTATTTTTGTCCCCGTGGAAGTTATTTCTCTCACTCACACACACGTGCACTGTGTAGAGGCAACTAAAACTTTAATGCTGTTGATTATCTTCTATTGATGCTTAAATCAATATGCAACTGATGACATATTAAAGGGACTTTTCTATGATTGACAGGTGTCTAAACCATGCAGATACTATACAAAATATAATCTATAATTAGATTATGTCCTATATACAGTGAAGTAATGTGGTCTGAAGAAAAAGAGCTGGATAGTTTTCTGGTGATATCCCTAAATTCATCTTCTGAATGTCATTAACTTGCAGCTGCAGAATGAGTTTTAGAATCAAGGAGTAGGGATGGTGCATTCATTTTTTATCCTTTACAAATTACTACACTATGGCTACGTGTAGACCGGCATGCTTTTCCGGAAATGCTTCTAATGGAAAAGTTTTCCATTAAAAGCATTTTCGGAACAGAGCGTCTAGATTGGCACGAACGCTTTTCCGCAAAAGCACTTTTTGTGGAAAAGCTTCCGTGGTCAATCTAGATGCGCTTTTCCGCAAAAAAGCCCCGATTGCCATTTTTGCGATAGCTATTTGTTTTCCGCAAAAAAGTCCCTGTCTACACTGGCCCTTTTGTGCAAAAGGGACTTTTGCCCAAACAGGAACAGCATAGTATTTCCACAAAAAGCACTGATTTCTTACAGTAGGAAGTCAGTGCTTTTGCGGAAATTCAAGCGGCCAGTGTAGACAGCTGGCAAGTTTTTCCAGAAAAGCGGCTGATTTTCCAGAAAAACTGGCCAGTCTAGACACAGCCTATGACTAGATTAGACTGGGAGGAAAGTGCAGGGGTTGGGATGAAGGGGACACTGCAGAAGTTAGGGGCACAATGCAGGGCTGGTGGCAAAGGGTGCACAGGGTGGGGGTGGAGGAGATGGGGAGCTCATGGATGCAGGAACAGTAGAGCAAGTCTGGGTGGGAATGAGACTGGGTGCCAAGCTGGTACATTTTCAGGGTGCATGTGTGCAGGGTCACGCACCTTGTTAATTATCCTTTGGTTTAGTATATTTCTTCCATAATTTAAATTGCATGTGTGTGTGTAAAACTCTCAATAACTCGTGGGTGCCACGTAGGCACACATCTGAACAAGCACACGGGATGTCACTCTTTGTGCACAAGAAAAAACTCACTCTACTCATGGATGGAAAATCTTAGGACTACTGGTTGAAAGCTCTAGCTGGGGCTGTGATCTTAAAGATGGAGGGGACTGACATGTAGGCCACTGAAAGGCTACATCAAGGAGAAAAGACTCCCACGAGCTCTTGCTGCCCCAGCACACATGTTACCGTGAAGGGGGAGGAGGGAGACCCACCTCTCCCTGCCATGGTAACTCTGGGTCTGGGGCCATGGGATAGCCAACTGTCCTCTGGCCACAGAAGGACTGGGCTGGGGTTGAGACCAGTGGATAGAGGTATCTCTCCCCACCAAAGCCCTATAAGCTCATATGGCATTTAATAGGCTGAGGCACAGCCACCTGGACACATAGCTTACAAGGAACTCAGGTTCTAGGTTTTTTCCCACTGTAGGTTCTCCAATGGCTAACAAGAGTTGAGCTCTGACTGAAGCTTTCCTCACAGTCAAAGCAGCTGAATAGTTCTCTCTCGTCTGTAGATTGTCTTATGTTTAACACACACGTGAACAAGGGGGAAATCGAGTACATACAGTGTACTTAGATTTCCAAAAAAGCCTTTAACAAGGTCCATCACAAAAGGCTCTTGTGTAAATTAAGTTATCATGGGATAACCAGGAAGATCCTTCCATGGATTGAGAAATGGTTAAAAGACAGGAAACAAAGGGTAGGAATAAATGGTAAATTTTCAGAATGGAGAGGTGTAACCAGTGGTGTTCCCCCAGAGTTAGTCCTAGAACCAATCCTATTCAACTTAATAAATGATTTAGAGAAATGGGTGAGCAGTGAGGTAGCCAAGTTTGCGGACGTTACTAAACTGTTCAAGATAGTCAAAACCAAAGCAGGCTATGAAGAACTTCAAAAAAAGATCTCACCAAACTGAGTGACTGGACAATAAAATGGCAAATGAAATGTAATGTGGATAAGTGTAAAATTATGCATATTGGAAAAAATAAACCTAAGTATACATACAATATGATGGGGGCTAATTTAGCTACAGGAAAGAGATCTTGGAGTTATCGTGCATAGTTCTCTGAAAATGCCCACAGTGTGCAGCGGCAGTCAAAAAACCAAATAGGATGTTAGGAATTATTAAAAACGGGACAGAAAATAAGATGAAGAATATCTTACTGCCCGTATATAAATCTACAGCACGCTCTTATCCTGAATACTGGGTAGAGATGTGGTCTCCTCACCTCAAAAAAGATATTTTGGCATTAAAATAGTTCAGAAAAGAGCAACTAAAATGATTAGAGGTTTGGAATGGGTCCCATATGAGGAGAGGCTAAAGAGACTGAGACTTTTCAGTTCAGAAAGAAGGGACTGAGGGGGATATGACAGAGGTATATAAAATCATGAGTGGTGGGGAGAGGGTGAATAAAGAAAAACTATTTACTTGTTCCCAGAATATAAGAACTAGAGGACACCAAATGAAATTAATGGGTAGCAGGTTTAAAACTAATAATAGAAAGTTCTTCACACAGTACACAGTCAACTTGTGGTACTCCTTGCCAGAGAAGGCTGTGAAGGCTAGGACTGTAACAGGGGTTAAAAAAGAGCTACATAAAATCATGGAGATTAGGTCCATAAAAGGGTATTAGCGAGGGGGTAAGGTATGGTGCCCCTCGCCTCTGTTTGTCAAAGGCTGGAGAAGGATGGCAGGAGACAAAATTGCTTGATCATCATCTTCAGTCCACTGCCTCTGGGGCACCTGGTACTGGCCACTGTTGGAAGACAGGATACTACGCTAGATGGACCTTTGGTCTGACCCAGTATGGCCATTCTTATGTTAAAGTCTGACCTGTGTTTGAAGCCTTGTCTGCAATCAAAGCTGTTATGAGGCGACTCTCTTGTATGTTTTTATGAGGCGACTCTCTAGTATGTTTTATCTCATAGTTAGTAAGGCAGGAGCACCGACTATGCAGTCAGAGCAGGTAAAGGGTAGCTCTCACGTGTGGGTTCTCCTATGTCTAATAAGGTGTGAACATCTACTGAAGCTTTTCCCCACAGTCAGAGCAATTGAAAGGTTTTTCCCCTGTGTGGGTCCTCCGATGGGTAACAAGCACTGAACTTGTACTGAAACTTTTCTCGCAGTCAGAGCAAGGGAAAGGTTTCTCTCCTGTGTGGGTTGTTCTATGTCTAACAAGCTGTGACTTCTGACAGAAGCATCTCCCGCAGTCGAAGCAATTGAAAGGTTTCTCTCCTGTGTGAGTTCTCCTATGGAGAACAAGATTTGACCTCTTCCTGAAGCTTTTCCCACAGTCAGAGCAATTGAAAGGTTTCTCTCCGGTGTGGGTTCTCCTATGTCTAACAAGGTGTGACTTCTCATTGAAGCTTTTCCCGCAGTCAAAGCAATTGAAAGGTTTCTCCCCTGTGTGGCTCCTCCTATGTCTTACAAGGTGTTCGCTTCTACTGAAGCTTTTCCCACACTCAGAGCAATTGAAAGGTTTGTCTCCTGAGTGGGTCTTCCTATGGTTAACAAGGTGTGAATTCTGTCGGAAGCTTTTCCCACAGTCAGAGCAGTTGAAGGGTTTCTCCCCTGTATGGGCTCTCCTATGTGTAACAAGGTGTGAGCTCCTCAGAAAGCTTTTCCCACAGTCAGAGCAATTGAAAGGTTTGTCTCCTGTGTGGGTCCTCCTATGTCTTACAAGGTGATCGCTTCTACTGAAGCTTTTCCCACAGTCAGAGCAGTTATGGCGTGTCTCTCTTATATGTAGTATCTGATGGTTCGTAAAGTGCAAGTGCTGACTGAAGCTTTTCCCAGAGTGAGAGCACTTCAAGGGCTTCTCTCTCATACGGGCTCTTTGATGTTCAATAGGAGTTTCACAGTCACTACAAGTGCAGGGTGACTGTTGATAGGGGATTTTCTGTTGAATGGTTTCTGTGTTTCTTTTCTCCCCTCGGCTCCTGTGACTGGATTTATCTTGTCCCCCTCCTGGATGATTTCCATGCTGCCTTTCTGGGCTATACTGACTCTCGCAAGTCTCTCCCTGCTCACGTATCTGGGAAACATGCCCTTCAGGTCTTCCCAGTAACATCCCACATAGAGACACTTGCTCCGATCCCTCCTGCTGCACAAGATCATAGTTCTCAGTCAGCATCCCATCACCTGTTGGGATAGAGAAATAATCCAGACAGGAGTTATTGTCTATGATGAGCTGAAAGAAAACTCTAAAAGAGGAATAGAAAAGGGGACACACGCTCAAATAATGATTGAATTATCATGAGATGAGTTCACCCTCCTTCTTCACAACTCTTCCACAGAAGAGAAAACTCAGCCTTTCCTCATCCACCATGCTCTGGCTCAAGTTGAAGACAGGCTAAAGAATCAGACAGACTTCATGAAAACACACACCTAACACCTGCTATAAGTTGGTTTCTGAGGCAATTTAACTGATTGCTCACCTGTGTGGATGCCACTGATGATCTCCCCTTCCTCACAGCTCTGGTGATCTGGGACCTGCAACTCCTCCTCTCGCTCCACCCAGGAGATCACATGAACTTCAGAGAGTGGAAATCCTGTTTGGAGAGCAATTAATCGAGTGCTGATCTTGTTCATTAAGGTCTCTGCCATTACTGCTTCCAGAGTCAGGATCTGAGTCACCCATCCAGAGAGGCTCCTTTCCAAGAGCCCAGAACACACACACACACACACACACCTGCAGTAAAGGCGCATCCCCTCCCCCCACCTTGAGAATGGCCCAGCTCTTTCCCCAGGGGAGCTGAGCACTCTGCTGCACTCTCTAGGGTACAACTCAGTCCCCCTCAAAGCCCATTCCATCCCCCTCATCCCCAGTATCTCAGGGCAGGACAGGAACACACTGCTCACAAGGGGAGCTCTAGGGAGGGCTGGCATGTCTGACACCAAGGCCCCCAGACAGGGCTCAGACTATAGCGGCCACATGCCAGGTCATTAGGACTTGGGAGAAGAAGGACTAGCTCTAGCTCCCCAAGGCTCTGTCCACAAAGCTCCTGGCAGGTGGGCTGGGCTCCCCCTGCTCTTTGGCTCAGAAGTTCTACTTGGGCCAGAAAGAGGCAGAGGAAGTTGTCTGAGCAGCTAAGTGAATCCTTGGCAGGCTGCTTCAGGCCCTGCCTATGCTCCCGACTACCTGTGTCTGGGTGGGCCTTGCTAGCTGCCTACAACAGTTGCCTTTCCCGCAGCGGCCCAGGGTGGCGCTGGGCTTCTCCAGCGACCAGCCAGGGTGGAGCTGGGCCGTGCTGCTTCTCTGATGCTTGTGGCTGTTACTCAGCTCCCCGTCTGTAGCCTCGGTTCTATTCTGCCAGCAGCAGCCTTTGTGTGGTTTCCCAGTCTGCCTCTTCTAGTGAGCCTGGCCTTTGATTTGGGGCCGCTCCAAGGAGGCACAGAATCTACCACATTTGCACCTTGTGAGCGCCTTCCCCTCAGCTTTGCCTCCACCCCTTCTCGGACCTGCATTTAGTGTTCGGAAGAGCCACAATAGAGATCATTGTGCTACCACTGTCACACAATCGCAAGAAAGCTTGTGCGAAGTGTGCTGTGTGACGAGTCAATGGGAAAATTCTGATCTGATGACTAGGATTATCTTGTTTATGTCCATTATTTTGGAACTAAAACAAGCCAGGCTTTGGCAGAATGGTGGAGCACTGCTATCAACTAACCAAGAAATCACATTCCTGAGCAGGAGGAAGGCAATCAACTCAACACTCTCTGCAGGAACTGCAAACACACAGTCCTAACAGATAGCTCACTGACCCTTGTGCACAAGAGCAGGATGAAGGGATAATGGATATGCATGTTTTGTTCAAACAAAGAGGCAGAAGGCCAAGTGGGGTAGCAACACATGGAACGCAACATGCATTTTATTTTGGTCAATATGAGAGGAGAAGCCACAGGAGGGGCATGTTGATACTGGCTGAGGGGCAGTGTTCTAGCTGCTGACTGAGCTGGTACCATTATTGGGTTGGAACAAGTCTCACTATACCTGTGCCTGAGGTGCTGGGACACTAGCACCCTGCTCCTTTCACAATAAACCTGGCCGAGTGCCTTAGCCTCCGAATGGAGCCTGGGTCTTTCTTAGCGGCAACCCTGTGGTGTGCTGCATGGATTAGCTTCACGTTCTGCCAGTGCCGCTGGCATCAAGGCTCCAGAAGCCCTGAACAGCCATATCAACGCTCTGTGGTGCTAGTAGCAACTCCTATGGCACTGCAGTCACTGCAGGAAGCAAAATTATCAATCACAGCAGCACCTGGGAACTCTGGTTTAAATCAGGACCACACTGTGCTATTGCAGTGCTCATATGGAGCTAAGCATCACCCCTCTTTAGTGTAAGTATCCTGCCCAGCCCTGAGAAACAGGGACACTCTATAAAAGCTAGTAAAGAGAGAGGTGACTGCACACAGAGAGTCTAAGGGACTTGATCAAGGTCACACAGGAGGACTTTGACAGGCAGAAAACTGAACACAGGTCTCCTGAGCATGAACCCAGACATTCACACAGGAAGAAAAAGTTCCTACCTGATGATATAAAAATACAAGACAGGTGACATGATTTATCTCCGCTGCACAGAGAGACAAGTGAGCCCCAGAGAGAATTAAGCTGAACTTTTGAAAGGAGACGAGCCTGTGCCTGAAATGCATCGAGAGCTCTGCTCACGTTTCTCTACTACAGAGCTACCTCGGACAAAATACTCACAGAGCGTGAACTGCCTCATCCACCCTCCCTCAGCCCCAGCATCCAGCCCCTCTCACTGACAAGTACCAGCATGTCACAGAGATTAGCTACAGGCAGGGAAGGACTCTGGCAACCGCACTCTCCTTCCAGTGCCTGCGCACACTGCCACAAGGGGACCCTGCAGCCACTAACAGCAGACAGACCCAGACCTCTGGTACCTGCTGTTCCTGCCTGAGCCCTTCCACTCACACCTCTGGTCAAAGCACAAGATGGGCAAGATAGGGGGGAAGTGGAATGAGACCTGAACCTGCTTTCCCTGGGAGGGAGCACCGAGGGGAGAGTCTTTCACACAAGAGCCAGGATTACTGGGGCAGATACTCCTGACATTGGAGGCAGAGGCAATGAATAACCCTGAACCAAACCCAACCCAGATGCTCCAGACCCCACCCAGCTGCTGTTACCCAAAGGGACAGGAATCCTTACTCAGCCAGTTCACAGCCTCATAATTCTCCTGCATCACATCCCTGTAGAGGGCTCTCTGGCCTGGGTCCAGCAGAGCCCATTCCTCCTCAGAGAAACACACAGCCACCTCCTCGAAGCTCACAGGCTCCGCCACGGCCATCTCCTGTCCCTGGCTCTGCAGGCCGGGGGCTGAGCTGGAGACAAACATGGGTGTTCTGCAGCCTGGCAGGGGGAGAAGAGGGAGACATTTCAAAAGGGGCTTTAATCCTTTCCACATCCCCATTCTGCACAGACTCTGCCATTGTAGGCAAAAGTTTTAGTCTAGATATGCCATAAACAGCACACAGGAGTTAGATCCCAAATCCATATTTATTTCTGTCTGTACCTGGCGTGAGTTACAACATTACTGCCTCTGCAACAATGGGATTTAGTTCTCAGCACCCAGTGTTTCTTATAACAAGCCACATATTCATCTGCTTGAATATGGACATAGGCTAAATGTAGACTGTTGTATTTGAAACCCTTAGTCTTCATTCATGGATTTGCAGCACAAACTTTGCTCTCTCATCTGACAGAGACGTTATAAACCCTTTCCACAACACAGAGTCAGTGAAGGTAACACCACCATTCAGATGCTTATTATTAAACATGTGTGCTGAGTGTTTCCAGGGTGAGATCTTAAAATTCATGAATTAATGGGATCAGAAGATATCCTCAGTCATGCAGTCTGACCCCCTCAGTGGCACAAGCCATTACACGTAGTCCAGTTTTCCCACAGTGTATTTTCTAGAAAGTCCCCCAGTAACTTGAAGACATCAAGAGATGGAGAATCCACCAGTTCTTTGTTCATTTGTGGACAAATAAGGGACTGTGGGTTTCTGACCAGTGAGAGCTCTTGCATATATAGCTGCAGGAGGAGGACAGAGTTTGGGTATGCAGAGTGCGGGACAGGAGTGGGGAGCAGAGATTAGGAGGGGAAGGGAGAGGTTGGGGTGGCAGAGGCAAGCTCTGGACAGGAGACTTATCTGAGTGACTCCTGGCCAGAGGCCAAGCACCTCAGGAAGGCAGGGAGCCTGCCCAACCCTCTCACAAGCTGCAGGGCCATGTGGGTGTGTGAATAATTATGATCCAGAGGGAAGGGGGCACGGTGCTTTGTTTCTGTCCAGAAACTGGCCAATGAGATTGTCCTGGGGGGTGGAAACAGCACCTGAAGCCTTCCCTCCTCCCCTCCAGGCTCACAGTAGCTTTCTGAGTGACTTGAGATGGGGAGTGGCATCTGTGGGCTGGATCCAATGGCTTGGTAGGGTGGATCCGACCCATGGGCTGTATTTTACCCAGGCCTGCACTAGATGTAACAGCTCTTGGGGATCCAGCAGTTTCTTGCCTTGAACGAACTGATATAGTGGAAGCCAGGCAGCTCACAGACTATTTATTGCTGGAAATCAACCCCATATTGAAACTGACTGAGCAGTGTAATCTGAGCTTGAAGGTGCTGTACATTGTGTGCTTTAACTTCACCCATTTAGCATCATACCTCATAGATCACTGTTTCTCAAAGTGTTTGCAGGTCTCCATGCAGCGCCCCTGGGGCTTCTCACAGATCAGTGGGTGAGGTATAGGGCTGTGTGCACCATGGTCGCTGGGTTTGGTTGGTAACTTCAATGACAATCCCATGAAGATGTTTTCACTGGAATTTTCTCATCATTTAAAGAATCTCCACCTGCAAACTCACCTTGTCTGAAAGCTCCCAAGGATTTTCCTCTTGCTCTCTCCAGTGCAGAGGGCAGAGTGTCTGGTGGGGGAAGGGATAAGAGAGGTGAGATTCCAGGCTCTCCTATTTATAACAATGTCCCACTCTGAACTCTGCATTTCAATTGTATCAGAGACCAGACAGAGACACACTCAGGAATTGAGTATGAAAGTCTGAAACTTTCATTCTCTCTCTCACTCGGGCACCTCCCAGCAATGGAACCAACATCCCCGCAACCTGTCCCAGAAGAGAAGCTGTAAGTGAGATTTACTCTTCCCTCCTCACACTCTCCCACTTGGTTTCTCATTCACTTACTGCCTCTTATTATAACGTGGAGCTGTGGTGGCGGAACACGTGGCCATCACAGTAACTTTAGCCATTTTGATCTCTGAATGGGAGGTTCAGAGTTTGCAAACCCCTGGCTATCTGCAAGCAGTTGGATCTGTTCGCTCAGTGTCTCTAAGGAGAGCAGTGTGATGGGACCGTCATTCTCCATGTGGGAATTGAGGCAGGGGAAGGTTGGCTTCATAGGCCAGATTCAGTGGTCTCAGATACTTGAACTACTTTCCCCTCCGCCATCCCTTCTAGGTACCTTTGAACTCCCTCAGAGTCTCCGACAGAGCAATCGTTTTCTGGGAGAAACCTCTGACTTGTTCTTCTAGTTCAAGAGAAATCTCTTCCGGAACCTGGAACTGCCCCGTCTCACACCTGGACAGAAACAATTCCATGTGATTGTATTTCATTTACTGCTGATAAGTTCTGGTTAGTGAGTCTCAGCTCTAACAGGCCTGGAGTCATAATTCCTCCAATTTTCCCAGCAACACAGTCCATGGCCATGCAACCTTCTCCTGAAAGGTCCCACTGCTGTTCTTCACTTCTGTCCTGGGGAGACTAGCTGGGGGACAAAAGGGGAATTGAGTCTTCATGACCAACTCACTCCTTGGCCTCTAGGCGTTGAGGGACAGGAGGTTCCCAGGTGAAAGGCTGAAGGAATCTGTCTAGTAGGGACTAGACTGAGACACCAGCTCCTTCCACACAGGTCTCCGAACAGCCCTCAGGTGGGACAGACTCTTGGTCCTTGCTGCCCTGGGCTGAATGTGCCCAGTGCACAGCAGTGACAGGCCCATGTTCCACCCCACAGTACACAGGGAGGTGACAGCTCCAGGAAACACTTGAAGTCAGACTGTGCCCTGAATGGGGAATTCCAGAGTCTGCTGTGTGAGGGTGCGACCCGCAGAATTAAATGAGTCAGAGATATTCATCTCTAACATCTGCCTCTTAGCACCCTGTGGAGATGTGGTGCTAACATCAGCTCCAAGCTCTTTCCCTGAACTGTGCAGCGTGAGGGGAGTGAGAGCCACGTACCTACTCAGGGTGCTCCTGACGTCCTAGAAAAAAGACAGAGAAAAGACTCTCAGCCCCTTTGGACACACACAGGGGACCTCAGGGAAGGGATTTTGCAAACATGGGAAGAGAGTCCCTGCTCTGACCCCAGGAACATGGATCCCCTGAGCAAATGGGGCTTTACGATCTCTAGTAGCTCTGTGCCTGTAACTTTACAAAGCATGGCAGTTACTCACATGGCAGCAATGCACATGGAGTTACACCAAGATCTAATGGCTGGACCTCAGCACTTGTGATTCAGGAGCCTCCCTTCCCTGTGTGACGAGCCGAGACATTTCTCCCTCAGTCTCACCTGCAGGAATTCACTCGCTGGCTTCTGACACTTCCCCTTGCTGAGATGGGAAATCTGGGCAGAGAGTTTCCCGACCGTGTCAGTCTGGAGCCTCTCAATCGCCTCGTCCAGCTTCTCTAGCTGGGCCAGCAGGAGTCGCTCTTGTTCCTCCAGGAACTGCCGCAGCTGCTGAAACTCGGCCACAATCTTCTGCCTCTCGGCTTGGGTCCATTTCTGTATGGAAACAGGGAAAGGGTTGGTCAAGGGCATGAATGGAGCCCAGGGCCCTTTCAGGGAGAGCTGAGTGCGAAGCAGGGAGAATTTCTTGGAAAACCCTAAAATGTGTGACATTTGACTCTACTTTGTGGTTAGTAGGCAGAGGTGGCTCTCCCAGCATCTCCTTTGGGCCCTGTGTCCCTCTGAAAGGGATGTTCCCATGTCTGTCATGGGCAGCATCTTTTGATATTCATGGGCTCTGGAAATTCAGACCCTGAGCAGCACGAGGCAAGACTCAGCACTAGCCTGACAGAGATACCCAGGAAGGAAAAAGGAGAAACATGTTAATACACCAAGTGAGCAGACAACCCTTTAGGGGGACACTCAGCTCCCTTGAGGAGGATTTCTGGGAAAGCTACAAAGGCTGGACATTAACTCATGCGCTGACATGGATGCTCAGGGCCTGTCTACACATGGATCTCACCCTGCAATCCACAATCCAGGAGAAACACAAACAAGCCCAATGTCACCAAGGCCACACGAGTCTGCCTCCTAACAGTCCTCCCACTGCCAGTCCCTGCTGTTTCAAACCACAGGCACCTACCAGATACTCCTGGCGTGTCCCTTCTGCTGTTGTTTTCCTTCCTAGCACCTTTTCTCTCTCTTCCCTCAGAGTCTTCAAATGGGCCTCCAATTTTTCCTGAAGAAACAGAGATAAGCACAGGGGCAAACCCCAGCAGATGTCGGGAGCCCATTTGTCTGTCTTTAAGAGAGTCCAAGTTTTGTGGAGCTCTGCCCCTCTTCAGCAGGGACTTCGCCCTGGACATGGTTGTGTCCATAGAAAAAGACACAAGAAGAGACTGAGGATGCAGCAGGACACCTACAAGGGTGGGGGAAGGATCAGTGGTGGCACCTTTATAAAGAATGAAGCAGCTGGGGATTAGGGAGGTAAAAATGCTTAACAATACTAATTATGTAACTGATCACAATTTTATCAGAGACAGGAGTTTTTTAACCTGCTGACAGGTAGGGCTGGTAGCGGAAATGGGCTCTCCTGGGCCGGGGATCTCTCGCGAGGTCTGCCGGGGGTGGCCACAAGGACAGCTGGCTGATGGGAACTCCCAGGAGCTGCAGACTGATGTTAGCTGCCAGAGGGAACCAGGCACTGCTGGGGCAGTGGGGAGTTTAACCAGTAACTAGCACGGATAAGCATTAGCTCTTCAGTTAACCAATTTGAACTCCTGCTACAATCCAGTTGAATCCTAGTTGTGTCTGGCATGGACCTGCACTTCCTGAAGTCCTGCTATGGGTGGAGTGAAGGCGCTCGGGGCCCCGCACAGCATGCAGCTCAGCAACCTCATCTAGTGTCAGTGGCTGCATTGAAGTTTAACCCCTCACGGAGCACCTCAGAAGTTCAGTATCCCTATTAGAAACCTTCACTCCCTGCTGGACCTAGGGCTTTATCAAGGCATCTTTTCCTCCTAAAGGGCCACACTTCATCACTGTTCAGTGATGCTGAGGGGCAGGGAGCAGTGTAGGTCTAACAGGGTACGGGGCTAAACTCTATCCCTGACATGCTTGGCGACTATGAGCGACTAGGTGCTGCCCCACCTTTCCTTCCCACAGTTTGTCTAAGTGGACTGTGACCTGCTCAGAGAAGGGATTTTCCCTTGCTGGATGTTCTGCAGGTCCCTGCTGCCATTGCGGATCTATAAGGCAAATGACAGATTGTTCTTTCAATCATTAACAGCTTGTAACCTCCTCTTCTCCAATCCCAAGGCAGCTCACTGACAGAGTGGCTTGTACCTCCTGCGATCTAAACCTCTCCGAGGGTATGTCTACACTACAAATTTAATTCGAACTAACAGCTGTTAGTTCGAATTAACTTTCATAGGCGCTAGACAGGCAAACCGCTAGTTCGAACTTAATTCGAAACAGCGGAGCACTTAATTCGAACTAGGTAAACCTCATTCTACGAGGATTAACGCCTAGTTCGAATTAAGGGCTGTGTAGCCACTTAATTCGAACTAGTGGGAGGCTAGCCCTTCCCAGCTTGCCCTGGTGGCCACTCTGGGCACCACCAGGGAAACTCATCTGCCCCCCCTCCCGGCCCCGGAGCCCTTAAAGGGGCACGGTCTGGCTACGGTGCCCATGCCAGGTGCAAGCCTCCCAGCACCCAGCCAGCAGACCCTGCACCTGGCATGGCATGAGCCAGCCACCCGCTGCCACCCGGCCCTCCGCCTCTTCCCGGGACCAGGCTGGCGGCTCCCAGGAGTCTGCCCGGGGCTGCAAAAGGTGGGTGCCCGCCTGGTCTAGTGCGGAGATTGTGGACTTCATCCAGGTTTGGGGGGAGGAGTCCAACGTCCACGACCTCCGCACTAGGCACAGGAAAGTGGCCATCTAGGGCAGGACAGCTGCCAGCCTGGCCACCTAGGAGCAGGTTTGCATGAAAATCAAGGTGGTCCAGTGAGACCCGACCCTGAGCTTAGAACATAAGAATGGCTGTACTGGGTCAGACCAAAGGTCCATCTAGCTCAGTACCCTGTCTGCCGACAGCGGCCAACACTAGGTATCCTGGAAGGGATGGACCCAAGACAATGACCAAGCCATTTGTCTCATGCCATCCATCTCCAGCCTTCCACAAACAGAGGCCAGGGACACCATTTCTATCCCCTGGCTAATACCACTCCATAGACCTAATCTCCATGACTTTATCTAACTTCTCCTTAAACTCTGTTATAGTTCTAGCCTGCGGCAAGGAGTTCCACAGGTTGACTATTTGCTTTGTGAAGAAGGTCTGTTATTAGTTTGAAGCCTGCTACCCATTCATTTCATTTGGTGTCCTCTAGGCCTTCTATTATAGGAACTAATGAAGAACTTTTCTTTATGCACCCTCTCCACACCACTCATGCTTTTATAGATCTCTATCATATCCCCCCTCAGTCTTCTCTTTTCTAAGCTGAAAAGTCCCAGTCTTTTTAGCCTCTCTTCGTATGGGACCTGTTCCAAACCCCTGATCATTTTAGTTGCCCTTTTCTGAACCCTTTCCAAGGCCAAAATCTCTTTTCTGGGATGAGATCACATCTGTATTCCCCTCCTCCTTGTTTCCCTGGCTTCCCCCTTCCAGCTCCCTCCTCCCCTCTCCCACCCTCTCTCTTCCCCTCTCCCACCTCCTTTTCCCAGTCTCCCCCAGTTTTGTTAAATAAAGAGAGTTTCTATTTTTGACCACACGTGTCCTTTATTTTGTACATCAGGAAGGGGGGCTAGGGATGGGTAAGTGGAAGGATGTGAGGGAGGAATGGGGTATGAGCCCCCGATGAGGAGGACTGGGGTGGCTCTGCGGGCTCCTCGGGATGGAAACTCTCCTGTAGCCCCCCGATTGACCCCTCTGGATGGCAGCCTGCGGCAAGTGCAGCCGGGCTGATGGCCGAGTGCTGTGATGTGCCGAGTGTGGGCACTCAGGGCACTCCAAGCCAGGACTGCATTGCTGTCCCTCATCGAGGTAGACAAAAAAGCGGGGAACCCTGAACTGTCTGTCCGGGGTGGGGTTCGGGTCCCTTGAAGCACAGCCCTCGGCTAGCCTGAGGAAGCAGTTCCATACTCTTAAGTCCTAACCTGATGCCCTACCGGCACTGCTTCCGGCCAGCCTTAACTTTGGTTCAGGGTCCACTCAATTTGGACATACTAGTTTGAATTAGCAAAATGCTAATTCGAACTAGTTTTTAGATGCACTAGTTCGAATTAGCTTAGTTCAAATTAACTAATTCGAATTAAGTTAGTTCGAATTAGTGCTGTAGTGTAGACATACCCTGATTATTAACACCGTCCCCTGTGCAAACACCCCCCCTGTCACCAGTGAGGGCTGGGTTTCAGGATTCAGAGCCTCAGAGAAACATTTCCCACATGAGGTATCTTACGTAAGTTGCCACAAAGCCACAGCATTTACTTTTTACAGCATCTCTTGTAGGCTTTACTGAGCTGTGTCACAACTGTGCCTGGTAACTGTCAGTGACATAACACTGTAATTAAAACACACTGGACAGTCACTCTGTACCTTGTAGTCCTGGGCAGCTTCCTGTAAGGGCACCACCGTGTGAGCCTGGGATCTGTCAGACACGACACAGATGGGAGTTTGATCCTCTTCACAGAACAGCTTCAGAGCCTCCTGGTGCTCCCCACACACCCCGTCCCGTCTTGCTCTCTGTGCTGCCTGGAAACTCAGCGGCTTGGCTAGTTCCACCACGTTTGCCAGCTGCCGGTTGGGCCGGAGGGGTCCCTGCTGCTCAGTGTCTCTGCCCTGAGGGCTGAGGGGGGCCTGGCAGGAATTGTGCCCACACTCCAGAGCGACAGGGGCTGTGAAATCCTCCAGGCAGACGGGACGCGGCGCTTCCTCCCGGACACTTTCCACGGGGCTCTCTGCAGCCATGGCTGCCGCTGGGCTGGGGACCGGGGCCGTGTCACTGTCCTGAGCTCAGCAGTGGGGGGGCAGGTCCGGGGGGGGGGGGTCTGAGGCACCAGCACTGAGGATACAAAAAAAATCAAAAATAAAAACCAAAAAAGGCCCCCAAAGCTTCGCTCACCCCCCCCTCCGCCTGGCCCCCCCCCCCTCGGGCCCCTCAGCCCCCTGCCCCAGCCAGACCCCCCCCCCGGTCTCTGTGCCCCTCCCCACCCTGTGTTTAAATCCCCCCCCCGCACACTCTGCAGCCCCCTCACAGCCCCGCCCCGCCCCCGCAAACACCCCGAGCCCGGCGGGAGCATCAGGGAGCCCGAGGGGGGGGGGCACGCGCGGGTTGAGTGTTTGTGACGCGCCAATTCCCCGCCCCGCTCCCTCCCCCGCAGCGAGTAACGGCACCAACGGCCCCTTACAACGGCTCCCACCTCAGGGCGCGCGGCGCGTGACGCTCCTGCAGACCGCTGCGAGGTGGGCGGGGCCTGAGCACGGTCGGGAACGCGCTGAAAACCCGGCCGCGGGGTTCGGAATGGGGCGGGCCCGGTCAGACCGCGCATGCGCAACGGGTCAGTAATTCCGATCAGAATCCAGCGCCCGGGCTTAGCTCAGACCGAGACATGCCTGGCCACGCCCCCAGGCCCCCGGGCAGATGCTGCTTCCGCTGCTGGGCGCCGGGCCGGGGCGATGCGCTGCCCTTTCCCACGGGTCCGATCTCCCCCGAGTCCCATGCGCCCCCTCGCAGCCTGACACCCGGCAGCGCCCCCCTCCCCGGCCGCGGTGCAACCCCCGCCCCTCCCCCCACCCCTCCACTGTCTCTGCATCCCGGCGCCCCCAGCGCTCCCGTGGCAGCCCCTGGCCGCAGCTGGTGCCCAACGGACCCCGCCCCCCACTGTGACGTTGCTTGCTCCGCCCCTTGCTCTCGCTCCGATTGACAGGGGTTCCCCGGGCTGTCACGCCCCAGTGACGCACAATTGCCCCGCCCCTTGCTCTGACGGGGATTCCTCTGGCCCCGCTGTCCGGCCGGGAGTGACGGCGCCGCCCAGAGACGCCGAGGGCGGGGCAGGGACTCGGAAGGGGGCGTGGCCGGGGCTCCACGAACCAATGAGAGCGCGGAGCCCAGTGACGCGCCTGCGCGCTGCCCCCTGCCCCCTCCGGCCGAGACACGGACCCGCCTCTCGGGCCCCTGGGGCGGGAGCGCGCGGACTCGGCCGGGCCCGGGCCCCGGAACGTGTCACCTGCGGGGGGGGGCGGGTCCTCGCCCTGGGCAGGCAGCTCCCGCCCCCCCCCCCCGGCTCTGTTTGCAGGACGCTGGGAGCGGGCCGCAGGGGGCGGGTCACTGGGGATCCCTGTTCTGTTCCCGCCCCCTGGGGCACCCGCACTGGGCACGGGGCTGGGGGGCCTTTGTCTGACCCGGCCTGGCCGCTCCTGTGCGGACCCGTAAAGTCAGTAACATCGGCAGCGCCTTGACACTGCGGCTCCTTTAGAACGAGCCGAGCAGCCTGAGCGCCCGTCAGGATCGGGCCCGGAACATGGATTCCAGCGGGGATAAGTGTTGGGCCTGAGAATTGGGTGTCACTGGGCTGGAGGGAGCAGATGCCAGCGAACCTCGATTTCACTGTCCACTCGCAAACCGAGGGGAAAATCTTTCCCTTCATAGGAACTGAAAGTTCCACACAGGCCCAGGAAGAGCCGGGCTGCTTGAGAACTTCTTATCCTTGAAGGACGTTGACTTGGTCTGTTTTGAGAGTCACATTGACAATTTGTGGGTTAAGAATAAAGATTTTACTGTTTGAATCTCAGTATCTGTCTCTGAATAAAATACAGGATTATGTAGCACTTTAAAGACTAACAAGATGGTCTTTAAAGTGCTACATAGTCCTGTATTTTGTTTCAGCTACACCAGACAAACACGGCTACATTTCTATCACTGAATAGTAACTGTCTGAGCCGAGTACTGCCTGCCCCTCCCCCTAACTTTTCCCACTGCTGTGAAAATTGAACATGGTAAAACTGTGCAACCCTGAGCATGTAACTAGATACACATAAATACTCAACTATTACTTTATATGTCCACATCAGACATCAAACACAATGAATTCTGCACAAGCCTCACTTTCACTCCTTATACACACAGTTCTGGGAGCTGATCAGCCCAGCCTGGTGGATTCCGGGGAACCTGTGATGCCCCAGGGACCCTCCACACCAGCCCAGGGGTGGGTGCCAGGGCCAGAGCCCTAGTGGGACATTGCTCACAAAGCCTCCAGGGCTGTGTTGTCCTCATTGGCTCCTTCCAATCCAGCAAACAGCCTGAGTCAGCTCCAGGGAGGGGCACAGCCAGTTGTAGCTGGAGGCGGGGCAAAGGCTGAGCTCAGGAAATCGAAACTATTTCTGTTCCCCAGCCCGGAGGAGCCATGGCTGCAGCGAGCCCGGTGAAAAGCCTGCAGGAGGAAGCGACGTGTCCCCTCTGCCTGGAGTATTTCACAGACCCGGTGGTCACAGCCTGCGGGCACAATTTCTGCCGCGCCTGCCTCAGCCGGTGCTGGGAGGAACCCAACCCAGCCGCCTCCTGCCCGCAGTGCAGGGACCCGGTGCAGCAGGGCCCCCTCCGGCCCAACAGGCCACTGGCAAACATGGTAGAACTAGTCAGACAGCTGAGCCTGCAGGCAGCGAAGGAGGCAGGCGGGGGTGGGGTGTGTGAGGAGCATCAGGAGGCGCTGAAGCTGTTCTGTGAGGAGGATCAAGCCCTCATCTGCGTGATCTGCAGAGAGTCCCGGGCTCACCGCGCGCACACGGTGCTGCCCATAGCGGAGGCTGCCCAGGAGTACAAGGTAGGGAAACTGCTGCCCTGTCTGCTGGGAATTACTCTGGGTTTTACTCACTGGCTAATTTCCCTGACTGTTCCCGGGAGAGGCTGTGACAAAAGAAATGCTCTGGCCAGGGCTAACTGAGGCCACAGAGCAAGTCCTTAAAGACACCAGCTGAGAGAAACGTCTCTGAGATGCTCAGCGGAATCCTTCTGGACCCAGCCCCCCCCCCGGGAAATGAGGGGCCGTTACCCAATGGGAGGGGTATGGGTCAGCAGCAGGCTGGCTATGGGACTGTGCTGCCTTCAGACTGGAGAAGGGGGGTTACAAGAGACTGTTGCTACAGATTTATTGCCAGAATTTATTGTTACTTGTATTTGCATCACAGTCGCCCTGACAGACCCCACGTGAGATCCAGGCTCTGCACAAAACCCAGCCAGGGACAATCTCTGCCCGGAGCAGTTTACAGTCTAGGAGGACAAAATGTGGAGAGGGAAATGGAGGCACAAAGGCTCAGGAGTTAGTGGCTGAGTTCAGCATGGAACCCCAGCTTCTCCAGACCTAGTCCAGGAGCTTAATCACTAGGCCATGTTGCTATCTCAACTGCAGTGATGAAATGTGTGAGTTAGGAGGGAAAGACGCCTTGCTACAGGCCCAGGCCCAGGCCCAGCAGAGAGAAGAGGTTTCCCACTGGGCTGCTGAACTCCTGGGCTGCTCTAGGAGGGGTTAAACTCAGATGCTGCGGCCGGCACTAGAGGAGGTCACTGGGCTGGATACTGTGTGGGACCTGGAGCACCTTGAATCCACCCACAACAGGACTCCAGGCAGCACAGGGTTATGGCAGGCACCACTGGGATCAGACTGGGATGGAGCAAAACTATCCCCAGGCTGGAGCTGCCCAGTGTCGGTCTGACCTGTGCCAGTGGGTACCTGGGCACGGACCAGCCAGCGAGGTTCCATTAGTCCCACCAGGCAGCCTGTGGGAATCTCCCAGAATGCACTGCTGCCGGGAGCTGTACCAGGGACTGGGGCAGCGGGTACCTGCCCAGAGGGCGTTGCTCTAAAAAGGGTTTAGGGCAGCGCTGGGGCAAACCTGAACCCTACTTACTACAAATCAGCCTGTTTAATTATGGGGGCCACTGACCCATCCCCAGAGCACAGGACATGCTCACGTCTACCTGCCCAGGCCCACCCTCAATGCTTGGTCGGCCTCTGTGGGCCTGTCCCTGCCTCGGTCAGACCATCCCCACCTACGTCATTCTGTGTGGAGGAGCCGCCCCCTCCTGCTGCAGCCTCAGTCTCCTCCTGTCCCTTTCTCACCAGACAAAGCCACGGCCAGGGCTGAGTCCCCACCAGGCAGGGACAGAGCCCCACAGAACTGGACTGTGCAGCGTAAAGCCGGACAAAAGGCCTCCTCAGGCCCTCAGACGGGGGAATGGAGGGAGACAGAAGAGCCTGGTGATCTGCCCAGGGGCCCGTTGACGTTGCTCTGCTGAGCCTCCCTACAACTAATGGGCTGGCCCTGGTGCCAAGCCCAGCTGTGTCCAACCAGCGCAGCCCCCAGAGCTGAGCTCCCAGCCCCTGTTTAAGCCCTGGTGGCTCCTGGGTTTGGCATCTCTTAGCTATTTCAATCCCCTCACACAGAGATGTGTTGATTCACCCCCAGTGCGAGTCAGGGCCGGTCCTGGGCTGCGCTGCCAATCGTTTCACACACACCAACAACGCGCGGCGATAACTGAGCTCTCTCTCTAACCACTAAACAGACTCAACCTGCCTGGTAACAGTCAGATTCTGCACATTCCCAGGCTGTATTAATAAGGTTTCATCTGCTTGGGGGCCCTGATGTCACACTGCAACTGGGACCAACAGTCACTGGTGCTGTGGGTGGGAAAACGCTCCGTTCCCCACCCCTCTCAGCCTCACAATGAAACCTCCCAGCTCATTTCTGTTTCCTCAGGGGAAAATCCAGGCCCATTTGAAGACTCTGCGGGAAGAGAGAGAAAAGCTGCTGGGATGGAAAGCGACGGGGGAGGGGAGAAGTCAGGAGTGTCTGGTAGGTGCCTGTGGCTATGGACCGGCAGGGGGAGGTCTGAATGTTGGGCAGCAGCTCAGGAGAGATTCAGATGCTGCCCAGCTGATTCGCAGAATGTTCACAGCTAGATTTTGTTTCAACTGGTGGTGCACATTTACATGCCTTGGTGCACATTGAAAAATTTATTCCACACGTGGATGGAGAAGATTAAAGAGAACACTGATGCTGAGTTTTGTCCCCTGCTGCTCTGGGTGTGATTTCCCAGAGTCCAAGAATAACAGAACTTGCTGCCCATGACAGGCAGGGAATCATCCCTTTTAGACGGATATGGGCCAAACAGGAAAGAGAGGGATGCCTCAGCCTAATACCCACAGATGGTATTACAGGTTCTCAGGCTCTGCCCATGCCCCTGACCAGCCCGGTTTTCATACAGAAACAGACACAAGCCGAGAGGCAGAAGATTGTGGCCGAGTTTCAGCAGCTGCGGCAGTTCCTGGAGGAACAAGAACAGCTCCTGCTGGCCCAGCTGGAGAACCTGGATGAGGAGATTGGGAGGCTCCAGACTGACGCTGACGGGAAACTCTCTGTGCAGATTTCCCATCTCAGTGAGCAGATCGGTGAGCTGGAGGGGACGTGTCAGAAGCCAGCGAGTGAATTCCTGCAGGTGAGACTGAGGGAGAAACGTCCCAGCTCCCCACACAGGGAAGGGAGGCTCCTGAATCACAAGCGCTGGGGTCCAGCCGTCAGATCTGGGTGTAACTCGGCAGGTGCATTGCTGACGTGTGAGTGCCTGTTGTGCTTTGCAGAGTCACAGGCACAGAGCTACTAGAGATGGCAAAGCCCCATTCACTCAAGGGATCATGGCCCTGGGGTCAGGGCAGGGCCTCTCTTCCCATGTTTGCAAAATCCCTTCCCTGGGTTCTGTGTGTGTGGATAGGGGTTGAGATTCTTTTCTCTCTCTCCTCCAGGACGTGAGACGCACCCTGAGCAGGTAGGCGTCTCTCGCTTCCCTCACACTGCACAGTGCAGGGGAAGAGCTGGGATCTGATGTTGGCACCACATCTCCCCAGGGCCCTGCAGCCAGATGTGAGGGGAAGGTCACAGGCTGGGCACAAATCTCTGATCAGCGTCAGCCTGCGGCTCTCCCCTGGCCCAGCAGACTCTGGAATTCCCCATTCAGAGCACAGTCTGAGCTCAAGTGTTTCCTGGAGCTGTCACTGCTGGGCACTGGGCACATTCAGCCCAGGGCAGCAGGGACCCAGAGTCTGTCCCACCCGAGGGCTGTTTGGAGACCTGTGGGAATGGGCTGGGGAGGGGGGAGCTGGTGTCTCAGTCTAGTCCCTAGTGGGCAGATTCCTACAGCCCTTCACGTAGGAACCTCCTGCCCCTCAGCACCTGGGGGCCAAGGGGTGAGTTGGCCGTGGAGACTCAGTTCCCCTTTAGTCCCTGTGGTGTAGTGGTGGTGCTGTCTGCTCTGTAACCCCGTGTCCTCCTGGCTCTCCCAGATGTGTATTCACACTGGCTCTCCCAGATGTGTATTGGCCCAGACACCCAGGCCCAGCCTAAGAAGATAACAAGTCTCTTCCCAGAGGGAGAGACAAAGGAAGGGAGGTGGAGCCCCACACCTGGCTGTGGGGCAGGGCCTGGGAGGGAGGCAGTTGCTGTCTGGGAAACATGGAGAGAACAGCCTAAGCTGGGGGCTAGGGGCGATGGACCCCTAACCTAAGTGGTCTGAGGCATCCTGGCCCTGCCCCCTGTAGCCATATCACGTATATGCTGGGCTGTATCCTGGAGGAACAATAAACCCTCCCTATTCTATGGGCTGGCGGAGTCTGTTCTCGTTGCTATGGGGCTGCAGGATCAGGGGGAACCCCGACTGCGTTGCCACAGTCCCCCAGCTGGTCTCCCCAGGCCAGGGCTGCAGACTGTTCATGGGACCTTTGAGGGGACGTTGCAGGGCCAAGGGCTGCGCTGCCCCTGTTCTCGGGCTGGGAGAACTGGAGGATTCGAACTCCAGGCCCAGCAGAGCAGCGACCCACTGGCCAGAGCTGGGGAACTGAGTCACTCGGTGCAGTGTCCCCATGTGACGTTGTCTCTCCCCAGGTGTGAGACGGGGCCGTTCCAGCCGCCAGAGGAGATTTCTCCTGAACTAGACGAATGAGTCAGGGGTTTCTCCCGGCAAACGACTGCGCTGTCGGAGACACTGAGGGAGTTCACAGGTACCGAGAAGGGACGGGAGAAGGGAGAGTGAGTGTCACCATAGAAAGAGAATGTCAGGAACAGAATCAGACAACGCAGAGCCGTAACAAGGGTAGGACAAGTGGGGCACTCGCCCCATGCACAGTACATGTAGGAGTGCAAAATTAAAAATTAGAAAGTTCAAATATTATTTCATGTATATCTTTACTATCATCTATTTGCAATCTCAAAATATGTGCAATTAACAACATGTGCAATGAATAAAATTCATACAAAAAATTAAGAATGTTATTATTTTGGGGGTGGAAGGTGCAGTTCAGCCACTTGTCCCAGGCACAGAACCCAAGTGGAGTCTGCAGGGTGGGAGAGGATGTTGGGGGAGAAAGCGAGTCTCTTCACACATTGTCCTGGGATGGTTGTGAGGCTGCAGGGATGTTGGTTCCTTTGCTGGGACAGGCCTGAGTGACAGAGGAATCAGGAGGCTTCAGACCTTTTTATATTAAGTACCTGAGGGTGAATCCACACTGTGGGACAAAATCGAATTAAGCTGCACAACTTCCGCTGCATTAATTGCATAGCTGCAGTCGAAGTAGCTGTCCACACAGCGGGCAGTGGAGGGAAAAGCTCTCTCCCTCCGACTTCTCTTACTCCTCGTGCAATGAGGGCTACCGGCATTGACAGAAGCGCCCCTCAGTGCGATTAGCTGTCTTCACTTGACCTCCAAGTCGAACCCTGGAAGATCGATAGCGGCAGCCTCCATCTTCTCTGTAGTGCAGATGCACCCAAGTGTGTCTCTGCTATAACGAAAACCCAGGTCTGTGTGTTAGGATTGGGGATGTCGTGTACAATATGGACTCCTGAAATCTCACCTTTCTTCTCCCTTCCCCCACCAGACGTGCTGCCCTCTGTCCTGGAAGGAGGAGGAGGGAACTTCCTGGGACCTTTCAGACAAGGTGAGGTTTCGAGTGGAGACTGAAAACACCTTCCTGAGCTTGTGGCTCAAGTCACCAACCAAACCCCCAGCGACCACGACAGGCAGAGCCCCAAACCTGCCCACTGAGCGGTGAGGTGCCACAGGGGCACTGGAGCAGAAGGATGAGGGGCCGTGTCCTGCCCCTTTAAGAAATGGGATGGTCGGACCCCCCACTTCTTACTATGGGCACAGTTTGCAGGCAGGGGGCTTTGCAGGCAGGGGCTGCGCTTTGTGTCGGGGCAGCTGATCAGCGCAGCCCCTCCTTGGGCACCAGCCTCTGCCCTGTGCACCAGCCTCTGCCCTGTGCTGGCCAGAAGCCAGAGTTGGGCTCCCCCCATTGAGCCCAGCTGCCCTGAAGAGCCCTGGACCCTCCATTGCCCTGGGGGTGACTAATGCCCAGGCCCTGCTCTCTGGGGTGAGGTGGCTCTTCCCCCGCGCTGCCCCCTCCCCTCTGTGCCCTGGATGGGGGGTGGAGGCTGCAGCAGGGGAGGGAGTTTCCCTCTGGGGTTTGAAGCTGGAACCTGCCGCCTCCTGCCCCCCCCCCCCCCATTGAACCCTCCTGCTCTGGGCCTGGCCCTGGGGGTGGAGCAGCCCAAGCTGGGGGCAGGAGGCTGCAGCCTCTGCACACAAATGAGAGGCTGATGAAGCGGGTCCCATTGCCCAGGCTGAGGCGCTGCAGTGACAGCTCGGCTCAGTCTCAGGGCCCAGGGCAGAGGCAGCTCCCTGGGGCCCAAGCCTGTCCCAGCCACAACAGGCCTGCTGGGAGGGTGAGAAATGGCCCCAGCCGCCCCCAGGGCTGAGCTCTGCCCCTCACACCCTGATTCTCTCCCCAGCGACTGTGACTCTGGATCCAGACACGGCGAATCCCCTGCTCGTCCTGTCTGGGGATCGGAAACATGTGAGATGGGAACCTACACGGCAGCAACTGCCCCACAACCCAGAGAGATTTGACACTTGGCCCAGTGTGCTGGGCCGTGAGGGGTTCACCTCGGGGAGACATTGCTGGGAGGTGGAGGTGGGGGATGGGCGAGACTGGGTTGTGGGGGTGGCCAGAGAGTCTGTGAGCAGGAAGGGAGAGATCAGCCATAGCCCTGAGGGGGGGATCTGGGCTGTGGGGAGGTCGGTTCCGGGCTCTCACCTCTCCTGAAACCTCCCTGCCCCTGAGTCCCCCCCGCAGGATCCGGATTTGTCTGGACTGTGGCCGGGGGCAGGTGACATTTATCGATGCTGGTTCCAAGGCCCCGATCTTCACTTTCCCGCCGGGCTCCCTCCCCGGGGAGAGAATCCGACCCTGGCTCTGGGTGTGGTCAGGATCCCCACTTAGCCTGCACCCCTGAAATCAGCCTCTCTGGCCTCACACAGCCCAGTTTCTGTGACCTCACAGGACTCCCCTCACCCAGCCCCTGGCTCCTCATCTCTATGATGCCTGAAAGCTTCTCCCCCTCCCTCCCTCTAGCCCCAGGGATGGGAGGGGGAAGAACCGCAGGGGCTGCAGGAGGAGCAAATGGGCAGAGGCTGGGTCTGGGCAGGGGCAGAACTAACAGCCGGGCTGGGGACAGACAGAGGTGGGGGTGGCAGGACACAGAATTAACCAATCAGGGTTTGGGGGTGAGGGGAAGCTGGAAGCTGCACAGCAGCAGGGAGCGATTTGTACCAGTCTGTGTCCTGAGATCTCACTGGGGTTTCCAGCCAGAGCTCCAGCCACAGGAGCCAAAGTTGCCTTCCCCTGTGACCGTGGGGCAGTCGGCAGCACTTGTAACCTGTGTCCCCCTAAGATTTTCCCTCCCTAAGCAGAGTGAGTTTGATCTCGTGCACCAACACTGAGGTCACGGGCGCTTGTTGGGCGTGTGCCAGGAAGAATCATATTTAAACAGAAGACTTCTTGCTTCTGTACGGATAACTTTTGAATAAATGTTTTTCAATTCTATTGCATATGAAAAATGACTTTCAGCCTCTCCCTGAGTCCATCTGGGTATTTCCCTTAATATGGGCGTTTTCATTCCTTTGAAGAATGCTGCTATTAGAGATCCTATATTGTGGCATGTTCCAAAACAAAACAAATCACATGTCACCAGTGGATTCCTGTAGCAGGTGGGGCACAGCCACACTCCACCGCAGGGAAATCCTGACGGGCCCACTGTGCTGGTTACCTGGTGTAGTCTGGCCGTCTTGCTGGAGCTTGGCAAGGTATTTACAGGGCCCGAGGTCACCTCTTCAGAATGCTCTTTGCGGTACAGCTGGAGGGAAACTGTTTTTTGTTTGTTTCAACACAGTCGAAAAATGCCGAATTAGAAAAACAGCCTGTTCCTAGATGCCTGAGAATCAGCTGAGCCACGTCCCCCATCCACGAGGGGTTTTTACTCTCCTCGGATCAAACACGTCTCGTTCTGAGTCCAGACTGAACGGTGAATACACCATCAATGGGCCCTGGGCGTGGGCAGCCCCTTTTCCTCCCATGTTTCTCACGAGAACACTCCAGTGGCTACGGTTGTGTGAGAAGATCTATAATAAGCAATGATGTTGAGCAGCAAAACCAAACCGATAACGTGTACTTTGGAGAAAAAAAACACCAAGCCAGTAAAACACACACAGACGAGAGCCCTTGTCCAGCCATCACTTGAAAGTGTGTTAGGCACACTAAGGTGCTGTCCATACACCACAGCCTCAGCTCTGGCCCCAAGAGCAGCCGCCACGTGGGCCTGGCCCCCACGCTCCCACCCAGCCCACCACCTCCAACTTACTTTCCAAGGGAGGGGGGTGCTGCACAGTGGTTCTGCTGAGGAGGTGGGTGGGATTCAAATTCTTTGTGCGCCCCTCTAGAGGGAACTGAGGTTGTGACCTGTCCCTGGGCTCAAGGGGAAACATTGTCATTGTCAGGCAAGGACAAAATCTGGCTCTCGTGGTGGAGGGAGGGTTTTGGAAAGTCTGGCCAATGTTTCTGGAAACTCCTGGGACCATCCCGGCTTTTACCCTTCACTAGAAGCTCAGGAGAACCTGATGAAGCCGGGTCCATTCTCCACTGCCACAGGGGTCAGAACAGGGAGTCAGGGATCCCCCTCTGCTCAGGGTCTGCTCAGAGAGGTCTGGGTCGAAGAGGTGGCCAATGGAAGGGCCTGAACCCAACCAAACCCACTGACACAAACTCCAATTAACCTCCAGATTCATCCACCAGGGTCACAAGACCAACCCAAACAACCCCCTGAGAGGAGCCATTGACCTCTGCTGTCATTTACCTCACAGCAAGTCTCTGTGCTGCTTCTCCTGCCTCTCTAGGGGCTTCTCCAGCAGGGCACATGGAGCCGGCAGGAATTCTCTGCTAGCAGCCAAGGGCATGTCTGGGATACCCCCTTCCCTGAGCCCCCAGGAGTTTGATTCCATGGAAGCCCAGGGAGCCCCACGAGAGTCAGAGAAGGGAGCGGCTCCTTGTCCTGGGAGAGGTTTTCTCTTTCTCCTTCATAGCCACTTACCGTGCAAAACCATCGCAGGGAGCAGTACGGGACCCAGGAGCTCAGAGCTTGTGTGCGCAGCGCTGGAGGAAAAGCAAGAGGTTCCGTGTGACAAGGTGGGATGGAAAAACTGTGATCTGAAAAGGGAAAAGTGATGTTTGTGTGGCTGGTCACAGATCCCCAGGGATTATTTTCTGATTTTAAAAAAATGAAAGAAAAACCAGTTTGCAATGCAAAGGAAGCTCTTCTTGCTTCTGTACCTTGCTACAAACTAGACCAGGGTCAGCAACCTGTCCAAGGTGGAGTGCAGAGATTTGACTTATTCAACTGTATGGACGGGTCCAAGTGCCCGTGATGCTTTTAAAGTCCTGCTTACAGCAGCGTAGTTAATAAATAAATGAAGATGCAGATCTTACCTTTCAGTATGAGCCTCGGCCTTGCCGAGTTCTCCAGTCTCTAGAGCTTTGCTCCCAGCACTGGGAAGGTGGCAGGGAGTGGGGGAGGGGGAGTCACATGTGTCCCCAGAGGAGTGACCTGCCCCATCCCCAGCATTCCCCCAACACAGGTGGCCTATTGGGGGGCTCAGCCTCCCCGGCCTTCTGGCCCAGCTCCTGTCACACTCTAGAGCAGAGCAACCTGGGCTGCCTCATGCCCCTCGGAGCCCCCCTTGCTGCCGCCATGTGTACGGGGAGATTCCGGAGGCTCATACATGAAGCCACTGACATTAGCTACAGACCCCACTTGTCTCAGTCAGCAGCCCGATGGAAAGCTCTGCCCGGCCCCCGGCCTGCTCCCTTGTCTGGCCTCCCGCCCCTCGCAATCAGGGACAGGGAGACTGGCCACCCCAGCAAGACGGTCCCAGGCCAAGTGGGGGGCTGGGCTCGTTCCCAGCATCGCACAGCAGCAAGCTGAGTGAGTCGGCACACAGAGCCTGCGCTCACGAGTGGCCCTCTCCGAAAGGAGCCTCCGGCAGCTTCAGGGACGTTGTGGGCTCTGGAACACAGTGGGGGGGGGGAAGAGAAGAGGAGATTTGCTCACAGGTGGGGGAATTAGCTCAAGTGGCAGAGCACTTGCTGAGGCAGCGGGATTGATACCCACGCTCTCCAGTGGGGGGGAATCCCCATTTCTCCTTTCACAGGCAGAGCCAGCCAGGGGCTAAGGGCCTCCAGTGGCCCCTCCCTCTCCCTACTTGCTCTCCCCAAAAGCCAGCCCTGGTGGGGCAGCAATCTGCTGGGTTCACATGGGGAAGGGAGGGTGCACACACAAGTCCCTGACTCAGAGACTTGTAGCTCCTGGGGCCAGCCTTGTGCTTCTTCCCTTGTTACATGCCCCACTGGCCACATTCAAGGGGTTGCTTCTTTTATAGAAGCTACTGAGACAGCAGGTAGCTAAAGTGAGTCTGGGGAGATCTGAACCCACACCCTGTAGGTAACTGGCCTGGCTCTCACCGAGCACCACAGCTCAGAAGGCCAACACACTTTCCATTGCACCACAGAGCCTGACATTAATGCTCTCTGCTTTGCAACATGGCAGTGGCTGGGGTAAAGAAAGCAGCACCAGGTCTGTCTTTCTGGCTCTGCCAATGAAAAGAAGCAATGCTACCAACCCTTTCACTGGAGAACAAGGGTATTGAGCCTACTACCTCACACCTGCAAAGCAAGCCCTCTGCCACTTAAGCTAACTCCCCTGCACTGTCAATGTTTTCCTGACAACCCATCTCATTCCACTGCGCACTGCAGGCTTGTAGCAAGGTGACCTGTTCTCCTTTAGCTGCCTGCTCTGGGCAGGGAGGCCAGAAAAAGAACCAGGCTGAGCAGCTTGCAAGGAGCAGGCAGGAGTCCTGGTGAGAAGAGGGAGCAGCAGACACCGACCTTGTGCAGCCCCAGCCTGCTGGGAGGGGGCTCTGGCCACCTCCTTCCCTCCCCTCTCTCAGCTCCCTCCTTCTCCTGGGGGCTGAAAGGGACTTGGACCCTTCCCCAGTGGCAGGAGAAGATGCTCATGTCTTGCTCCGATTATCACCAATCCACTCACCTAATGACACACATTCTTGCTGCTTCCAGTGTCCATCAGAGACAAGTGAGTGAGTGTCTCTGTCCTCCAGCCCTGCCTGAGCTCACTGCAGAGTTTCCCTCCTCCTCAGCCAGTTGGCACCCTGTAAGGTCACATGAGAGTATCCAAATGTGCCCCCCTCAGCACATCACCTTGAGCCACAGCCCTTGTACCCCTGTCTAGGGCCAGCATTAGCCAAGGAGGCAGCCACAGGGAGAGGGGGCTAATCACACAAACATGATTTGTCAGTGCCAAGCTGTGGCCAAAATGGGTGAGGTGAAAATCAAATACAGGAGTAAGTCTGGGTTACCAGAAAGATCCCTGCCACCTGTTGGTACATACCAAAGCCGGGATTGAGCTAGGGACCTTTAGTTCTTCAGCTTCACACTCATCCAACTGAGCTACTTTAGCTGCTGCAAAAGGCCGGTCTGGCCTGTAATTCTCTGTCTGGGATGTTTGGCAGCCGTGCTGCACAAAGTGGACGTCGTCATGCCCTGCCCAGGAAGGCCAGACTGGCCTTTCCACAGCGCCCCTCCCCCACAGCCCAGAGCCAAGTTCCCTCTAAGCCAGGCCTGGGCAATACAGGCCAGCAGGCTGGATCCAGCCCCCCACATCTGGCCTGCAAATGCAGCAAGAAGCCTCAAGCAGATTCCCTGCTTTGCCCTTTATGTTTCACACCAGTAGGGGAGCAGGAGAGCAGCTTCACCCACTGTCCCTAGCTTGTTTCTGCCTGCTTGAAGCCCTCCCCCCTCCAGCTCTTATTCACCCACAGCCCCCCCACCCACAAGGAAGGAACTTGTCTGAGAAATGTGCTTGGCTGCAGACCAGAAGTCAACCAGGTGAAACTCTCAGTCAGAGCCTGTCTCCCTCCTCCCACCCACTAGCACTGATGAAAGAACAAAGAGTTGGCAGCTTTCATGGTGAAAGAGGAGGCTGTTTTCCCTGACTGGGAATTGAACCCAGGCCACAGCACTGAAAGCTACTAGACCACCAGGGAGACAGCAACCTGATGTGTTTGCTCAGCTACACGAGCCTTTCACAGGCCACTTTCTGTCCCCTTCAGGACATGGGTCCATTTTCCATTGTCCAGAGGGCAAACAGAACATCGGAACAGCCAGACTGGGCCCTGCCAGACGTCCATCTAACCCAGGATCCTGTCTCACGACAACAGCCAATTCCATTGATCCAGAGGGAATCATCAGAACGGACAGTTATCAAGTGGTCCCTCCCCTGTTATCCATTCCCAGCTTCTGGCAGACGCTGGCTGGGGACACCTGCCCTGTCCATCCTGGCTAAAAGCCATTGATTGACCTTCCCTGCATTCATTATTCCGTTCTTTTTTGAACCCTCTTGTAGATTTCACCTTCACAATATCCTCTGGCACGAAGTTCCACTGGGTGACTGTGTTGGGTGCAAAAATGCTTCCTTTTGGTTTATTGTTGACTTGGTTACTTACCAATTTCATTTTGTCAGCCTGGTTCTTGAGAAGGAGAAAAACAATTTCTGATTTGCTTTCTGCACCCCTGTCATCATCACATAAACCCCTGTCCCGTCGCCCCTTAGTCGTCCCTTTCCAAAGCTGAGAAAATGAAATTCCATGAACTTATGGGAGCTGCTGTAACATGGCCCTAAGGAGACGCATTTCTGGAGTTGCTGCCTGAGGCGGGCTGAGGCTGGCACTTAAAGGGACCCCTCTGTACAGTCGTGCCTCAGGCTCCCACCTTTGCCCACCTCCTTAAGGAACAGCAAACTCCACTTGCTGTGGGCTCTGGTTGCCCTTGCGGACATTACAGGTCTCCTGACAGGGGGCTGGGCTGCTGGAAAGCAGTCACCAGCTCTTACACCTGCTGCCTCACCCCCTAGTGCCATTTTTGCAGCTGCCATTGTGTTGTTTTGTGTGGCAGAGACCTATGGGGGGTTACCCCACTATGGGAAGAGCCACGACAGGATCTCTGGATCGACTGGCCACGCGTGTGCCGTGGCCGTGCCCTGCTTCATGCAGCAGCCATGGAGTAGAGATGGCCTGGGAGGTGCCCAGCCAGGAGAACCGTGCCATGTTTCGGGCCCCAGTTCCACAGTATAAGTGCTTCTGAGCACAAGGTGTGGGAGTGGGCCCCGCCTCACGGTTTCTAACCCCCAATGCAGTGACACTGTCCATGCGCAGTCTCACACGGCTGCTGTGAATGACAGGGAGGAAATGAGCACGAGTGTATCGCACGGCCGCCGTTCTCACACAGCGATGGGGAGACTCTGTCCTTGCTGGGCCACAGCCTCTGATGCTGCAAGTGTGCGCCAGCCTGTGCAGGACGCATCTGTCCTCACTGACATGGACTGGACAAAGCAGCAACCCCCAGACTCCCTTCAATAGTTCAGCTGGAAGAGTGCGGGTGCTCAGCAAGTGTTCTTAGGTGGCTGGTTTGACTCTGGCTCAAAAGAGAGATTCTTTTCCCTTCCTCCTGGCTGCAGGCCCGGCCTTAGGACAAGGTGATCAAGGAGGTTGCCTGGGTCAGTGCCTTCAGGGCCACACACTACAATTGGCTGCCAATCAGATTTCTTGGGCTGTGCAGGCCTTAAGCTGCGCTAACAGTTGTTTGAGCATCGTTTGGCGATTCCACTGTACAGCTACAGGAATATTCAAGGCATGGAAAGGGCCTGAGGAGATTTATTTTTTATTGTTTCTCACTTCACAAACTCTGCAATTTAGCCATGTAGGAGGGAGCCACAGGGCAAGGGTGAGACACACAATTCTGGGCCTTGTGTCTCACTGCCTCAGGCTTTGGGGAGGGAGTGGTTCCAAGCTCACAGCTGTGGTGGCCGAGTAGTTAAGGCGTCAGACTAGAAATCCAATAGAAATCTGGAGACAAGGCAAAGGAGACGTAATGGCAGGCACAAGGCAGAGCACTGAGCTCTGTGCCCCACAGTTGGGGGCAGAAGGGCCTTTCCCAAAGGCTGTTTCCTCTCGCAGGGTCCTGTCTGTGCCCAGAGTCCCTGAGAACATGGTGCCTGCAGGCAGGGGAGAGCTCTGTTTGGCATCTCTCTGACTGGTCAGCTAACACGGCTGAGTTCTGAGGCTGCACCAAGAGTTGTCACAGGACAGGAACCATTAAGCCAAGAGTGTTTCTGGGGTAGGAACTGAGAGAGGGTTTCATGGCTCCTGGGAGGGGGCTGACACAGTGGAACAGGCTCTTGGCTTTAGCTGCCTCCTGCCCTTGCTTCTCTCTTGTTAATTCTGTGCCTCAGGAAGGGGCCAAACCAAAGGAGGCCGGGGACTCCAACCCAAACCCTGAGACCAAGCAGTTTACAAGCCAGATGATCAATGTTCGCTGCACTTCTCCCTCCTCCCAACCCTGCCAAACCTCAAGGCTTGGGTTTGGGCGGGGGGGGGGGCTGGCTCTGAGTGTTGGGTGACTGGTATCCAGGGAAGCCCCAGCCCCTCCTGGCCCGGCCCCCTCTTAAGCTCCCCCCCTTAGCCTGAGGGGGTGACTATGTAGCCTCCTTCTGTGGCTTGGGCTGGGGAGCCAGCCCTCCGCAGGGTGCACTGGGGTAGTGACTGCGTCAACAAGAATTTGGGCCATCAGGTGACCTGTTTTAATTGCAAGGGGATGAGACAAGAGCATCTTCTCCTACCACTGGGGACGGCAGCTGGCCAGGTGGAGCCTGGGGCACAAGTCCCTCTCAGCCCCCCAGCTGAAGGAAGTAGCTGACCGAGGGAGGAAAGGAGGAGGCTGGAGCCTCCTCCCAGCAGGCTGGCCCTGCCCATGCTAGGCCCCAGTCCTACCCTTATCCTAGCCTGCTCCCTGCAAACCACTTAGCCTGCTTCCTTTTGTGGCCACCTGGCCATAGCATTCAGCTAAATGAAGACAGGCTGAGTCATTGAGAGTGCCCTGTGGCCAGCACTTGAACCTACCACCTTGGCATGATTAGAGTGAGCCAGCCCACAGCAAACAGCCTTGTAAATGGCCCTTTTGGAAAGGAGCCTTGGGTAGCTGCAGGGATCATAGAACACTAGGACTGGAAGGGACCTCAAGAGGTCAGAGTCCAGTCCCCTGCCCCCATGGCAGGACCAAATACTGTCTAGACCATCCCTGAGAGACATTTATCTAACCTACTCTTCAATATCCCCAGAGATGGGGATTCTACAACTGCCCTGGGCAATTTATTCCAGTGTTTCACCACCCTGACAGTTAGGAACTTTTTCCTAATGTCCAACCTCAACCCCTCTTGCTGCAGTTTAAGCCCCATTGCTTCTTGTCCTGTCCTCAGAGGCCAACATGAACAAGTTTTCTCCCTCCTCCTTATGACACCCTTTTAGATACCTGAAAACGGCTCTCATGTCCCCCCTCAGTCTTCTCTTTTCTAAACTAAACAAACCCAATTCCTTCAGCCTTCCCTCATAGCTCATGTTCTCTAGACCTTTAATCATTCTTGCTACTCTTCTCTGGACCCTCTCCAATTTCTCCACATCTTTGTTGAAATGGGGTGCCCAGAACTGGACACAAGACTCCAACTGAGGCCTAACCAGCGTAGAGTAGAGCGGAAGAATGACTTCTCGTGTCTTGCTCACAACACACCTGCTAATGCATCCCAGAATCATGTTTGCTTTTTTTGCAACAGCATCACACTGCTGACTCATATTCAGCTTGTGGTCCACTATAACCCCCAGATCCCTTTCTGCCATACTCCTTCCTAGACAGTCACTTCCCATTCTGTATGTGTAAAACTGATTGTTCCTTCCTAAGTGGAGCACTTTGCATTTGTCTGTATTAAACTTCATCCTGTTTACCTCAGACCATTTCTCCAATTTGTCCAGATGTTGTGGGCTCTGGAACAAGGTGGGTGGGGCAGGAGACCTGCATATAGGTGGGGGAATTAGCTTAAGTGGCAGAGGGCTTGCTTAGCATACAGAAGGCAGTGGAATCAATACCACATTCTCCAGTGATGGGGAATCCCCATTTCTCTGCTCACAGGCAGAGCCAGCCTGGGGGATTGAGCGCTTCTAGTGCTCATTCCCTGAAACCCACTAAGCCCCAACCCTCTCTTCCCTTCAAGATTTGTGCTTAAAAAACAAAAGTGAATCTGGGTAATTTTCTACTGGAGTGCCCACCTTGTGCTAGACCAAGATTCACACAGCAGTTTGTTTTCTGAGGCTCTGTACCTCCTGCACCCCTAGAGACGCTGGAACAAAAAAGCACTTGGGAAGAACCCAATTTTCTTTCTTTCTTTCTTTCTTTCTTACATTGAAAATTAAAACCAGATTCGCATTCAAGAATGATACAGACACACAAAGAGGATACACCAATTCCGCAGGCCGTAAGTGTCAGATTGATCTGTTACATGAGGTATTGAGTCAAAAGCATCTTTGGGTTATGCATGTGCATATTCAGAAGCCAAATTTCATAAAGCCTAGGGAGGCTATGAGAGGGGGCTCCTCCTAACTGTTGCTGTGTTGTGATGCACCATACAATTCCACCACCACACTAATGGCATGTCTACACAGCAGGGCTAATGCTGAATTAAGCAACGCAACTCGTTAATTGCAGAGCCGAAGTCGAAATTGCTTAACTCGGCTTTTGGCACTGTCTGCACAGCAGGAGGGAGTCTGAGAAAGAGCTCTCTTCCTCCAACTTCCATTACTTCTCCTAAAATGTAGACGCGGACCATGTTATTTCAGAATAATGTTAGTTACTCTGAAATAACGCTGCTGTATAGATGTCCACTTGGTGGAGGTTCCCGGGCCAGCTGCCTGCTGCTGAATTCCCACAGAGCTCTGCCAGCCAGGGGTTGTGGGACCTGGCAGGGAACCCATTCATAAATTGTTAGAAACAACGCACTGTTAGGTCTTGTCAGATAGGCTACTACTCAACATGACTTTTACTACTTACCAACATATTTTCCCATGTAATAACACCACATGATTGGGTAACAAACCGTTGTAATTACACTTCATTCAGTGAGCAACCAAAAAAGGAAGGCAAATATTTCTGAAGGAAATTTTAGGAGGAAATTATTTATTATTACAGTAACACATCCCTGTGTTTAAAAACTAGGAAAAACACATGGCATCAGCAGGGCTCATGCCGAATTAAGCAATGCAACTTGTCAACTGTGGAGCTGAAGTCAAAATTGCTTAACTCGGCTTTTGGCACTGTCTGCACAGCAGGAGGGAGTCTGAGAAAGAGCTCTCTTCCTCCAACTTCCATTACTCCTCATAAAATGAGGGTTATAGGAGTCGCGTCCTCCAGCTTGACATTATGTCGAAATAACGACTTGCTGTGTAGATGCGCCACCTAGATTCCAGCAGACTGGATGAAACACAGATGAATCCATCACAAGCTAATTTTAGGGCATTTCTTCTCAAATAATCAAGGTAAGTTTAGGGCTCTGCTATGAATGGTGTATTGGGAATCAATCTTCAGATTTGAATTCTTGCATCAAAAATGCTCATCACGCATCACGTTGAAAGTAACAGGTAGGCCTAGCAATGCCATGTGCCTCCCACAGCCAGCTCTTCAAGAAATGCGCTTCAGTCACTGATTTGAAGGCATCGGGCCAATCAATCAGTCACTACTATAACAGAGCCTTCTAGATAGTGGGGGACAGAACCCAGAGGAATTGTGATGAATTTCTTGGAGCAAATTTATCTCTCGGCCCTCAAAGGGCGTGTCTATATAGCAGGCCTAAAATCAAATTAAGCTGCACAACTTCAGCAATATCAATTGTGTAGCTGAAGTCGAAATAACTTAACTCGCCTTTTGGCGCTGTATACGCAGCAGGAAGACAAAGGAAGAGCACTCTCCTTTCGATTTCCCTTACTCCTCGGCTACATCTATACTACTCCCTTGCACAAAAAAATATGCACGAGGCAAAACGTGGAATATTGCCGTGCCTCATCTGCATAATTAATGAAGGTCCATTGTTCCACAAGAGGCTTTTTCTCAAAAAGAAGCCGTCTACACTCTCTTGTTCAAGAGGGAGTTTTTGCACAAAATGGAGCAGTGTAGACCACTCTTTTTTGCACGAAAGCCTCTTGCACAAAATAGAAGCCTCATTAATTATGCAAATGGGGCATGGTGATATTCCATGCTTTGCCTCATTTGCATATTTTTTGTGCAACAGAGGACAGCGTAGACCCTGATGAAATGAGGGTTACAGGAGTTGTAGTAAGAAGTCCTCCAGCTCAACATTATTTTGAAATAGCGGCTTGCTGTGTAGACAAGATCGTTATTTTGGAATAACGCCAGTTATTCCAAAAGAACACTGCTGTGAAAATGTACTCTAAACGTATGACAACAAATGTATCATCCTTTCGACTGATTTATGGCTGGGAAGAAAGCAAGCTTCACCAAACTCCATGGTGTGTGTCATTATGTGCCAGCATCTTCCATACAATTACGTTAATTTGTGATGACTCAGTAAAAGGATCCCTTCTCTATTTTGTCACCAAACTACATTTGTTGTGTCTTTATATCCAAGGACACAAACAGCCCGAGGCTGCACTGAAATCGACAGTGGACACTGACAGTACATTGGCTACAAATACAATTTCTAAAGAAAAATAAACTAAAAATAGGATATTGCAGCAGAGATTTCTATGGTGAGGAAGACAGGATGTGAGATTGGGGACTGTGTGGTATTAATTGATGCAGGAGCAGGCAAGGAGGGGCCATGTCTTGATTACCAATGATATGCAGCTAGAAAGTTGAAAATTGCATGAATTAATGTTCAAAGAATGTTACAAAATTGTGTGAATCTAACAAGATTGGTTAATTCATTCCGTGGTTTTTTCACCTATGAGTGCTCAAAGGTGCAGTGCAGGTGGTGGTGGTGGGGGGGGGTCTATAAGTCTTGACAGAGAGAGCCTGTCAAGGCAAGAGAGCGAGGGAGCAGCCGCACATATGTGTCACTGAACAGTGCAATAATTAATTGGGTTTTGGATAAATGTTTTGGATTTCTTGAAGTGCTGCAGCTGACATACAAAGGATGTACACAAATGTAAACACATCAAATGCTGATATTGATGTGAGGGAAGAATAAAGGTCAATAATTCTATTTCTAAGAATAGATTTTTTTATAAAAAGCTGCTGAAATGTAAAGGAAAAGGTTCTTGTGTGGACACCTTGTTATAACAACAGTTTCTAAACATTTTTTCTTTCATGTTTTACACTGAGATTTGAAACTCTGACAGGAGTGAAAGTCCCCTTCCCCTTCCCGCACCATCTGCTACCCCTGGGGCAGGCTATGGGGCAAGCGGAGGGCAGCAAACCCCCCCGCTGTCAGGCCACGTTTCTTACCAGCATCACCTTATGCTGGACTGGTGCAAACATGGAGCAGGGGAGAAAAGCTGCCTGGGCTGCTTCCAGCCAGGGGATCCCATTCACCCAGTCTGGGCTAAGCTGCCAGGTGTCTCAATTTCTACTGGAGGCTCCAGTTGCAAAGGGAAAGGGGCAGTGACCGGTTGGCACAAAACATCCAGGTACCTGCAGTAACCGGCCCTGCCCTGGGGGAAGAGCCGCAGCGCTGGGAGGGGCCAGTCGGTGCCGCGGGGTCACTGTCAGGGGCAGGGATTCCCTCCAGCCTGGGCTGGCACCGGGCAGATGGTCAGGGGAGCCGCGCTGGTGCCCCCGGCGTTGTTACCAGGACTGAAATACGGGCGCAGCGTCCCGGAGAAGGTGCCGGTGAAGGTGCAGAGATGGGACCTGTCAGTCACATTGTAAAATGAGACCTTGCCTGCCTCATAGTCCAGGAAAATCCCCACCTGGCTGGGCCTGGTGCTCACAGAGAGGCGGGGTGAGGGGAAGGTGAGGGCCTTGTACCCCCCGTCCCTCAGTACCATGACCCAGTATCCATTCTTAGGTGTGCGTGTGATGTTCCCCTTCCTGCTCACAGATTCCCTGCAAACCCCCAGGTCCCAGCCTGTCTTGTCTCCCACCTCCACCTCCCAGTAACGCCTCCCGCCCATGAACCCCTCGGCGCCCAGCACACAGGGACAAGGATCAAATCTCTCAGGGGTGTCGGGCAGATCCTGGCGTGTGTCTCCGAGTCTCACACGTTTCCGATCCTCAGACAGGACGAGTTGGGGATGAGCCGTGTCTGGATCCAGCGTCACGTCCACTGGGGAGAGAGTCACAGAGTCAGGGCCGGGGGCTGGTCTCCGGGATCAATGGGAAATTAACCTTTATCCCCATTAATTGCTCTGCGGGGAGGGGGTGTTATTGTCTGAGGGGAGTCAGGGCCCCTCTGCGTGTGAGGGGACAATGAGGGGAAGGGCAGGAGGAATAGGGGAGGAGTGGGAAGCTGTCAGTGGGGGAGGTGGGAGGGGACTGTAATGCTGGGAGAGGAAAGGGGAGGGGCAGATGATGGGGTGGAGCGGAGGGAGCAACCATAGGGACAATGTGGGCCAAGAGGACAGAGATGGGCAAGGGAAGGGGTAGTTCCCAGGAGGTCTGGGGGGTTGGGTGATGGGGCAGATGCAAGGAGGGCAGAGGGAGGGGTGGGCACCTGGGGACAGAGGGGGAGGAAGGGAGCAGAGGAGCCCAGGGAGCAGAGGGGGAGGTTGGGGAAGGGCAGGCTCTAGGGAGGCAGAGGAGATGTGGGCACCAGTGCAGCAGAGATGAGCTGGGGTTTACACCACAGGACCCAAAGAGGGCCCAGGGAAGAGACACCAGGCAGGCAGAGGGGCAAAGGGAAGAGCAGGCACCAGGGGGGCAGATTCCCAGGAGTGCTGTGAGCGAGACACGAGGAGTCGTCCTTCCGCTCTGCTCTGCGCTGATCAGGCCTCAGCTGGAGTCTTGTGTCCAGTTCTGGGCCCCACATTTCAGGAGAGAGGTGGAGAAATTGGAGGGTCCAGAGAAGAGCAACAAGAACGATGAAAGGTCGAGAGAACATGAGCTAGGAGGGGAGGCTGAAGGAACTGGGCTTGTTTAGTTTGGAAAGGAGAAGACTGAGAGGGGACATGAGAGCAGTTTTCAGGTATCTAAAAGGGTGTCACAAGGAGGAGGGAGGGAAATTGTTCTCCTTGGCCTCTGAGGGCAGGACAAGCAGCAATGGGCTTAAACTGCAGCAAGGGAGGTTTAGGTTGGACATTAGGAAAAACGTCCTGCCTGACTGGGTGGTGAGACACTGAAATAAATTGTCTGGGGGGTTGTGAAGTCTCCATCCCTGGAGATATTGAAGAGCAGGTGGGACAGACACCTGTCAGGGATGGTCTATAACAGTGTTTCTTAAACTTGTTAAGACTGAGGAACACCAAGGATTTTATTGTTAAGCAAAAAAGCCCCCCAGGGAAAAGTTGTTGAGCCTTTTCTTTAAGGGTGGCCATTTTGAATTCTGTTCTCTCTGTGGCACACCTCTGACTGCCTAGCAGCACACCAGTGTGCTGTGAAACACACTTTAAGAAATGCTGGTCTGGATGGTGCTTGGCCCTGCCGTGAGGGCCGGGGACTGGACTCGATGACTCTCGAGGTCCCTGCCAGTTCTGTGATTCTGACAGAGGTGAAGGCAGAGAGGGGCCTCAGGGAGGCAGAGGAGCAGTGACCAGAGGGGCTGGGACCAGGGGCTGGAGGGGGGTGAGGAATGCAGGGTGAGGGAGGCAGAAGGTGAGGCAGAACTAAGGGGAAGGTGGAGGGGGTGTGAGGAAAGGAGACAGGCACCAGGGGTGGGGGTGGAGAAAGGAAAGGGGCTTGTGCTGAAGGGAGGGGGGCAGGACAGGAGGAGAAAAGGAAAGACACCAAGGGGCAGAGTGAGGGAGAGACAAATGTCAGGGGACAGGGATGGGGAAGGCACCAGGGCAGATGGGGGGAGAGGGAAGGTTTGATCCTCAGTGGGTAGGAAGGCGGGGGAAGGGTGGGTACCAGGGGGCTAGAGAGATACCAGGGGAGGGGTTAAAGGCAGAGGGCAGAGGAGGAGCAGATGGTCTGGCAGCAATGGGGCAAGGGGAGGGGCAGGCACCAGGGCTAACAGGGGCCAAGGGGAGACAATGAGGGGAAAGGACGGGAGGAGCGGGGGAGGGATGGGAAGGTGTCAGTGGGAGGTGGGGGGGTGATGCTGGGAGGGGGAAGAGAAGGAGCAGATGAGAGGTGCAGAAGGGGGGCAATGGGGGCAAGAGGAGCAGGCACCATGAGGACAGAGGGGGATGAAGGGAGGGGCAGCTTCCAGCTGGGATTTCCCTAGGACCGCTGGGGGGAGGCTGCACAGAGCTGGGCTGCCCGGGATCCGTTCTGCCTGGGGCTGGGCACCAACCACTGAGGTGCCATGTGGGGTCAGGAAATGCCGGGACCCTTTTAGTGTCTGAGTGACGGGCAGCAGCAGGGCTGGGCTGGGCCTGCCTGGGGGAGGGGACTGCCCCACCCCCAGCACCTCATTTGTGTAACTTCTGAGCTCTGGCACTTCAGGGCAGGAAAAGGAAGGGGCAAGTGGGGGAGATAAATGCCAGTAGGACAGGCACGGGGCAAATGGGCTGATGGAAGGGTGGGCATTCAGAGGTGGGAGGCCAAGGGAAGGGACGGATGCCAGGGGCTAGAGGGCACAAGCGGCAGGCGCCGGGGCACTGGGGTGCAGCCTGGAGCGGGACAGGCACCAGGGCTAAGAAGGGGCCAGGGGTGAGGCGGCTATTTGAGGTACAGGGGCAAGGAAAGGGTGGGTGCCAGAGGGCAGGGGGAGGGGCAGGTGCCAGGGGACAGAAGGAGGAGGGAGGGGCTCAGGCGCTATCACTGCTGATTTCTCACAACCTTCTCTGCTGAGCCCTCCTGCCCCCAGTGTCGGGGCTGCACCTGGCCTGTGCTGCCAAAGCCACCTCCCTGCTGTGCACGGTTAGAGCCTCGGTGCCCCCGGCTCAGAGACTCGCTGCCCCGGGCCGAGCAGACAGACCCCTGGTGTTTAAACAGGAGACAGGGTCCTGACCCAGACCCTGGATTTGCCCCGGGGCCCAGCCTCACTGGACGGACATGTCCAGAGTTCTCTCCCCAGGCTGCAGAGCACCAAAGGGACCTGGCTGGGGAAGCCGCTTCCTGCCTCAGGCCGAGGGGGATGAGCAGGGTTCAGATGGGAAGTGTCTCCCAGCCTTAGCTCTGGAGTCACAACCCGGCTCTGTAACACCCCCCCCCTTCCCGGCCCCTCCCCTGGGCTTCAGCGTCTGGCTTTGACAGCAGGGTGTGTGAGGTCCCCCGGTTCCCAGACCCTCCCTGTGGGGTCCCTGCCCAGGTGGACCCAAAGGCTTGGGGGTATTGCTCTCCTAAGGGCTGGGCCATCTCCCAGGCCTGGGGCACTGGCACAGCACCAGGGGGTGGAGGGGCACTGCAGGGGGCCAGTCTCTCCCGGGGGTGGGAGCTAGAGTCATCGACACCAGAGGAAGGCCGGTTACCTTGGAATCCTCGGGCTCGCTTGAGTCCTGGAACAAACAGCAGAGAGAGAGAGAGGTGAGAATTCCCACCGCAGAGCCCCCAGAGCAGGGAGCAGCGATGTCCCAGCCCCTCCCACCACCCCTGGCTCTGCCCCAGCTCCCCACAGAGCAGGGTCCCACTGCCTCCAACTCCCCTTGGCTGCTCTGTCCCACGCTCCCTGGCTGGGCTCCCCCCTGCACCGATCCCCTCGCGCCTGCCCAGCCCAGGGGCTGCTCCAGGTGGGGGAACAGGCTCCCAGCTGCTGTGCCTGGCCCTAGGGCAGTGCCCTGGGATCCTCACCTCTCTCTGCAGCCAGCGCCTCTGGAAGGGAAGAGAAAAACCCGTCAGTGGGGGGGCAGTGCCCAGGGCTCACAGCCCAGCTCTGCCCCACGCTGCCAGAGGGCCCTGGGGAGTAAGGCCCCGGAACCCAGATGGGCCTTTCCACGCCCCTCCCCACAGCCCCAGACAGTGAGAGAGGAGCCCCCAGCAGCGCCGCCCCGTACCCAGGAATCCCGTCACGGCCCCCTGGAGACTGTTCTCTCCTGGGAAGTCCTGGATTCTCCGCTCCAGCTCCGGCCACTTGGGCACCGGATGCGGCGACGTCGCCTCCTCGCCCCTGCAGAGACACGAGGGTGTTATTGGTCTCCTGCCTCGGCCCCCCCAAAGCCAGACACGGAAGAGGGTGGGGGCTGGGCCACAGGCAGAGCTCACAGGACCCAGACCTCGGCTGCCCAGGGAGTTTCCTGCCGGCACAACCTGCTGGGCCCAGCCTGGGGCATCTCTCCAGCCAGAGGGAAAACAGCCCAGGGAGCGCCAGGCCCAGCTCCCGCACACCCGGCCTGGCTCATGTGCCCCAAAGGGGCCTGGCTGGGCCACTCCCAGGGCTGAGAGAGGGGCCTGTTCTCCAGGCCCAGCCGCTCCTCAGCTTCTCCGCTCAGCCCCCAGGGGTCAAGTCACTCCCCATGGGATGGAGGCTCTGGGATGGGGACACTGCCTCACCTGGGTCTGGCCTGGGACACTTGGCTCTTTCCCCACAGGTCCCCCCCATGGGCTATGTCAGGTCCTAGTTGGACCCTTGGGGTGACAGGCCTCAGCCCTATTAATATTTCCCTGAGGCAGCCCAGCCCCCAGGGATGGTTCCCAGCCCAGAGCTGTGGGGCAGTCCCCTCCCAGGGTGGCTGACACCCCCACAGTGCCCTCGGGTGATGGGTACAGAGGGGGCAGGGTTCACTCCCATCATGGGGGGCTGGGGCTGGATTCACAGCACAGGCTCTGAGCCTGTTCCCAGCATGATGGGAGGTGAGGGGTATATGGAGCCTGGATGTACCTGCTCTTGGCGTTTCTCACATGCTAGAGGGGAAGGAGAAAGAGCAGAGAGTCAGTGCCCATGGCCCAGCCTGGCCCCCTGCCCCAGAGGGGTCATGCTGCTTCCCCATCCCACAGGCTGCTCCCGCAGGTGGGAGACCCACTGAAGGGCTGTGCTAGGGGGAGCCAAGCCCCTTTCACACCAGCTGCTTTGCAGGGGGGCCAGGCCCAGCTTTTCACCAGCCTTCCCAATGACCCAAACTCCTGTCTCTCTGCAGCTGTGGGACCCCGGCCCTGCAGCTACCCTGGGCCTTGCTCCCTGCCCTGAGTTACCCTGTGAGCCCCCAGTGACTCAGGGGCTACCCTCCCTGCACTGGGCTCCGGGTGCGTCTGACCCCGTCTCACCTGCAGCAATTCCAGCACCGGCTGCCGACACTTCTCCTCCAGCTCTGAGATCAGGGCGCTGAGCCGGGAAATCTCCTCGCCCAGGCGGGTGGCGTGTTCCTCCCTTCTCCTCTCAATCTCCTCGTCCAGCTCCCCCAGCCGGGCCAGCAGGAGGTGCTCTTGCTCCGCCAGGAACTGCCGCAGCCGCTCGCACTCCCAGCCCACCAGCTGCCGCTCCACGTCCGTCTGCCTCTGGGGGCGCAGAGCGGGTGAGCGGGGCCGGGACGCGGGTGAGAGGGGCCGTGGGAAGTGGCAGGGCCTTGTCCAGGCTGCGCAGAGCGTTTCACTCCGTGTCTTTGCCCGGCCGGCTGGGCCTGGCCCAGGGCTTGTCCCAGGGTAAAAATGTCACCGAAAATCACCCCAACCCCCGTCACGTTACCAACAGTCTGAGGTGCAGCCCAGGCCGTGGTAAATGGGGCCCAAACCAGCCGCTGGCATCCCTGGGGTGTCTGACACTCACACCCGGGGGTCAGCACAGATCTCCCCTCAGCCTGACCCTGCCACAGCTGGGCACATGCAGCAGTTTGACAGGCCTTGTTCCTGCCCCCCGCGGGAGAGAGGCAGAACCAGAGGCTGCTCCCGGCCAGCCTGGTGTGAACCCACCAACCCCAGTGGGAACTAATGCCAGGGACCCCCAGGAGTCTGACCTGAACCCCAGTGGGGTCACTCTCCTCATTTATGCCAGGTAGCTGTGAGCGGAGGCCGCCCCCCAGAGGTGGAAGTGACCCTGAGCTGTGTCCCGGCATGGACCATGGAAACCCTTTAACCTTCTGACCGACCCAGACACCAGCCAGCACAGAGACCCTGTGGATAAATCCCTGTAATATTATATTTTGTATTAAGATCTTGTCCTTTTAGATCTATCTCTGTTAAGTGTTCTCATAGAATCTCTGGAACATTTCTCCTAGAACTTTGTATTTAGATACATAGATCTTGTAAGAAAAAAATGTCTTTTGAGCTCTCCCCTTTCCTTGATTGCCCTGTTGAAATGAATGAGGTGTGAATGGAGAATGGAAGGGGAGCATCCCCAGCAGTTGCCAGGGTGGAGAGGGTCTGGGAGCCAGACCCAAGACAATACCTGCAAAGTGAGCTCATTAAGAAGACTGGACATACAGACGCCTTGGGAGTACAGCAGCAAGTGCCTGCCCTTGGAAGGACTCTCTCTGAAGCAGCATTAGGAAAGGCGAGGTGATGACTAATTGGCTGCATGAGAGGGATAAATAGGAAGCATCTTGCAGAGGGACCCCGGGTTTTCATCTTGTCAACATGGGAGCATCGATCCAGATCGGCAGAAGCCCGGCTCCACCGCCTCCCCCACCTAACTCACCTGGCCAGTGCAATTAGAGGGAGCAACTTTTGGTAACAACAAGATGGAGAGAGAGAGAGAGAGAGTGTGTGTGTGTGTGTGTGATGTATCATATGCATATGATAAGTACTGATTATTCTATGTGCGATCAATAAATGTGGCGTGTTGCCTTATCCCTCTGAAAAAGATCCTGAGTACTTCTTTTAAGTACAACAACCCCCTCCCCCCCCCCCCCCGGCTGCTGTCACTGCTCCCCCGTGCAAAGTGGCTGGGCAGAGCCAGGCACCTACCAGGAGCCTCTCGCTCTCCTCGTCCCAGTCGGATTCCAGGCCCCAGAGCGCGTCTCTCTCCTCCCGCAGACGCTGCAGGCGGCTCAGGATTTGCTCCTGCAAACACAGACAGTGGCTCTGGGGGCTGCTTGGAGCCACTGGCTCATGCCCAGTGAGAACAGCGCCACAGAGCAGTGAGGCTGGGGGTGCAGTTCCCCCATCTCCAGCTCACGGTAACTGCCCAGCAGCACTGATGGGCCTGGCCCAGCCCCATGTGGCTGGGTCCTGTTCCCAGACAGGCCCCTGGCTCTCCCCAGGGCAGGTCAGACACACGCAGGAGGCTCTGTCGCTGCAGAGAAATTGCCCCTGTAAGTCTGGCCCTTACCTTGCACTCCTGGGCAGCCTCCTCGATGGGCACCGCCGTGTGGGCACGGTGAGCCCGGGACTCTCTGCAGATCACACAGATGGGGGCTTGATCCTCCTGGCAGAAGAGCTTCAGGGCCTCCTGGTGCCTCTCGCACCCTGGCTGCCCCTCGGGCACTGGCCCTGCCGGGAGCCGCAGGCGTTTCACCAGCTCCACCAGGTTGCCCAGCTGGTAGTTGGGCCGCAGGTGTCTCTGTGGGACAGTCTCTCTGCACTGGGGGCAGGAGAAGTTGGGCTCCGACTCCCCCCAGCACTGACTGAGGCAGGCCCGGCAGAAGTTGTGCCCACACTCAATAGACACCGGGTCTCTGAAATACTCCAGGCAGATGGGACATGTCACCTCTTCCTGGAAGCTCCCGGATAGATCCCCGGCAGCCATGGCTCCTCCAAACACAGGCACCGCCCTGCGGGTTAGTTTCGTTTCCCGAGCAGAGGAAGCAGCGTAGCCTGTTCAAGCTGCTCTTTTTTTTCCTAAGCAGGTTGCACAACTGGGAGCCAATCACACTTGCTGAATGGAAATGAAGAAAGAAAAAACCCCACAGATGTCAGAGACCCAGACATGCCCCCAAACAAGCACCAAGCTACCTATGACAATTCCCAGGCAGTTAACAGACACACAGACCCTTGCCCGGTTAAAAGTCTCAGGGGGAGCCGTGTTAGTCCGTAACTAAAAGAGGCTTAAAAAAACGAGCTTTTGTGGGCACCGCCCACTGCTCCATGTTTGCCGTCTGAGGCAGTGAATTGTGCCATAAAAGCTCATGACACACTCCAGATTTTTTGCTAGTCTTTCAGATGCTACAGGGTCTGGGGTTTCTTAAGGCACCCAGAAGCCGGTGCTCCTCCCGTTTTTAGGCATAGGCAGGAACTGAAGGACAGTGTCCCGTACAGCAAGCTGGGACTGGGGAGGGACCCTGGGGTGTCTATGCAAATCGTTTGCTTCTGCTTTGTTTGGGTGTGTTCACTGTCCTGCGGATGCAGTGGGGTTTTGTTCAGTGTCATCAACAGGCTGGTCCCATGGACATTGACAGTTACTGAGCAAAAATCCTCTCAGGTTTGGGGGTTTTCATCGCAGGTTTTAATAGTAGCATCATCTGCTTTCTGGAGGGAAGCTGCTGCCCTGAGTCATTGTCCTTGTTGGGGAGCTGAAGGGGCAGACGGATTAACCCCCCCATTTATTCATGTTTCACAATCAAATTCTGTTCCCCTTTGCACCCAGTAAAAGCAATGTGCTGCTGAGGCACATGACTCACCCCATCATTAATGATCATCAGAGCCAGGACCCATTTGGGGACCAGTGTCTCCCAGCTGCTAAGGCAGGGCTGCCCCCCCAACAGGCTTTTTACTGCCCCAGGTGGGGTGGAGAATGGGGGTGATAAGAGATGCTACCCTCCCCCCCCAGGGGGCTGCTCTCTGCTTTGTTGCTCCATTTCCTTGGGCAGCACCCAGAGTGGTCACAGATGCCTGCTCCAGCCCCTTGCGTTCCCCTCTCCTCAGGCCCCACAAGCTCAGGCCCTGTGGTCCCAGGGGGTGGCTGCCCCCATTGCTCAGACACAGCCAAGGCCTAGGCGGGTACGTGGCTGTTCTGTGCCGACAAGGCACAACTGGGTCAACTGGGATAGAGGGTAGAGTCACCCCCCCCTGAGACTCAGCCCCACTCTGCCCCTCCCAGCTGCTGTTCCCCCAACTGGCTCCCCCCCCGCCGCCCCCCCCCCCAGGGCGCCCTGCTGCCTGGGTCAGAGGCTGGGCCAGCATGGGGGGGGGTCTGTGTGCACAGGCTGCCCAGGGATTCACTGCGTTTTGATCCGACTAACCCCTCCCCAGTTTGCCCTTTTCTGTCCGACCAGTGTTCCTGCCCCCCCCCAAGGGCAGCTGCTCCCTGCTGGGGGGGTTGAGCCCTCGGCCCCAGAGCCCGCACTTCGCCCCCCCCATTACTAAGGGCAGAAACCCCCTGGGGGCGGGGCAGCTGCGTGTCTCTGCCGCAGCAGCAGGAGGGGGGGGGGCGGGGCGGACACAAACCCCCCCCCCGCTCCGCTCTCCCGCCCGGGGCTCAGCGCAGGGAAAGGCCCCGTCGGGCCGAACGCACAGCAGCACAAGCCCCGCCCCCGGCAGCCCCTCTGGCCCGGCCCCCTCCCCGGCACGTGGGGACCCGCCCCCGTGTTGTGACACGCGGTGCCCGGCCCCGCCCCCATCCACTGCTGCCCGACCTGGAGCGTCCAACCCCGCGGGGCGGGGGCGCGGCCAGGCAGCTTCGGGTCTGAGCGAAGCCCCGGCGCTGACTCGTGAGCGGAGTCACGGATGCGCTGCGCACGGGCGGTCTGACCCCGCCCACCCCCTTCCTCAGCTCCCCGGCCGGGTTTTCAATGCGTCTTCCCCCGCCCGTCGCTCCCTGCCCCTGCCCAGGCCCCGCTGCGATTGGCCCCTGGGCGGAGCCCGCAGCAGCGTCCGACTCCGCCCGCGGGTAGAGAGGCGGCCGCCACTGCGCATGCGCCGCGCACTGCCCGGGGCGCGTTCTGGGGGAGCCGTTGGGGCCGTTACTCGCCGCGCTGCTGCGTCTGCTCATCTATAGCCTGGCCAGCTCAGTGGGTGGCGCATGCGCCTCTTGCTCTCAGGGTCACGGGTTCAAGCCCCCGGCTGGGCGATGCCCTCCTCAGCCTACAAGCAATTCACTGCCCCAGGGCTGGATCTCGACAGACCTCGCTGCTGCGATCGTTCCTCATGCAGGGAGGCCTTAGGGGTGTCGGGATAGCGAGGGCGCAGGTCGCTCCAGTGTCTCCAGGGCGCTTCGCGGTGCGGACAGAGCCGAGGAGCGCGAAGGAGGATTCTCTTCAGTGCTGCCCCCACCTGCCACCCAGGCTCCTTCCCTTTCTCCTCTGCCTGCAGTGGCTGTGCTAGGCTGGGCTCAGGTCCCAGCTCCTTCCCTTTCTCCTCTGCCTGCAGCGGCTGTGCTAGGCTGGCTCAGGTCCCAGCTCCTTCCCTTTCTCCTCTGGCTGCAGTGGCTGTGCTAGGCTGGCTCAGGTCCCAGCTCCTTCCCTTTCTCCTCTGGCTGCAGTGGCTGTGCTAGGCTGGCTCAGGTCCCGGCTCCTTCCCTTTCTCCTCTGCCTGCAGCGGCTGTGCTAGGCTGGCTCAGGTCCCAGCTCCTTCCCTTTCTCCTCTGGCTGCAGTGGCTGTGCTAGGCTGGGCAGGTCCCGGCTCCTTCCCTTTCTCCTCTGCCTGCAGTGGCTGTGCTAGGCTGGGCTCAGGTCCCGGCTCCTTCCCTTTCTCCTCTGGCTGCAGTGGCTGTGCTAGGCTGGGCAGGTCCCGGCTCCTTCCCTTTCTCCTCTGGCTGCAGTGGCTGTGCTAGGCTGGGCTCAGGTCCCGGCTCCTTCCCTTTCTCCTCTGCCTGCAGTGGCTGTGCTAGGCTGGCTCAGGTTCCGGCTCCTTCCCTTTCTCCTCTGGCTGCAGTGGCTGTGCTAGGCTGGGCAGGTCCCGGCTCCTTCCCTTTCTCCTCTGGCTGCAGTGGCTGTGCTAGGCTGGGCTCAGGTCCCGGCTCCTTCCCTTTCTCCTCTGGCTGCAGTGGCTGTGCTAGGCTGGGCAGGTCCCGGCTCCTTCCCTTTCTCCTCTGGCTGCAGTGGCTGTGCTAGGCTGGGCTCAGGTCCCGGCTCCTTCCCTTTCTCCTCTGCCTGCAGCGGCTGTGCTAGGCTGGCTCAGGTCCCAGCTCCTTCCCTTTCTCCTCTGCCTGCAGTGGCTGTGCTAGGCTGGCTCAGGTCCCGGCTCCTTCCCTTTCTCCTCTGGCTGCAGTGGCTGTGCTAGGCTGGCTCAGGTCCCGGCTCCTTCCCTTTCTCCTCTGGCTGCAGCGGCTGTGCTAGGCTGGGCTCAGGTCCCGGCTCCTTCCCTTTCTCCTCTGGCTGCAGTGGCTGTGCTAGGCTGGGCAGGTCCCGGCTCCTTCCCTTTCTCCTCTGCCTGCAGTGGCTGTGCTAGGCTGGCTCAGGTCCCGGCTCCTTCCCTTTCTCCTCTGGCTGCAGCGGCTGTGCTAGGCTGGGCTCAGGTCCCGGCTCCTTCCCTTTCTCCTCTGCCTGCAGTGGCTGTGCTAGGCTGGCTCAGGTCCCGGCTCCTTCCCTTTCTCCTCTGGCTGCAGTGGCTGTGCTAGGCTGGCTCAGGTCCCGGCTCCTTCCCTTTCTCCTCTGGCTGCAGTGGCTGTGCTAGGCTGGCTCAGGTCCCGGCTCCTTCCCTTTCTCCTCTGCCTGCAGTGGCTGTGCTAGGCTGGCTCAGGTCCCGGCTCCTTCCCTTTCTCCTCTGGCTGCAGTGGCTGTGCTAGGCTGGCTCAGGTCCCAGCTCCTTCCCTTTCTCCTCTGCCTGCAGTGGCTGTGCTAGGCTGGGCTCAGGTCCCGGCTCCTTCCCTTTCTCCTCTGCCTGCAGTGGCTGTGCTAGGCTGGGCTCAGGTCCCGGCTCCTTCCCTTTCTCCTCTGGCTGCAGTGGCTGTGCTAGGCTGGGCTGGTCCCGGCTCCTTCCCTTTCTCCTCTGCCTGCAGTGGCTGTGCTAGGCTGGCTCAGGTCCCGGCTCCTTCCCTTTCTCCTCTGCCTGCAGTGGCTGTGCTAGGCTGGGCTCAGGTCCCGGCTCCTTCCCTTTCTCCTCTGCCTGCAGTGGCTGTGCTAGGCTGGGCTCAGGTCCCGGCTCCTTCCCTTTCTCCTCTGCCTGCAGTGGCTGTGCTAGGCTGGCTCAGGTCCCGGCTCCTTCCCTTTCTCCTCTGCCTGCAGTGGCTGTGCTAGGCTGGGCTCAGGTCCCAGCTCCTTCCCTTTCTCCTCTGGCTGCAGTGGCTGTGCTAGGCTGGGCTCAGGTCCCGGCTCCTTCCCTTTCTCCTCTGGCTGCAGTGGCTGTGCTAGGCGGGCTCAGGTCCCGGCTCCTTCCCTTTCTCCTCTGGCTGCAGTGGCTGTGCTAGGCTGGGCTCAGGTCCCAGCTCCTTCCCTTTCTCCTCTGGCTGCAGTGGCTGTGCTAGGCTGGGCTCAGGTCCCGGCTCCTTCCCTTTCTCCTCTGGCTGCAGTGGCTGTGCTAGGCTGGGCTCAGGTCCCGGCTCCTTCCCTTTCTCCTCTGCCTGCAGTGGCTGTGCTAGGCTGGGCTCAGGTCCCGGCTCCTTCCCTTTCTCCTCTGGCTGCAGTGGCTGTGCTAGGCTGGGCTCAGGTCCCGGCTCCTTCCCTTTCTCCTCTGCCTGCAGTGGCTGTGCTAGGCTGGGCTCAGGTCCCGGCTCCTTCCCTTTCTCCTCTGCCTGCAGTGGCTGTGCTAGGCTGGGCTCAGGTCCCGGCTCCTTCCCTTTCTCCTCTGGCTGCAGTGGCTGTGCTAGGCTGGCTCAGGTTCCGGCTCCTTCCCTTTCTCCTCTACCTGCAGCGGCTGTGCTAGGCTGGGCTCAGGTCCCAGCTCCTTCCCTTTCTCCTCTGCCTGCAGTGGCTGTGCTAGGCTGGGCTCAGGTCCCGGCTCCTTCCCTTTCTCCTCTGGCTGCAGTGGCTGTGCTAGGCTGGCTCAGGTCCCAGCCCCTTCCCTTTCTCCTCTGGCTGCAGTGGCTGTGCTAGGCTGGCTCAGGTCCCGGCTCCTTCCCTTTCTCCTCTGCCTGCAGTGGCTGTGCTAGGCTGGGCTCAGGTCCCAGCTCCTTCCCTTTCTCCTCTGCCTGCAGCGGCTGTGCTAGGCTGGCTCAGGTCCCAGCTCCTTCCCTTTCTCCTCTGCCTGCAGCGGCTGTGCTAGGCTGGCTCAGGTCCCGGCTCCTTCCCTTTCTCCTCTGCCTGCAGCGGCTGTGCTAGGCTGGCTCAGGTCCCAGCTCCTTCCCTTTCTCCTCTGCCTGCAGCGGCTGTGCTAGGCTGGCTCAGGTCCCGGCTCCTTCCCTTTCTCCTCTGCCTGCAGCGGCTGTGCTAGGCTGGGCAGGTCCCAGCTCCTTCCCTTTCTCCTCTGGCTGCAGCGGCTGTGCTAGGCTGGGCTCAGGTCCCGGCTCCTTCCCTTTCTCCTCTGCCTGCAGTGGCTGTGCTAGGCTGGGCTCAGGTCCCGGCTCCTTCCCTTTCTCCTCTGCCTGCAGTGGCTGTGCTAGGCTGGGCTCAGGTCCCGGCTCCTTCCCTTTCTCCTCTGCCTGCAGTGGCTGTGCTAGGCTGGGCTCAGGTCCCAGCTCCTTCCCTTTCTCCTCTGCCTGCAGTGGCTGTGCTAGGCTGGCTCAGGTCCCAGCTCCTTCCCTTTCTCCTCTGCCTGCAGTGGCTGTGCTAGGCTGGCTCAGGTCCCAGCTCCTTCCCTTTCTCCTCTGGCTGCAGTGGCTGTGCTAGGCTGGGCTCAGGTCCCGGCTCCTTCCCTTTCTCCTGTGGCTGTGCTAGGCTGGGCTCAGGTCCCGGCTCCTTCCCTTTCTCCTCTGCCTGCAGCGGCTGTGCTAGGCTGGGCTCAGGTCCCAGCTCCTTCCCTTTCTCCTCTGCCTGCAGTGGCTGTGCTAGGCTGGGCTCAGGTCCCGGCTCCTTCCCTTTCTCCTCTGCCTGCAGTGGCTGTGCTAGGCTGGGCAGGTCCCAGCTCCTTCCCTTTCTCCTCTGGCTGCAGTGGCTGTGCTAGGCTGGGCAGGTCCCGGCTCCTTCCCTTTCTCCTCTGGCTGCAGTGGCTGTGCTAGGCTGGGCTCAGGTCCCGGCTCCTTCCCTTTCTCCTCTGGCTGCAGTGGCTGTGCTAGGCTGGGCTCAGGTCCCGGCTCCTTCCCTTTCTCCTCTGGCTGCAGTGGCTGTGCTAGGCTGGGCTCAGGTCCCGGCTCCTTCCCTTTCTCCTCTGGCTGCAGTGGCTGTGCTAGGCTGGGCTCAGGTCCCAGCTCCTTCCCTTTCTCCTCTGCCTGCAGTGGCTGTGCTAGGCTGGGCTCAGGTCCCGGCTCCTTCCCTTTCTCCTCTGCCTGCAGTGGCTGTGCTAGGCTGGGCTCAGGTCCCAGCTCCTTCCCTTTCTCCTCTGCCTGCAGCGGCTGTGCTAGGCTGGCTCAGGTCCCGGCTCCTTCCCTTTCTCCTCTGGCTGCAGTGGCTGTGCTAGGCTGGGCTCAGGTCCCAGCTCCTTCCCTTTCTCCTCTGGCTGCAGTGGCTGTGCTAGGCTGGGCTCAGGTCCCAGCTCCTTCCCTTTCTCCTCTGCCTGCAGCGGCTGTGCTAGGCTGGGCTCAGGTCCCAGCTCCTTCCCTTTCTCCTCTGGCTGCAGTGGCTGTGCTAGGCTGGCTCAGGTCCCAGCTCCTTCCCTTTCTCCTCTGCCTGCAGCGGCTGTGCTAGGCTGGGCTCAGGTCCCAGCTCCTTCCCTTTCTCCTCTGCCTGCAGCGGCTGTGCTAGGCTGGCTCAGGTCCCGGCTCCTTCCCTTTCTCCTCTGGCTGCAGTGGCTTTGCTAGGCTGGGCTCAGGTCCCGGCTCCTTCCCTTTCTCCTCTGCCTGCAGTGGCTGTGCTAGGCTGGGCTCAGGTCCCAGCTCCTTCCCTTTCTCCTCTGCCTGCAGCGGCTGTGCTAGGCTGGCTCAGGTCCCGGCTCCTTCCCTTTCTCCTCTGGCTGCAGTGGCTGTGCTAGGCTGGGCAGGTCCCGGCTCCTTCCCTTTCTCCTCTGCCTGCAGTGGCTGTGCTAGGCTGGGCTCAGGTCCCGGCTCCTTCCCTTTCTCCTCTGCCTGCAGTGGCTGTGCTAGGCTGGCTCAGGTCCCGGCTCCTTCCCTTTCTCCTCTGCCTGCAGTGGCTGTGCTAGGCTGGGCAGGTCCCGGCTCCTTCCCTTTCTCCTCTGGCTGCAGTGGCTGTGCTAGGCTGGCTCAGGTCCCAGCTCCTTCCCTTTCTCCTCTGCCTGCAGTGGCTGTGCTAGGCTGGCTCAGGTCCCGGCTCCTTCCCTTTCTCCTCTGCCTGCAGTGGCTGTGCTAGGCTGGGCTCAGGTCCCAGCTCCTTCCCTTTCTCCTCTGCCTGCAGTGGCTGTGCTAGGCTGGCTCAGGTCCCGGCTCCTTCCCTTTCTCCTCTGCCTGCAGTGGCTGTGCTAGGCTGGGCAGGTCCCGGCTCCTTCCCTTTCTCCTCTGGCTGCAGTGGCTGTGCTAGGCTGGCTCAGGTCCCAGCTCCTTCCCTTTCTCCTCTGCCTGCAGTGGCTGTGCTAGGCTGGCTCAGGTCCCAGCTCCTTCCCTTTCTCCTCTGGCTGCAGTGGCTGTGCTAGGCTGGGCAGGTCCCGGCTCCTTCCCTTTCTCCTCTGCCTGCAGTGGCTGTGCTAGGCTGGGCTCAGGTCCCGGCTCCTTCCCTTTCTCCTCTGCCTGCAGTGGCTGTGCTAGGCGGGGCAGGTCCCGGCTCCTTCCCTTTCTCCTCTGCCTGCAGTGGCTGTGCTAGGCTGGGCAGGTCCCGGCTCCTTCCCTTTCTCCTCTGCCTGCAGTGGCTGTGCTAGGCTGGCTCAGGTCCCGGCTCCTTCCCTTTCTCCTCTGGCTGCAGTGGCTGTGCTAGGCTGGCTCAGGTCCCGGCTCCTTCCCTTTCTCCTCTGGATGCAGCGGCTGTGCTAGGCTGGGCAGGTCCCGGCTCCTTCCCTTTCTCCTCTGCCTGCAGTGGCTGTGCTAGGCTGGGCAGGTCCCGGCTCCTTCCCTTTCTCCTCTGCCTGCAGTGGCTGTGCTAGGCTGGGCAGGTCCCGGCTCCTTCCCTTTCTCCTCTGCCTGCAGTGGCTGTGCTAGGCTGGGCTCAGGTCCCGGCTCCTTCCCTTTCTCCTCTGGCTGCAGTGGCTGTGCTAGGCTGGCTCAGGTCCCAGCTCCTTCCCTTTCTCCTCTGCCTGCAGTGGCTGTGCTAGGCTGGGCAGGTCCCGGCTCCTTCCCTTTCTCCTCTGCCTGCAGTGGCTGTGCTAGGCTGGGCTCAGGTCCCGGCTCCTTCCCTTTCTCCTCTGGCTGCAGTGGCTGTGCTAGGCTGGCTCAGGTCCCAGCTCCTTCCCTTTCTCCTCTGCCTGCAGTGGCTGTGCTAGGCTGGGCAGGTCCCGGCTCCTTCCCTTTCTCCTCTGCCTGCAGTGGCTGTGCTAGGCTGGGCTCAGGTCCCGGCTCCTTCCCTTTCTCCTCTGTCTGCAGCGGCTGTGCTAGGCTGGGCTCAGGTCCCGGCTCCTTCCCTTTCTCCTCTGCCTGCAGCGGCTGTGCTAGGCTGGGCTCAGGTCCCGGCTCCTTCCCTTTCTCCTCTGTCTGCAGCGGCTGTGCTAGGCTGGGCTCAGGTCCCGGCTCCTTCCCTTTCTCCTCTGCCTGCAGCGGCTGTGCTAGGCTGGGCTCAGGTCCCGGCTCCTTCCCTTTCTCCTCTGCCTGCAGCTGCTGTGCTAGGCTGGCTCAGGTCCCGGCTCCTTCCCTTTCTCCTCTGGCTGCAGTGGCTGTGCTAGGCTGGGCAGGTCCCGGCTCCTTCCCTTTCTCCTCTGGCTGCAGCGGCTGTGCTAGGCTGGGCTCAGGTCCCGGCTCCTTCCCTTTCTCCTCTGCCTGCAGTGGCTGTGCTAGGCTGGGCAGGTCCCGGCTCCTTCCCTTTCTCCTCTGCCTGCAGTGGCTGTGCTAGGCTGGGCTCAGGTCCCGGCTCCTTCCCTTTCTCCTCTGCCTGCAGCGGTTGTGCTAGGCTGGGCAGGTCCCGGCTCCTTCCCTTTCTCCTCTGCCTGCAGTGGCTGTGCTAGGCTGGGCTCAGGTCCCGGCTCCTTCCCTTTCTCCTCTGTCTGCAGCGGCTGTGCTAGGCTGGGCTCAGGTCCCGGCTCCTTCCCTTTCTCCTCTGCCTGCAGTGGCTGTGCTAGGCTGGGCTCAGGTCCCGGCTCCTTCCCTTTCTCCTCTGCCTGCAGCGGCTGTGCTAGGCTGGGCTCAGGTCCCGGCTCCTTCCCTTTCTCCTCTGGCTGCAGTGGCTGTGCTAGGCTGGCTCAGGTCCCGGCTCCTTCCCTTTCTCCTCTGCCTGCAGTGGCTGTGCTAGGCTGGCTCAGGTCCCGGCTCCTTCCCTTTCTCCTCTGGCTGCAGTGGCTGTGCTAGGCTGGGCAGGTCCCGGCTCCTTCCCTTTCTCCTCTGCCTGCAGTGGCTGTGCTAGGCTGGGCTCAGGTCCCAGCTCCTTCCCTTTCTCCTCTGCCTGCAGTGGCTGTGCTAGGCTGGGCTCAGGTCCCAGCTCCTTCCCTTTCTCCTCTGCCTGCAGTGGCTGTGCTAGGCTGGGCTCAGGTCCCGGCTCCTTCCCTTTCTCCTCTGCCTGCAGTGGCTGTGCTAGGCTGGGCTCAGGTCCCAGCTCCTTCCCTTTCTCCTCTGCCTGCAGTGGCTGTGCTAGGCTGGCTCAGGTCCCGGCTCCTTCCCTTTCTCCTCTGCCTGCAGTGGCTGTGCTAGGCTGGGCTCAGGTCCCAGCTCCTTCCCTTTCTCCTCTGGCTGCAGCGGCTGTGCTAGGCTGGGCTCAGGTCCCGGCTCCTTCCCTTTCTCCTCTGCCTGCAGTGGCTGTGCTAGGCTGGGCTCAGGTCCCAGCTCCTTCCCTTTCTCCTCTGCCTGCAGTGGCTGTGCTAGGCTGGGCAGGTCCCGGCTCCTTCCCTTTCTCCTCTGGCTGCAGCGGCTGTGCTAGGCTGGCTCAGGTCCCAGCTCCTTCCCTTTCTCCTCTGCCTGCACTGGCTGTGCTAGGCTGGCTCAGGTCCCGGCTCCTTCCCTTTCTCCTCTGCCTGCAGTGGCTGTGCTAGGCTGGGTTCAGGTCCCGGCTCCTTCCCTTTCTCCTCTGGCTGCAGCGGCTGTGCTAGGCTGGGCTAGGGGCCCAGCTCCTTCCCTTTCTCCTCTGGCTGCAGTGGCTGTGCTAGGCTGGGCTCAGGTCCCGGCTCCTTCCCTTTCTCCTCTGCCTGCAGCGGCTGTGCTAGGCTGGGCTCAGGTCCCGGCTCCTTCCCTTTCTCCTCTGCCTGCAGCGGCTGTGCTAGGCTGGCTCAGGTCCCGGCTCCTTCCCTTTCTCCTCTGCCTGCAGTGGCTGTGCTAGGCTGGCTCAGGTCCCGGCTCCTTCCCTTTCTCCTCTGCCTGCAGCGGCTGTGCTAGGCTGGCTCAGGTCCCAGCTCCTTCCCTTTCTCCTCTGCCTGCAGTGGCTGTGCTAGGCTGGGCTCAGGTCCCGGCTCCTTCCCTTTCTCCTCTGCCTGCAGCGGCTGTGCTAGGCTGGGCTCAGGTCCCGGCTCCTTCCCTTTCTCCTCTGCCTGCACTGGCTGTGCTAGGCTGGCTCAGGTCCCAGCTCCTTCCCTTTCTCCTCTGGCTGCAGTGGCTGTGCTAGGCTGGGCAGGTCCCGGCTCCTTCCCTTTCTCCTCTGCCTGCAGTGGCTGTGCTAGGCTGGGCTCAGGTCCCGGCTCCTTCCCTTTCTCCTCTGCCTGCAGTGGCTGTGCTAGGCTGGGCAGGTCCCGGCTCCTTCCCTTTCTCCTCTGCCTGCAGTGGCTGTGCTAGGCTGGGCTCAGGTCCCGGCTCCTTCCCTTTCTCCTCTGGCTGCAGTGGCTGTGCTAGGCTGGCTCAGGTCCCGGCTCCTTCCCTTTCTCCTCTGCCTGCAGTGGCTGTGCTAGGCTGGGCTCAGGTCCCGGCTCCTTCCCTTTCTCCTCTGGCTGCAGTGGCTGTGCTAGGCTGGCTCAGGTCCCGGCTCCTTCCCTTTCTCCTCTGGATGCAGCGGCTGTGCTAGGCTGGGCAGGTCCCGGCTCCTTCCCTTTCTCCTCTGCCTGCAGTGGCTGTGCTAGGCTGGGCAGGTCCCAGCTCCTTCCCTTTCTCCTCTGCCTGCAGTGGCTGTGCTAGGCTGGGCAGGTCCCGGCTCCTTCCCTTTCTCCTCTGCCTGCAGTGGCTGTGCTAGGCTGGCTCAGGTCCCAGCTCCTTCCCTTTCTCCTCTGCCTGCAGCGGCTGTGCTAGGCTGGGCAGGTCCCGGCTCCTTCCCTTTCTCCTCTGGCTGCAGTGGCTGTGCTAGGCTGGGCTCAGGTCCCAGCTCCTTCCCTTTCTCCTCTGGCTGCAGTGGTTGTGCTAGGCTGGGCTCAGGTCCCGGCTCCTTCCCTTTCTCCTCTGGCTGCAGTGGCTGTGCTAGGCTGGCTCAGGTCCCGGCTCCTTCCCTTTCTCCTCTGGCTGCAGTGGCTGTGCTAGGCTGGCTCAGGTCCCGGCTCCTTCCCTTTCTCCTCTGGCTGCAGTGGCTGTGCTAGGCTGGGCTCAGGTCCCGGCTCCTTCCCTTTCTCCTCTGGCTGCAGTGGCTGTGCTAGGCTGGCTCAGGTCCCAGCTCCTTCCCTTTCTCCTCTGCCTGCAGTGGCTGTGCTAGGCTGGGCAGGTCCCGGCTCCTTCCCTTTCTCCTCTGCCTGCAGTGGCTGTGCTAGGCTGGGCTCAGGTCCCGGCTCCTTCCCTTTCTCCTCTGTCTGCAGCGGCTGTGCTAGGCTGGGCTCAGGTCCCGGCTCCTTCCCTTTCTCCTCTGCCTGCAGTGGCTGTGCTAGGCTGGGCTCAGGTCCCGGCTCCTTCCCTTTCCCCTCTGCCTGCAGTGGCTGTGCTAGGCTGGCTCAGGTCCCGGCTCCTTCCCTTTCTCCTCTGCCTGCAGTGGCTGTGCTAGGCTGGGCTCAGGTCCCGGCTCCTTCCCTTTCTCCTCTGCCTGCAGTGGCTGTGCTAGGCTGGGCTCAGGTCCCGGCTCCTTCCCTTTCTCCTCTGGCTGCAGTGGCTGTGCTAGGCTGGGCTCAGGTCCCGGCTCCTTCCCTTTCTCCTCTGGCTGCAGTGGCTGTGCTAGGCTGGGCTCAGGTCCCGGCTCCTTCCCTTTCTCCTCTGGCTGCAGTGGCTGTGCTAGGCTGGGCTCAGGTCCCGGCTCCTTCCCTTTCTCCTCTGGCTGCAGTGGCTGTGCTAGGCTGGGCTCAGGTCCCGGCTCCTTCCCTTTCTCCTCTGGCTGCAGTGGCTGTGCTAGGCTGGGCTCAGGTCCCGGCTCCTTCCCTTTCTCCTCTGCCTGCAGTGGCTGTGCTAGGCTGGGCTCAGGTCCCGGCTCCTTCCCTTTCTCCTCTGGCTGCAGTGGCTGTGCTAGGCTGGGCTCAGGTCCCAGCTCCTTCCCTTTCTCCTCTGCCTGCAGCGGCTGTGCTAGGCTGGCTCAGGTCCCGGCTCCTTCCCTTTCTCCTCTGGCTGCAGTGGCTGTGCTAGGCTGGGCTCAGGTCCCAGCTCCTTCCCTTTCTCCTCTGGCTGCAGTGGCTGTGCTAGGCTGGGCTCAGGTCCCAGCTCCTTCCCTTTCTCCTCTGCCTGCAGCGGCTGTGCTAGGCTGGGCTCAGGTCCCAGCTCCTTCCCTTTCTCCTCTGGCTGCAGTGGCTGTGCTAGGCTGGCTCAGGTCCCAGCTCCTTCCCTTTCTCCTCTGCCTGCAGTGGCTGTGCTAGGCTGGGCTCAGGTCCCGGCTCCTTCCCTTTCTCCTCTGCCTGCAGTGGCTGTGCTAGGCTGGGCTCAGGTCCCAGCTCCTTCCCTTTCTCCTCTGCCTGCAGCGGCTGTGCTAGGCTGGCTCAGGTCCCGGCTCCTTCCCTTTCTCCTCTGGCTGCAGTGGCTTTGCTAGGCTGGGCTCAGGTCCCGGCTCCTTCCCTTTCTCCTCTGCCTGCAGTGGCTGTGCTAGGCTGGGCTCAGGTCCCAGCTCCTTCCCTTTCTCCTCTGCCTGCAGTGGCTGTGCTAGGCTGGCTCAGGTCCCAGCTCCTTCCCTTTCTCCTCTGCCTGCAGCGGCTGTGCTAGGCTGGCTCAGGTCCCGGCTCCTTCCCTTTCTCCTCTGCCTGCAGTGGCTGTGCTAGGCTGGCTCAGGTCCCGGCTCCTTCCCTTTCTCCTCTGGCTGCAGTGGCTGTGCTAGGCTGGCTCAGGTCCCGGCTCCTTCCCTTTCTCCTCTGGCTGCAGTGGCTGTGCTAGGCTGGGCTCAGGTCCCGGCTCCTTCCCTTTCTCCTCTGCCTGCAGTGGCTGTGCTAGGCTGGCTCAGGTCCCGGCTCCTTCCCTTTCTCCTCTGCCTGCAGTGGCTGTGCTAGGCTGGGCAGGTCCCGGCTCCTTCCCTTTCTCCTCTGGCTGCAGTGGCTGTGCTAGGCTGGCTCAGGTCCCGGCTCCTTCCCTTTCTCCTCTGCCTGCAGTGGCTGTGCTAGGCTGGGCTCAGGTCCCAGCTCCTTCCCTTTCTCCTCTGCCTGCAGTGGCTGTGCTAGGCTGGCTCAGGTCCCAGCTCCTTCCCTTTCTCCTCTGCCTGCAGTGGCTGTGCTAGGCTGGCTCAGGTCCCGGCTCCTTCCCTTTCTCCTCTGCCTGCAGTGGCTGTGCTAGGCTGGGCTCAGGTCCCAGCTCCTTCCCTTTCTCCTCTGCCTGCAGTGGCTGTGCTAGGCTGGCTCAGGTCCCGGCTCCTTCCCTTTCTCCTCTGCCTGCAGTGGCTGTGCTAGGCTGGGCAGGTCCCGGCTCCTTCCCTTTCTCCTCTGGCTGCAGTGGCTGTGCTAGGCTGGCTCAGGTCCCAGCTCCTTCCCTTTCTCCTCTGCCTGCAGTGGCTGTGCTAGGCTGGCTCAGGTCCCGGCTCCTTCCCTTTCTCCTCTGCCTGCAGCGGCTGTGCTAGGCTGGCTCAGGTCCCAGCTCCTTCCCTTTCTCCTCTGCCTGCAGCGGCTGTGCTAGGCTGGCTCAGGTCCCAGCTCCTTCCCTTTCTCCTCTGCCTGCACTGGCTGTGCTAGGCTGGCTCAGGTCCCAGCTCCTTCCCTTTCTCCTCTGGCTGCAGTGGCTGTGCTAGGCTGGGCAGGTCCCGGCTCCTTCCCTTTCTCCTCTGCCTGCAGTGGCTGTGCTAGGCTGGGCTCAGGTCCCGGCTCCTTCCCTTTCTCCTCTGCCTGCAGTGGCTGTGCTAGGCTGGGCAGGTCCCGGCTCCTTCCCTTTCTCCTCTGCCTGCAGTGGCTGTGCTAGGCTGGCTCAGGTCCCGGCTCCTTCCCTTTCTCCTCTGGCTGCAGTGGCTGTGCTAGGCTGGCTCAGGTCCCGGCTCCTTCCCTTTCTCCTCTGGATGCAGCGGCTGTGCTAGGCTGGGCAGGTCCCGGCTCCTTCCCTTTCTCCTCTGCCTGCAGTGGCTGTGCTAGGCTGGGCAGGTCCCGGCTCCTTCCCTTTCTCCTCTGCCTGCAGTGGCTGTGCTAGGCTGGGCAGGTCCCGGCTCCTTCCCTGTCTCCTCTGCCTGCAGTGGCTGTGCTAGGCTGGGCAGGTCCCGGCTCCTTCCCTTTCTCCTCTGCCTGCACTGGCTGTGCTAGGCTGGCTCAGGTCCCAGCTCCTTCCCTTTCTCCTCTGCCTGCAGCGGCTGTGCTAGGCTGGGCAGGTCCCGGCTCCTTCCCTTTCTCCTCTGGCTGCAGTGGCTGTGCTAGGCTGGCTCAGGTCCCGGCTCCTTCCCTTTCTCCTCTGGCTGCAGTGGCTGTGCTAGGCTGGGCTCAGGTCCCGGCTCCTTCCCTTTCTCCTCTGGCTGCAGTGGCTGTGCTAGGCTGGCTCAGGTCCCGGCTCCTTCCCTTTCTCCTCTGGCTGCAGTGGCTGTGCTAGGCTGGGCTCAGGTCCCGGCTCCTTCCCTTTCTCCTCTGGCTGCAGTGGCTGTGCTAGGCTGGGCTCAGGTCCCGGCTCCTTCCCTTTCTCCTCTGCCTGCAGTGGCTGTGCTAGGCTGGGCTCAGGTCCCGGCTCCTTCCCTTTCTCCTCTGCCTGCAGTGGCTGTGCTAGGCTGGCTCAGGTCCCGGCTCCTTCCCTTTCTCCTCTGCCTGCAGTGGCTGTGCTAGGCTGGGCAGGTCCCGGCTCCTTCCCTTTCTCCTCTGGCTGCAGTGGCTGTGCTAGGCTGGCTCAGGTCCCAGCTCCTTCCCTTTCTCCTCTGCCTGCAGTGGCTGTGCTAGGCTGGCTCAGGTCCCGGCTCCTTCCCTTTCTCCTCTGCCTGCAGTGGCTGTGCTAGGCTGGGCTCAGGTCCCAGCTCCTTCCCTTTCTCCTCTGCCTGCAGTGGCTGTGCTAGGCTGGCTCAGGTCCCGGCTCCTTCCCTTTCTCCTCTGCCTGCAGTGGCTGTGCTAGGCTGGGCAGGTCCCGGCTCCTTCCCTTTCTCCTCTGGCTGCAGTGGCTGTGCTAGGCTGGCTCAGGTCCCAGCTCCTTCCCTTTCTCCTCTGCCTGCAGTGGCTGTGCTAGGCTGGCTCAGGTCCCGGCTCCTTCCCTTTCTCCTCTGCCTGCAGCGGCTGTGCTAGGCTGGCTCAGGTCCCAGCTCCTTCCCTTTCTCCTCTGCCTGCAGTGGCTGTGCTAGGCTGGCTCAGGTCCCAGCTCCTTCCCTTTCTCCTCTGCCTGCACTGGCTGTGCTAGGCTGGCTCAGGTCCCAGCTCCTTCCCTTTCTCCTCTGGCTGCAGTGGCTGTGCTAGGCTGGGCAGGTCCCGGCTCCTTCCCTTTCTCCTCTGCCTGCAGTGGCTGTGCTAGGCTGGGCTCAGGTCCCGGCTCCTTCCCTTTCTCCTCTGCCTGCAGTGGCTGTGCTAGGCGGGGCAGGTCCCGGCTCCTTCCCTTTCTCCTCTGCCTGCAGTGGCTGTGCTAGGCTGGGCAGGTCCCGGCTCCTTCCCTTTCTCCTCTGCCTGCAGTGGCTGTGCTAGGCTGGCTCAGGTCCCGGCTCCTTCCCTTTCTCCTCTGGCTGCAGTGGCTGTGCTAGGCTGGCTCAGGTCCCGGCTCCTTCCCTTTCTCCTCTGGATGCAGCGGCTGTGCTAGGCTGGGCAGGTCCCGGCTCCTTCCCTTTCTCCTCTGCCTGCAGTGGCTGTGCTAGGCTGGGCAGGTCCCGGCTCCTTCCCTTTCTCCTCTGCCTGCAGTGGCTGTGCTAGGCTGGGCAGGTCCCGGCTCCTTCCCTTTCTCCTCTGCCTGCAGTGGCTGTGCTAGGCTGGGCAGGTCCCGGCTCCTTCCCTTTCTCCTCTGCCTGCAGTGGCTGTGCTAGGCTGGCTCAGGTCCCAGCTCCTTCCCTTTCTCCTCTGCCTGCAGCGGCTGTGCTAGGCTGGGCAGGTCCCGGCTCCTTCCCTTTCTCCTCTGGCTGCAGTGGCTGTGCTAGGCTGGGCTCAGGTCCCGGCTCCTTCCCTTTCTCCTCTGGCTGCAGTGGCTGTGCTAGGCTGGCTCAGGTCCCAGCTCCTTCCCTTTCTCCTCTGCCTGCAGTGGCTGTGCTAGGCTGGGCAGGTCCCGGCTCCTTCCCTTTCTCCTCTGCCTGCAGTGGCTGTGCTAGGCTGGGCTCAGGTCCCGGCTCCTTCCCTTTCTCCTCTGGCTGCAGTGGCTGTGCTAGGCTGGCTCAGGTCCCAGCTCCTTCCCTTTCTCCTCTGGCTGCAGTGGCTGTGCTAGGCTGGGCAGGTCCCGGCTCCTTCCCTTTCTCCTCTGCCTGCAGTGGCTGTGCTAGGCTGGGCTCAGGTCCCGGCTCCTTCCCTTTCTCCTCTGCCTGCAGCTGCTGTGCTAGGCTGGCTCAGGTCCCGGCTCCTTCCCTTTCTCCTCTGGCTGCAGTGGCTGTGCTAGGCTGGGCAGGTCCCGGCTCCTTCCCTTTCTCCTCTGGCTGCAGCGGCTGTGCTAGGCTGGGCAGGTCCCGGCTCCTTCCCTTTCTCCTCTGCCTGCAGTGGCTGTGCTAGGCTGGGTTCAGGTCCCGGCTCCTTCCCTTTCTCCTCTGCCTGCAGTGGCTGTGCTAGGCTGGGCTCAGGTCCCGGCTCCTTCCCTTTCTCCTCTGCCTGCAGCGGTTGTGCTAGGCTGGGCAGGTCCCGGCTCCTTCCCTTTCTCCTCTGCCTGCAGTGGCTGTGCTAGGCTGGGCTCAGGTCCCGGCTCCTTCCCTTTCTCCTCTGTCTGCAGCGGCTGTGCTAGGCTGGGCTCAGGTCCCGGCTCCTTCCCTTTCTCCTCTGCCTGCAGTGGCTGTGCTAGGCTGGGCTCAGGTCCCGGCTCCTTCCCTTTCTCCTCTGCCTGCAGCGGCTGTGCTAGGCTGGGCTCAGGTCCCGGCTCCTTCCCTTTCTCCTCTGGCTGCAGTGGCTGTGCTAGGCTGGCTCAGGTCCCGGCTCCTTCCCTTTCTCCTCTGCCTGCAGTGGCTGTGCTAGGCTGGCTCAGGTCCCGGCTCCTTCCCTTTCTCCTCTGGCTGCAGTGGCTGTGCTAGGCTGGGCAGGTCCCGGCTCCTTCCCTTTCTCCTCTGCCTGCAGTGGCTGTGCTAGGCTGGGCTCAGGTCCCAGCTCCTTCCCTTTCTCCTCTGCCTGCAGTGGCTGTGCTAGGCTGGGCTCAGGTCCCAGCTCCTTCCCTTTCTCCTCTGCCTGCAGTGGCTGTGCTAGGCTGGGCTCAGGTCCCGGCTCCTTCCCTTTCTCCTCTGCCTGCAGTGGCTGTGCTAGGCTGGGCTCAGGTCCCAGCTCCTTCCCTTTCTCCTCTGCCTGCAGTGGCTGTGCTAGGCTGGCTCAGGTCCCGGCTCCTTCCCTTTCTCCTCTGCCTGCAGTGGCTGTGCTAGGCTGGGCTCAGGTCCCAGCTCCTTCCCTTTCTCCTCTGGCTGCAGCGGCTGTGCTAGGCTGGGCTCAGGTCCCGGCTCCTTCCCTTTCTCCTCTGCCTGCAGCGGCTGTGCTAGGCTGGGCTCAGGTCCCAGCTCCTTCCCTTTCTCCTCTGCCTGCAGTGGCTGTGCTAGGCTGGGCAGGTCCCGGCTCCTTCCCTTTCTCCTCTGGCTGCAGCGGCTGTGCTAGGCTGGCTCAGGTCCCAGCTCCTTCCCTTTCTCCTCTGCCTGCACTGGCTGTGCTAGGCTGGCTCAGGTCCCGGCTCCTTCCCTTTCTCCTCTGCCTGCAGTGGCTGTGCTAGGCTGGGCAGGTCCCGGCTCCTTCCCTTTCTCCTCTGCCTGCAGTGGCTGTGCTAGGCTGGGCTCAGGTCCCGGCTCCTTCCCTTTCTCCTCTGGCTGCAGCGGCTGTGCTAGGCTGGGCTAGGGGCCCAGCTCCTTCCCTTTCTCCTCTGGCTGCAGTGGCTGTGCTAGGCTGGGCTCAGGTCCCGGCTCCTTCCCTTTCTCCTCTGCCTGCAGCGGCTGTGCTAGGCTGGGCTCAGGTCCCGGCTCCTTCCCTTTCTCCTCTGCCTGCAGCGGCTGTGCTAGGCTGGCTCAGGTCCCGGCTCCTTCCCTTTCTCCTCTGCCTGCAGTGGCTGTGCTAGGCTGGCTCAGGTCCCGGCTCCTTCCCTTTCTCCTCTGCCTGCAGCGGCTGTGCTAGGCTGGCTCAGGTCCCGGCTCCTTCCCTTTCTCCTCTGCCTGCAGTGGCTGTGCTAGGCTGGGCTCAGGTCCCGGCTCCTTCCCTTTCTCCTCTGCCTGCAGCGGCTGTGCTAGGCTGGGCTCAGGTCCCGGCTCCTTCCCTTTCTCCTCTGCCTGCACTGGCTGTGCTAGGCTGGCTCAGGTCCCAGCTCCTTCCCTTTCTCCTCTGGCTGCAGTGGCTGTGCTAGGCTGGGCAGGTCCCGGCTCCTTCCCTTTCTCCTCTGCCTGCAGTGGCTGTGCTAGGCTGGGCTCAGGTCCCGGCTCCTTCCCTTTCTCCTCTGCCTGCAGTGGCTGTGCTAGGCTGGGCAGGTCCCGGCTCCTTCCCTTTCTCCTCTGCCTGCAGTGGCTGTGCTAGGCTGGGCTCAGGTCCCGGCTCCTTCCCTTTCTCCTCTGGCTGCAGTGGCTGTGCTAGGCTGGCTCAGGTCCCGGCTCCTTCCCTTTCTCCTCTGCCTGCAGTGGCTGTGCTAGGCTGGCTCAGGTCCCGGCTCCTTCCCTTTCTCCTCTGGATGCAGCGGCTGTGCTAGGCTGGGCAGGTCCCGGCTCCTTCCCTTTCTCCTCTGCCTGCAGTGGCTGTGCTAGGCTGGGCAGGTCCCGGCTCCTTCCCTTTCTCCTCTGCCTGCAGTGGCTGTGCTAGGCTGGCTCAGGTCCCAGCTCCTTCCCTTTCTCCTCTGCCTGCAGCGGCTGTGCTAGGCTGGGCAGGTCCCGGCTCCTTCCCTTTCTCCTCTGGCTGCAGTGGCTGTGCTAGGCTGGGCTCAGGTCCCAGCTCCTTCCCTTTCTCCTCTGGCTGCAGTGGTTGTGCTAGGCTGGGCTCAGGTCCCGGCTCCTTCCCTTTCTCCTCTGGCTGCAGTGGCTGTGCTAGGCTGGCTCAGGTCCCGGCTCCTTCCCTTTCTCCTCTGGCTGCAGTGGCTGTGCTAGGCTGGCTCAGGTCCCGGCTCCTTCCCTTTCTCCTCTGGCTGCAGTGGCTGTGCTAGGCTGGGCTCAGGTCCCGGCTCCTTCCCTTTCTCCTCTGGCTGCAGTGGCTGTGCTAGGCTGGCTCAGGTCCCAGCTCCTTCCCTTTCTCCTCTGCCTGCAGTGGCTGTGCTAGGCTGGGCAGGTCCCGGCTCCTTCCCTTTCTCCTCTGCCTGCAGTGGCTGTGCTAGGCTGGGCTCAGGTCCCGGCTCCTTCCCTTTCTCCTCTGTCTGCAGCGGCTGTGCTAGGCTGGGCTCAGGTCCCGGCTCCTTCCCTTTCTCCTCTGCCTGCAGTGGCTGTGCTAGGCTGGGCTCAGGTCCCGGCTCCTTCCCTTTCCCCTCTGCCTGCAGTGGCTGTGCTAGGCTGGGCTCAGGTCCCGGCTCCTTCCCTTTCTCCTCTGCCTGCAGTGGCTGTGCTAGGCTGGGCTCAGGTCCCGGCTCCTTCCCTTTCTCCTCTGGCTGCAGCGGCTGTGCTAGGCTGGGCTCAGGTCCCGGCTCCTTCCCTTTCTCCTCTGGCTGCAGTGGCTGTGCTAGGCTGGGCTCAGGTCCCGGCTCCTTCCCTTTCTCCTCTGGCTGCAGTGGCTGTGCTAGGCTGGGCTCAGGTCCCGGCTCCTTCCCTTTCTCCTCTGGCTGCAGCGGCTGTGCTAGGCTGGGCTCAGGTCCCGGCTCCTTCCCTTTCTCCTCTGGCTGCAGCGGCTGTGCTAGGCTGGGCTCAGGTCCCGGCTCCTTCCCTTTCTCCTCTGGCTGCAGTGGCTGTGCTAGGCTGGGCTCAGGTCCCGGCTCCTTCCCTTTCTCCTCTGGCTGCAGTGGCTGTGCTAGGCTGGGCTCAGGTCCCGGCTCCTTCCCTTTCTCCTCTGGCTGCAGTGGCTGTGCTAGGCTGGGCTCAGGTCCCGGCTCCTTCCCTTTCTCCTCTGCCTGCAGTGGCTGTGCTAGGCTGGGCAGGTCCCGGCTCCTTCCCTTTCTCCTCTGGCTGCAGTGGCTGTGCTAGGCTGGGCAGGTCCCGGCTCCTTCCCTTTCTCCTCTGGCTGCAGTGGCTGTGCTAGGCTGGGCTCAGGTCCCGGCTCCTTCCCTTTCTCCTCTGGCTGCAGTGGCTGTGCTAGGCTGGGCTCAGGTCCCGGCTCCTTCCCTTTCTCCTCTGCCTGCAGTGGCTGTGCTAGGCTGGGCTCAGGTCCCGGCTCCTTCCCTTTCTCCTCTGCCTGCAGTGGCTGTGCTAGGCTGGGCAGGTCCCAGCTCCTTCCCTTTCTCCTCTGGCTGCAGTGGCTGTGCTAGGCTGGGCAGGTCCCGGCTCCTTCCCTTTCTCCTCTGGCTGCAGTGGCTGTGCTAGGCTGGGCTCAGGTCCCGGCTCCTTCCCTTTCTCCTCTGGCTGCAGTGGCTGTGCTAGGCTGGGCTCAGGTCCCGGCTCCTTCCCTTTCTCCTCTGGCTGCAGTGGCTGTGCTAGGCTGGGCTCAGGTCCCGGCTCCTTCCCTTTCTCCTCTGGCTGCAGTGGCTGTGCTAGGCTGGGCTCAGGTCCCAGCTCCTTCCCTTTCTCCTCTGCCTGCAGTGGCTGTGCTAGGCTGGGCTCAGGTCCCGGCTCCTTCCCTTTCTCCTCTGGCTGCAGTGGCTGTGCTAGGCTGGGCTCAGGTCCCAGCTCCTTCCCTTTCTCCTCTGCCTGCAGCGGCTGTGCTAGGCTGGCTCAGGTCCCGGCTCCTTCCCTTTCTCCTCTGGCTGCAGTGGCTGTGCTAGGCTGGGCTCAGGTCCCAGCTCCTTCCCTTTCTCCTCTGGCTGCAGTGGCTGTGCTAGGCTGGGCTCAGGTCCCAGCTCCTTCCCTTTCTCCTCTGCCTGCAGCGGCTGTGCTAGGCTGGGCTCAGGTCCCAGCTCCTTCCCTTTCTCCTCTGGCTGCAGTGGCTGTGCTAGGCTGGCTCAGGTCCCAGCTCCTTCCCTTTCTCCTCTGCCTGCAGTGGCTGTGCTAGGCTGGGCTCAGGTCCCGGCTCCTTCCCTTTCTCCTCTGCCTGCAGTGGCTGTGCTAGGCTGGGCTCAGGTCCCAGCTCCTTCCCTTTCTCCTCTGCCTGCAGCGGCTGTGCTAGGCTGGCTCAGGTCCCGGCTCCTTCCCTTTCTCCTCTGGCTGCAGTGGCTTTGCTAGGCTGGGCTCAGGTCCCGGCTCCTTCCCTTTCTCCTCTGCCTGCAGTGGCTGTGCTAGGCTGGGCTCAGGTCCCAGCTCCTTCCCTTTCTCCTCTGCCTGCAGTGGCTGTGCTAGGCTGGCTCAGGTCCCAGCTCCTTCCCTTTCTCCTCTGCCTGCAGCGGCTGTGCTAGGCTGGCTCAGGTCCCGGCTCCTTCCCTTTCTCCTCTGGCTGCAGTGGCTGTGCTAGGCTGGGCTCAGGTCCCGGCTCCTTCCCTTTCTCCTCTGCCTGCAGTGGCTGTGCTAGGCTGGGCTCAGGTCCCGGCTCCTTCCCTTTCTCCTCTGCCTGCAGTGGCTGTGCTAGGCTGGCTCAGGTCCCGGCTCCTTCCCTTTCTCCTCTGCCTGCAGTGGCTGTGCTAGGCTGGGCAGGTCCCGGCTCCTTCCCTTTCTCCTCTGGCTGCAGTGGCTGTGCTAGGCTGGCTCAGGTCCCAGCTCCTTCCCTTTCTCCTCTGCCTGCAGTGGCTGTGCTAGGCTGGCTCAGGTCCCGGCTCCTTCCCTTTCTCCTCTGCCTGCAGTGGCTGTGCTAGGCTGGGCTCAGGTCCCAGCTCCTTCCCTTTCTCCTCTGCCTGCAGTGGCTGTGCTAGGCTGGCTCAGGTCCCGGCTCCTTCCCTTTCTCCTCTGCCTGCAGTGGCTGTGCTAGGCTGGGCAGGTCCCGGCTCCTTCCCTTTCTCCTCTGGCTGCAGTGGCTGTGCTAGGCTGGCTCAGGTCCCAGCTCCTTCCCTTTCTCCTCTGCCTGCAGTGGCTGTGCTAGGCTGGCTCAGGTCCCGGCTCCTTCCCTTTCTCCTCTGCCTGCAGCGGCTGTGCTAGGCTGGCTCAGGTCCCAGCTCCTTCCCTTTCTCCTCTGCCTGCAGTGGCTGTGCTAGGCTGGCTCAGGTCCCAGCTCCTTCCCTTTCTCCTCTGCCTGCACTGGCTGTGCTAGGCTGGCTCAGGTCCCAGCTCCTTCCCTTTCTCCTCTGGCTGCAGTGGCTGTGCTAGGCTGGGCAGGTCCCGGCTCCTTCCCTTTCTCCTCTGCCTGCAGTGGCTGTGCTAGGCTGGGCTCAGGTCCCGGCTCCTTCCCTTTCTCCTCTGCCTGCAGTGGCTGTGCTAGGCTGGGCAGGTCCCGGCTCCTTCCCTTTCTCCTCTGCCTGCAGTGGCTGTGCTAGGCTGGCTCAGGTCCCGGCTCCTTCCCTTTCTCCTCTGGCTGCAGTGGCTGTGCTAGGCTGGCTCAGGTCCCGGCTCCTTCCCTTTCTCCTCTGGATGCAGCGGCTGTGCTAGGCTGGGCAGGTCCCGGCTCCTTCCCTTTCTCCTCTGCCTGCAGTGGCTGTGCTAGGCTGGGCAGGTCCCGGCTCCTTCCCTTTCTCCTCTGCCTGCAGTGGCTGTGCTAGGCTGGGCAGGTCCCGGCTCCTTCCCTTTCTCCTCTGCCTGCAGTGGCTGTGCTAGGCTGGGCAGGTCCCGGCTCCTTCCCTTTCTCCTCTGCCTGCAGTGGCTGTGCTAGGCTGGCTCAGGTCCCAGCTCCTTCCCTTTCTCCTCTGCCTGCAGCGGCTGTGCTAGGCTGGGCAGGTCCCGGCTCCTTCCCTTTCTCCTCTGGCTGCAGTGGCTGTGCTAGGCTGGCTCAGGTCCCGGCTCCTTCCCTTTCTCCTCTGGCTGCAGTGGCTGTGCTAGGCTGGGCTCAGGTCCCGGCTCCTTCCCTTTCTCCTCTGGCTGCAGTGGCTGTGCTAGGCTGGGCTCAGGTCCCGGCTCCTTCCCTTTCTCCTCTGGCTGCAGTGGCTGTGCTAGGCTGGGCTCAGGTCCCGGCTCCTTCCCTTTCTCCTCTGGCTGCAGTGGCTGTGCTAGGCTGGGCTCAGGTCCCGGCTCCTTCCCTTTCTCCTCTGTCTGCAGCGGCTGTGCTAGGCTGGGCTCAGGTCCCGGCTCCTTCCCTTTCTCCTCTGCCTGCAGTGGCTGTGCTAGGCTGGGCTCAGGTCCCGGCTCCTTCCCTTTCTCCTCTGCCTGCAGCTGCTGTGCTAGGCTGGCTCAGGTCCCGGCTCCTTCCCTTTCTCCTCTGGCTGCAGTGGCTGTGCTAGGCTGGGCAGGTCCCGGCTCCTTCCCTTTCTCCTCTGGCTGCAGCGGCTGTGCTAGGCTGGGCAGGTCCCGGCTCCTTCCCTTTCTCCTCTGCCTGCAGTGGCTGTGCTAGGCTGGGTTCAGGTCCCGGCTCCTTCCCTTTCTCCTCTGCCTGCAGTGGCTGTGCTAGGCTGGGCTCAGGTCCCGGCTCCTTCCCTTTCTCCTCTGCCTGCAGCGGCTGTGCTAGGCTGGGCAGGTCCCGGCTCCTTCCCTTTCTCCTCTGTCTGCAGCGGCTGTGCTAGGCTGGGCTCAGGTCCCGGCTCCTTCCCTTTCTCCTCTGCCTGCAGTGGCTGTGCTAGGCTGGGCTCAGGTCCCGGCTCCTTCCCTTTCTCCTCTGCCTGCAGCGGCTGTGCTAGGCTGGGCTCAGGTCCCGGCTCCTTCCCTTTCTCCTCTGCCTGCAGTGGCTGTGCTAGGCTGGGCTCAGGTCCCGGCTCCTTCCCTTTCTCCTCTGCCTGCAGTGGCTGTGCTAGGCTGGCTCAGGTCCCGGCTCCTTCCCTTTCTCCTCTGGCTGCAGCGGCTGTGCTAGGCTGGGCTCAGGTCCCGGCTCCTTCCCTTTCTCCTCTGCCTGCAGTGGCTGTGCTAGGCTGGGCTCAGGTCCCAGCTCCTTCCCTTTCTCCTCTGCCTGCAGTGGCTGTGCTAGGCTGGGCAGGTCCCGGCTCCTTCCCTTTCTCCTCTGGCTGCAGCGGCTGTGCTAGGCTGGCTCAGGTCCCGGCTCCTTCCCTTTCTCCTCTGCCTGCAGTGGCTGTGCTAGGCTGGGTTCAGGTCCCGGCTCCTTCCCTTTCTCCTCTGCCTGCAGTGGCTGTGCTAGGCTGGGCTCAGGTCCCGGCTCCTTCCCTTTCTCCTCTGCCTGCAGTGGCTGTGCTAGGCTGGGCTCAGGTCCCGGCTCCTTCCCTTTCTCCTCTGGCTGCAGTGGCTGTGCTAGGCTGGCTCAGGTCCCAGCCCCTTCCCTTTCTCCTCTGGCTGCAGTGGCTGTGCTAGGCTGGCTCAGGTCCCGGCTCCTTCCCTTTCTCCTCTGCCTGCAGTGGCTGTGCTAGGCTGGGTTCAGGTCCCGGCTCCTTCCCTTTCTCCTCTGGCTGCAGCGGCTGTGCTAGGCTGGGCTAGGGGCCCAGCTCCTTCCCTTTCTCCTCTGGCTGCAGTGGCTGTGCTAGGCTGGGCTCAGGTCCCGGCTCCTTCCCTTTCTCCTCTGCCTGCAGCGGCTGTGCTAGGCTGGGCTCAGGTCCCGGCTCCTTCCCTTTCTCCTCTGCCTGCAGTGGCTGTGCTAGGCTGGGCTCAGGTCCCGGCTCCTTCCCTTTCTCCTCTGGCTGCAGTGGCTGTGCTAGGCTGGCTCAGGTCCCAGCTCCTTCCCTTTCTCCTCTGCCTGCAGTGGCTGTGCTAGGCTGGGTTCAGGTCCCGGCTCCTTCCCTTTCTCCTCTGGCTGCAGCGGCTGTGCTAGGCTGGGCTAGGGGCCCAGCTCCTTCCCTTTCTCCTCTGGCTGCAGTGGCTGTGCTAGGCTGGGCTCAGGTCCCGGCTCCTTCCCTTTCTCCTCTGCCTGCAGCGGCTGTGCTAGGCTGGGCTCAGGTCCCGGCTCCTTCCCTTTCTCCTCTGCCTGCAGTGGCTGTGCTAGGCTGGGCTCAGGTCCCGGCTCCTTCCCTTTCTCCTCTGGCTGCAGTGGCTGTGCTAGGCTGGGCTCAGGTCCCGGCTCCTTCCCTTTCTCCTCTGCCTGCAGTGGCTGTGCTAGGCTGGCTCAGGTCCCGGCTCCTTCCCTTTCTCCTCTGCCTGCAGTGGCTGTGCTAGGCTGGCTCAGGTCCCGGCTCCTTCCCTTTCTCCTCTGGCTGCAGTGGCTGTGCTAGGCTGGCTCAGGTCCCGGCTCCTTCCCTTTCTCCTCTGGATGCAGCGGCTGTGCTAGGCTGGGCAGGTCCCGGCTCCTTCCCTTTCTCCTCTGCCTGCAGTGGCTGTGCTAGGCTGGGCAGGTCCCGGCTCCTTCCCTTTCTCCTCTGCCTGCAGTGGCTGTGCTAGGCTGGGCAGGTCCCGGCTCCTTCCCTTTCTCCTCTGCCTGCAGTGGCTGTGCTAGGCTGGGCAGGTCCCGGCTCCTTCCCTTTCTCCTCTGGCTGCAGTGGCTGTGCTAGGCTGGGCAGGTCCCGGCTCCTTCCCTTTCTCCTCTGGCTGCAGTGGCTGTGCTAGGCTGGCTCAGGTCCCAGCTCCTTCCCTTTCTCCTCTGCCTGCAGTGGCTGTGCTAGGCTGGGCAGGTCCCGGCTCCTTCCCTTTCTCCTCTGGCTGCAGTGGCTGTGCTAGGCTGGCTCAGGTCCCGGCTCCTTCCCTTTCTCCTCTGGCTGCAGTGGCTGTGCTAGGCTGGGCTCAGGTCCCGGCTCCTTCCCTTTCTCCTCTGGCTGCAGTGGCTGTACTAGGCTGGCTCAGGTCCCAGCTCCTTCCCTTTCTCCTCTGCCTGCAGTGGCTGTGCTAGGCTGGGCTCAGGTCCCGGCTCCTTCCCTTTCTCCTCTGGCTGCAGTGGCTGTGCTAGGCTGGGCTCAGGTCCCGGCTCCTTCCCTTTCTCCTCTGGCTGCAGTGGCTGTGCTAGGCTGGCTCAGGTCCCGGCTCCTTCCCTTTCTCCTCTGCCTGCAGTGGCTGTGCTAGGCTGGGTTCAGGTCCCGGCTCCTTCCCTTTCTCCTCTGGCTGCAGCGGCTGTGCTAGGCTGGGCTAGGGGCCCAGCTCCTTCCCTTTCTCCTCTGGCTGCAGTGGCTGTGCTAGGCTGGGCTCAGGTCCCGGCTCCTTCCCTTTCTCCTCTGCCTGCAGCGGCTGTGCTAGGCTGGGCTCAGGTCCCGGCTCCTTCCCTTTCTCCTCTGCCTGCAGTGGCTGTGCTAGGCTGGGCTCAGGTCCCGGCTCCTTCCCTTTCTCCTCTGGCTGCAGTGGCTGTGCTAGGCTGGCTCAGGTCCCAGCCCCTTCCCTTTCTCCTCTGGCTGCAGTGGCTGTGCTAGGCTGGCTCAGGTCCCGGCTCCTTCCCTTTCTCCTCTGCCTGCAGTGGCTGTGCTAGGCTGGGTTCAGGTCCCGGCTCCTTCCCTTTCTCCTCTGGCTGCAGCGGCTGTGCTAGGCTGGGCTAGGGGCCCAGCTCCTTCCCTTTCTCCTCTGGCTGCAGTGGCTGTGCTAGGCTGGGCTCAGGTCCCGGCTCCTTCCCTTTCTCCTCTGCCTGCAGCGGCTGTGCTAGGCTGGGCTCAGGTCCCGGCTCCTTCCCTTTCTCCTCTGCCTGCAGTGGCTGTGCTAGGCTGGGCTCAGGTCCCGGCTCCTTCCCTTTCTCCTCTGGCTGCAGTGGCTGTGCTAGGCTGGGCTCAGGTCCCGGCTCCTTCCCTTTCTCCTCTGGCTGCAGTGGCTGTGCTAGGCTGGGCTCAGGTCCCGGCTCCTTCCCTTTCTCCTCTGGCTGCAGTGGCTGTGCTAGGCTGGGCTCAGGTCCCAGCTCCTTCCCTTTCTCCTCTGCCTGCTGTGGCTGTGCTAGGCTGGGCTCAGGTCCCGGCTCCTTCCCTTTCTCCTCTGGCTGCAGTGGCTGTGCTAGGCTGGCTCAGGTCCCAGCTCCTTCCCTTTCTCCTCTGCCTGCAGTGGCTGTGCTAGGCTGGGCTCAGGTCCCGGCTCCTTCCCTTTCTCCTCTGGCTGCAGTGGCTGTGCTAGGCTGGCTCAGGTCCCGGCTCCTTCCCTTTCTCCTCTGCCTGCAGTGGCTGTGCTAGGCTGGGCTCAGGTCCCAGCTCCTTCCCTTTCTCCTCTGCCTGCAGCGGCTGTGCTAGGCTGGCTCAGGTCCCGGCTCCTTCCCTTTCTCCTCTGGCTGCAGTGGCTGTGCTAGGCTGGGCTCAGGTCCCAGCTCCTTCCCTTTCTCCTCTGGCTGCAGTGGCTGTGCTAGGCTGGGCTCAGGTCCCAGCTCCTTCCCTTTCTCCTCTGCCTGCAGCGGCTGTGCTAGGCTGGGCTCAGGTCCCAGCTCCTTCCCTTTCTCCTCTGGCTGCAGTGGCTGTGCTAGGCTGGCTCAGGTCCCAGCTCCTTCCCTTTCTCCTCTGCCTGCAGTGGCTGTGCTAGGCTGGGCTCAGGTCCCAGCTCCTTCCCTTTCTCCTCTGCCTGCAGCGGCTGTGCTAGGCTGGGCTCAGGTCCCAGCTCCTTCCCTTTCTCCTCTGCCTGCAGCGGCTGTGCTAGGCTGGCTCAGGTCCCGGCTCCTTCCCTTTCTCCTCTGGCTGCAGTGGCTTTGCTAGGCTGGGCTCAGGTCCCGGCTCCTTCCCTTTCTCCTCTGGCTGCAGTGGCTGTGCTAGGCTGGGCTCAGGTCCCAGCTCCTTCCCTTTCTCCTCTGCCTGCAGCGGCTGTGCTAGGCTGGGCTCAGGTCCCGGCTCCTTCCCTTTCTCCTCTGGCTGCAGTGGCTGTGCTAGGCTGGCTCAGGTCCCGGCTCCTTCCCTTTCTCCTCTGGCTGCAGTGGCTGTGCTAGGCTGGCTCAGGTCCCGGCTCCTTCCCTTTCTCCTCTGGATGCAGCGGCTGTGCTAGGCTGGGCAGGTCCCGGCTCCTTCCCTTTCTCCTCTGCCTGCAGTGGCTGTGCTAGGCTGGGCAGGTCCCGGCTCCTTCCCTTTCTCCTCTGCCTGCAGCGGCTATGCTAGGCTGGGCAGGTCCCGGCTCCTTCCCTTTCTCCTCTGCCTGCAGTGGCTGTGCTAGGCTGGCTCAGGTCCCAGCTCCTTCCCTTTCTCCTCTGCCTGCAGCGGCTGTGCTAGGCTGGGCAGGTCCCGGCTCCTTCCCTTTCTCCTCTGGCTGCAGTGGCTGTGCTAGGCTGGCTCAGGTCCCAGCTCCTTCCCTTTCTCCTCTGCCTGCAGTGGCTGTGCTAGGCTGGGCAGGTCCCGGCTCCTTCCCTTTCTCCTCTGCCTGCAGTGGCTGTGCTAGGCTGGGCTCAGGTCCCGGCTCCTTCCCTTTCTCCTCTGGCTGCAGTGGCTGTGCTAGGCTGGCTCAGGTCCCAGCTCCTTCCCTTTCTCCTCTGCCTGCAGTGGCTGTGCTAGGCTGGGCAGGTCCCGGCTCCTTCCCTTTCTCCTCTGCCTGCAGTGGCTGTGCTAGGCTGGGCTCAGGTCCCGGCTCCTTCCCTTTCTCCTCTGTCTGCAGCGGCTGTGCTAGGCTGGGCTCAGGTCCCGGCTCCTTCCCTTTCTCCTCTGCCTGCAGTGGCTGTGCTAGGCTGGGCTCAGGTCCCGGCTCCTTCCCTTTCCCCTCTGCCTGCAGTGGCTGTGCTAGGCTGGCTCAGGTCCCGGCTCCTTCCCTTTCTCCTCTGCCTGCAGTGGCTGTGCTAGGCTGGGCAGGTCCCAGCTCCTTCCCTTTCTCCTCTGCCTGCAGTGGCTGTGCTAGGCTGGGCTCAGGTCCCGGCTCCTTCCCTTTCTCCTCTGGCTGCAGCGGCTGTGCTAGGCTGGGCTCAGGTCCCGGCTCCTTCCCTTTCTCCTCTGGCTGCAGTGGCTGTGCTAGGCTGGGCAGGTCCCGGCTCCTTCCCTTTCTCCTCTGCCTGCAGTGGCTGTGCTAGGCTGGGCTCAGGTCCCGGCTCCTTCCCTTTCCCCTCTGCCTGCAGTGGCTGTGCTAGGCTGGCTCAGGTCCCGGCTCCTTCCCTTTCCCCTCTGCCTGCAGTGGCTGTGCTAGGCTGGCTCAGGTCCCGGCTCCTTCCCTTTCCCCTCTGCCTGCAGTGGCTGTGCTAGGCTGGCTCAGGTCCCGGCTCCTTCCCTTTCTCCTCTGCCTGCAGTGGCTGTGCTAGGCTGGCTCAGGTCCCGGCTCCTTCCCTTTCTCCTCTGCCTGCAGCTGCTGTGCTAGGCTGGCTCAGGTCCCGGCTCCTTCCCTTTCTCCTCTGCCTGCAGTGGCTGTGCTAGGCTGGGCAGGTCCCGGCTCCTTCCCTTTCTCCTCTGGCTGCAGCGGCTGTGCTAGGCTGGGCAGGTCCCGGCTCCTTCCCTTTCTCCTCTGGCTGCAGTGGCTGTGCTAGGCTGGGCTCAGGTCCCGGCTCCTTCCCTTTCTCCTCTGCCTGCAGTGGCTGTGCTAGGCTGGGTTCAGGTCCCGGCTCCTTCCCTTTCTCCTCTGCCTGCAGTGGCTGTGCTAGGCTGGGCTCAGGTCCCGGCTCCTTCCCTTTCTCCTCTGCCTGCAGCGGCTGTGCTAGGCTGGGCAGGTCCCGGCTCCTTCCCTTTCTCCTCTGGCTGCAGCGGCTGTGCTAGGCTGGCTCAGGTCCCGGCTCCTTCCCTTTCTCCTCTGCCTGCAGCGGCTGTGCTAGGCTGGGCTCAGGTCCCGGCTCCTTCCCTTTCTCCTCTGGCTGCAGTGGCTGTGCTAGGCTGGCTCAGGTCCCGGCTCCTTCCCTTTCTCCTCTGCCTGCAGTGGCTGTGCTAGGCTGGCTCAGGTCCCGGCTCCTTCCCTTTCTCCTCTGCCTGCAGTGGCTGTGCTAGGCTGGGCTCAGGTCCCGGCTCCTTCCCTTTCTCCTCTGCCTGCAGCGGCTGTGCTAGGCTGGGCTCAGGTCCCGGCTCCTTCCCTTTCTCCTCTGCCTGCAGTGGCTGTGCTAGGCTGGGTTCAGGTCCCGGCTCCTTCCCTTTCTCCTCTGCCTGCAGTGGCTGTGCTAGGCTGGGCTCAGGTCCCGGCTCCTTCCCTTTCTCCTCTGCCTGCAGTGGCTGTGCTAGGCTGGGCTCAGGTCCCGGCTCCTTCCCTTTCTCCTCTGGCTGCAGTGGCTGTGCTAGGCTGGCTCAGGTCCCGGCTCCTTCCCTTTCTCCTCTGGCTGCAGTGGCTGTGCTAGGCTGGCTCAGGTCCCGGCTCCTTCCCTTTCTCCTCTGCCTGCAGTGGCTGTGCTAGGCTGGGTTCAGGTCCCGGCTCCTTCCCTTTCTCCTCTGGCTGCAGCGGCTGTGCTAGGCTGGGCTCAGGTCCCGGCTCCTTCCCTTTCTCCTCTGCCTGCAGTGGCTGTGCTAGGCTGGGTTCAGGTCCCGGCTCCTTCCCTTTCTCCTCTGGCTGCAGCGGCTGTGCTAGGCTGGGCTCAGGTCCCGGCTCCTTCCCTTTCTCCTCTGGCTGCAGCGGCTGTGCTAGGCTGGGCTCAGGTCCCGGCTCCTTCCCTTTCTCCTCTGCCTGCAGCGGCTGTGCTAGGCTGGGCAGGTCCCGGCTCCTTCCCTTTCTCCTCTGGCTGCAGCGGCTGTGCTAGGCTGGCTCAGGTCCCAGCTCCTTCCCTTTCTCCTCTGGCTGCAGTGGCTGTGCTAGGCTGGCTCAGGTCCCGGCTCCTTCCCTTTCTCCTCTGCCTGCAGTGGCTGTGCTAGGCTGGGTTCAGGTCCCGGCTCCTTCCCTTTCTCCTCTGGCTGCAGTGGCTGTGCTAGGCTGGGCTCAGGTCCCGGCTCCTTCCCTTTCTCCTCTGCCTGCAGTGGCTGTGCTAGGCTGGGCTCAGGTCCCGGCTCCTTCCCTTTCTCCTCTGGCTGCAGTGGCTGTGCTAGGCTGGGCAGGTCCCGGCTCCTTCCCTTTCTCCTCTGGCTGCAGTGGCTGTGCTAGGCTGGCTCAGGTCCCGGCTCCTTCCCTTTCCCCTCTGCCTGCAGTGGCTGTGCTAGGCTGGCTCAGGTCCCGGCTCCTTCCCTTTCTCCTCTGCCTGCAGCGGCTGTGCTAGGCTGGGCTCAGGTCCCGGCTCCTTCCCTTTCTCCTCTGGCTGCAGTGGCTGTGCTAGGCTGGCTCAGGTCCCGGCTCCTTCCCTTTCTCCTCTGCCTGCAGTGGCTGTGCTAGGCTGGCTCAGGTCCCGGCTCCTTCCCTTTCTCCTCTGGCTGCAGTGGCTGTGCTAGGCTGGGCAGGTCCCGGCTCCTTCCCTTTCTCCTCTGCCTGCAGTGGCTGTGCTAGGCTGGGCTCAGGTCCCAGCTCCTTCCCTTTCTCCTCTGCCTGCAGTGGCTGTGCTAGGCTGGGCTCAGGTCCCAGCTCCTTCCCTTTCTCCTCTGGCTGCAGCGGCTGTGCTAGGCTGGGCTCAGGTCCCGGCTCCTTCCCTTTCTCCTCTGCCTGCAGTGGCTGTGCTAGGCTGGGCTCAGGTCCCAGCTCCTTCCCTTTCTCCTCTGCCTGCAGTGGCTGTGCTAGGCTGGCTCAGGTCCCGGCTCCTTCCCTTTCTCCTCTGGCTGCAGTGGCTGTGCTAGGCTGGGCTCAGGTCCCAGCTCCTTCCCTTTCTCCTCTGGCTGCAGCGGCTGTGCTAGGCTGGGCTCAGGTCCCGGCTCCTTCCCTTTCTCCTCTGCCTGCAGTGGCTGTGCTAGGCTGGCTCAGGTCCCGGCTCCTTCCCTTTCTCCTCTGGCTGCAGTGGCTGTGCTAGGCTGGGCTCAGGTCCCAGCTCCTTCCCTTTCTCCTCTGGCTGCAGTGGCTGTGCTAGGCTGGCTCAGGTCCCAGCTCCTTCCCTTTCTCCTCTGCCTGCAGTGGCTGTGCTAGGCTGGGCAGGTCCCGGCTCCTTCCCTTTCTCCTCTGCCTGCAGTGGCTGTGCTAGGCTGGGCTCAGGTCCCGGCTCCTTCCCTTTCTCCTCTGTCTGCAGCGGCTGTGCTAGGCTGGGCTCAGGTCCCGGCTCCTTCCCTTTCTCCTCTGCCTGCAGTGGCTGTGCTAGGCTGGGCTCAGGTCCCGGCTCCTTCCCTTTCCCCTCTGCCTGCAGTGGCTGTGCTAGGCTGGCTCAGGTCCCGGCTCCTTCCCTTTCTCCTCTGCCTGCAGTGGCTGTGCTAGGCTGGGCAGGTCCCAGCTCCTTCCCTTTCTCCTCTGCCTGCAGTGGCTGTGCTAGGCTGGGCTCAGGTCCCGGCTCCTTCCCTTTCTCCTCTGGCTGCAGCGGCTGTGCTAGGCTGGGCTCAGGTCCCGGCTCCTTCCCTTTCTCCTCTGGCTGCAGTGGCTGTGCTAGGCTGGGCAGGTCCCGGCTCCTTCCCTTTCTCCTCTGCCTGCAGTGGCTGTGCTAGGCTGGGCTCAGGTCCCGGCTCCTTCCCTTTCCCCTCTGCCTGCAGTGGCTGTGCTAGGCTGGCTCAGGTCCCGGCTCCTTCCCTTTCCCCTCTGCCTGCAGTGGCTGTGCTAGGCTGGCTCAGGTCCCGGCTCCTTCCCTTTCCCCTCTGCCTGCAGTGGCTGTGCTAGGCTGGCTCAGGTCCCGGCTCCTTCCCTTTCTCCTCTGCCTGCAGTGGCTGTGCTAGGCTGGCTCAGGTCCCGGCTCCTTCCCTTTCTCCTCTGCCTGCAGCTGCTGTGCTAGGCTGGCTCAGGTCCCGGCTCCTTCCCTTTCTCCTCTGCCTGCAGTGGCTGTGCTAGGCTGGGCAGGTCCCGGCTCCTTCCCTTTCTCCTCTGGCTGCAGCGGCTGTGCTAGGCTGGGCAGGTCCCGGCTCCTTCCCTTTCTCCTCTGCCTGCAGTGGCTGTGCTAGGCTGGGTTCAGGTCCCGGCTCCTTCCCTTTCTCCTCTGCCTGCAGTGGCTGTGCTAGGCTGGGCTCAGGTCCCGGCTCCTTCCCTTTCTCCTCTGCCTGCAGCGGCTGTGCTAGGCTGGGCAGGTCCCGGCTCCTTCCCTTTCTCCTCTGGCTGCAGTGGCTGTGCTAGGCTGGCTCAGGTCCCGGCTCCTTCCCTTTCTCCTCTGCCTGCAGCGGCTGTGCTAGGCTGGGCTCAGGTCCCGGCTCCTTCCCTTTCTCCTCTGGCTGCAGTGGCTGTGCTAGGCTGGCTCAGGTCCCGGCTCCTTCCCTTTCTCCTCTGCCTGCAGTGGCTGTGCTAGGCTGGCTCAGGTCCCGGCTCCTTCCCTTTCTCCTCTGCCTGCAGTGGCTGTGCTAGGCTGGGCTCAGGTCCCGGCTCCTTCCCTTTCTCCTCTGCCTGCAGCGGCTGTGCTAGGCTGGGCTCAGGTCCCGGCTCCTTCCCTTTCTCCTCTGCCTGCAGTGGCTGTGCTAGGCTGGGTTCAGGTCCCGGCTCCTTCCCTTTCTCCTCTGCCTGCAGTGGCTGTGCTAGGCTGGGCTCAGGTCCCGGCTCCTTCCCTTTCTCCTCTGCCTGCAGTGGCTGTGCTAGGCTGGGCTCAGGTCCCGGCTCCTTCCCTTTCTCCTCTGGCTGCAGTGGCTGTGCTAGGCTGGCTCAGGTCCCGGCTCCTTCCCTTTCTCCTCTGGCTGCAGTGGCTGTGCTAGGCTGGCTCAGGTCCCGGCTCCTTCCCTTTCTCCTCTGCCTGCAGTGGCTGTGCTAGGCTGGGTTCAGGTCCCGGCTCCTTCCCTTTCTCCTCTGGCTGCAGCGGCTGTGCTAGGCTGGGCTCAGGTCCCGGCTCCTTCCCTTTCTCCTCTGCCTGCAGTGGCTGTGCTAGGCTGGGTTCAGGTCCCGGCTCCTTCCCTTTCTCCTCTGGCTGCAGCGGCTGTGCTAGGCTGGGCTCAGGTCCCGGCTCCTTCCCTTTCTCCTCTGGCTGCAGCGGCTGTGCTAGGCTGGGCTCAGGTCCCGGCTCCTTCCCTTTCTCCTCTGCCTGCAGCGGCTGTGCTAGGCTGGGCAGGTCCCGGCTCCTTCCCTTTCTCCTCTGGCTGCAGTGGCTGTGCTAGGCTGGCTCAGGTCCCAGCTCCTTCCCTTTCTCCTCTGGCTGCAGTGGCTGTGCTAGGCTGGCTCAGGTCCCGGCTCCTTCCCTTTCTCCTCTGCCTGCAGCGGCTGTGCTAGGCTGGCTCAGGTCCCGGCTCCTTCCCTTTCTCCTCTGCCTGCAGTGGCTGTGCTAGGCTGGCTCAGGTCCCGGCTCCTTCCCTTTCTCCTCTGGCTGCAGTGGCTGTGCTAGGCTGGGCTCAGGTCCCGGCTCCTTCCCTTTCTCCTCTGCCTGCAGTGGCTGTGCTAGGCTGGGCTCAGGTCCCGGCTCCTTCCCTTTCTCCTCTGGCTGCAGTGGCTGTGCTAGGCTGGGCAGGTCCCGGCTCCTTCCCTTTCTCCTCTGGCTGCAGTGGCTGTGCTAGGCTGGCTCAGGTCCCGGCTCCTTCCCTTTCCCCTCTGCCTGCAGTGGCTGTGCTAGGCTGGCTCAGGTCCCGGCTCCTTCCCTTTCTCCTCTGCCTGCAGCGGCTGTGCTAGGCTGGGCTCAGGTCCCGGCTCCTTCCCTTTCTCCTCTGGCTGCAGTGGCTGTGCTAGGCTGGCTCAGGTCCCGGCTCCTTCCCTTTCTCCTCTGCCTGCAGTGGCTGTGCTAGGCTGGCTCAGGTCCCGGCTCCTTCCCTTTCTCCTCTGGCTGCAGTGGCTGTGCTAGGCTGGGCAGGTCCCGGCTCCTTCCCTTTCTCCTCTGCCTGCAGTGGCTGTGCTAGGCTGGGCTCAGGTCCCGGCTCCTTCCCTTTCTCCTCTGGCTGCAGTGGCTGTGCTAGGCTGGCTCAGGTCCCAGCTCCTTCCCTTTCTCCTCTGGCTGCAGTGGCTGTGCTAGGCTGGGCTCAGGTCCCAGCTCCTTCCCTTTCTCCTCTGCCTGCAGTGGCTGTGCTAGGCTGGGCTCAGGTCCCAGCTCCTTCCCTTTCTCCTCTGGCTGCAGCGGCTGTGCTAGGCTGGGCTCAGGTCCCGGCTCCTTCCCTTTCTCCTCTGCCTGCAGTGGCTGTGCTAGGCTGGGCTCAGGTCCCAGCTCCTTCCCTTTCTCCTCTGCCTGCAGTGGCTGTGCTAGGCTGGCTCAGGTCCCGGCTCCTTCCCTTTCTCCTCTGCCTGCAGTGGCTGTGCTAGGCTGGGCTCAGGTCCCAGCTCCTTCCCTTTCTCCTCTGGCTGCAGCGGCTGTGCTAGGCTGGGCTCAGGTCCCGGCTCCTTCCCTTTCTCCTCTGCCTGCAGTGGCTGTGCTAGGCTGGGCTCAGGTCCCAGCTCCTTCCCTTTCTCCTCTGCCTGCAGTGGCTGTGCTAGGCTGGGCAGGTCCCGGCTCCTTCCCTTTCTCCTCTGGCTGCAGCGGCTGTGCTAGGCTGGCTCAGGTCCCGGCTCCTTCCCTTTCTCCTCTGCCTGCAGTGGCTGTGCTAGGCTGGGTTCAGGTCCCGGCTCCTTCCCTTTCTCCTCTGCCTGCAGTGGCTGTGCTAGGCTGGGCTCAGGTCCCGGCTCCTTCCCTTTCTCCTCTGCCTGCAGTGGCTGTGCTAGGCTGGGCTCAGGTCCCGGCTCCTTCCCTTTCTCCTCTGGCTGCAGTGGCTGTGCTAGGCTGGCTCAGGTCCCAGCTCCTTCCCTTTCTCCTCTGGCTGCAGTGGCTGTGCTAGGCTGGCTCAGGTCCCGGCTCCTTCCCTTTCTCCTCTGCCTGCAGTGGCTGTGCTAGGCTGGGTTCAGGTCCCGGCTCCTTCCCTTTCTCCTCTGGCTGCAGCGGCTGTGCTAGGCTGGGCTAGGGGCCCAGCTCCTTCCCTTTCTCCTCTGGCTGCAGTGGCTGTGCTAGGCTGGGCTCAGGTCCCGGCTCCTTCCCTTTCTCCTCTGCCTGCAGCGGCTGTGCTAGGCTGGGCTCAGGTCCCGGCTCCTTCCCTTTCTCCTCTGCCTGCAGCGGCTGTGCTAGGCTGGCTCAGGTCCCGGCTCCTTCCCTTTCTCCTCTGCCTGCAGTGGCTGTGCTAGGCTGGCTCAGGTCCCGGCTCCTTCCCTTTCTCCTCTGCCTGCAGCGGCTGTGCTAGGCTGGCTCAGGTCCCAGCTCCTTCCCTTTCTCCTCTGCCTGCAGCGGCTGTGCTAGGCTGGCTCAGGTCCCAGCTCCTTCCCTTTCTCCTCTGCCTGCACTGGCTGTGCTAGGCTGGCTCAGGTCCCAGCTCCTTCCCTTTCTCCTCTGGCTGCAGTGGCTGTGCTAGGCTGGGCAGGTCCCGGCTCCTTCCCTTTCTCCTCTGCCTGCAGTGGCTGTGCTAGGCTGGGCTCAGGTCCCGGCTCCTTCCCTTTCTCCTCTGCCTGCAGTGGCTGTGCTAGGCTGGGCAGGTCCCGGCTCCTTCCCTTTCTCCTCTGCCTGCAGTGGCTGTGCTAGGCTGGGCTCAGGTCCCGGCTCCTTCCCTTTCTCCTCTGGCTGCAGTGGCTGTGCTAGGCTGGCTCAGGTCCCGGCTCCTTCCCTTTCTCCTCTGCCTGCAGTGGCTGTGCTAGGCTGGCTCAGGTCCCGGCTCCTTCCCTTTCTCCTCTGGATGCAGCGGCTGTGCTAGGCTGGGCAGGTCCCGGCTCCTTCCCTTTCTCCTCTGCCTGCAGTGGCTGTGCTAGGCTGGGCAGGTCCCGGCTCCTTCCCTTTCTCCTCTGCCTGCAGTGGCTGTGCTAGGCTGGGCAGGTCCCGGCTCCTTCCCTTTCTCCTCTGCCTGCAGTGGCTGTGCTAGGCTGGCTCAGGTCCCAGCTCCTTCCCTTTCTCCTCTGCCTGCAGCGGCTGTGCTAGGCTGGGCAGGTCCCGGCTCCTTCCCTTTCTCCTCTGGCTGCAGCGGCTGTGCTAGGCTGGCTCAGGTCCCGGCTCCTTCCCTTTCTCCTCTGGCTGCAGTGGCTGTGCTAGGCTGGGCTCAGGTCCCGGCTCCTTCCCTTTCTCCTCTGGCTGCAGTGGCTGTGCTAGGCTGGCTCAGGTCCCAGCTCCTTCCCTTTCTCCTCTGCCTGCAGTGGCTGTGCTAGGCTGGGCTCAGGTCCCGGCTCCTTCCCTTTCCCCTCTGCCTGCAGTGGCTGTGCTAGGCTGGCTCAGGTCCCAGCTCCTTCCCTTTCTCCTCTGCCTGCAGCGGCTGTGCTAGGCTGGGCAGGTCCCGGCTCCTTCCCTTTCTCCTCTGCCTGCAGTGGCTGTGCTAGGCTGGGCTCAGGTCCCGGCTCCTTCCCTTTCTCCTCTGTCTGCAGCGGCTGTGCTAGGCTGGGCTCAGGTCCCGGCTCCTTCCCTTTCTCCTCTGCCTGCAGTGGCTGTGCTAGGCTGGGCTCAGGTCCCGGCTCCTTCCCTTTCCCCTCTGCCTGCAGTGGCTGTGCTAGGCTGGCTCAGGTCCCGGCTCCTTCCCTTTCTCCTCTGCCTGCAGTGGCTGTGCTAGGCTGGGCAGGTCCCAGCTCCTTCCCTTTCTCCTCTGCCTGCAGCGGCTGTGCTAGGCTGGGCTCAGGTCCCGGCTCCTTCCCTTTCTCGTCTGGCTGCAGCGGCTGTGCTAGGCTGGGCTCAGGTCCCGGCTCCTTCCCTTTCTCCTCTGGCTGCAGTGGCTGTGCTAGGCTGGGCAGGTCCCGGCTCCTTCCCTTTCTCCTCTGCCTGCAGTGGCTGTGCTAGGCTGGGCTCAGGTCCCGGCTCCTTCCCTTTCTCCTCTGCCTGCAGTGGCTGTGCTAGGCTGGGCAGGTCCCGGCTCCTTCCCTTTCTCCTCTGGCTGCAGTGGCTGTGCTAGGCTGGCTCAGGTCCCGGCTCCTTCCCTTTCTCCTCTGCCTGCAGTGGCTGTGCTAGGCTGGCTCAGGTCCCGGCTCCTTCCCTTTCTCCTCTGGCTGCAGTGGCTGTGCTAGGCTGGCTCAGGTCCCGGCTCCTTCCCTTTCTCCTCTGCCTGCAGTGGCTGTGCTAGGCTGGCTCAGGTCCCGGCTCCTTCCCTTTCTCCTCTGCCTGCAGTGGCTGTGCTAGGCTGGCTCAGGTCCCAGCTCCTTCCCTTTCTCCTCTGGCTGCAGTGGCTGTGCTAGGCTGGGCAGGTCCCGGCTCCTTCCCTTTCTCCTCTGGCTGCAGCGGCTGTGCTAGGCTGGGCTCAGGTCCCGGCTCCTTCCCTTTCTCCTCTGCCTGCAGTGGCTGTGCTAGGCTGGGCTCAGGTCCCAGCTCCTTCCCTTTCTCCTCTGCCTGCAGTGGCTGTGCTAGGCTGGCTCAGGTCCCGGCTCCTTCCCTTTCTCCTCTGCCTGCAGTGGCTGTGCTAGGCTGGGCTCAGGTCCCAGCTCCTTCCCTTTCTCCTCTGGCTGCAGCGGCTGTGCTAGGCTGGGCTCAGGTCCCGGCTCCTTCCCTTTCTCCTCTGCCTGCAGTGGCTGTGCTAGGCTGGGCTCAGGTCCCAGCTCCTTCCCTTTCTCCTCTGCCTGCAGTGGCTGTGCTAGGCTGGGCAGGTCCCGGCTCCTTCCCTTTCTCCTCTGGCTGCAGCGGCTGTGCTAGGCTGGCTCAGGTCCCGGCTCCTTCCCTTTCTCCTCTGCCTGCAGTGGCTGTGCTAGGCTGGGTTCAGGTCCCGGCTCCTTCCCTTTCTCCTCTGCCTGCAGTGGCTGTGCTAGGCTGGGCTCAGGTCCCGGCTCCTTCCCTTTCTCCTCTGCCTGCAGTGGCTGTGCTAGGCTGGGCTCAGGTCCCGGCTCCTTCCCTTTCTCCTCTGGCTGCAGTGGCTGTGCTAGGCTGGCTCAGGTCCCAGCTCCTTCCCTTTCTCCTCTGGCTGCAGTGGCTGTGCTAGGCTGGCTCAGGTCCCGGCTCCTTCCCTTTCTCCTCTGCCTGCAGTGGCTGTGCTAGGCTGGGTTCAGGTCCCGGCTCCTTCCCTTTCTCCTCTGGCTGCAGCGGCTGTGCTAGGCTGGGCTAGGGGCCCAGCTCCTTCCCTTTCTCCTCTGGCTGCAGTGGCTGTGCTAGGCTGGGCTCAGGTCCCGGCTCCTTCCCTTTCTCCTCTGGCTGCAGTGGCTGTGCTAGGCTGGCTCAGGTCCCAGCTCCTTCCCTTTCTCCTCTGGCTGCAGTGGCTGTGCTAGGCTGGCTCAGGTCCCGGCTCCTTCCCTTTCTCCTCTGCCTGCAGTGGCTGTGCTAGGCTGGGTTCAGGTCCCGGCTCCTTCCCTTTCTCCTCTGCCTGCAGCGGCTGTGCTAGGCTGGGCTCAGGGCCCGGCTCCTTCCCTTTCTCCTCTGGCTGCAGTGGCTGTGCTAGGCTGGGCTCAGGTCCCGGCTCCTTCCCTTTCTCCTCTGGCTGCAGTGGCTGTGCTAGGCTGGGCTCAGGTCCCGGCTCCTTCCCTTTCTCCTCTGCCTGCAGTGGCTGTGCTAGGCTGGGCTCAGGTCCCGGCTCCTTCCCTTTCTCCTCTGGCTGCAGTGGCTGTGCTAGGCTGGGCTCAGGTCCCGGCTCCTTCCCTTTCTCCTCTGCCTGCAGTGGCTGTGCTAGGCTGGGCTCAGGTCCCGGCTCCTTCCCTTTCTCCTCTGCCTGCAGTGGCTGTGCTAGGCTGGGCTCAGGTCCCGGCTCCTTCCCTTTCTCCTCTGGCTGCAGTGGCTGTGCTAGGCTGGCTCAGGTCCCGGCTCCTTCCCTTTCTCCTCTGCCTACAGTGGCTGTGCTAGGCTGGCTCAGGTCCCGGCTCCTTCCCTTTCTCCTCTGCCTGCAGCGGCTGTGCTAGGCTGGCTCAGGTCCCAGCTCCTTCCCTTTCTCCTCTGCCTGCAGCGGCTGTGCTAGGCTGGCTCAGGTCCCAGCTCCTTCCCTTTCTCCTCTGCCTGCAGTGGCTGTGCTAGGCTGGGCTCAGGTCCCGGCTCCTTCCCTTTCTCCTCTGCCTGCAGTGGCTGTGCTAGGCTGGGCTCAGGTCCCGGCTCCTTCCCTTTCTCCTCTGCCTGCAGCGGCTGTGCTAGGCTGGCTCAGGTCCCAGCTCCTTCCCTTTCTCCTCTGCCTGCACTGGCTGTGCTAGGCTGGCTCAGGTCCCAGCTCCTTCCCTTTCTCCTCTGGCTGCAGTGGCTGTGCTAGGCTGGGCTCAGGTCCCGGCTCCTTCCCTTTCTCCTCTGCCTGCAGCGGCTGTGCTAGGCTGGCTCAGGTCCCAGCTCCTTCCCTTTCTCCTCTGCCTGCACTGGCTGTGCTAGGCTGGCTCAGGTCCCAGCTCCTTCCCTTTCTCCTCTGGCTGCAGTGGCTGTGCTAGGCTGGGCAGGTCCCGGCTCCTTCCCTTTCTCCTCTGGCTGCAGTGGCTGTGCTAGGCTGGGCAGGTCCCGGCTCCTTCCCTTTCTCCTCTGCCTGCAGTGGCTGTGCTAGGCTGGGCTCAGGTCCCGGCTCCTTCCCTTTCTCCTCTGCCTGCAGTGGCTGTGCTAGGCTGGGCAGGTCCCGGCTCCTTCCCTTTCTCCTCTGCCTGCAGTGGCTGTGCTAGGCTGGGCAGGTCCCGGCTCCTTCCCTTTCTCCTCTGCCTGCAGTGGCTGTGCTAGGCTGGGCAGGTCCCGGCTCCTTCCCTTTCTCCTCTGCCTGCAGTGGCTGTGCTAGGCTGGGCAGGTCCCGGCTCCTTCCCTTTCTCCTCTGGCTGCAGTGGCTGTGCTAGGCTGGGCAGGTCCCGGCTCCTTCCCTTTCTCCTCTGGCTGCAGTGGCTGTGCTAGGCTGGGCTCAGGTCCCGGCTCCTTCCCTTTCTCCTCTGGCTGCAGTGGCTGTACTAGGCTGGCTCAGGTCCCAGCTCCTTCCCTTTCTCCTCTGCCTGCAGTGGCTGTGCTAGGCTGGGCAGGTCCCGGCTCCTTCCCTTTCTCCTCTGCCTGCAGTGGCTGTGCTAGGCTGGGCTCAGGTCCCGGCTCCTTCCCTTTCTCCTCTGTCTGCAGCGGCTGTGCTAGGCTGGGCTCAGGTCCCGGCTCCTTCCCTTTCTCCTCTGCCTGCAGTGGCTGTGCTAGGCTGGGCTCAGGTCCCGGCTCCTTCCCTTTCCCCTCTGCCTGCAGCGGCTGTGCTAGGCTGGCTCAGGTCCCAGCTCCTTCCCTTTCTCCTCTGCCTGCAGTGGCTGTGCTAGGCTGGGCAGGTCCCAGCTCCTTCCCTTTCTCCTCTGCCTGCAGTGGCTGTGCTAGGCTGGGCTCAGGTCCCGGCTCCTTCCCTTTCTCCTCTGGCTGCAGCGGCTGTGCTAGGCTGGGCTCAGGTCCCGGCTCCTTCCCTTTCTCCTCTGGCTGCAGTGGCTGTGCTAGGCTGGGCAGGTCCCGGCTCCTTCCCTTTCTCCTCTGCCTGCAGTGGCTGTGCTAGGCTGGGCTCAGGTCCCGGCTCCTTCCCTTTCTCCTCTGCCTGCAGTGGCTGTGCTAGGCTGGCTCAGGTCCCGGCTCCTTCCCTTTCCCCTCTGCCTGCAGTGGCTGTGCTAGGCTGGCTCAGGTCCCGGCTCCTTCCCTTTCTCCTCTGCCTGCAGTGGCTGTGCTAGGCTGGCTCAGGTCCCGGCTCCTTCCCTTTCTCCTCTGCCTGCAGTGGCTGTGCTAGGCTGGCTCAGGTCCCGGCTCCTTCCCTTTCTCCTCTGCCTGCAGTGGCTGTGCTAGGCTGGCTCAGGTCCCGGCTCCTTCCCTTTCTCCTCTGCCTGCAGCTGCTGTGCTAGGCTGGCTCAGGTCCCGGCTCCTTCCCTTTCTCCTCTGGCTGCAGTGGCTGTGCTAGGCTGGCTCAGGTCCCGGCTCCTTCCCTTTCTCCTCTGCCTGCAGCGGCTGTGCTAGGCTGGGTCAGGTCCCGGCTCCTTCCCTTTCTCCTCTGGCTGCAGTGGCTGTGCTAGGCTGGGCTCAGGTCCCGGCTCCTTCCCTTTCTCCTCTGGCTGCAGCGGCTGTGCTAGGCTGGGCTCAGGTCCCGGCTCCTTCCCTTTCTCCTCTGCCTGCAGCGGCTGTGCTAGGCTGGCTCAGGTCCCGGCTCCTTCCCTTTCTCCTCTGCCTGCAGTGGCTGTGCTAGGCTGGCTCAGGTCCCGGCTCCTTCCCTTTCTCCTCTGCCTGCAGTGGCTGTGCTAGGCTGGGCTCAGGTCCCGGCTCCTTCCCTTTCTCCTCTGCCTGCAGCGGCTGTGCTAGGCTGGGCTCAGGTCCCGGCTCCTTCCCTTTCTCCTCTGCCTGCAGTGGCTGTGCTAGGCTGGGCTCAGGTCCCGGCTCCTTCCCTTTCTCCTCTGCCTGCAGTGGCTGTGCTAGGCTGGGCTCAGGTCCCGGCTCCTTCCCTTTCTCCTCTGCCTGCAGTGGCTGTGCTAGGCTGGGCTCAGGTCCCGGCTCCTTCCCTTTCTCCTCTGGCTGCAGCGGCTGTGCTAGGCTGGGCTCAGGTCCCGGCTCCTTCCCTTTCTCCTCTGCCTGCAGTGGCTGTGCTAGGCTGGGTTCAGGTCCCGGCTCCTTCCCTTTCTCCTCTGCCTGCAGCGGCTGTGCTAGGCTGGGCTCAGGTCCCGGCTCCTTCCCTTTCTCCTCTGGCTGCAGCGGCTGTGCTAGGCTGGGCTCAGGTCCCGGCTCCTTCCCTTTCTCCTCTGGCTGCAGTGGCTGTGCTAGGCTGGGCTCAGGTCCCGGCTCCTTCCCTTTCTCCTCTGCCTGCAGCGGCTGTGCTAGGCTGGGCAGGTCCCGGCTCCTTCCCTTTCTCCTCTGGCTGCTGTGGCTGTGCTAGGCTGGCTCAGGTCCCGGCTCCTTCCCTTTCTCCTCTGGCTGCAGTGGCTGTGCTAGGCTGGCTCAGGTCCCGGCTCCTTCCCTTTCTCCTCTGCCTGCAGCGGCTGTGCTAGGCTGGCTCAGGTCCCGGCTCCTTCCCTTTCTCCTCTGCCTGCAGTGGCTGTGCTAGGCTGGCTCAGGTCCCGGCTCCTTCCCTTTCTCCTCTGGCTGCAGTGGCTGTGCTAGGCTGGGCTCAGGTCCCGGCTCCTTCCCTTTCTCCTCTGCCTGCAGTGGCTGTGCTAGGCTGGGCTCAGGTCCCGGCTCCTTCCCTTTCTCCTCTGGCTGCAGTGGCTGTGCTAGGCTGGGCAGGTCCCGGCTCCTTCCCTTTCTCCTCTGGCTGCAGTGGCTGTGCTAGGCTGGCTCAGGTCCCGGCTCCTTCCCTTTCTCCTCTGCCTGCAGTGGCTGTGCTAGGCTGGCTCAGGTCCCGGCTCCTTCCCTTTCTCCTCTGCCTGCAGTGGCTGTGCTAGGCTGGGCTCAGGTCCCGGCTCCTTCCCTTTCTCCTCTGGCTGCAGCGGCTGTGCTAGGCTGGCTCAGGTCCCGGCTCCTTCCCTTTCTCCTCTGGCTGCAGTGGCTGTGCTAGGCTGGGCTCAGGTCCCGGCTCCTTCCCTTTCTCCTCTGCCTGCAGTGGCTGTGCTAGGCTGGGCTCAGGTCCCGGCTCCTTCCCTTTCTCCTCTGGCTGCAGTGGCTGTGCTAGGCTGGGCTCAGGTCCCGGCTCCTTCCCTTTCTCCTCTGGCTGCAGTGGCTGTGCTAGGCTGGCTCAGGTCCCGGCTCCTTCCCTTTCTCCTCTGCCTGCAGTGGCTGTGCTAGGCTGGCTCAGGTCCCGGCTCCTTCCCTTTCTCCTCTGCCTGCAGTGGCTGTGCTAGGCTGGGCTCAGGTCCCAGCTCCTTCCCTTTCTCCTCTGGCTGCAGCGGCTGTGCTAGGCTGGCTCAGGTCCCGGCTCCTTCCCTTTCTCCTCTGCCTGCAGTGGCTGTGCTAGGCTGGGCTCAGGTCCCGGCTCCTTCCCTTTCTCCTCTGGCTGCACTGGCTGTGCTAGGCTGGGCTCAGGTCCCGGCTCCTTCCCTTTCTCCTCTGCCTGCAGTGGCTGTGCTAGGCTGGGCTCAGGTCCCGGCTCCTTCCCTTTCTCCTCTGCCTGCAGTGGCTGTGCTAGGCTGGGCTCAGGTCCCGGCTCCTTCCCTTTCTCCTCTGGCTGCAGTGGCTGTGCTAGGCTGGCTCAGGTCCCAGCTCCTTCCCTTTCTCCTCTGGCTGCAGTGGCTGTGCTAGGCTGGCTCAGGTCCCGGCTCCTTCCCTTTCTCCTCTGCCTGCAGTGGCTGTGCTAGGCTGGGCTCAGGTCCCGGCTCCTTCCCTTTCTCCTCTGGCTGCAGCGGCTGTGCTAGGCTGGGCTCAGGTCCCGGCTCCTTCCCTTTCTCCTCTGCCTGCAGTGGCTGTGCTAGGCTGGGCAGGTCCCGGCTCCTTCCCTTTCTCCTCTGGCTGCAGTGGCTGTGCTAGGCTGGCTCAGGTCCCGGCTCCTTCCCTTTCTCCTCTGGCTGCAGCGGCTGTGCTAGGCTGGGCTCAGGTCCCGGCTCCTTCCCTTTCTCCTCTGGCTGCAGTGGCTGTGCTAGGCTGGGCTCAGGTCCCGGCTCCTTCCCTTTCTCCTCTGCCTGCAGTGGCTGTGCTAGGCTGGGCTCAGGTCCCGGCTCCTTCCCTTTCTCCTCTGCCTGCAGTGGCTGTGCTAGGCTGGGCAGGTCCCGGCTCCTTCCCTTTCTCCTCTGGCTGCAGTGGCTGTGCTAGGCTGGCTCAGGTCCCGGCTCCTTCCCTTTCCCCTCTGCCTGCAGTGGCTGTGCTAGGCTGGCTCAGGTCCCGGCTCCTTCCCTTTCTCCTCTGCCTGCAGTGGCTGTGCTAGGCTGGCTCAGGTCCCGGCTCCTTCCCTTTCTCCTCTGCCTGCAGTGGCTGTGCTAGGCTGGCTCAGGTCCCGGCTCCTTCCCTTTCTCCTCTGCCTGCAGCTGCTGTGCTAGGCTGGGCTCAGGTCCCGGCTCCTTCCCTTTCTCCTCTGCCTGCAGCGGCTGTGCTAGGCTGGGCAGGTCCCGGCTCCTTCCCTTTCTCCTCTGGCTGCAGTGGCTGTGCTAGGCTGGCTCAGGTCCCGGCTCCTTCCCTTTCTCCTCTGCCTGCAGCGGCTGTGCTAGGCTGGGCTCAGGTCCCGGCTCCTTCCCTTTCTCCTCTGGCTGCAGTGGCTGTGCTAGGCTGGCTCAGGTCCCGGCTCCTTCCCTTTCTCCTCTGCCTGCAGTGGCTGTGCTAGGCTGGCTCAGGTCCCGGCTCCTTCCCTTTCTCCTCTGCCTGCAGTGGCTGTGCTAGGCTGGCTCAGGTCCCGGCTCCTTCCCTTTCTCCTCTGCCTGCAGTGGCTGTGCTAGGCTGGGCTCAGGTCCCAGCTCCTTCCCTTTCTCCTCTGCCTGCAGCGGCTGTGCTAGGCTGGGCTCAGGTCCCGGCTCCTTCCCTTTCTCCTCTGCCTGCAGTGGCTGTGCTAGGCTGGGTTCAGGTCCCGGCTCCTTCCCTTTCTCCTCTGCCTGCAGTGGCTGTGCTAGGCTGGGCTCAGGTCCCGGCTCCTTCCCTTTCTCCTCTGGCTGCAGTGGCTGTGCTAGGCTGGCTCAGGTCCCGGCTCCTTCCCTTTCTCCTCTGGATGCAGTGGCTGTGCTAGGCTGGCTCAGGTCCCGGCTCCTTCCCTTTCTCCTCTGCCTGCAGTGGCTGTGCTAGGCTGGCTCAGGTCCCGGCTCCTTCCCTTTCTCCTCTGGCTGCAGTGGCTGTGCTAGGCTGGGCTCAGGTCCCGGCTCCTTCCCTTTCTCCTCTGGCTGCAGCGGCTGTGCTAGGCTGGGCTCAGGTCCCGGCTCCTTCCCTTTCTCCTCTGCCTGCAGTGGCTGTGCTAGGCTGGGCTCAGGTCCCGGCTCCTTCCCTTTCTCCTCTGGCTGCAGCGGCTGTGCTAGGCTGGGCTCAGGTCCCGGCTCCTTCCCTTTCTCCTCTGGCTGCAGCGGCTGTGCTAGGCTGGGCTCAGGTCCCGGCTCCTTCCCTTTCTCCTCTGGCTGCAGTGGCTGTGCTAGGCTGGGCTCAGGTCCCGGCTCCTTCCCTTTCTCCTCTGCCTGCAGCGGCTGTGCTAGGCTGGGCTCAGGTCCCGGCTCCTTCCCTTTCTCCTCTGGCTGCAGTGGCTGTGCTAGGCTGGCTCAGGTCCCAGCTCCTTCCCTTTCTCCTCTGGCTGCAGTGGCTGTGCTAGGCTGGCTCAGGTCCCGGCTCCTTCCCTTTCTCCTCTGCCTGCAGCGGCTGTGCTAGGCTGGCTCAGGTCCCGGCTCCTTCCCTTTCTCCTCTGCCTGCAGTGGCTGTGCTAGGCTGGCTCAGGTCCCGGCTCCTTCCCTTTCTCCTCTGGCTGCAGTGGCTGTGCTAGGCTGGGCTCAGGTCCCGGCTCCTTCCCTTTCTCCTCTGCCTGCAGTGGCTGTGCTAGGCTGGGCTCAGGTCCCGGCTCCTTCCCTTTCTCCTCTGGCTGCAGTGGCTGTGCTAGGCTGGGCAGGTCCCGGCTCCTTCCCTTTCTCCTCTGGCTGCAGTGGCTGTGCTAGGCTGGGCTCAGGTCCCGGCTCCTTCCCTTTCTCCTCTGCCTGCAGTGGCTGTGCTAGGCTGGGCTCAGGTCCCGGCTCCTTCCCTTTCTCCTCTGCCTGCAGCGGCTGTGCTAGGCTGGGCTCAGGTCCCGGCTCCTTCCCTTTCTCCTCTGGCTGCAGTGGCTGTGCTAGGCTGGCTCAGGTCCCGGCTCCTTCCCTTTCTCCTCTGCCTGCAGTGGCTGTGCTAGGCTGGCTCAGGTCCCGGCTCCTTCCCTTTCTCCTCTGCCTGCAGTGGCTGTGCTAGGCTGGGCTCAGGTCCCGGCTCCTTCCCTTTCTCCTCTGCCTGCAGCGGCTGTGCTAGGCTGGGCTCAGGTCCCGGCTCCTTCCCTTTCTCCTCTGCCTGCAGTGGCTGTGCTAGGCTGGGCTCAGGTCCCGGCTCCTTCCCTTTCTCCTCTGCCTGCAGTGGCTGTGCTAGGCTGGGCTCAGGTCCCGGCTCCTTCCCTTTCTCCTCTGCCTGCAGTGGCTGTGCTAGGCTGGGCTCAGGTCCCGGCTCCTTCCCTTTCTCCTCTGGCTGCAGTGGCTGTGCTAGGCTGGCTCAGGTCCCGGCTCCTTCCCTTTCTCCTCTGGCTGCAGTGGCTGTGCTAGGCTGGCTCAGGTCCCGGCTCCTTCCCTTTCTCCTCTGGCTGCAGTGGCTGTGCTAGGCTGGGCTCAGGTCCCGGCTCCTTCCCTTTCTCCTCTGCCTGCAGCGGCTGTGCTAGGCTGGGCTCAGGTCCCGGCTCCTTCCCTTTCTCCTCTGCCTGCAGTGGCTGTGCTAGGCTGGGCAGGTCCCGGCTCCTTCCCTTTCTCCTCTGGCTGCAGTGGCTGTGCTAGGCTGGCTCAGGTCCCGGCTCCTTCCCTTTCTCCTCTGGCTGCAGTGGCTGTGCTAGGCTGGCTCAGGTCCCGGCTCCTTCCCTTTCTCCTCTGCCTGCAGTGGCTGTGCTAGGCTGGCTCAGGTCCCGGCTCCTTCCCTTTCTCCTCTGCCTGCAGTGGCTGTGCTAGGCTGGCTCAGGTCCCGGCTCCTTCCCTTTCTCCTCTGGCTGCAGTGGCTGTGCTAGGCTGGGCTCAGGTCCCGGCTCCTTCCCTTTCTCCTCTGCCTGCAGTGGCTGTGCTAGGCTGGGCTCAGGTCCCGGCTCCTTCCCTTTCTCCTCTGGCTGCAGTGGCTGTGCTAGGCTGGGCAGGTCCCGGCTCCTTCCCTTTCTCCTCTGGCTGCAGTGGCTGTGCTAGGCTGGCTCAGGTCCCGGCTCCTTCCCTTTCTCCTCTGCCTGCAGTGGCTGTGCTAGGCTGGCTCAGGTCCCGGCTCCTTCCCTTTCTCCTCTGCCTGCAGCGGCTGTGCTAGGCTGGGCTCAGGTCCCGGCTCCTTCCCTTTCTCCTCTGGCTGCAGTGGCTGTGCTAGGCTGGCTCAGGTCCCGGCTCCTTCCCTTTCTCCTCTGCCTGCAGTGGCTGTGCTAGGCTGGCTCAGGTCCCGGCTCCTTCCCTTTCTCCTCTGCCTGCAGTGGCTGTGCTAGGCTGGGCTCAGGTCCCGGCTCCTTCCCTTTCTCCTCTGGCTGCAGCGGCTGTGCTAGGCTGGGCTCAGGTCCCGGCTCCTTCCCTTTCTCCTCTGCCTGCAGTGGCTGTGCTAGGCTGGGTTCAGGTCCCGGCTCCTTCCCTTTCTCCTCTGCCTGCAGTGGCTGTGCTAGGCTGGGCTCAGGTCCCGGCTCCTTCCCTTTCTCCTCTGCCTGCAGTGGCTGTGCTAGGCTGGGCTCAGGTCCCGGCTCCTTCCCTTTCTCCTCTGGCTGCAGTGGCTGTGCTAGGCTGGCTCAGGTCCCGGCTCCTTCCCTTTCTCCTCTGGCTGCAGTGGCTGTGCTAGGCTGGCTCAGGTCCCGGCTCCTTCCCTTTCTCCTCTGGCTGCAGCGGCTGTGCTAGGCTGGGCTCAGGTCCCGGCTCCTTCCCTTTCTCCTCTGCCTGCAGCGGCTGTGCTAGGCTGGGCTCAGGTCCCGGCTCCTTCCCTTTCTCCTCTGCCTGCAGTGGCTGTGCTAGGCTGGGCTCAGGTCCCGGCTCCTTCCCTTTCTCCTCTGGCTGCAGTGGCTGTGCTAGGCTGGGCTCAGGTCCCGGCTCCTTCCCTTTCTCCTCTGGCTGCAGTGGCTGTGCTAGGCTGGCTCAGGTCCCGGCTCCTTCCCTTTCTCCTCTGCCTGCAGCGGCTGTGCTAGGCTGGCTCAGGTCCCGGCTCCTTCCCTTTCTCCTCTGCCTGCAGCGGCTGTGCTAGGCTGGCTCAGGTCCCGGCTCCTTCCCTTTCTCCTCTGCCTGCAGTGGCTGTGCTAGGCTGGCTCAGGTCCCGGCTCCTTCCCTTTCTCCTCTGCCTGCAGTGGCTGTGCTAGGCTGGCTCAGGTCCCGGCTCCTTCCCTTTCTCCTCTGCCTGCAGCGGCTGTGCTAGGCTGGGCTCAGGTCCCGGCTCCTTCCCTTTCTCCTCTGCCTGCAGTGGCTGTGCTAGGCTGGCTCAGGTCCCGGCTCCTTCCCTTTCTCCTCTGCCTGCAGTGGCTGTGCTAGGCTGGCTCAGGTCCCGGCTCCTTCCCTTTCTCCTCTGCCTGCAGTGGCTGTGCTAGGCTGGGCTCAGGTCCCAGCTCCTTCCCTTTCTCCTCTGCCTGCAGCGGCTGTGCTAGGCTGGGCTCAGGTCCCGGCTCCTTCCCTTTCTCCTCTGCCTGCAGTGGCTGTGCTAGGCTGGGCTCAGGTCCCGGCTCCTTCCCTTTCTCCTCTGCCTGCAGTGGCTGTGCTAGGCTGGGCTCAGGTCCCGGCTCCTTCCCTTTCTCCTCTGCCTGCAGTGGCTGTGCTAGGCTGGGCTCAGGTCCCGGCTCCTTCCCTTTCTCCTCTGGCTGCAGTGGCTGTGCTAGGCTGGCTCAGGTCCCGGCTCCTTCCCTTTCTCCTCTGGCTGCAGTGGCTGTGCTAGGCTGGCTCAGGTCCCGGCTCCTTCCCTTTCTCCTCTGCCTGCAGTGGCTGTGCTAGGCTGGGCTCAGGTCCCGGCTCCTTCCCTTTCTCCTCTGGCTGCAGTGGCTGTGCTAGGCTGGGCTCAGGTCCCGGCTCCTTCCCTTTCTCCTCTGCCTGCAGCGGCTGTGCTAGGCTGGGCTCAGGTCCCGGCTCCTTCCCTTTCTCCTCTGGCTGCAGCGGCTGTGCTAGGCTGGGCTCAGGTCCCGGCTCCTTCCCTTTCTCCTCTGGCTGCAGTGGCTGTGCTAGGCTGGGCTCAGGTCCCGGCTCCTTCCCTTTCTCCTCTGCCTGCAGTGGCTGTGCTAGGCTGGGCTCAGGTCCCGGCTCCTTCCCTTTCTCCTCTGGCTGCAGTGGCTGTGCTAGGCTGGGCTCAGGTCCCGGCTCCTTCCCTTTCTCCTCTGGCTGCAGCGGCTGTGCTAGGCTGGCTCAGGTCCCGGCTCCTTCCCTTTCTCCTCTGCCTGCAGCGGCTGTGCTAGGCTGGCTCAGGTCCCGGCTCCTTCCCTTTCTCCTCTGCCTGCAGTGGCTGTGCTAGGCTGGCTCAGGTCCCGGCTCCTTCCCTTTCTCCTCTGGCTGCAGTGGCTGTGCTAGGCTGGGCTCAGGTCCCGGCTCCTTCCCTTTCTCCTCTGCCTGCAGTGGCTGTGCTAGGCTGGGCTCAGGTCCCGGCTCCTTCCCTTTCTCCTCTGCCTGCAGTGGCTGTGCTAGGCTGGGCTCAGGTCCCGGCTCCTTCCCTTTCTCCTCTGCCTGCAGCGGCTGTGCTAGGCTGGGCTCAGGTCCCGGCTCCTTCCCTTTCTCCTCTGGCTGCAGCGGCTGTGCTAGGCTGGCTCAGGTCCCGGCTCCTTCCCTTTCTCCTCTGGCTGCAGTGGCTGTGCTAGGCTGGCTCAGGTCCCGGCTCCTTCCCTTTCTCCTCTGCCTGCAGTGGCTGTGCTAGGCTGGGCTCAGGTCCCAGCTCCTTCCCTTTCCCCTCTGCCTGCAGTGGCTGTGCTAGGCTGGCTCAGGTCCCGGCTCCTTCCCTTTCTCCTCTGCCTGCAGTGGCTGTGCTAGGCTGGCTCAGGTCCCGGCTCCTTCCCTTTCTCCTCTGCCTGCAGTGGCTGTGCTAGGCTGGCTCAGGTCCCGGCTCCTTCCCTTTCTCCTCTGCCTGCAGCGGCTGTGCTAGGCTGGGCTCAGGTCCCGGCTCCTTCCCTTTCTCCTCTGGCTGCAGTGGCTGTGCTAGGCTGGCTCAGGTCCCGGCTCCTTCCCTTTCTCCTCTGCCTGCAGTGGCTGTGCTAGGCTGGCTCAGGTCCCGGCTCCTTCCCTTTCTCCTCTGGCTGCAGTGGCTGGGCTAGGCTGGGCTCAGGTCCCGGCTCCTTCCCTTTCTCCTCTGCCTGCAGCGGCTGTGCTAGGCTGGGCTCAGGTCCCGGCTCCTTCCCTTTCTCCTCTGCCTGCAGTGGCTGTGCTAGGCTGGGCTCAGGTCCCGGCTCCTTCCCTTTCTCCTCTGCCTGCAGTGGCTGTGCTAGGCTGGGCTCAGGTCCCGGCTCCTTCCCTTTCTCCTCTGGCTGCAGTGGCTGTGCTAGGCTGGCTCAGGTCCCAGCTCCTTCCCTTTCTCCTCTGGCTGCAGTGGCTGTGCTAGGCTGGGCTCAGGTCCCGGCTCCTTCCCTTTCTCCTCTGCCTGCAGTGGCTGTGCTAGGCTGGGTTCAGGTCCCGGCTCCTTCCCTTTCTCCTCTGGCTGCAGCGGCTGTGCTAGGCTGGGCTCAGGTCCCGGCTCCTTCCCTTTCTCCTCTGCCTGCAGTGGCTGTGCTAGGCTGGGTTCAGGTCCCGGCTCCTTCCCTTTCTCCTCTGCCTGCAGCGGCTGTGCTAGGCTGGGCTCAGGTCCCGGCTCCTTCCCTTTCTCCTCTGGCTGCAGCGGCTGTGCTAGGCTGGGCTCAGGTCCCGGCTCCTTCCCTTTCTCCTCTGCCTGCAGTGGCTGTGCTAGGCTGGGCTCAGGTCCCGGCTCCTTCCCTTTCTCCTCTGCCTGCAGTGGCTGTGCTAGGCTGGGCTCAGGTCCCGGCTCCTTCCCTTTCTCCTCTGGCTGCAGTGGCTGTGCTAGGCTGGCTCAGGTCCCGGCTCCTTCCCTTTCTCCTCTGGCTGCAGCGGCTGTGCTAGGCTGGCTCAGGTCCCGGCTCCTTCCCTTTCTCCTCTGCCTGCAGCGGCTGTGCTAGGCTGGCTCAGGTCCCGGCTCCTTCCCTTTCTCCTCTGCCTGCAGTGGCTGTGCTAGGCTGGCTCAGGTCCCGGCTCCTTCCCTTTCTCCTCTGGCTGCAGTGGCTGTGCTAGGCTGGGCTCAGGTCCCGGCTCCTTCCCTTTCTCCTCTGCCTGCAGTGGCTGTGCTAGGCTGGGCTCAGGTCCCGGCTCCTTCCCTTTCTCCTCTGCCTGCAGCGGCTGTGCTAGGCTGGGCTCAGGTCCCGGCTCCTTCCCTTTCTCCTCTGGCTGCAGCGGCTGTGCTAGGCTGGGCTCAGGTCCCGGCTCCTTCCCTTTCTCCTCTGGCTGCAGTGGCTGTGCTAGGCTGGGCTCAGGTCCCGGCTCCTTCCCTTTCTCCTCTGGCTGCTGTGGCTGTGCTAGGCTGGCTCAGGTCCCAGCTCCTTCCCTTTCTCCTCTGGCTGCAGTGGCTGTGCTAGGCTGGCTCAGGTCCCGGCTCCTTCCCTTTCTCCTCTGCCTGCAGCGGCTGTGCTAGGCTGGCTCAGGTCCCGGCTCCTTCCCTTTCTCCTCTGCCTGCAGCGGCTGTGCTAGGCTGGCTCAGGTCCCGGCTCCTTCCCTTTCTCCTCTGCCTGCAGCGGCTGTGCTAGGCTGGCTCAGGTCCCGGCTCCTTCCCTTTCTCCTCTGGCTGCAGTGGCTGTGCTAGGCTGGGCTCAGGTCCCGGCTCCTTCCCTTTCTCCTCTGGCTGCAGTGGCTGTGCTAGGCTGGGCTCAGGTCCCGGCTCCTTCCCTTTCTCCTCTGGCTGCAGTGGCTGTGCTAGGCTGGGCTCAGGTCCCGGCTCCTTCCCTTTCTCCTCTGCCTGCAGTGGCTGTGCTAGGCTGGGCTCAGGTCCCGGCTCCTTCCCTTTCTCCTCTGCCTGCAGTGGCTGTGCTAGGCTGGGCTCAGGTCCCGGCTCCTTCCCTTTCTCCTCTGGCTGCAGTGGCTGTGCTAGGCTGGCTCAGGTCCCGGCTCCTTCCCTTTCTCCTCTGGCTGCAGTGGCTGTGCTAGGCTGGCTCAGGTCCCGGCTCCTTCCCTTTCTCCTCTGCCTGCAGTGGCTGTGCTAGGCTGGGCTCAGGTCCCGGCTCCTTCCCTTTCTCCTCTGGCTGCAGCGGCTGTGCTAGGCTGGGCTCAGGTCCCGGCTCCTTCCCTTTCTCCTCTGGCTGCAGCGGCTGTGCTAGGCTGGCTCAGGTCCCGGCTCCTTCCCTTTCTCCTCTGGCTGCACTGGCTGTGCTAGGCTGGGCTCAGGTCCCGGCTCCTTCCCTTTCTCCTCTGGCTGCACTGGCTGTGCTAGGCTGGGCTCAGGTCCCGGCTCCTTCCCTTTCTCCTCTGCCTGCAGTGGCTGTGCTAGGCTGGGCTCAGGTCCCGGCTCCTTCCCTTTCTCCTCTGGCTGCAGTGGCTGTGCTAGGCTGGGCTCAGGTCCCGGCTCCTTCCCTTTCTCCTCTGGCTGCAGTGGCTGTGCTAGGCTGGCTCAGGTCCCGGCTCCTTCCCTTTCTCCTCTGCCTGCAGTGGCTGTGCTAGGCTGGGCTCAGGTCCCGGCTCCTTCCCTTTCTCCTCTGCCTGCAGCGGCTGTGCTAGGCTGGGCTCAGGTCCCGGCTCCTTCCCTTTCTCCTCTGGCTGCAGCGGCTGTGCTAGGCTGGGCTCAGGTCCCGGCTCCTTCCCTTTCTCCTCTGGCTGCAGCGGCTGTGCTAGGCTGGGCAGGTCCCGGCTCCTTCCCTTTCTCCTCTGGCTGCAGTGGCTGTGCTAGGCTGGCTCAGGTCCCAGCTCCTTCCCTTTCTCCTCTGGCTGCAGCGGCTGTGCTAGGCTGGCTCAGGTCCCAGCTCCTTCCCTTTCTCCTCTGGCTGCAGCGGCTGTGCTAGGCTGGCTCAGGTCCCGGCTCCTTCCCTTTCTCCTCTGGCTGCAGTGGCTGTGCTAGGCTGGCTCAGGTCCCAGCTCCTTCCCTTTCTCCTCTGGCTGCAGCGGCTGTGCTAGGCTGGGTTCAGGTCCCGGCTCCTTCCCTTTCTCCTCTGGCTGCAGCGGCTGTGCTAGGCTGGGCTCAGGTCCCGGCTCCTTCCCTTTCTCCTCTGCCTGCAGTGGCTGTGCTAGGCTGGGCTCAGGTCCCGGCTCCTTCCCTTTCTCCTCTGCCTGCAGTGGCTGTGCTAGGCTGGGCAGGTCCCGGCTCCTTCCCTTTCTCCTCTGGCTGCAGTGGCTGTGCTAGGCTGGCTCAGGTCCCGGCTCCTTCCCTTTCTCCTCTGCCTGCAGTGGCTGTGCTAGGCTGGCTCAGGTCCCGGCTCCTTCCCTTTCTCCTCTGGCTGCAGTGGCTGTGCTAGGCTGGCTCAGGTCCCGGCTCCTTCCCTTTCTCCTCTGCCTGCAGTGGCTGTGCTAGGCTGGCTCAGGTCCCGGCTCCTTCCCTTTCTCCTCTGCCTGCAGCTGCTGTGCTAGGCTGGCTCAGGTCCCGGCTCCTTCCCTTTCTCCTCTGCCTGCAGCGGCTGTGCTAGGCTGGGCAGGTCCCGGCTCCTTCCCTTTCTCCTCTGGCTGCAGTGGCTGTGCTAGGCTGGCTCAGGTCCCGGCTCCTTCCCTTTCTCCTCTGCCTGCAGCGGCTGTGCTAGGCTGGGCTCAGGTCCCGGCTCCTTCCCTTTCTCCTCTGGCTGCAGTGGCTGTGCTAGGCTGGCTCAGGTCCCGGCTCCTTCCCTTTCTCCTCTGCCTGCAGTGGCTGTGCTAGGCTGGCTCAGGTCCCGGCTCCTTCCCTTTCTCCTCTGCCTGCAGTGGCTGTGCTAGGCTGGCTCAGGTCCCGGCTCCTTCCCTTTCTCCTCTGCCTGCAGTGGCTGTGCTAGGCTGGGCTCAGGTCCCGGCTCCTTCCCTTTCTCCTCTGCCTGCAGCGGCTGTGCTAGGCTGGGCTCAGGTCCCGGCTCCTTCCCTTTCTCCTCTGCCTGCAGTGGCTGTGCTAGGCTGGGCTCAGGTCCCGGCTCCTTCCCTTTCTCCTCTGCCTGCAGTGGCTGTGCTAGGCTGGGCTCAGGTCCCGGCTCCTTCCCTTTCTCCTCTGGCTGCAGTGGCTGTGCTAGGCTGGCTCAGGTCCCGGCTCCTTCCCTTTCTCCTCTGGATGCAGTGGCTGTGCTAGGCTGGCTCAGGTCCCGGCTCCTTCCCTTTCTCCTCTGCCTGCAGTGGCTGTGCTAGGCTGGCTCAGGTCCCGGCTCCTTCCCTTTCTCCTCTGGCTGCAGTGGCTGTGCTAGGCTGGGCTCAGGTCCCGGCTCCTTCCCTTTCTCCTCTGGCTGCAGCGGCTGTGCTAGGCTGGGCTCAGGTCCCGGCTCCTTCCCTTTCTCCTCTGCCTGCAGTGGCTGTGCTAGGCTGGGCTCAGGTCCCGGCTCCTTCCCTTTCTCCTCTGGCTGCAGTGGCTGTGCTAGGCTGGGCTCAGGTCCCGGCTCCTTCCCTTTCTCCTCTGGCTGCAGCGGCTGTGCTAGGCTGGGCTCAGGTCCCGGCTCCTTCCCTTTCTCCTCTGGCTGCAGCGGCTGTGCTAGGCTGGGCTCAGGTCCCGGCTCCTTCCCTTTCTCCTCTGCCTGCAGCGGCTGTGCTAGGCTGGGCTCAGGTCCCGGCTCCTTCCCTTTCTCCTCTGGCTGCAGTGGCTGTGCTAGGCTGGCTCAGGTCCCGGCTCCTTCCCTTTCTCCTCTGGCTGCAGTGGCTGTGCTAGGCTGGCTCAGGTCCCGGCTCCTTCCCTTTCTCCTCTGCCTGCAGCGGCTGTGCTAGGCTGGCTCAGGTCCCGGCTCCTTCCCTTTCTCCTCTGCCTGCAGTGGCTGTGCTAGGCTGGCTCAGGTCCCGGCTCCTTCCCTTTCTCCTCTGGCTGCAGTGGCTGTGCTAGGCTGGGCTCAGGTCCCGGCTCCTTCCCTTTCTCCTCTGCCTGCAGTGGCTGTGCTAGGCTGGGCTCAGGTCCCGGCTCCTTCCCTTTCTCCTCTGCCTGCAGTGGCTGTGCTAGGCTGGGCTCAGGTCCCGGCTCCTTCCCTTTCTCCTCTGGCTGCAGTGGCTGTGCTAGGCTGGCTCAGGTCCCGGCTCCTTCCCTTTCTCCTCTGCCTGCAGTGGCTGTGCTAGGCTGGCTCAGGTCCCGGCTCCTTCCCTTTCTCCTCTGCCTGCAGCGGCTGTGCTAGGCTGGGCTCAGGTCCCGGCTCCTTCCCTTTCTCCTCTGGCTGCAGTGGCTGTGCTAGGCTGGGCTCAGGTCCCGGCTCCTTCCCTTTCTCCTCTGCCTGCAGTGGCTGTGCTAGGCTGGCTCAGGTCCCGGCTCCTTCCCTTTCTCCTCTGCCTGCAGTGGCTGTGCTAGGCTGGGCTCAGGTCCCGGCTCCTTCCCTTTCTCCTCTGGCTGCAGCGGCTGTGCTAGGCTGGGCTCAGGTCCCGGCTCCTTCCCTTTCTCCTCTGCCTGCAGTGGCTGTGCTAGGCTGGGCTCAGGTCCCGGCTCCTTCCCTTTCTCCTCTGCCTGCAGTGGCTGTGCTAGGCTGGGCTCAGGTCCCGGCTCCTTCCCTTTCTCCTCTGCCTGCAGTGGCTGTGCTAGGCTGGGCTCAGGTCCCGGCTCCTTCCCTTTCTCCTCTGGCTGCAGTGGCTGTGCTAGGCTGGCTCAGGTCCCGGCTCCTTCCCTTTCTCCTCTGGCTGCAGTGGCTGTGCTAGGCTGGCTCAGGTCCCGGCTCCTTCCCTTTCTCCTCTGGCTGCAGCGGCTGTGCTAGGCTGGGCTCAGGTCCCGGCTCCTTCCCTTTCTCCTCTGCCTGCAGCGGCTGTGCTAGGCTGGGCTCAGGTCCCGGCTCCTTCCCTTTCTCCTCTGCCTGCAGTGGCTGTGCTAGGCTGGGCTCAGGTCCCGGCTCCTTCCCTTTCTCCTCTGGCTGCAGTGGCTGTGCTAGGCTGGCTCAGGTCCCGGCTCCTTCCCTTTCTCCTCTGGCTGCAGTGGCTGTGCTAGGCTGGCTCAGGTCCCGGCTCCTTCCCTTTCTCCTCTGCCTGCAGTGGCTGTGCTAGGCTGGCTCAGGTCCCGGCTCCTTCCCTTTCTCCTCTGCCTGCAGTGGCTGTGCTAGGCTGGCTCAGGTCCCGGCTCCTTCCCTTTCTCCTCTGGCTGCAGTGGCTGTGCTAGGCTGGGCTCAGGTCCCGGCTCCTTCCCTTTCTCCTCTGCCTGCAGTGGCTGTGCTAGGCTGGGCTCAGGTCCCGGCTCCTTCCCTTTCTCCTCTGGCTGCAGTGGCTGTGCTAGGCTGGGCAGGTCCCGGCTCCTTCCCTTTCTCCTCTGGCTGCAGTGGCTGTGCTAGGCTGGGCTCAGGTCCCGGCTCCTTCCCTTTCTCCTCTGCCTGCAGTGGCAGTGCTAGGCTGGGCTCAGGTCCCGGCTCCTTCCCTTTCTCCTCTGCCTGCAGCGGCTGTGCTAGGCTGGGCTCAGGTCCCGGCTCCTTCCCTTTCTCCTCTGGCTGCAGTGGCTGTGCTAGGCTGGCTCAGGTCCCGGCTCCTTCCCTTTCTCCTCTGCCTGCAGTGGCTGTGCTAGGCTGGCTCAGGTCCCGGCTCCTTCCCTTTCTCCTCTGCCTGCAGTGGCTGTGCTAGGCTGGGCTCAGGTCCCGGCTCCTTCCCTTTCTCCTCTGGCTGCAGCGGCTGTGCTAGGCTGGGCTCAGGTCCCGGCTCCTTCCCTTTCTCCTCTGCCTGCAGTGGCTGTGCTAGGCTGGGTTCAGGTCCCGGCTCCTTCCCTTTCTCCTCTGCCTGCAGTGGCTGTGCTAGGCTGGGCTCAGGTCCCGGCTCCTTCCCTTTCTCCTCTGCCTGCAGTGGCTGTGCTAGGCTGGGCTCAGGTCCCGGCTCCTTCCCTTTCTCCTCTGGCTGCAGTGGCTGTGCTAGGCTGGCTCAGGTCCCAGCTCCTTCCCTTTCTCCTCTGGCTGCAGTGGCTGTGCTAGGCTGGCTCAGGTCCCGGCTCCTTCCCTTTCTCCTCTGGCTGCAGCGGCTGTGCTAGGCTGGGCTCAGGTCCCGGCTCCTTCCCTTTCTCCTCTGCCTGCAGCGGCTGTGCTAGGCTGGGCTCAGGTCCCGGCTCCTTCCCTTTCTCCTCTGCCTGCAGTGGCTGTGCTAGGCTGGGCAGGTCCCGGCACCTTCCCTTTCTCCTCTGGCTGCAGTGGCTGTGCTAGGCTGGCTCAGGTCCCGGCTCCTTCCCTTTCTCCTCTGGCTGCAGTGGCTGTGCTAGGCTGGCTCAGGTCCCGGCTCCTTCCCTTTCTCCTCTGCCTGCAGCGGCTGTGCTAGGCTGGCTCAGGTCCCGGCTCCTTCCCTTTCTCCTCTGCCTGCAGCGGCTGTGCTAGGCTGGCTCAGGTCCCGGCTCCTTCCCTTTCCCCTCTGCCTGCAGTGGCTGTGCTAGGCTGGCTCAGGTCCCGGCTCCTTCCCTTTCTCCTCTGCCTGCAGTGGCTGTGCTAGGCTGGGCTCAGGTCCCGGCTCCTTCCCTTTCTCCTCTGCCTGCAGCGGCTGTGCTAGGCTGGGCTCAGGTCCCGGCTCCTTCCCTTTCTCCTCTGCCTGCAGCGGCTGTGCTAGGCTGGCTCAGGTCCCGGCTCCTTCCCTTTCTCCTCTGCCTGCAGCGGCTGTGCTAGGCTGGGCTCAGGTCCCGGCTCCTTCCCTTTCTCCTCTGCCTGCAGCGGCTGTGCTAGGCTGGCTCAGGTCCCGGCTCCTTCCCTTTCTCCTCTGCCTGCAGTGGCTGTGCTAGGCTGGCTCAGGTCCCGGCTCCTTCCCTTTCTCCTCTGCCTGCAGTGGCTGTGCTAGGCTGGGCTCAGGTCCCGGCTCCTTCCCTTTCTCCTCTGCCTGCAGCGGCTGTGCTAGGCTGGGCTCAGGTCCCGGCTCCTTCCCTTTCTCCTCTGCCTGCAGCGGCTGTGCTAGGCTGGGCTCAGGTCCCGGCTCCTTCCCTTTCTCCTCTGCCTGCAGTGGCTGTGCTAGGCTGGGCTCAGGTCCCGGCTCCTTCCCTTTCTCCTCTGCCTGCAGTGGCTGTGCTAGGCTGGGCTCAGGTCCCGGCTCCTTCCCTTTCTCCTCTGGCTGCAGTGGCTGTGCTAGGCTGGCTCAGGTCCCGGCTCCTTCCCTTTCTCCTCTGGCTGCAGTGGCTGTGCTAGGCTGGCTCAGGTCCCGGCTCCTTCCCTTTCTCCTCTGCCTGCAGTGGCTGTGCTAGGCTGGGTTCAGGTCCCGGCTCCTTCCCTTTCTCCTCTGGCTGCAGCGGCTGTGCTAGGCTGGGCTCAGGTCCCGGCTCCTTCCCTTTCTCCTCTGCCTGCAGCGGCTGTGCTAGGCTGGGCTCAGGTCCCGGCTCCTTCCCTTTCTCCTCTGCCTGCAGTGGCTGTGCTAGGCTGGGCTCAGGTCCCGGCTCCTTCCCTTTCTCCTCTGGCTGCAGTGGCTGTGCTAGGCTGGGCAGGTCCCGGCTCCTTCCCTTTCTCCTCTGGCTGCAGCGGCTGTGCTAGGCTGGGCTCAGGTCCCGGCTCCTTCCCTTTCTCCTCTGGCTGCAGTGGCTGTGCTAGGCTGGGCTCAGGTCCCGGCTCCTTCCCTTTCTCCTCTGCCTGCAGTGGCTGTGCTAGGCTGGGCTCAGGTCCCGGCTCCTTCCCTTTCTCCTCTGCCTGCAGTGGCTGTGCTAGGCTGGGCTCAGGTCCCGGCTCCTTCCCTTTCTCCTCTGGCTGCAGCGGCTGTGCTAGGCTGGCTCAGGTCCCGGCTCCTTCCCTTTCTCCTCTGCCTGCAGCGGCTGTGCTAGGCTGGCTCAGGTCCCGGCTCCTTCCCTTTCTCCTCTGCCTGCAGTGGCTGTGCTAGGCTGGCTCAGGTCCCGGCTCCTTCCCTTTCTCCTCTGCCTGCAGTGGCTGTGCTAGGCTGGGCTCAGGTCCCGGCTCCTTCCCTTTCTCCTCTGCCTGCAGTGGCTGTGCTAGGCTGGGCTCAGGTCCCGGCTCCTTCCCTTTCTCCTCTGCCTGCAGTGGCTGTGCTAGGCTGGGCTCAGGTCCCGGCTCCTTCCCTTTCTCCTCTGCCTGCAGCGGCTGTGCTAGGCTGGGCTCAGGTCCCGGCTCCTTCCCTTTCTCCTCTGCCTGCAGCGGCTGTGCTAGGCTGGGCTCAGGTCCCGGCTCCTTCCCTTTCTCCTCTGGCTGCAGTGGCTGTGCTAGGCTGGCTCAGGTCCCGGCTCCTTCCCTTTCTCCTCTGCCTGCAGTGGCTGTGCTAGGCTGGGCTCAGGTCCCGGCTCCTTCCCTTTCTCCTCTGCCTGCAGTGGCTGTGCTAGGCTGGCTCAGGTCCCGGCTCCTTCCCTTTCTCCTCTGCCTGCAGTGGCTGTGCTAGGCTGGCTCAGGTCCCGGCTCCTTCCCTTTCTCCTCTGCCTGCAGTGGCTGTGCTAGGCTGGCTCAGGTCCCGGCTCCTTCCCTTTCTCCTCTGCCTGCAGCGGCTGTGCTAGGCTGGGCTCAGGTCCCGGCTCCTTCCCTTTCTCCTCTGCCTGCAGCGGCTGTGCTAGGCTGGGCTCAGGTCCCGGCTCCTTCCCTTTCTCCTCTGGCTGCAGTGGCTGTGCTAGGCTGGCTCAGGTCCCGGCTCCTTCCCTTTCTCCTCTGCCTGCAGTGGCTGTGCTAGGCTGGCTCAGGTCCCGGCTCCTTCCCTTTCTCCTCTGCCTGCAGTGGCTGTGCTAGGCTGGGCTCAGGTCCCGGCTCCTTCCCTTTCTCCTCTGCCTGCAGCGGCTGTGCTAGGCTGGGCTCAGGTCCCGGCTCCTTCCCTTTCTCCTCTGCCTGCAGTGGCTGTGCTAGGCTGGGCTCAGGTCCCGGCTCCTTCCCTTTCTCCTCTGCCTGCAGTGGCTGTGCTAGGCTGGGCTCAGGTCCCGGCTCCTTCCCTTTCTCCTCTGGCTGCAGTGGCTGTGCTAGGCTGGCTCAGGTCCCAGCTCCTTCCCTTTCTCCTCTGGCTGCAGTGGCTGTGCTAGGCTGGGTTCAGGTCCCGGCTCCTTCCCTTTCTCCTCTGCCTGCAGTGGCTGTGCTAGGCTGGGTTCAGGTCCCGGCTCCTTCCCTTTCTCCTCTGGCTGCAGCGGCTGTGCTAGGCTGGGCTCAGGTCCCGGCTCCTTCCCTTTCTCCTCTGCCTGCAGTGGCTGTGCTAGGCTGGGTTCAGGTCCCGGCTCCTTCCCTTTCTCCTCTGCCTGCAGCGGCTGTGCTAGGCTGGGCTCAGGTCCCGGCTCCTTCCCTTTCTCCTCTGCCTGCAGCGGCTGTGCTAGGCTGGGCTCAGGTCCCGGCTCCTTCCCTTTCTCCTCTGCCTGCAGTGGCTGTGCTAGGCTGGGCTCAGGTCCCGGCTCCTTCCCTTTCTCCTCTGCCTGCAGTGGCTGTGCTAGGCTGGGCTCAGGTCCCGGCTCCTTCCCTTTCTCCTCTGGCTGCAGTGGCTGTGCTAGGCTGGCTCAGGTCCCGGCTCCTTCCCTTTCTCCTCTGGCTGCAGTGGCTTTGCTAGGCTGGCTCAGGTCCCGGCTCCTTCCCTTTCTCCTCTGCCTGCAGCGGCTGTGCTAGGCTGGCTCAGGTCCCGGCTCCTTCCCTTTCTCCTCTGCCTGCAGTGGCTGTGCTAGGCTGGCTCAGGTCCCGGCTCCTTCCCTTTCTCCTCTGCCTGCAGTGGCTGTGCTAGGCTGGGCTCAGGTCCCGGCTCCTTCCCTTTCTCCTCTGCCTGCAGTGGCTGTGCTAGGCTGGGCTCAGGTCCCGGCTCCTTCCCTTTCTCCTCTGCCTGCAGTGGCTGTGCTAGGCTGGGCTCAGGTCCCGGCTCCTTCCCTTTCTCCTCTGCCTGCAGCGGCTGTGCTAGGCTGGGCTCAGGTCCCGGCTCCTTCCCTTTCTCCTCTGGCTGCAGTGGCTGTGCTAGGCTGGGCAGGTCCCGGCTCCTTCCCTTTCTCCTCTGGCTGCAGTGGCTGTGCTAGGCTGGCTCAGGTCCCGGCTCCTTCCCTTTCTCCTCTGCTTGCAGTGGCTGTGCTAGGCTGGCTCAGGTCCCGGCTCCTTCCCTTTCCCCTCTGGCTGCAGTGGCTGTGCTAGGCTGGCTCAGGTCCCGGCTCCTTCCCTTTCTCCTCTGCCTGCAGTGGCTGTGCTAGGCTGGCTCAGGTCCCGGCTCCTTCCCTTTCTCCTCTGCCTGCAGCGGCTGTGCTAGGCTGGGCTCAGGTCCCGGCTCCTTCCCTTTCTCCTCTGGCTGCAGTGGCTGTGCTAGGCTGGCTCAGGTCCCGGCTCCTTCCCTTTCTCCTCTGCCTGCAGTGGCTGTGCTAGGCTGGCTCAGGTCCCGGCTCCTTCCCTTTCTCCTCTGCCTGCAGTGGCTGTGCTAGGCTGGGCTCAGGTCCCAGCTCCTTCCCTTTCTCCTCTGCCTGCAGCGGCTGTGCTAGGCTGGGCTCAGGTCCCGGCTCCTTCCCTTTCTCCTCTGGCTGCAGTGGCTGTGCTAGGCTGGCTCAGGTCCCAGCTCCTTCCCTTTCTCCTCTGCCTGCAGTGGCTGTGCTAGGCTGGCTCAGGTCCCAGCTCCTTCCCTTTCTCCTCTGCCTGCAGTGGCTGTGCTAGGCTGGGTTCAGGTCCCGGCTCCTTCCCTTTCTCCTCTGCCTGCAGTGGCTGTGCTAGGCTGGGTTCAGGTCCCGGCTCCTTCCCTTTCTCCTCTGGCTGCAGCGGCTGTGCTAGGCTGGGCTCAGGTCCCGGCTCCTTCCCTTTCTCCTCTGCCTGCAGTGGCTGTGCTAGGCTGGGTTCAGGTCCCGGCTCCTTCCCTTTCTCCTCTGCCTGCAGCGGCTGTGCTAGGCTGGGTTCAGGTCCCGGCTCCTTCCCTTTCTCCTCTGGCTGCAGCGGCTGTGCTAGGCTGGGCTCAGGTCCCGGCTCCTTCCCTTTCTCCTCTGCCTGCAGTGGCTGTGCTAGGCTGGGCTCAGGTCCCGGCTCCTTCCCTTTCTCCTCTGGCTGCAGTGGCTGTGCTAGGCTGGCTCAGGTCCCAGCTCCTTCCCTTTCTCCTCTGGCTGCAGTGGCTGTGCTAGGCTGGGCTCAGGTCCCAGCTCCTTCCCTTTCTCCTCTGCCTGCAGTGGCTGTGCTAGGCTGGGCTCAGGTCCCGGCTCCTTCCCTTTCTCCTCTGGCTGCAGTGGCTGTGCTAGGCTGGCTCAGGTCCCGGCTCCTTCCCTTTCTCCTCTGCCTGCAGCGGCTGTGCTAGGCTGGCTCAGGTCCCGGCTCCTTCCCTTTCTCCTCTGCCTGCAGTGGCTGTGCTAGGCTGGCTCAGGTCCCGGCTCCTTCCCTTTCTCCTCTGGCTGCAGCGGCTGTGCTAGGCTGGGCTCAGGTCCCGGCTCCTTCCCTTTCTCCTCTGCCTGCAGTGGCTGTGCTAGGCTGGGCAGGTCCCGGCTCCTTCCCTTTCTCCTCTGCCTGCAGTGGCTATGCTAGGCTGGCTCAGGTCCCGGCTCCTTCCCTTTCTCCTCTGGCTGCAGTGGCTGTGCTAGGCTGGCTCAGTTCCCGGCTCCTTCCCTTTCTCCTCTGGCTGCAGTGGCTGTGCTAGGCTGGGCAGGTCCCGGCTCCTTCCCTTTCTCCTCTGGCTGCAGTGGCTGTGCTAGGCTGGCTCAGTTCCCGGCTCCTTCCCTTTCTCCTCTGGCTGCAGTGGCTGTGCTAGGCTGGGCAGGTCCCGGCTCCTTCCCTTTCTCCTCTGCCTGCAGCGGCTGTGCTAGGCTGGGCTCAGGTCCCGGCTCCTTCCCTTTCTCCTCTGCCTGCAGTGGCTGTGCTAGGCTGGCTCAGGTCCCGGCTCCTTCCCTTTCTCCTCTGCCTGCAGTGGCTGTGCTAGGCTGGGCTCAGGTCCCGGCTCCTTCCCTTTCTCCTCTGGCTGCAGTGGCTGTGCTAGGCTGGGCAGGTCCCGGCTCCTTCCCTTTCTCCTCTGGCTGCAGTGGCTGTGCTAGGCTGGCTCAGTTCCCGGCTCCTTCCCTTTCTCCTCTGGCTGCAGTGGCTGTGCTAGGCTGGGCAGGTCCCGGCTCCTTCCCTTTCTCCTCTGCCTGCAGCGGCTGTGCTAGGCTGGGCTCAGGTCCCGGCTCCTTCCCTTTCTCCTCTGCCTGCAGTGGCTGTGCTAGGCTGGCTCAGGTCCCGGCTCCTTCCCTTTCTCCTCTGCCTGCAGTGGCTGTGCTAGGCTGGCTCAGGTCCCGGCTCCTTCCCTTTCTCCTCTGCCTGCAGCGGCTGTGCTAGGCTGGCTCAGGTCCCGGCTCCTTCCCTTTCTCCTCTGCCTGCAGTGGCTGTGCTAGGTTGGCTCAGGTCCCGGCTCCTTCCCTTTCTCCTCTGGCTGCAGCGGCTGTGCTAGGCTGGGCTCAGGTCCCAGCTCCTTCCCTTTCTCCTCTGCCTGCAGTGGCTGTGCTAGGCTGGGCAGGTCCCGGCTCCTTCCCTTTCTCCTCTGCCTGCAGTGGCTATGCTAGGCTGGCTCAGGTCCCGGCTCCTTCCCTTTCTCCTCTGGCTGCAGTGGCTGTGCTAGGCTGGCTCATTTCCCGGCTCCTTCCCTTTCTCCTCTGGCTGCAGTGGCTGTGCTAGGCTGGCTCAGGTCCCGGCTCCTTCCCTTTCTCCTCTGCCTGCAGTGGCTGTGCTAGGCTGGCTCAGGTCCCAGCTCCTTCCCTTTCTCCTCTGCCTGCAGTGGCTGTGCTAGGCTGGGCTCAGGTCCCAGCTCCTTCCCTTTCTCCTCTGGCTGCAGTGGCTGTGCTAGGCTGGGCTCAGGTCCCAGCTCCTTCCCTTTCTCCTCTGGCTGCAGTGGCTGTGCTAGGCTGGCTCAGGTCCCGGCTCCTTCCCTTTCTCCTCTGGCTGCAGCGGCTGTGCTAGGCTGGCTCAGGTCCCAGCTCCTTCCCTTTCTCCTCTGCCTGCAGTGGCTGTGCTAGGCTGGGCTCAGGTCCCGGCTCCTTCCCTTTCTCCTCTGCCTGCAGTGGCTGTGCTAGGCTGGCTCAGGTCCCAGCTCCTTCCCTTTCTCCTCTGCCTGCAGTGGCTGTGCTAGGCTAGGCTCAGGTCCCGGCTCCTTCCCTTTCTCCTCTGCCTGCAGTGGCTGTGCTAGGCTGGGCAGGTCCCGGCTCCTTCCCTTTCTCCTCTGGCTGCAGTGGCTGTGCTAGGCTGGCTCAGGTCCCGGCTCCTTCCCTTTCTCCTCTGCCTGCAGTGGCTGTGCTAGGCTGGGCAGGTCCCAGCTCCTTCCCTTTCTCCTCTGGCTGCAGTGGCTGTGCTAGGCTGGCTCAGGTCCCAGCTCCTTCCCTTTCTCCTCTGGCTGCAGTGGCTGTGCTAGGCTGGCTCAGGTCCCGGCTCCTTCCCTTTCTCCTCTGCCTGCAGTGGCTGTGCTAGGCTGGGCAGGTCCCGGCTCCTTCCCTTTCTCCTCTGCCTGCAGTGGCTGTGCTAGGCTGGCTCAGGTCCCAGCTTCTTCCCTTTCTCCTCTGGCTGCAGTGGCTGTGCTAGGCTGGCTCAGGTCCCAGCTCCTTCCCTTTCTCCTCTGGCTGCAGTGGCTGTGCTAGGCTGGCTCAGGTCCCAGCTCCTTCCCTTTCTCCTCTGCCTGCAGTGGCTGTGCTAGGCTGGCTCAGGTCCCAGCTCCTTCCCTTTCTCCTCTGGCTGCAGTGGCTGTGCTAGGCTGGGCAGGTCCCGGCTCCTTCCCTTTCTCCTCTGCCTGCAGTGGCTGTGCTAGGCTGGGCTCAGGTCCCAGCTCCTTCCCTTTCTCCTCTGGCTGCAGTGGCTGTGCTAGGCTGGGCAGGTCCCGGCTCCTTCCCTTTCTCCTCTGCCTGCAGTGGCTGTGCTAGGCTGGGCTCAGGTCCCGGCTCCTTCCCTTTCTCCTCTGCCTGCAGCGGCTGTGCTAGGCTGGGCTCAGGTCCCGGCTCCTTCCCTTTCTCCTCTGCCTGCAGTGGCTGTGCTAGGCTGGGCAGGTCCCGGCTCCTTCCCTTTCTCCTCTGCCTGCAGTGGCTGTGCTAGGCTGGGCAGGTCCCGGCTCCTTCCCTTTCTCCTCTGGCTGCAGTGGCTGTGCTAGGCTGGGCAGGTCCCGGCTCCTTCCCTTTCTCCTCTGCCTGCAGTGGCTGTGCTAGGCTGGGCAGGTCCCAGCTCCTTCCCTTTCTCCTCTGGCTGCAGTGGCTGTGCTAGGCTGGCTCAGGTCCCGGCTCCTTCCCTTTCTCCTCTGCCTGCAGTGGCTGTGCTAGGCTGGGCAGGTCCCGGCTCCTTCCCTTTCTCCTCTGGCTGCAGTGGCTGTGCTAGGCTGGCTCAGGTCCCAGCTCCTTCCCTTTCTCCTCTGGCTGCAGTGGCTGTGCTAGGCTGGCTCAGGTCCCGGCTCCTTCCCTTTCTCCTCTGGCTGCAGTGGCTGTGCTAGGCTGGGCAGGTCCCGGCTCCTTCCCTTTCTCCTCTGGCTGCAGTGGCTGTGCTAGGCTGGGCAGGTCCCGGCTCCTTCCCTTTCTCCTCTGCCTGCAGTGGCTGTGCTAGGCTGGCTCAGGTCCCGGCTCCTTCCCTTTCTCCTCTGGCTGCAGTGGCTGTGCTAGGCTGGGCAGGTCCCGGCTCCTTCCCTTTCTCCTCTGGCTGCAGTGGCTGTGCTAGGCTGGCTCAGGTCCCGGCTCCTTCCCTTTCTCCTCTGCCTGCAGTGGCTGTGCTAGGCTGGCTCAGGTCCCGGCTCCTTCCCTTTCCCCTCTGCCTGCAGTGGCTGTGCTAGGCTGGGCAGGTCCCGGCTCCTTCCCTTTCTCCTCTGCCTGCAGTGGCTGTGCTAGGCTGGCTCAGGTCCCAGCTCCTTCCCTTTCTCCTCTGGCTGCAGTGGCTGTGCTAGGCTGGGCAGGTCCCGGCTCCTTCCCTTTCTCCTCTGGCTGCAGTGGCTGTGCTAGGCTGGGCAGGTCCCGGCTCCTTCCCTTTCTCCTCTGCCTGCAGTGGCTGTGCTAGGCTGGGCAGGTCCCGGCTCCTTCCCTTTCTCCTCTGCCTGCAGTGGCTGTGCTAGGCTGGGCTCAGGTCCCGGCTCCTTCCCTTTCTCCTCTGCCTGCAGTGGCTGTGCTAGGCTGGGCAGGTCCCGGCTCCTTCCCTTTCTCCTCTGGCTGCAGTGGCTGTGCTAGGCTGGGCAGGTCCCGGCTCCTTCCCTTTCTCCTCTGGCTGCAGTGGCTGTGCTAGGCTGGGCAGGTCCCGGCTCCTTCCCTTTCTCCTCTGCCTGCAGTGGCTGTGCTAGGCTGGGCAGGTCCCGGCTCCTTCCCTTTCTCCTCTGCCTGCAGTGGCTGTGCTAGGCTGGCTCAGGTCCCAGCTCCTTCCCTTTCTCCTCTGGCTGCAGTGGCTGTGCTAGGCTGGGCAGGTCCCGGCTCCTTCCCTTTCTCCTCTGGCTGCAGTGGCTGTGCTAGGCTGGCTCAGGTCCCGGCTCCTTCCCTTTCTCCTCTGGCTGCAGTGGCTGTGCTAGGCTGGCTCAGGTCCCGGCTCCTTCCCTTTCTCCTCTGGCTGCAGTGGCTGTGCTAGGCTGGGCTCAGGTCCCGGCTCCTTCCCTTTCTCCTCTGCCTGCAGTGGCTGTGCTAGGCTGGCTCAGGTCCCGGCTCCTTCCCTTTCTCCTCTGCCTGCAGTGGCTGTGCTAGGCTGGGCAGGTCCCGGCTCCTTCCCTTTCTCCTCTGCCTGCAGTGGCTGTGCTAGGCTGGGCAGGTCCCGGCTCCTTCCCTTTCTCCTCTGGCTGCAGCGGCTGTGCTAGGCTGGCTCAGGTCCCAGCTCCTTCCCTTTCTCCTCTGGCTGCAGTGGCTGTGCTAGGCTGGGCAGGTCCCGGCTCCTTCCCTTTCTCCTCTGGCTGCAGTGGCTGTGCTAGGCTGGCTCAGGTCCCAGCTCCTTCCCTTTCTCCTCTGGCTGCAGTGGCTGTGCTAGGCTGGGCAGGTCCCGGCTCCTTCCCTTTCTCCTCTGGCTGCAGTGGCTGTGCTAGGCTGGGCTCAGGTCCCAGCTCCTTCCCTTTCTCCTCTGCCTGCAGTGGCTGTGCTAGGCTGGGCTCAGGTCCCGGCTCCTTCCCTTTCTCCTCTGGCTGCAGTGGCTGTGCTAGGCTGGGCTCAGGTCCCGGCTCCTTCCCTTTCTCCTCTGGCTGCAGTGGCTGTGCTAGGCTGGGCTCAGGTCCCAGCTCCTTCCCTTTCTCCTCTGCCTGCAGTGGCTGTGCTAGGCTGGGCTCAGGTCCCAGCTCCTTCCCTTTCTCCTCTGGCTGCAGTGGCTGTGCTAGGCTGGGCTCAGGTCCCGGCTCCTTCCCTTTCTCCTCTGGCTGCAGTGGCTGTGCTAGGCTGGCTCAGGTCCCGGCTCCTTCCCTTTCTCCTCTGCCTGCAGTGGCTGTGCTAGGCTGGCTCAGGTCCCGGCTCCTTCCCTTTCTCCTCTGCCTGCAGTGGCTGTGCTAGGCTGGCTCAGGTCCCGGCTCCTTCCCTTTCTCCTCTGCCTGCAGTGGCTGTGCTAGGCTGGGCAGGTCCCAGCTCCTTCCCTTTCTCCTCTGGCTGCAGTGGCTGTGCTAGGCTGGGCAGGTCCCAGCTCCTTTCCTTTCTCCTCTGGCTGCAGCGGCTGTGCTAGGCTGGGCAGGTCCCAGCTCCTTCCCTTTCTCCTCTGGCTGCAGTGGCTGTGCTAGGCTGGGCAGGTCCCGGCTCCTTCCCTTTCTCCTCTGCCTGCAGTGGCTGTGCTAGGCTGGCTCAGGTCCCGGCTCCTTCCCTTTCTCCTCTGCCTGCAGCGGCTGTGCTAGGCTGGGCTCAGGTCCCGGCTCCTTCCCTTTCTCCTCTGCCTGCAGTGGCTGTGCTAGGCTGGGCTCAGGTCCCAGCTCCTTCCCTTTCTCCTCTGCCTGCAGTGGCTGTGCTAGGCTGGGCTCAGGTCCCGGCTCCTTCCCTTTCTCCTCTGCCTGCAGTGGCTGTGCTAGGCTGGCTCAGGTCCCGGCTCCTTCCCTTTCTCCTCTGGCTGCAGCGGCTGTGCTAGGCTGGCTCAGGTCCCAGCTCCTTCCCTTTCTCCTCTGGCTGCAGTGGCTGTGCTAGGCTGGGCTCAGGTCCCAGCTCCTTCCCTTTCTCCTCTGCCTGCAGTGGCTTTGCTAGGCTGGGCTCAGGTCCCAGCTCCTTCCCTTTCTCCTCTGCCTGCAGTGGCTTTGCTAGGCTGGGCTCAGGTCCCAGCTCCTTCCCTTTCTCCTCTGCCTGCAGTGGCTGTGCTAGGCTGGGCTCAGGTCCCAGCTCCTTCCCTTTCTCCTCTGCCTGCAGTGGCTTTGCTAGGCTGGCTCAGGTCCCGGCTCCTTCCCTTTCTCCTCTGCCTGCAGTGGCTGTGCTAGGCTGGGCTCAGGTCCCGGCTCCTTCCCTTTCTCCTCTGCCTGCAGTGGCTGTGCTAGGCTGGGCTCAGGTCCCGGCTCCTTCCCTTTCTCCTCTGCCTTCAGCGGCTGTGCTAGGCTGGGCTCAGGTCCCGGCTCCTTCCCTTTCTCCTCTGCCTGCAGTGGCTGTGCTAGGCTGGGCAGGTCCCGGCTCCTTCCCTTTCTCCTCTGCCTGCAGTGGCTGTGCTAGGCTGGGCTCAGGTCCCAGCTCCTTCCCTTTCTCCTCTGCCTGCAGTGGCTTTGCTAGGCTGGCTCAGGTCCCGGCTCCTTCCCTTTCTCCTCTGCCTGCAGTGGCTGTGCTAGGCTGGGCTCAGGTCCCGGCTCCTTCCCTTTCTCCTCTGGCTGCAGTGGCTGTGCTAGGCTGGCTCAGGTCCCGGCTCCTTCCCTTTCTCCTCTGGCTGCAGTGGCTTTGCTAGGCTGGGCTCAGGTCCCAGCTCCTTCCCTTTCTCCTCTGCCTGCAGTGGCTGTGCTAGGCTGGGCTCAGGTCCCGGCTCCTTCCCTTTCTCCTCTGCCTGCAGTGGCTTTGCTAGGCTGGCTCAGGTCCCGGCTCCTTCCCTTTCTCCTCTGCCTGCAGTGGCTGTGCTAGGCTGGCTCAGGTCCCGGCTCCTTCCCTTTCTCCTCTGGCTGCAGTGGCTGTGCTAGGCTGGGCTCAGGTCCCGGCTCCTTCCCTTTCTCCTCTGGCTGCAGTGGCTGTGCTAGGCTGGCTCAGGTCCCAGCTCCTTCCCTTTCTCCTCTGCCTGCAGTGGCTTTGCTAGGCTGGGCTCAGGTCCCAGCTCCTTCCCTTTCTCCTCTGGCTGCAGTGGCTGTGCTAGGCTGGGCTCAGGTCCCGGCTCCTTCCCTTTCTCCTCTGGCTGCAGTGGCTGTGCTAGGCTGGGCTCAGGTCCCGGCTCCTTCCCTTTCTCCTCTGCCTGCAGTGGCTGTGCTAGGCTGGGCAGGTCCCGGCTCCTTCCCTTTCTCCTCTGCCTGCAGTGGCTGTGCTAGGCTGGCTCAGGTCCCGGCTCCTTCCCTTTCTCCTCTGCCTGCAGTGGCTGTGCTAGGCTGGGCAGGTCCCGGCTCCTTCCCTTTCTCCTCTGGCTGCAGTGGCTGTGCTAGGCTGGGCAGGTCCCGGCTCCTTCCCTTTCTCCTCTGCCTGCAGTGGCTGTGCTAGGCTGGCTCAGGTCCCGGCTCCTTCCCTTTCTCCTCTGCCTGCAGTGGCTGTGCTAGGCTGGGCAGGTCCCAGCTCCTTCCCTTTCTCCTCTGCCTGCAGTGGCTGTGCTAGGCTGGGCAGGTCCCGGCTCCTTCCCTTTCTCCTCTGGCTGCAGTGGCTGTGCTAGGCTGGCTCAGGTCCCAGCTCCTTCCCTTTCTCCTCTGCCTGCAGTGGCTGTGCTAGGCTGGGCTCAGGTCCCAGCTCCTTCCCTTTCTCCTCTGCCTGCAGTGGCTGTGCTAGGCTGGGCAGGTCCCGGCTCCTTCCCTTTCTCCTCTGGCTGCAGTGGCTGTGCTAGGCTGGGCAGGTCCCGGCTCCTTCCCTTTCTCCTCTGGCTGCAGTGGCTGTGCTAGGCTGGGCAGGTCCCGGCTCCTTCCCTTTCTCCTCTGGCTGCAGTGGCTGTGCTAGGCTGGCTCAGGTCCCGGCTCCTTCCCTTTCTCCTCTGCCTGCAGTGGCTGTGCTAGGCTGGGTCAGGTCCCGGCTCCTTCCCTTTCTCCTCTGGCTGCAGTGGCTGTGCTAGGCTGGCTCAGGTCCCGGCTCCTTCCCTTTCTCCTCTGCCTGCAGCTGCTGTGCTAGGCTGGCTCAGGTCCCAGCTCCTTCCCTTTCTCCTCTGCCTGCAGTGGCTGTGGTAGGCTGGCTCAGGTCCCAGCTCCTTCCCTTTCTCCTCTGGCTGCAGTGGCTGTGCTAGGCTGGGCTCAGGTCCCGGCTCCTTCCCTTTCTCCTCTGCCTGCAGTGGCTGTGCTAGGCTGGGCTCAGGTCCCAGCTCCTTCCCTTTCTCCTCTGCCTGCAGTGGCTTTGCTAGGCTGGGCTCAGGTCCCAGCTCCTTCCCTTTCTCCTCTGCCTGCAGTGGCTGTGCTAGGCTGGGCTCAGGTCCCAGCTCCTTCCCTTTCTCCTCTGCCTGCAGTGGCTTTGCTAGGCTGGCTCAGGTCCCGGCTCCTTCCCTTTCTCCTCTGCCTGCAGTGGCTGTGCTAGGCTGGGCAGGTCCCGGCTCCTTCCCTTTCTCCTCTGGCTGCAGTGGCTGTGCTAGGCTGGCTCAGGTCCCAGCTCCTTCCCTTTCTCCTCTGCCTGCAGTGGCTGTGCTAGGCTGGGCTCAGGTCCCAGCTCCTTCCCTTTCTCCTCTGCCTGCAGTGGCTGTGCTAGGCTGGGCAGGTCCCGGCTCCTTCCCTTTCTCCTCTGGCTGCAGTGGCTGTGCTAGGCTGGGCAGGTCCCGGCTCCTTCCCTTTCTCCTCTGGCTGCAGTGGCTGTGCTAGGCTGGGCAGGTCCCGGCTCCTTCCCTTTCTCCTCTGGCTGCAGTGGCTGTGCTAGGCTGGCTCAGGTCCCGGCTCCTTCCCTTTCTCCTCTGCCTGCAGTGGCTGTGCTAGGCTGGGTCAGGTCCCGGCTCCTTCCCTTTCTCCTCTGGCTGCAGTGGCTGTGCTAGGCTGGCTCAGGTCCCGGCTCCTTCCCTTTCTCCTCTGCCTGCAGCTGCTGTGCTAGGCTGGCTCAGGTCCCAGCTCCTTCCCTTTCTCCTCTGCCTGCAGTGGCTGTGGTAGGCTGGCTCAGGTCCCAGCTCCTTCCCTTTCTCCTCTGGCTGCAGTGGCTGTGCTAGGCTGGGCTCAGGTCCCGGCTCCTTCCCTTTCTCCTCTGGCTGCAGTGGCTGTGCTAGGCTGGCTCAGGTCCCGGCTCCTTCCCTTTCTCCTCTGCCTGCAGTGGCTGTGCTAGGCTGGCTCAGGTCCCGGCTCCTTCCCTTTCTCCTCTGCCTGCAGTGGCTGTGCTAGGCTGGCTCAGGTCCCGGCTCCTTCCCTTTCTCCTCTGCCTGCAGTGGCTGTGCTAGGCTGGGCAGGTCCCAGCTCCTTCCCTTTCTCCTCTGGCTGCAGTGGCTGTGCTAGGCTGGGCAGGTCCCAGCTCCTTTCCTTTCTCCTCTGGCTGCAGCGGCTGTGCTAGGCTGGGCAGGTCCCGGCTCCTTCCCTTTCTCCTCTGGCTGCAGTGGCTGTGCTAGGCTGGGCAGGTCCCGGCTCCTTCCCTTTCTCCTCTGCCTGCAGTGGCTGTGCTAGGCTGGCTCAGGTCCCGGCTCCTTCCCTTTCTCCTCTGCCTGCAGCGGCTGTGCTAGGCTGGGCTCAGGTCCCGGCTCCTTCCCTTTCTCCTCTGCCTGCAGTGGCTGTGCTAGGCTGGCTCAGGTCCCGGCTCCTTCCCTTTCTCCTCTGCCTGCAGTGGCTGTGCTAGGCTGGGCTCAGGTCCCGGCTCCTTCCCTTTCTCCTCTGCCTGCAGCGGCTGTGCTAGGCTGGGCTCAGGTCCCAGCTCCTTCCCTTTCTCCTCTGCCTGCAGTGGCTGTGCTAGGCTGGGCTCAGGTCCCGGCTCCTTCCCTTTCTCCTCTGCCTGCAGTGGCTGTGCTAGGCTGGCTCAGGTCCCGGCTCCTTCCCTTTCTCCTCTGGCTGCAGCGGCTGTGCTAGGCTGGCTCAGGTCCCAGCTCCTTCCCTTTCTCCTCTGGCTGCAGCGGCTGTGCTAGGCTGGGCTCAGGTCCCAGCTCCTTCCCTTTCTCCTCTGCCTGCAGTGGCTTTGCTAGGCTGGGCTCAGGTCCCAGCTCCTTCCCTTTCTCCTCTGCCTGCAGTGGCTTTGCTAGGCTGGGCTCAGGTCCCAGCTCCTTCCCTTTCTCCTCTGCCTGCAGTGGCTGTGCTAGGCTGGGCTCAGGTCCCAGCTCCTTCCCTTTCTCCTCTGCCTGCAGTGGCTTTGCTAGGCTGGCTCAGGTCCCGGCTCCTTCCCTTTCTCCTCTGCCTGCAGTGGCTGTGCTAGGCTGGGCTCAGGTCCCGGCTCCTTCCCTTTCTCCTCTGCCTGCAGTGGCTGTGCTAGGCTGGGCAGGTCCCGGCTCCTTCCCTTTCTCCTCTGCCTGCAGTGGCTGTGCTAGGCTGGGCTCAGGTCCCAGCTCCTTCCCTTTCTCCTCTGCCTGCAGTGGCTTTGCTAGGCTGGCTCAGGTCCCGGCTCCTTCCCTTTCTCCTCTGCCTGCAGTGGCTGTGCTAGGCTGGGCTCAGGTCCCGGCTCCTTCCCTTTCTCCTCTGGCTGCAGTGGCTGTGCTAGGCTGGCTCAGGTCCCGGCTCCTTCCCTTTCTCCTCTGGCTGCAGTGGCTTTGCTAGGCTGGGCTCAGGTCCCAGCTCCTTCCCTTTCTCCTCTGCCTGCAGTGGCTGTGCTAGGCTGGGCTCAGGTCCCAGCTCCTTCCCTTTCTCCTCTGCCTGCAGTGGCTTTGCTAGGCTGGCTCAGGTCCCGGCTCCTTCCCTTTCTCCTCTGCCTGCAGTGGCTGTGCTAGGCTGGCTCAGGTCCCGGCTCCTTCCCTTTCTCCTCTGGCTGCAGTGGCTGTGCTAGGCTGGGCTCAGGTCCCGGCTCCTTCCCTTTCTCCTCTGGCTGCAGTGGCTGTGCTAGGCTGGCTCAGGTCCCAGCTCCTTCCCTTTCTCCTCTGCCTGCAGTGGCTTTGCTAGGCTGGGCTCAGGTCCCAGCTCCTTCCCTTTCTCCTCTGCCTGCAGTGGCTGTGCTAGGCTGGCTCAGGTCCCGGCTCCTTCCCTTTCTCCTCTGGCTGCAGTGGCTGTGCTAGGCTGGGCTCAGGTCCCGGCTCCTTCCCTTTCTCCTCTGCCTGCAGTGGCTGTGCTAGGCTGGGCAGGTCCCGGCTCCTTCCCTTTCTCCTCTGCCTGCAGTGGCTGTGCTAGGCTGGGCAGGTCCCGGCTCCTTCCCTTTCTCCTCTGCCTGCAGTGGCTGTGCTAGGCTGGCTCAGGTCCCGGCTCCTTCCCTTTCTCCTCTGCCTGCAGTGGCTGTGCTAGGCTGGGCAGGTCCCGGCTCCTTCCCTTTCTCCTCTGGCTGCAGTGGCTGTGCTAGGCTGGGCAGGTCCCGGCTCCTTCCCTTTCTCCTCTGCCTGCAGTGGCTGTGCTAGGCTGGCTCAGGTCCCGGCTCCTTCCCTTTCTCCTCTGGCTGCAGTGGCTGTGCTAGGCTGGGCTCAGGTCCCAGCTCCTTCCCTTTCTCCTCTGCCTGCAGTGGCTGTGCTAGGCTGGGCAGGTCCCAGCTCCTTCCCTTTCTCCTCTGCCTGCAGTGGCTGTGCTAGGCTGGGCAGGTCCCGGCTCCTTCCCTTTCTCCTCTGGCTGCAGTGGCTGTGCTAGGCTGGCTCAGGTCCCAGCTCCTTCCCTTTCTCCTCTGCCTGCAGTGGCTGTGCTAGGCTGGGCTCAGGTCCCAGCTCCTTCCCTTTCTCCTCTGCCTGCAGTGGCTGTGCTAGGCTGGGCAGGTCCCGGCTCCTTCCCTTTCTCCTCTGGCTGCAGTGGCTGTGCTAGGCTGGGCAGGTCCCGGCTCCTTCCCTTTCTCCTCTGGCTGCAGTGGCTGTGCTAGGCTGGGCAGGTCCCGGCTCCTTCCCTTTCTCCTCTGGCTGCAGTGGCTGTGCTAGGCTGGCTCAGGTCCCGGCTCCTTCCCTTTCTCCTCTGCCTGCAGTGGCTGTGCTAGGCTGGGTCAGGTCCCGGCTCCTTCCCTTTCTCCTCTGGCTGCAGTGGCTGTGCTAGGCTGGCTCAGGTCCCGGCTCCTTCCCTTTCTCCTCTGCCTGCAGCTGCTGTGCTAGGCTGGCTCAGGTCCCAGCTCCTTCCCTTTCTCCTCTGCCTGCAGTGGCTGTGGTAGGCTGGCTCAGGTCCCAGCTCCTTCCCTTTCTCCTCTGGCTGCAGTGGCTGTGCTAGGCTGGGCTCAGGTCCCGGCTCCTTCCCTTTCTCCTCTGCCTGCAGTGGCTGTGCTAGGCTGGGCTCAGGTCCCAGCTCCTTCTCTTTCTCCTCTGCCTGCAGTGGCTGTGGTAGGCTGGCTCAGGTCCCAGCTCCTTCCCTTTCTCCTCTGGCTGCAGTGGCTGTGCTAGGCTGGGCTCAGGTCCCGGCTCCTTCCCTTTCTCCTCTGCCTGCAGTGGCTGTGCTAGGCTGGGCTCAGGTCCCAGCTCCTTCCCTTTCTCCTCTGCCTGCAGCTGCTGTGCTGCAAAGCAGGGAGCAGGACTGTCACATGGGGCTCTGTGGTGCAATGGAAGCGTGTTGCACTTCTAAGCTGTGGTGCTCAGTGAGAGGCAGATGAGTCAATCAAAGGTCGTGGGTTCACAGCCCACCAGAGTCACTTCAGCTGCTCCCTGATTCCCAGGGCAGCTTTCACTGTATAGGCCACTCCTTGAAGGTGGCCAAACGGGTCTAGAAGAAGGGAAGAGAAACACGAAACGTGGCTGCCCACCAGAAGCTATAATGCTCCACACAGCAGGCAGCTGTGCTTGCACCCCCTACCCTACCACCAAACAGACAAGGCATTGAAAAGTGAGAGGAGAAAGGGAAACCGAGCTGCCTCCTGGGGCTGCTCCTTTCCAGAAGTGTTATGGTGGAAAATGCTGCTGCCACTTTGCCACCTCTGCCTCTCCCTGACATTCATGGATGCCCTTTCTCTGTCTCGCCCCCTTCCCGTCCCCTGGTCCAGAGGGAGCCAATTCTGTGTATTTCCAGTCCAGCCCAATTTCCTGCTCCCAACCAGACGATGACACAGGTGGGCGGTGGCACAAAGAGCTGCCCCCCATCACAATTTGGTACCACTTAGTTTTTCTCACCCTCAGCTGGCTGGGCAGGGCTGGGTTCCTCCTCTCACCCCTTGCTGAGCTTTAGGAAGCTCCGTGTGAAATGGGGCCACAAGGACACCAATAGGATACAAAATTTGAAAGTGTCTAGTTCAGGGGTTGGCAACCCCTGGCACATGTGCCAAAAATGGCCAATTTTTCTTGGCGTGTGAGGCAGGTGTTCAGCCCCGCCCCTCCTCCCCTGGCAGCCTGGGACCTGGAGGGGGCGGGTGTTGCAGCTGCGGGAGTGCGAGTTGTTACCCCGTCAGGAGTTGAATCCACGGGCTGGTTGAGAACCAGAGGGTGGTGTCAAAACTGTGGGCAGGTTGGGGACTGAAGGGGGTGTGTGTGTTGCAGCTGCAGGCAACCTGGTGACCAGAGGGGAGGGATGTTGCAGCCAAGGGTGGGCAAGTTGCTGCCCCATCGGGGGTTAAAGCCGGGGAATGGATATGTGTTGCATATCCTGAAAAAAACTATTTGTCTTTGCACATGCAGGCTACGTCTACATTGGCCCCTTCTCCGGAAGAGGCATGTTAATTTCCAACTTCAGAATAGGGAAGTCCGCGGGGGATTTAAATATCCCCCGCGGGATTTAAATAAACATGGCCGCCGCTTTTTTTCCGGCTTGGGGAAAAGCCGGAAAAAAGCGTCTAGACTGGCACAATCCTCCGGAATAAAGCCCTTTTCCGGAGGATCTCTTATTCCTACTTCAAAGTAGGCTTTCCCACTTCGAAGTACGAATAAGAGATCCTCCGGAAAAGGGCTTTATTTGGGAGGATCGTGCCAGTCTAGATGCTTTTTTCCGGCTTTTCCCCAAGCCGGAAAAAAAGCGGCGGCCATGTTTATTTAATTCCCGCGGGGGATATTTAAATCCCCCGCGGACTTCCCTATTCTGAAGTTGGAAATTAACATGCCTCTTCCGGAGAAGAGGCCAATGTAGACGGAGCCGCATAGTACTGACTGGAAAAAACTATTGATCTTTGACTGTCTCCTGCTTTTCCCACGTGCACTAGCCTCGTGTTACTCTGAGGCCGCTGAAGCTGGAGGGAGGGAAGAAGCGAAGCCATCGAAAGAGATCCTGACAGCAGGAAGAATCATTTCTCAGCAACTTATAGTGGTTCCTAAAAAAGCAAAGTGAATTGTTCACTCATTTCAGCCTTCTTGGACTGATGAATACGGGTTTGTTCGACATACAGACCGTGCTGTTTGTGCTCTGTGTTGTGAGAGCGCTGCTTGCCGCACATCATGTGTCCTACGCATTTTCAGACCGAGCATGAGAAACACGTCAAGGATGAGGCAGACAAGGCTGAGTCAATGGAACAGGCCATCGCGAGGTATGAAAAGCAAAGCAGCATCTTCACTAACTTCTCTGTCAGTAAAAATTAAGCCAGGGAGAGAAGTTACAGACTCACACTTTGTGTTGTAAAACATGGAGAGTCATTTACAGAGGGAGATTATATAAAACAGGCTTTGCTCAGTGGTTTGGATGCTTTGTTCAATGGCTTGCCCAACAGAGATACAATCACCTCCAGAATAAAAGACTTGCCTTTGTCTGCCAGGCTGTGGTGAGGCGCAAAGGCGAAATGGCAAGAAACACTAACAAACAGCAGGCGGTAGCATTAAAAGATGCAGCGGTATCAGTGTCGTGCTTGAGGAGCATGTGGACAAAAACGACGTACCACAGCTAGCAGTTCTTGCAAGATACTGGGCCTCAGACAAAGTCTGAGAAGAGCTGTGCTGCCTAAAACCCATGCACGGCACCGCGACGGGACGATACAGGGAAGATGTTTGCTATTCATTTTGAGGAAAGAGGAACTGACATCACAAAAATATTTTCTGTGACACCAGACGGTGCCCTGCTATGGCGGGAAAATGGAAGGAATTTCTAAGTGTCATTGAGGAGCCCACTGGCCACCTGATGGTAAATTTTCATTATATTATTCACCAAGAATAATTGTATTTGTACCAAGATTTCTGACTCTGAGCTTAACAGTGGTACAGCTACAGCAATGAAGACCCTGAATTTTCTTGTTGCTCGATCTGCCTTGACGCACCGGCAGTTCCAAGCCCTGCTTGAGGAGACGGAGAGTGCGTAAAAGGACATTCCACGTCCCAGCGGTGTTTGTGGATTATGCCGTGGGAAGGTTTGGACTCGCTTTATGGACTTTCTCAATTCAATCAAGATCTTTTTGCCGGAGAAAGGACAAAACTACCCCAAACTGGATGATGACAAATGGCTCGTGCGACTGATGTCACCGCACATCTAAACAAACTCAACCGCCGTCTGTAGGGCACAGGCCAAACTTTTCAGGATCTTTTTGAAGCTGGGAAGGCGTTTGTTGCAAAACTTGCCATTTTTTCTTGGGACATTGGCATCTCGAGTTGCTGCTATTTCCAACATCTGAAAGAACTATTGAAACATCGCCCTGTCAGCGTTGCTGAGGCTAGAATGAACACGCAAGAACTCACCTCAGAATTTTCTGTCAGATTTCAAGTTTTCCAACGTTTGGCCCAATGTTGTCCTTTGTAATCAAACCAGACAACTTTGTGGCCAGCAACATGGATTCAACAGTGCTTCAGTGGATGGGTGTTGAGGATTTCAAAATGCAGCTCATTGAATTGCAATGCTTAGGCTTAAGGGCTTTGAAGCTTATGGATCTGTGGTGCACACTTGAGACAACCGAGACAGATCATGGGGTCGCTATCACGGCTGTTGGAATGCCCTGCCTGTGAAATGTGACTGTTTGAAGAAAGTGGCATTTTCACAGCTCTCAGCCTTTGGATCTACACACCTCTGTGAACAGACATTTTCACATATGTCCATCCCAGAGCCAGTTAACGACTGAACACTCAGAGGCTTGTGTGCTGCTTAAAGTATCAAACCACGAGCCCGAGACTGGAGAACTCAGCAAGGCCGAGGCTCATACTGAAAGGTAAGATCTGCATCTTCATTTATTTATTAACTACGCTGCTGTAAGCAGGACTTTAAAAGCATCACGGGCACTTGGACCCGTCCATACAGTTGAATAAGTCAAATCTCTGCACTCCACCTTGGACAGGTTGCTGACCCTGGTCTAGTTTGTAGCAAGGTACAGAAGCAAGAAGAGCTTCCTTTGCATTGCAAACTGGTTTTTCTTTCATTTTTTTTAAATCCGAAAATAATCCCTGGGGATCTGTGACCCAACCACACAAACATCACTTTTCCCTTTTCAGATCACAGTTTTTCCATCCCACCTTGTCACACGGAACCTCTTGTTTTTCTCCCAGCGCTGCGCACACAAGCTCTGAGCTCCTGGGTCCCGTACTGCTCCCTGCGACAGTTTTGCACAGTAAGTGGATATAAAGGAGAAAGAGAAAACCTCTCCCAGGACAAGGAGCCGCTCCCTTCTCTGACTCTCATGGGACTCCCTGGGCTTCCATCAAACTCCTGGGGGCTCAGGGAAGGGGGTATCCCAGACATGCCCTTGGCTACCAGCAGAGAATTCCTGCCGGCTCCATGTGTCCTGCTGGAGAAGCCCCTAGAGGGGCAGGAGAAGCAGTACAGAGACTTGCTGTGGGGTAAATGAAAGCAGAGGTCAATGGCTCCTCTCAGGGGGTTGTTTGGGTTGGTCTTGTGACCCTGGTGAATGAATCTGGAGGTTAATTGGAGTTTGTGTCAGTGGGTTTGGTTGGGTTCAGGCCCTTCCATTGGCCACCTCTTCGACCCAGACCTCTCTGAGCAGACCCTGAGCAGAGGGGGGATCCCTGACTCCCTGTTCTGACCCCTGTGCCAGTGGAGAATGGACCCGGCTTCATCAGGTGCTTCTGAGCTTCTAGTGAAGGGTAAAAGCCGGGATGGTCTCAGGAGTTTCCAGAAACATTGGCCAGACTTTTCAAAACCCTCCCTCCACCACGAGAGCCAGATTGTGTCCTTGCCTGGCAATGACAATGTTTCCCCGTGAGCCCAGGGACAAGTCACAACCTCAGTTCCCGTTGGGGGGGCGTGCAAAGAATTTGAATCCTGACAGCCTCCTCAGCAGAGCTGCGCTGCCGCACCCCCCCTCCCTTGGAAAGTAAGTTGGAGGTAGTGGGCTTGGTGGGAGCGTGGGGGCCTGGCCCATGTGGCGGCTGCTCCTGGGGCCGGGGCTGAGGCTGTGGTGCATGGACAGCACCTTAGTGTGCCTAACACGCTTTCAAGTGATGGCTGGACAAGGGCTCTCGTCTGTGTGTGTTTTACTGGCTTGGTGTTTTTTTTCTCCAAAGTACACGTTATCGGTTTGGTTTTGCTGCTCAACATCATTGCTTATTATAGATCTTCTCACACAACCGTAGCCACTGGAGTGTTCTCGTGAGAAACATGGGAGGAAAAGGGGCGGCCCACGCCCAGGGCCCATTGATGGTGTATTCACCGTTCAGTCTGGACTCAGAACGAGACGTGTTTGATCCGAGGAGAGTAAAAACCCCTCGTGGATGGGGGACGTGGCTCAGCTGATTCTCAGGCATCTAGGAACAGGCTGTTTTTCTAATTCGGCATTTTTCGACTGTGTTGAAACAAACAAAAAACAGTTTCCCTCCAGCTGTACCGCAAAGAGCATTCTGAAGAGGTGACCTCGGGCCCTGTAAATACCTTGCCAAGCTCCAGCAAGACGGCCAGACTACACCAGGTAACCAGCACAGTGGGCCCGTCAGGATTTCCCTGTGGTGGAGTGTGGCTGTGCCCCACCTGCTACAGGAATCCACTGGTGACATGTGATTTGTTTTGTTTTGGAACATGCCACAATATAGGATCTCTAATAGCAGCATTCTTCAAAGGAATGAAAACGCCCATATTAAGGGAAATACCCAGATGGACTCAGGGAGAGGCTGAAAGTCATTTTTCATATGCAATAGAATTGAAAAACATTTATTCAAAAGTTATCCGTACAGAAGCAAGAAGTCTTCTGTTTAAATATGATTCTTCCTGGCACACGCCCAACAAGCGCCCGTGACCTCAGTGTTGGTGCACGAGATCAAACTCACTCTGCTCAGGGAGGGAAAATCTTAGGGGGACACAGGTTACAAGTGCTGCCGGCTGCCCCACGGTCACAGGGGAAGGCAACTTTGGCTCCTGTGGCTGGAGCTCTGGCTGGAAACCCCAGTGAGATCTCAGGACACAGACTGGTACAAATCGCTCCCTGCTGCTGTGCAGCTTCCAGCTTCCCCTCACCCCCAAACCCTGATTGGTTAATTCTGTGTCCTGCCACCCCCACCTCTGTCTGTCCCCAGCCCGGTTTTTAATTCTGCCTGTGCCCAGCCCCCACCTCTGCCCCTGTGGCAGCACAAAGGAGCCTTCTCCTTACCCCTCCTATCTCTGGGGCTGCAGAGAGGGAGGGGGAGAAGCTTTCAGGCATCATAGAGATGAGGGGCCAGGGGTTGGGTAATGGGGAGTCCTGTGAGGTCACAGAGACTGGGCTGTGTGAGGCCAGAGAGGCTGATTTCAGGGACACAGGCTGAGCTGGCATTTCCACCCCACCCAGAGCCAGGGTCGGATTCTCTCCCCAGGGTGGGAGCCCGGTGGGAAAGTGAAGATCGGGGCCTTGGCACCAGCATCGATAAATGTCACCTGCCCCCGGCCACAGTCCAGACAAATCCGGATCCTGCGGGGGGGACTCAGTGGCAGGGGGGTCACAGGGGAGGTGAGAGCCCAGAACTGAACCCCCAACCATTGCACAGCCCAGATCCCCCCCTCAGGGATACGACTGATCCCTCCCTTCCTGCTCACAGACTCTCTGGCCACCCCCACAGCCCAGTCTCGCCCATCCCCCACCTCCACCTCCCAGCAATGTCTCCCCGAGGTGAACCCCTCACGGCCCAGGACACTGGGCCAAGTGTCAAATCTCTCTGGGTTGTGGGGCAGTTGCTGCCGTGTAGGTTCCCATCTCACATGTTTCCGATCCCCAGACAGGACGAGCAGGGGATTTGCCGTGTCTGGATCCAGAGTCACAGTCGCTGGGGAGAGAATCAGGGCGTGAGGGGCAGAGCTCAGCCCTGGGGGCGGCTGGGGCCATTTCTCACCCTCCCAGCAGGCCTGTTGTGGCTGGGACAGGCCTGGGCCCCAGGGAGCTGCCTCTGCCCTGGGCCCTGAGACTGAGCCGAGCTGTCACTGCAGCGCCTCAGCCTGGGCAATGGGACCCGCTTCATCAGCTTCTCATTTGTGTGCAGAGGCTGCAGCCTCCTGCCCCCAGCTCGGGCTGCTCCACCCCCAGGGCCAGACCCAGAGCAGGAGGGTTCGGGGGGGGGGGAGGCAGGTTCCAGCTGTAACCCCCAGAGGGAAGCTCCCTCCCCTGCTGCAGCCTCCACCCCCCGCCCAGGGCACAGAGGGGAGGGGGCAGCGCGGGGGAAGAGCCACCTCACCCCAGAGAGCAGGGCCTGGGCATTAGTCACCCCCAGGGCAATGGAGGGTCCAGGGCTCTTCAGGGCAGCTGGGCTCAATGGGGGGAGCCCAACTCTGGCTTCTGGCCTGGCCGGGGGCAGGGCCTCTGGAGTGGGGTCACTGCAAGGGGCAGCAGAAGGAAGAGGCTGGTGCCCAAGGAGGGGCTGCGCTGATCAGCTGCCCCGACACAAAGCGCAGCCCCTGCCTGCAAAGCCCCCTGCCTGCAAACTGCGCCCATAGTGAGATATGGGGGGGCGGGGGGAATCCCATTTCTTAAAGGGGCAGGACACGGCCCCTCGTCCTTCTGATCCAGTCCCCTGGGGCGCCTCACCGCTCAGTGGGCAGGTTTGGGGCTCTGCCTGTCGTGGTCGCTGGGGGTTTGGTTGGTGACTTGAGCTACAAATCTCCACTTGAAACCTCACCCTGTCTGAAAGCTCCTGGGAACTTTCCTCCTGATGCCTCCAGTGCAGAGGGCAGCGTGTCTGGTGGGGGAAGGGAGAAGAGAGGGGAGACTTCAGGAGTCCATATTGCCCACGACACCCCCAGTCCCACAACATCCCACAGACCTGGGTTTTCGTTATAGCAGACACACACTCCAGGTGTGTTTACACTGCAGGGAAGATCGAGGCTGCTGCTGTTGATTTCCCAGCTCACTGCCCCTCCCCAGTCCCTTCTAGGTACCTGTGAACTCCCTCAGAGTCTCTGACAGCGCAGTGGTTTTCGGGGAGAAACCCCTGACTTGTTCTTCCAGTTCAGTGTCAGTGTGGAGCCTCCCAGTCTCCTCATCCAGCTTCTCCAGCTGGGCCAGCAGGAGTCGCTCTTGTTCCTCCAGGAACTGCCGCAGCTGCTGAAACTCGGCCACAATCTTCTGCCTCTCAGTTTCTGTCTGTTGCTGTATGAAAACAGGGAAAGGGCTGGTTGGGGACATGGATGGAGCCCAGGGCCCTTTCATGGGGAGCTGAGTGCGCAGCAGGGAGAACTTGGCAAACCCACAGATTTCTGACACTTGACTCCACCCTATGGGTACTAGGCTGAGGCATCTCTGTTTCCCCTTTGGTCCCTGTGTCCCTCTGAAAGGGATGATTCCATGTCTGTCATGGGCAGCGTGTTCTGTTATTCATGAGCTCTGGGAACAGCAGGAGGCAGGACTCAGCAGCCAGGTTCTCTTCAATGTGTTGAATACATTTTTCTATGTGCACTGAGGCATGTGTAAATGTGCACCACCGGCTGAAACAACACGTAGCTGTAGACAGCTGGGCAGCATCTGGATCACTCCTGAGCTGCTGCCCAAGCACTCAGTGTACCGGGAACACTGCTCAGCCCCACACTGATGCAGATACCCAGGGGCTACGTCTACACTGGCATGATTTTCCGGAAGTGCTTTTAACGGAAAAGTTTTCCATTAAAAGCATTTTCGGAAAAGAGCGTCTAGATTGGCACTGACGCTTTTCCGCAAAAGCACTTTTTGCGGAAAAGCGTCCATGGCCAATCTAGACGCGCTTTTGTGCAAAAAACCCAGATCACCATTTTCAAGTTCAGGGCCTGTCCACACCCAAGATCATGGAGAAACTCAGGATGCTAACTAGTGGTTAATTGTCTAGTCGAGTAGTCAATAGAATTTCCATCAACCACTTGATTAGTCGATAGGCACTTCTGCATTCCTCCTCTTAAATGTAAAAGAGCTGCCGCTGGGGTTCTAGTATGTTTCAAAGGAGGAATGCAGAACTCCGCATGCAGCCCAGGGCAGGTGGGAAGTCCTGCTAACTCTGGGTTGCAGGTGGGTGCCAGCTTTGAAATGCACAAGAATCCCCAGAGGGAGTCAGAGTCCCCTGCTGACTCCAGGCTCCATGCAGCGCTGCTGCTTTGAAATGCCACGTGGAACATGGGATCAGCTGGGGAGTTGACCCCGGGCTCCACACGTGCAGAGACACTGAGCTGAGCCTGGAATCAGCTGTGCAGCGCTGCCACTTTGAAACACCGAGCCAGGGATCAGCTCAGGGTGCTGACCCTTTGATCATTGCCCTGGTGTTTCAAACCAGGCCTAGGTGTGCATCTCTGCTGCTTTTAAGTCCCTCTTTTTCCCCCTGCACTTTGCTGCCTCTATCTGCTGTCTACACAGCTCCTTTTTGCGCAAAAGCGGATGCTAATTAATTATGCAAATGAAGCACGTCGATATTCCACACTGCTTCATTTGCATAAGCTTCTCTGGAAGAAGGCTACAGTGTAGCCGTAGCTGAGGGACACTGAGGCTGCAGCAGGACACCTGTGAGGGTGGGGCAGGAGGGGGCGGCACCTCCACACAGAATGACGTAGGTGGGGATGGTCTGACAGAGGCAGGGACAGGCCCACAGAGGCCAATGCAGGTGGGGGAGGCCCGGCAGGCAGGCGTGGGCATGTCCTGTGCTCTGCGGATGGGTCAGTGACTCCCTTAATTAAAGAGGCTGATTTCTTTTCAGGGTGGCTGAGGTTTGCCCCAGCGCTGCCCTGCAGTGGTAATACCCTCTGGGCAGGTACCCACTGCCCCACTGCCTGGTACAGCTCCTGGCAGCAGTGCATCCTGGGAGATTCCCAAAGGCTGCCTGGCACAGGTCAGAGACGCACTGGGCAGCTCCAGCCTGGGGGTAGTTTTGCTCCAACCCAGTCTGCTCCCAGTGGTGTCTGGCGTGGCCCTGCGCTGCCTGGAGCCCTGCTGTGGGTGAACTCAAGGTTCCTGGGTCCCACACTGTGTTCAGCCCAGCGATCTCCTCTAGTGCCGGTCACAGCATCTGAGTTTAACCCCTCCTGGAGCAGCCCAGGAGTTCAGCATCCCAGTGGGAAACTGACCCCCCCGCTGGCCATCTTTCTCACCTAACCAACACGTTTCAGCCCTAGGGCTAAGGTGGCAGCATGGCTTAGTGGTCAGGATCATGAACTGTGTCTGGAGAAACTGAGGTTCTAAACAGACCTCACCTGTGAACTACCTGGCTGATTCACTGTCTCTTCTCTCTCCCCCTTCCCCTTGTGCCTCAATTTCCTTCCCAACTTTTGTCTATCTAGACTGTAAACTGCTGAGGGCAGGGATTGTCCCTGGTTGTGTTTTGTGCAGAGCCTGGATCTCACATGGCAACTGCGATGCAAATACAAGTAATAACATTAAAGTCTAGTCATCAAATCTGTAACAACAACAGCAGCTTGTAACTCCCCGTTTCCTGTGTGAAGGCAGCACATTCCCAGAGGCCAGCCTGCTGCTGATCCATACCCCTCCCATTCGGTAACAGGCCCTCATTTCTCCCTGGGGGGGAGGGGTAGGTTCAGAAGGATTCCGCTGAGCATCTCAGAGAAGTTTCTCACATCCAGTGTCTTTAAAGACTTGGATTTTGGCCTCTGTTGCCCCCTGGCCGGAGCATTTCTTTTGTCACAGCCTCTCCTGGGCCAGGCAGGCTTCAGCTGGCTGGTGAGTTACACTGGGCCAGAGAACAGTCAGGGAAATTAGCCAGATGGGCAGCACCGTGTGTGCTTGGTGCACCCAGGACTCTCTGCAGACCACACAGATGGGGCTTGATCCTCCTGGCAGAACAGCTTCAGCGCTGCCTGTTGCTCCCTGCACACCCCACCCCTGCCCGCTCCCTTCATTACCTGCAAACTGAGCTGTTTGACGAGTTCCACCACGTTCACCAGCTGCCTGTTGGGCCCGAGGGGTCCCTGCTGCACAGGGGCCCTGCACTGCGGGCAGGGGATGGCTGGGCTGGGTCCCTCCCTGCACCGGCTGAGGCAGGTGCAGCAGAAATTGTGCCCGCAGGCTGTGATCACCGGGTCCGTGAAATACTCCAGGCAGACAGGACAAGTTACTTCCATTCTGAGACTTTCCACTGTGCTCGCTGCGGCCATGGCTCCCTCTGGGCTGGGAAAGAGGATCAGTTTCAATTTCCTGAGCTCAGGCTCTACCTGCCTCCAGAAAAATGGGCTGTTCCCCTCCCTGGAGCTGACTCAGGCTGTTTCCTGGAAGGGGAAGAGCCAGCAGGAGACACCCCAGCTCTGGAGGCTTTGGTGATCAATGTCCCACACTCGGGCTCTGGCACCTGCCCCTGGGCTGGTGTGGCGAGTCTCTGGGGCATCACATGTTCCCCAGAATCCACCAGGCTGGGCTGCTCAGCTCCCAGAACTGTGCCTATAAGGAGTGAGAGTGAATCTTGTGCAGAATTCCTTGTGTTTGATGTGTGATGTTGACAGATAAAGTAACACTTGAGTATTTATATGGATCTAGTTACATGCTCTCAGTTGCAGTTTTACCATGTTCAATTTTCACAGCAGTGGGAAATGCTAGGGGGAGGGGCAGGCAGTATTCGGCTCAGACAGTTACTATTCAGTGACAGACACTGAGATTCAAAGAGGAAAATCTTTATTATTAAACCACAAATTGTTAATGTGACTCTCAAAACAGACCAAGTCAAAGTCCTTCAAGGATAAGAAGTTCTCAAGCAGCCCGGCTCTTCCTGGGCCTGTGTGGAACTTTCAGTTCCTATGAAGGGAAAGATTTTCCCCTCGGTTTGCGAGTGGACAGTGAAATCGAGGTTCGCTGGCATCTGCTCCCTCCAAGCCCAGTGACATTCAATTCTCAGGCCAAACACTTATTCCAGCTGGAATCCATGTTTCCGGGGCCCGATTCTGACGTGCGCTCAGGCTGCTCTGGCTCGTTCTAAAGGAGCCTCAGCGTCAATAGCGCTGCCAAAATTAATGGGTCCCATGCACGCAGGAGCGGCCAGGCCGGGTCAGACAAAGGCCCCCCCAGCCCAGTGTCCTATCTGCCCAGTGCCCAGTGCGGGTGCCCCAGGGGGAATGAACAGAACAGGGATCCCCAAATGACCCACCCCCTGCGGCCCGCGTCCTGCAAACAGAGCCCAGGGGCACTTCAGACCTGGGCTTTGCACGATATTGGGGTGTCTGCCAAAGCCCCCAGTTTGAGTGAGGCTTTAGAGGGGGAGTTCTCCAGGTAGAGGAGAAGTAGATACAGGAGTCTTGGGAGAAGTGGGTGTTGTGCTTGGGGCTTTCTTGCTGTGTGCTGAGCTTGTGTTTGTGAGTGAGGGTTGTGTGTGTTCTTTTTTGTTTGTTTATTTATTTATTTTCCCCTGTGTTTGAGAGTGAGGTTTTTTTTTTTCCTTCCCCCCTCCCCTTGATAGAGTTTGTGCTGTGATTGGTAGGGGCTGTGATTGGCAGGTGGAAACTGTTGGCTTCTAATTAAAGTTGAATTCTAGAAGCCTCTGCTGATTGGCTGAGCCTTGGTAGGGGGAGGGGCTTTATAAGGCAGTGGGCAAGCGACCAAGGAGCTTGCGAACAGGTGATTGCTAACAGGGAGTTTTGAGAGGGAGTTGGGAAGGGCGGGAGGTTCTCTTGTCTTTCTTTTTAAATCCCTTCTCCAGGACAGCAGCGATGGTTGATGATGCGTCTGCTGCTGTTGTTACCTGCACGGCGTGTGCCATGTTTGTCTTCCTCCCGGAAGAAAGAACGGATTTCATCTGCACCAAGTGCAAGCTGGTCGAGATTTTGGAAGAAAAAATTAGAGGACTGGAGGCCCAAGTGTCGACCTTACGCTTGATCAGAGAGGATGAAGACTTCCTCGATAGAAGGCAGCAATTGATCCTTCAAGCACGGCAGGCAGAGGAGCCAGAGAGGGCAGTACGTGACCAAGAAGAGAACTGGCAGCATGTAACTTCTAGAAGGGGAAAAAGGCCAGCACGGGATTCCCCCGATGCTATAGAGGTAAGCAATCGCTTTCAAGCTCTCTCCACAGGCTCTGCAGTGCTGAAAGCTCTGGAAGGGACCTCACAAGGTAGAAACCAGAAGGGAGCACCATCTACTGAAAGGCATGGGATGCGTAGTCCTAGGGATGGGGGTTCCACGGCCACCACCCCCAAAAGGAAACGACGGGTGGTGGTGGTCGGGGACTCCCTCCTAAGAGGGACTGAGCCATCCCTCTGCCGTCCGGACCTGGAATCTCGAGAGGTGTGCTGCTTACCGGGAGCTCGCATTCGGGATGTCACTGAGAGGCTTAGCAAGCTGATCAAACCTTCAGATCGCTACCCCTTCCTGCTTCTCCATGTAGGAACGAATGATACGGCCAAGAATGACCTTGAGCGGGTTGCTGCGGATTATGTAGCGCTGGGAAGAAGGATCCAAGACTTTGGAGCGCAAGTGGTGTTCTCGTCCATCCTCCCTGTTGAAGGGAAAGGACTGGGCAGGGATCGTCGAATTGAGGACGTAAATGCGTGGTTGCGCAGGTGGTGTCGCAGAGAGGGCTTTGGTTTCTTCGACCATGGGACTCTGTTCCGGGCGCAAGGATTGTTAGGAAGAGATGGGATCCACCTAACCAAGAGAGGAAGGAGCATCTTCGCGGGCAGGCTTGCAAACCTAGTGAGGAGGGCTTTAAACTAGGTTCGTCGGGGGACGGTGACCAAAACCCTGAGGGGAGTGGGAAAGTCAGATACCGGGAAGAAATGCAGAGAGCAAGGAGCGAGAAAGGAGGACCCCAGTTTCGAATGGAGAAGATAGTGCAATCAACTGGTTACCTGAAGTGTTTGTACACTAATGCGAGAAGCCTGGGCAACAAGCAGGAAGAACTGGAGGCCCTGGCCCAGACCAAGAAATATGATTTAATTGGGATAACAGAGACTTGGTGGGATGACTCGCATGACTGGAGCGCTGTCATGGAAGGGTATAGATTGTTCAGGAAGAATAGGCAGGGGAGAAAAGGAGGAGGAGTTGCACTATATGTAAGAGAGCACTACGATTGCTCTGAACTCCAGTATAAAGAGGGAGAAAAACTTGTTGAAAGTCTATGGGTCAGGTTTAAAGGAGCAAACAGCAGTGATGTGGTTGGTGTCTGCTACAGGCCACCGAACCAGGTGGATGAGGTAGATGAGGCTTTCTTCGGACAACTGAGCGAAGCTTCCAGATCGCAGGCCCTGGTTCTCATGGGGGACTTTAATCACCCTGACATCTGTTGGGAAACCAATACGGCAGTACACAGGCAATCCTGGAAGTTTTTGGAGAATGTTGGGGATAACTTCTTGGTACAAGTGCTGAAGGATCCGACCAGGGGCCGTGCACAGCTTGACCTTCTCCTCACAAACAGGGAGGAACTAATAGGGGACGTAGAGGTGGGTGACAACCTGGGAAGCAGTGATCATGAGATGGTAGATTTCAGGATCCTGACCAAAGGAAGGAAAGAGAGTAGTAAAATACACACCTTGGACTTCAAAAAAGCAGATTTTGACTCCCTCAGAGATCTGATGGAAAGAATCCCCTGGGATGTTAACATGAAGGGGAAAGGAGTCCAGGACAGCTGGCAGTATTTTAAAGAAGCCTTATTGAAGGCACAGAAAGAAACCATCCCGACGCGTAGCAAGAGAGGCAAACCTGGAAGGAGACCGGATTGGCTTACAGGGGAAATCCTTGGTGTACTTAAGCACAAAAAGGAAGCTTACAGAAAGTGGAAACTTGGACAAATGACTAGGGAGGAGTTTAAATGTATAGTTCGAGAATGCCGGGGGGTTATCAGGAAGGCGAAAGCGCAAATGGAGTTGCGACTGGCTAAGGATGTAAAGGATAACAAGAAAGGTTTCTACAGGCATGTCAACAAGAAGAAGGTGATCAGAGAGGGTGTGCAGTCCCTAATGGATGAAGGAGGTAACCTAGTGACGGAGGATGTGGGGAAAGCTGAAGTACTCAATGCTTTCTTTGCCTCTGTATTCACGGACAATGTCGGCTCCTGGACTTCTGTGCTAAGCGACGCAAAATGGGAAGAAGATGGACAGCCCTTGGTGGGTAAAGAACAGGTTAGGAACTATTTAGAAAAACTAAATGTACACAAATCCATGGGTCCAGACTTAATGCACCCAAGGGTACTGAAGGAGTTGGCAAATGTCATTGAGAAGCCTTTGGCCATTATCTTTGAAAAGTCGTGGAGATCGGGCGAAATCCCGGATGATTGGAAAAAGGCAAATGTAGTGCCCATCTTCAAAAAAGGGAAGAAGGACGATCCAGGGAACTATAGGCCGGTCAGTCTTACCTCGGTTCCTGGAAAAATCATGGAAGGGATCCTAAAGGAATCCATTTTGAGACACTTGAATGAGAGGAAAGTGATCAGGAATAGTCAGCATGGATTCACAAAGGGCAAGTCGTGCTTGACCAATCTGATTAGCTTCTATGATGAGGTAACTGGCTCAGTGGACATGGGGAAGTCAGTGGATGTTATATACCTTGACTTTAGCAAGGCTTTTGATACGGTCTCCCACAATATTCTTGCCAGCAAGTTAAGGGAATGCGGATTGGATAAATGGACGGTAAGATGGATAGAAAGATGGCTAGAAGGCCGGGCCCAGCGGGTAGTGATCAATGGCTCGATGTCAGGATGGCGGTCGGTTTCTAGTGGAGTGCCCCAAGGTTCGGTTCTAGGACCGGTTTTGTTCAATATCTTTATTAATGACCTGGATGAGGGGATAGATTGCACCCTCAGCAAATTTGCAGATGACACTAAGCTAGGGGGAGAGGTAGATACGCTTAAGGGCAGAGATAGGGTCCAGAGTGACTTAGACAAATTGGAGGATTGGGCCACTAGAAATCTCATGAGATTCAACAAAGACAAGTGTAGAGTCCTGCACTTGGGACGGAAGAATCCCAAGCATAGTTACAGGCTGGGGACCAACCAGTTAAGTAGTAGTTCTGCAGAAAAGGACCTGGGGGTTACAGTGGATGAGAAGCTAGATATGAGTCAACAGTGTGCCCTTGTAGCCAAGAAGGCTAATGGCATATTAGGATGCATTAAGAGGAGCATTGCCAGCAGATCCAGAGATATCATTATTCCCCTTTATTCGGCTTTGGTGAGGCCACATCTGGAGTACTGTGTCCAGTTCTGGGCCCCCCACAAAAAGGATGCGGACGCATTGGAGAGGGTCCAGCGGAGGGCAACCAAAATGATTAGGGGTCTGGAGCATATGACCTACGAGGAGAGGCTGAGGGAGTTGGGTCTGTTTAGTCTGCAGAAGCGAAGAGTAAGGGGGGACTTGATAGCAGCCTTCAACTTCCTGAAGGGAGGTTCCAAAGAGGATGGAGAGAGGCTGTTCTCAGTAGTAACAGATGGCAGAACAAGGAGCAATGGTCTCAAGTTGTGGTGGGAGAGGTCCAGATTGGATATTAGGAAAAACTATTTTACTAGGAGGGTAGTGAAGCATTGGAATGGGTTACCTAGGGAAGTAGTGGAGTCTCCATCCCTAGAGGTGTTTAAGTCTCGGCTTGACAAAGCCCTGGCCGGGTTGATTTAGATGGGATTGGTCCTGCCTAGAGCGGAGGGCTGGACTTGACGACCTTCTGAGGTCTCTTCCAGTTCTATGATTCTATGATAAGGGGATGGTTGGATGAAATAACATGATCTTGGTAACTAATTGACCATTCATTATAGGGAACTTTCTGGGTGTCTGGCTGGTGAGTCTTGCCCACATGCTCAGGGTTTAGCTGATCGCCATATTTGGGGTCAGGAAGGAATTTTCCTCCAGGGTAGATTGGCAGAGGCCCTGGAGGTTTTTCGCCTTCCTCTGTAGCATGGGGCACAGATCACAGCTGAAGGACTCTCTGCATGTTGGGGCCTTCAAAGTATTTGAAGGCTTCAATATCTGAGACATAGGTGTGAGGATTATTCTGGGAGGGATGGGTGAGATTCTGCGGCCTGCACTGTGCAGGGGGTCAGACTAGATGATCAGAATGGTCCCTTCTGACCTTAAAGTCTATGAGTCTATGAAGAGGAAGGTTCGGAGGGGGGGCGGGCTCGCAGGAAGGGCTGTGAGGGGCTCGCAGGGGAGTTGTGGGGGGCTCGCAGGGGGATTGTCACGGTCACAGAGGGGGGCGTGGGAGCTGCCTGCCCAGGGCGAGGACCCGGCCCCCCCGCAGGTGACACGTTCCGGGTCCCGAGCCCGGCCGAGTCCGCGCGCTCCCGCCCCAGTGGCCCGAGAGGCGGGTCCGTGTCTCGGCCGGAGGGGGGAGGCAGCAGCAGGCGCGTCACTGGTCACCGCGCTCTCATTGGTTCGTGGAGCCCCGGCCCCGCCCCCTTCCGAGTCCCTGCCCCGCTGAGTCTCTGGGCAGCCCCGTAGCTCCGGGGGCCTGAGAGCTGGGCCAGAGGAATCCCCGTCACCCGGGCGGGAGAGCAAGGGGCGGGGCAATTACGTCACTGATGATGACGCCACGGGGGCGGGCAATTGTGCGTCACTGGGGCGTGACAGCCCGGGGAACCCTTGTCAATCGGAGGGAGAGCAAGGGGCGGAGCAATGAACGTCACAGTGGGGGCGGGGTCCGTTGGGCTCCTGCTCTCATTGGTTCGTGGAGCCCCGGCCCCGCCCCCATCGTCTTTGGGCAGCCCCGTCACTCCCGGCGTGACAGCAGGGCCAGAGGAATCCCCGTCACCCCGGCGGGAGAGCAAGGGGCGGGGCAGTTTACGTCACTGATGATGCGGCCACGGAGGCGTGACAGCCCGGGGAACCCCTGTCAATCGGAGCGAGAGCAAGGGGCGGAGCAAGCAACGTCACAGTGGGGGGCGGGGTCCGTCGGGCTCCCGCTGCGGCCAGTGGCTGCCAGGGCGAGTGCTGGGGCGCCGGGCTGTGGGGGGGGGCAGGGGCTGCACTGCGGCGGGGCCAGGGGGCTCAGGGGCAGGGGGCTGGAGGGGGGGGGGACCCGCAGCCCGTTGGCTCCCCCCCTCCGGGCCCCCGGCGCAGCAGCTGGTTTGGGCCGCTCCGCTGTCCCGCGGGAGGCTCCCCCCGCAGAGCCGGTGCCCGCCCCAGGGGAGCTGCTCTCGGCACAGACACGCGGGGAGCGGCTGCCCCGGGGCCTGGAGAATCTCGCCCCGGCCTGGCTCCCACAGGCGGAAGCCACGTGGGGCCCCGCGGCGCTGGGGGCGTGGCCGGGCAGCTCGCGGGCTGAGCTAAACCCCGGGCGCTGGACTCTGAGCGGGGTCACTAGCCCGCTGCGCATGCGCGGTCTGACCGCGCCGGTGTATAGGCAAAAAGTGAAACCGCTCCGTTTTTGTGACGGTCACAGTTTCTGTCAAACAAACATGACATTCGGTACAACTGCTCAGGAATTGCTGCCTTTGCTGGCTGGGTGCAAATTCAGAGGAACTGTGTTTTTTGGTAGAAAAATCTCTCAATTTGCTACCTCCTGTCTAACGGACTCAGGGGATGCTGGTGTTTTGCCTTGGGCGGGGGCCTTTTGCTCCTGGTCCATGGGTCACAAATTCAGAGGAACTGGGGTTTTTGGTCCTCAAAACATTTCCCTCAAAACATTTCCCTGAGAATTGTTCAAAACAGGAAATAGTTAGTGAATTTGAAAATAGGAAAATCAATCCATATAACAGTCAGTTCAATTAGAAAATATGAGATGAATATTGCATACGTATAAGCAAGGTCAAACAATATTAACATGGCCCGATTGTCAAGCCACTGACAATACAGACATAAATTAAGTTAAGGACCATGCACAATTCTCCAGAATTGATGTGTGACCAAAAAAGGATGTATCCCATCAATGATGATCTAATGTTTTTTGAGAGTGCTATTACCTAGAACCTTGGTTATAGTCATTGCTTGACAAATAAGAGAAAACATGACTTGACAGACAGAAAAGGGACTGGCCACCACAAGAAAAAAATGTACTTAAAGCTAATAAATTCCGAGTAATAATAAGAACAGTATTTGCAAATACATTAGTAATAAAATATGCTCCCTGTTATCAATGCATGCATTATAATCTTCAACTTTCTGCCCTATTTTTCCATGTCTCCTCCCATTTGCTCCAGAAGCTACCCTATAAAATGCTGCCTCCTAACCCCTAAAACTCATAGTTCATAAAGCAGATGAATGAACAATAAAACAGTTCTGTATGAATATTGGACAAGTAAACGTACCTTCCATAATGATGTGTGTAGTACAGGAAAGTTTTTGCGTGTTGAAAATATATGTGGAACAGATACTGTAGAAAAAGTATTATGGATGTGAATTAAAAGAAATAAGTAGAACACTTGGGGTGTGTCTAGACTACAGGGTTTTGTCGACAAAAGTGGACTTTTGTCAACAAAACTATACCTGCGTCCACACTGCCTTTGAGTTATGTCGACATATGTAAACCCCATTCTATGAGGAATAATGTCTTTTATCGACAGAGTTCTGTCGATAGAAGGCATTATTACATCTACACTGTCCTTTGCGTCCACACTGTTATGTCGACAAAGCGGCTTGCTTTGTTGACAGAACTGGATGTAGTCTAGACGCTCTTTGTCGACAGAAGCTTTGTCGACAGTATCTGTCGACAAAAATTCTGTTGACAAAACCCTGTAGTCTAGTCATACCCATACATAGGAGTATGACTTGATACTCAATACTGCATTTAAAGAATCAGTTAACAAAAATGTTAATTGTCAAAAATAATATATTGTAACTAGATTATAGAGAAAATTGTATATCACTGTAATGGATGTGAGGTTCTGCACAAAATTGGTCCCTGTTACAGATATAGTACTGGGGTGAGCTTAGCAATTCTATCAATTCTACACAGCCATTAATTCGAACTAATTAATTCGAACTAGGCGTTAGTCCTTGTAGAATGAGGTTTATCTAGTTCGAATAAGCGCTCCGCTAGTTCTAATTAAGTTCAAACTAGCGGATCGCGTGTGTAGCGCCTCTCTGAGTTAATTCGAATTAACGTCTCTTAGTTAGGGTACGTCTACACTACAAAGTTATTTCTAAGTCCTTCTTCACACTTAATTTTCCCAGAGAGAAGGTCAGTGTTCTTGTGCAAATACTCAAGGCCAGATAAGAAAAGGGGCAAGATTTTCTGAAAGAGGGGATGATTTGGAGCAAAATATTGCCAATCTAGACACTGCTACATTTTTTAAAATTTTTATTAGAACCGTGAAAAGCTCAAAGGAAAATAAAAATGCACTAGAAGGCACACGGTGGGATATCACAGTGTATGAGGAATGCAAGGGAAGTTATTTCTGTTCATCACAAGTCACAGGCCCCATCTCAGGACCTGGCTGTAGTGCGGACATGATGTGGCTCAGACACGTGCTCTGTCACTGGAAAAATCCTCTCATGTTGCAGCTGTACTCTTGACTGGGGGAATCTCAATACACTAGGACTACTGCCCAGTGTCCCCCTGAATGAAACTGGCTCCAGATGGTTCCAGCTCCACCCCATGACTCATCTCCAGTTTCACTGTTCCTTAGAAATGATTCTAATCTGCATCTAGTTCACATGGATGATTGTCTGGCCACCCTGGCTCTGGTTGTTGCAGCTTTGAATACAGCACAAGTCTGCTCTGTGGCCTGCTTCTGTGACTCTGCTACGAACACTGACATGCTTCCTGTGCTGATTTTGTGGCACCTGTGTCTCTGGCCCTGCTCAGATCCACAGCTCAGCTCTGAGAAATGCTCTATGTAGGGTTCCCAGGTGTACAGTTTTGAACACACAGGCAGTCAGTCCATTATTTTAACTTTCTATTTTCGAAAAAAATTTATAAAGTATTATTGATTCAATAGCACTGTCTTCAGCATGTGATCAGGACGATGGAATGTCCATTGTGACATAATGGGAAGTGTGCACAGTATTGGTGAAAACATCTGGCAAGACTAGCTCTATGCTAAGCTGGGGCAAAATGTGTCTGAACAAGGGTAATCAAGCACACACAGAGCACAGGAAACTAAGAGCATCCTTGCTCCCTGATTAGCCTGACCACCCTGTTAATGTGGATAGCCTAGACGATTGGACTCTAACCGTTTTTCAAGGGGACTGTCAGTATCAAGGCAATGATTTCAGATTCAACCCTCCACTTTCTGTTGGTGTTGTGAAATAGCCAAGCCAAACACCACAACTGAGTTTTATTAAGGGAAATACAATGGCACTGTGGCAGCAGGCACAGTAACAAAGATGGGTCTGGACCCTGGCCTGTTATCAAGGCTTGGTATTGTGGACAGTGGACTGGTGAGGTGGTGGGAAGTGAAGGGGGGATGTGCAGTGGGGGAGATAGATCTATGGGTGTCAGTGCACTGTGAAGCGTGGAGGGTCTGAGGAGCACTGCAGTTGTGCTGGTGGGAATATGGGGGGAACTGAACAGTTAATGAATATGGGCGGGGGATTATGGGGGGGCACAGGCCATAGCGATCTGTGGGAGGGCAATAGGCATAGTAATTTGTGGGGGGTCTCTGGGTGCTGTGGCATTGGGTCTAGGGGGTTAGAGGGGTGCTAGGCAGGGTAGAACAGTGCGGCATGGGCCTGCCCACAATAAGAAGAAGCATGATGGCATCAGCTCAGTGCCAGGAGGGCTACTGTATGTCAGTTTGTAAGCAGTGCCCTTGTACGAGGCTGGGTGGAGCAGGGCTGGACCTGCGGTGATATAATAATAAGAAATTAGCAGTAGGGATATATTACCGACTACCTGACCAGGACAGCGATACTGACATAGAAATGCTGAGGGAGATTAGAGAGGCTACCAAAATAAAGAACTCTATAATAATGGGTGATTCTAATTACCCCTATATTGACTGGATACATGTCACCTCAGGAAGAGAAGTGGAGATCAAATTTCTCAATGGCTTAAATGACTGCTTCTTGGAGCAGCTGGTGCAGGAACCCACAAGGGGAGAGGCAATTCTCGATTTAGTCCTGAGTGGAGTGCAGGATCAGGTCCAGGAAATAACCGTTACAGGACCGCTTGGGAATAGTGACCATAATATAATAACATTCAACATTCCTGTGGTGGGAAGAACACCTCAGCAGTCCAGCACCCTGCATTTAATTTCAAAAAGGGGAATTATGCAAAAATGAAGAGGTTAGTTAAACAGAAATTAAAAGGCACAGTGACTAGAGCCAAATCCCTGAAAGCTGCATGGAAACTTTTTAAAGACACCATAATAGAGGCCCAACTTAAATGTCTACCCCAAATTAAAAAACATAGTAAGAGACCTAAAAAAGAGTCACCGTGGCTTAACCACCATGTAAAAGAAGCAGTGAGGGACAAAAAGGTATCTTTTAAGAAGGGAAGTCCAATCCTAGTGAGATAAATAGAAAGGAACAGAAACACTGTCAAATCAAGTGTAAACATGTAATAAGAAAAGCAAAAAAAGATTTTGAGGAACAGTTAGCCAAAAACTCAAAAAGAAATAACAAAATGTTTTTTAAGTACATTAGAAGCAGGAAGCCTGCTAAAAAGCCTGTGGGTCCCCTAGATGATCAAGCTATAAAAGGAGCAATCAAGGATGATAAAGCCATTGCGGAGAAACTAAATGATTTCTTTGCTTCAGTCTTCACGGCTGAGGACATTGGGGAGATTCCTGAATCTGCACCGTCCTTTGTGGGTGATGAATCTGAGGAACTGTCCCGGATTGAAGTGTTATTAGAGGAGGTTTTGGAACAAATAGAAAAACTTAATGCTAACAAATCTCCGGGACCGGATGTCATTCATCCAAGGGTTCTAAAAGAACTTAAATGGGAAATTGCTGAGCTATGATCTGTGGTTTGTAACCTATCCTTTAAATCGGCTTCCGTACCTAATGACTGGAAGGTAGCCAACATGACACCAATATTTAAAAAGGGCTCTAGAGGCAATCCTGGCAATTACAGACCGGTAAGTCTAACTTCAGTACCAGGCAAACTAGTCGAAACAATAGTAAAGAATAAAATTGTGAAGCATGTAGAAGAACATAATTTGTTGGACAAAAGTCAACATGGTTTCTGTAAAGGGAAATCCTGTCTTACTAATCTATTAGAGTTCTTTGAAGGGGTTAACAAACATGCGGACAAGGGGATCCAGTAGATATAGTATACTTGGATTATAGTATACTTGTGTCAATTACATGGCCATGGGATAAGAGGGAAGGTCCTTTCTTGGATTGAGAACTGGTTAAAAGACAGGAAACAAAGACAGGTAGGAATAAATGGTAAATTTTCAGATTGGAGAGGGGTAACTAGTGGTGTATCCCACGGGTCAGTCCTGGGACCAATCCTTTTCAATTTATTCATAAATGATCTGGAGAAAGGGGTAAGCAGTGAGGTAGTAAAGTTTGCAGATGATACCAAACTGTTTAGGATAGTCAAGTCAGAAGCAGACTGTGAGGGACTCCAAGAAGATCTCACCAAACTGAGTGATTGGGCAACAAAATGGCAAATGAAATGTAATGTGGATAAGTGTAAAGTAATGCACATCGGGAAAAATAACCCCAACTATACGTACAGTATGACGGGGGCTAATTTGGCTACAACAAATCAGGAAAGAGATCTTGGAGTTATCGTGGACAGTTCTCTGACAACTTCCACAGATAGTGCAGCGGCGGTCAAAAAGGCAAATAGGATGCTAGAAATTATTAGGAAAGGGATAGAAAATAAGACCCAGAATATCTTACTGCCCCTGTATAAAACTATGGTACGCCCACATCTTGAATACTGTGTACAGATGTGGTCTCCTCACCTAAAAAAAGATATTTTGGCCTTGGAAAGGGTTCAGAAAAGGGCAACTAAAATGATTAGGGGTTTGGAACGAGTCCCATATGAGGGGAGGCTAAAGAGACTGGGACTTTTCAGTTTAGAAAAGAGGAGACTGAGGGGGGATAGGATAGAGGTCTATAAAATCATGAGTGGGGTGGAGAGGGCTGATAAAGAAAATTTATTTATTAGTTCCCATAATAGAACAACTAGAGGACACCAAATGGAATTAATGGGTAGCAGGTTTAAAACTAATAAAAGGAAGTTCTTCTTCACACAGCGTGTTGTCAACCTGTGGAACTCCTTGCCAGAGGAGGCTGTGAAGACTAGGACTATAATAGAGTTTAAAGAGAAGCTGGATAAATTCATGGAGGTTAGGTCCATAAAAGGCTATTAGCCAGGGGATAAAATGGTGTCCTTGGCCTCTGTTTGTCAGAGGCTGGAGAGGGATGGCAGGAGACAAATCGCTTGATCATTGTCTTCAGTCCACCCTCTCTGGGGCACCTGGTGCTGGCCAGTCAGTAGACAGGATACTGGGCTAGATGGACCTTTTGTCTACCCAGTACGGCCGTTCTTATGTTCTTATGATATGACACATTGACCCTGGACAGACAGTCGCTATGAGGCAGTGGTCACCAACCAGTAGATAGGGATATACTGGTAGATCTTGTATCCTCTGTCAGGTGATCCTGACTGGTGTGGGCAAGAGGATATCAAGTGCCAGCACTTAAATGCCCCTCCCCCCACTGCTGTGGATGTCCTGCACTTTGCCTTGCAGCTGATACCACGCCTGGGAGTCTGCTGCTTTGTGTGCACGGGAGGGGAGGAAAAAGAGGGGTGCTGATGTCAGGGTTCAACATATACCATTCTGTATCCTTTCAACACAGGACCAGGGATGGAGTTTTCTTGCAGCTTTAGGTAGTGTTACAGGGCAAGGCCATGGGTGAGCCTGCCTTAGGCACACTCCACCACCATCTAGGAGTCACCAGCAGTGACAAAATGGAGCATACATCACTAACTCCTACCCCTGGCATGAACCCAGTCCTGTATCCAAGCCCTTATCATTGCTCTGAGCACCCATGCATCCAAATACCCTGCCAAAGCCTGCACCTAGAACACCACAGTAAATGCATGCTCCAAGAGCTGATCAGAGCCCTTCTCACACTCCAGATCCCTTAAGCAAAGACCAGAGCATGCGCACCCAACCGTCTGTCCCAGGCTGATGAAAGAGACTGAGGATGGGCAAGAGAGGGAGGATAGAGGGAGCAGGATCTGGGACTTGGAGAAGGGGTAAGAAGGACGCGGGAAAAGGGTATTTATATATAAGGTACATATTGGATTGCACTTTCAAAACGTTGGAGCCCCCTGCTCTGAGTTCTCTGACCCATGTCCCCATTGACTACGGGAGGAATCACTAAAATTTCACTTGGCCATGTTGGCGAGGAGTCCTGTGGCACCTTATAGACGAACTGAAGATAGTGCCACAGGACTCCTCAACGATTCTTCATATTCAGACTAACACGGCTACCCCTCCGATACTTGCCCATGTTTGGTGATGAGGATCTGGGACGGAGTTTGGGTGCGTGACGGGTGCTTGCTAGGGGGAGTTTGGGGGACAGGTGTGGGATCTGCCATGGGTCAGGGGATTGCAGTACAGGAGAGGGTGTGGATGGGAGGGACTTTAGCATATCAGCATAGTACACAAGAGAAAGGAGATGCAGTGACTTCTGATAGAGAAACAAAGAGAAAACTATTAAATACTAAAAAAGTGAGAGGCAGAGTTTGAGACAGGAACTGTATGTAGAATATTTCACACTTGTACACCTACAGAGGAACGGTGGTGTCTAAGCATTGACCGTCTAGGAATTGGGAGGCCTGTGCCTTTAAGAACTCAAGCCCAGGAGCCCGCCCCCTGCTCGGGGGCTGACAGGCAGCGTCCAGGGAAAATAAAGAAAAAAAAGACTTTGCCCCTGGAAAACTGATATTTTCAAGGACATCAGGTGGCTTGTCCTGCTGGGTGACTGTTCCCACCTCTCCCCCTCCCTAAACGGGGGTTTTGTCCGTACACAGGGTCTGGCAGTGTCCCCCAGCCCGGAGTTAACCAAGGCTACCACCCCCCACCCCCCCCGATTTTTCAAATTTCGCCCCTCTTCTTCAGCTAAAAAAAGAAGATTGATGCCTCCAGCCGGTAAATTTCTGCCCCATGCTCAGAACCAGACACTACCCCCCCTGCAATTTGCCCCCCTTCATCATTTTAAACACCTCCGAAGAGGAGGAAGCAAATCTGAGGAGGCAGTGAGGGCAGAGAGAGGGCAGCGGCTACAGCGAGGGACACTGAGTTTGCTCAGTTCGGGTGCGCATGCTCAGTGCACCCAAAGTAGCAAATTCTGAGAAGTTAGTGTTTTGCTCGCTACACCGGCCCCATTCTACACCCCGCAGTCGGCAGTTTAGTGCGTCCCCGCCCGTCGCTCCCCGCCCGCCCCGCGGCGGCCGCAGTAACGTCACGCGGCGCGCGCCCTGAGGCGGGAGCCGTTGCGAGGGGCCGTTGGCGCCGTTACTCGCTGCGGGGTTGGCCCAGCGCGGAGGGGGCGGCCCGGCATGAGGGGGCTGGGGGGAGGAGGCAGCGTTAGGTATCGGGGCGCCCCCCCCCGCGCTCCCTCCATCGGGCTTCCTGATTCTCCCTCCGCGCAGGGTGTCTGTGCAGGCCGGGGGCGCACAGAGGGGCTGCGAGGGGGCTGCAGAGTGTGCGGGGGGAGGGTATTAACATGGGGTGAGGAGGGGCCCTGGTCTGAGGGGCGCAGAGACGGGGGGGGTCTGGCTGGGGCAGGTGGCTGAGGGGCCATGGGGAGGATCTGGCGGGGGCAGCGGTGAGCAAAGATTTGGGGGCTTCTTCGTTTTTTAATTTTGATTTTTGTTTTTTTATTCTCAGTGCTGGTGCCCTCACGCCCCTGGACCTGCCCGGCTATTGTTGAGCTCAGGGAAGTGACACGGCCTCTGCTCCCCAGCCCAGAGGCAGCCATGGCTGCAGAGAGCCCCGTGCAAACTTTCCGGGAGGAAGAGCCGCGTCCCGTCTGCCTGGAGGATTTCACAGCCCCTGTCGCTCTGGAGTGTGGGCACAATTCCTGCCAGGCCCCCCTCAGCCCTCAGGGCAGAGACACTGAGCAGCAGGGACCCTTCCGGCCCAACCGGCAGCTGGGAAACGTGGTGGAACTAGCCAAGCCGCTGAGTTTCCAGGCAGCAAAGAGAGCAAGATGGGACGGGGTGTGTGGGGAGCACCAGGAGACTCTGAAGTGGTTCTGTGAAGAGAATCAAACTCCCATCTGTGTGGTGTGTGACAGATCCCAGGCTCCCAGGGTGCTGCCCATAAAGGAAGCTGCCCAGGAGTACAAGGTACAGAGTGGCTGTCCAGTGCATTTTAATTATCAGTGCTAGTTACTGGTTAAATTCCCCACTGCCCCACCAGTGCCTGCTTCCCTCTGGTAGCTAATGTCAGTCTGCAGCTTCTGGGAGTTCCCATCAGCCAGCAGTCCTTGTGGCCACCCCAGGCATACCTCGAGAGAGATCCCTGGCCCAGGAGAGCCCATTTCCACTATCAGCCCTACCTGTCAGCAGGTTAAAAAACTCCTGTCACTGATAAAATTGTAATCAGTAACATGATTAGTATTGTTAACCATTTTTTACCTCCCTAATCCCCACCTGCATCATTCTTTTTAAAGGTGCTACCACTGATCCTTCCCCCGCCCTCGCAGGTGTCGTGCTGCATCCGCAGTCTCCTTCTACGGACAAAACCATGTCCAGGGCTAAGTCCTTGGTGAACAGGGGCAGAGCTCCACAAAACAGGGACTCTCTTAAAGGCAGACAGATGGGCTCCCAACATCTGATGGGGTTTGCTCTCATGCTTATCTCTGTTTCTTCAGGAAAAATTGGAGGCCCATTTGAAGACTCTGAGGGAAGAGAGAGAGCAGGTGCTGGGAAGGAAAACAACAGCAGAAGGGAAATGCCAGGAGTATCTGGTAGGTGCCTGCGGCTATGGACCAGCAAGGACTGGTATTGGGAGGGCTGTGTTAGGAGGCAGACTCCTGTGTGGCCTTGGTGAGGTTGGGCTTGTTTGTGTTTCTCCTGGATCGTGGATTGCAGGGTGAGATCCATGTGTAGAAAGGCCTTGAGCATCCATGTCAGTGCATGAGTCCAGGGCCAACTTATTCATTAGGCACAGTGCCTAGGGCCCACAATACTTTTAGGGGCCCACAAAAATGTTTTAATTTCTTTTAAAATCAGAAGAAAAAATGAACTTTTAGGGTCGAAGGAAATGTTTTAATTTTTTCTCACATCAGAAAAAAAATGAAACTTTTAGGGCCCACGAAAATCTATTAAATTTTGCCTAAAAAAGAAAAAAAATAAAATGTTGAAGTAGTTAAAGTTATATCAAAAATAATTTTTAATATTGATATTATTATGGTGGGAGGGGCCCACGAAGGCATAAGTACCTTGTGCCCACGAAATTTTTATTGCTCAGAAAAATGTTTATTAAAATACAAAAAAAATCACAGTATTTAAAAATTGAATTGTTTATATTATATTATTAATTGCAATAATTCAAATCGAAAGTTGGAGCTCAACTCAACAATCGGATATTACACCATAACGGAATTTCCATCAGTAATACACATTTGCATTTTTACTGAATACTTTCTTGCACATGTATACATATAATAATTTTATGGAACTACTTATCAATTCTGAAATAAGGTGAGTATATTTGAGATGTAACGGTTTTTTTCAAATGTTATAATTAAGCACCCAATATAAACACAATAAAATATACATGTGCACTTCATTCCATTCAAATTTATTCACACGTATTTAGTGAATAACAATCCCGTATTTGCAAAATTAATAAATTATTTATATAAGGTAATCACTAACCTAAAGAGATGATAACTTACTGATGAAATTAATTATAATACATACCTTTTAAGTAAACAAAACGGAGAACGCTTTGATATATGCACTATTATTTTGTACTATAGTGAGAAGCTTAGTGACTGTAAATTGTATTGCCAATATGGCTTCGGCCATAGGTCGAAGTATCTGTGTCCCCCTGAAGGGCTCTCTGCTCACTTGGTACATTACCCTGGGAGGAAAAAGAAGGAAACATGTTATCTCTGTCAGGGTGGTCCTGAGTCCTGCCTCATGCTGCTCAGGGTCTGAATTTCCAGAGCCCATGAATAACAAAAGATGCTACGGTGGCGGCACATCGGGGTCCCCCGCCTCCTGCACCCCTGTAGTGGCACGAACAGACTCCACTAGCCAGTAGAATAGAGGGAGTTTATTGCTTCTCCAGGATACAGCACAGCACAGATGTAATCTGGTTTCAGGAACTGGGCTAGGAGGCCTCAGTGCCCCCCCTTGAGATGGGGGGGTGACTGGGCCCTACAATCCCAGCCCCCTCCCTAGCTCCTTCTCCCCTGCTTCCTAGACCGACACTAAAAAAAGTCCCTTCCAACCCTGTCCTCCAGGCAGTGGCGGCATTCCACCTTCCTTTGTTCCTCTCCCTGGGAGGTAACTGGTCGAACAGGTTACCTCCCTGACCATCAGCTACTCTGCTGGGCCGTGGTACAGACAGTAACCAGTGGGGGTCACCCACAGCAACCAGCAAGGTACCAACAGTACGTCATAGCTGCCCATGACAGACATGGGAAAATCATTTTCAGGGGGACACAGGGGCCAAAGGAGATGCTGGGAGAGCCACCTCTGCCTACTAACCACAAAGTAGAGTCAAATGTGACACATTTTAGGGTTTTCCAAGAAATTCTCCCTGCTGCGCACTCAGCTCTCCCTGAAAGGGCCCTGGGCTCCATTCATGCCCTTGACCAGCCCTTTCCCTGTTTCCATACAGAAATGGACCCAAGACGAGAGGCAGAAGATTGTGGCCGAGTTTCAGCAGCTGCGTCAGTTCCTGGAGGAACAAGAGCGACTCCTGCTGGCCCAGCTGGAGAAGCTGGATGAGGAGATTGGGAGGCTCCAGACTGACACTGTCAGGAAACTCTCTGCTCAGATTTCCCATCTCAGCGAGCGGATCAGTGAGCTGGAGGGGAAGTGTCAGAAGCCAGCGAGTGAATTCCTGCAGGTGAGACTGAGGGAGAAACATCCCAGCTCCCCACACAGGGGAGGGAGGCTCCTGAATCCCAAGTGCTGAGGTCCAGCTGTCAGATCTGGGTGTAACTCCATGTGCATTGCTGCCATGTGAGTAATTGCTGTGCTTTGTAAAGTTACAGGCACAGAGCTACTAGAGATCGTAAAGCCCCATTCACTCAGGGGATCCATGTTCCTGGGGTCAGGGCAGGGCCTCTCTTCCCATGTTTGCAAAATCCCTTCCCTGAGGTCCCCTGTGTGTGTCCAATGGGGCTGAGAGTCTTTTCTGTGTCTTTTTTTTCTAGGACGTCAGGAGCACCCTGAGTAGGTACGTGGCTCTCACTCCCCTCACGCTGCACAGTTCAGGGAAAGAGCTTGGAGCTGATGTTAGCACCACATCTCCACAGGGCTCTACAGCCAGATGTTAGATACGAATATTTTTCATTTATTTAATTCTGCGGGTCTCACTCTCGCACAGCAGACTCTGGAATTCCCCATTCAGGGCACAGTCTGACCTCAAGTGTTTCCTGGAGCTGTCACCTCCCTGTGGATTGGCTACCTCAGGACTGTGAGGTGGAACGTGGGCCTGTCACTGCTGGGCACTGGGCACAGTCAGCCCGGGGCAGCAAGGACCAAGAGTCCATCCCACCTGAGGGCTGTTTGGGGACCTGTGTGGGAGGAGCTGGGGGAGGGTGGAGCTGGTGTCTTAGTCTAGTCCCTATTGGACAGATTCCTTCACCCCTTCACCTGGGAACCTCTTGTGTTTCAGTGTCTGGAGGCCAAGGAGTGAGTTGGCCATGAAGACTCAATTCCCCTTTTGTCCTCCAGCCAGTCTCCTCAGGCCAGACATGAAGAACAGCAATGGGGCCTTTCAGGGGAAATTTGCATGGCCATGGACTGTGTTGTCCCTGCTCTCAGGCTGGGAAAATTGGAGGAATTCTAACTCCAGGCCTGTTAGAGCTGAGACTTCCTAGCCAGAAGTTATCAGCAGTAAACGACATACAATCACATTGAATTGTTTCTGTCCAGGTGTGAGATGGGGCAGTTCCAGCTGTCAGAGGAGATTTCCCCTGAACTGGAAGAACAAGTCAGCAGTTTTTCTCAGAAAATGATTGCTCTGTCAGAGACTCTGAGGGAGTTCAAAGGTACCTGGAAGGGATGGATGAGGGGAAAGTGGTTAAATTATCTGAGACCATTGAATCTGGCCTCTGAAGCCAACCTTCCCCTGCCTCAATTCCCACGTGGAGAATGACGGCCCCATCACTCTGCTGTCCTTAGAGACACTGATTGAACAGACCCAGCTACTTGGAGATAGAGCCAGGGGTTTGCAAACTCTGGACCTCCCATTCAGAGATCAAAATGGTTAAAGTTACTGTCTTGGCCACGTGTCCCACCACCACAGCTCCAGGTTATGACAAGAGGCAGTAATTGAATGAGAAACCAAGTGGGAGGGAGTGAGGAGGGAAAAGTAAATCTCACTTACAGCTTGTCTCTCCTGGGACAGGTTGCGGGGATGTTGGCTCCATTGCTGGGAGGTGCCCGAGTGAGAGAGGAAATGAAAGTTTCAGACTCTTTCATACTCCATTCCTGAGTGTGTCTCTGTCTGGTCTCTGATACAATTGAAATGCAGAGTTCAGAGTGGGGACATTGTTATAAAGAGGAGTGCCTGGAGTCTCACCTCCCTTATCCCTTCCCCCACCAGAGACGCTGCCCTCTACACTGGAGAGAGCAAGAGGAAAATCCCTGGGAGCTTTCAGACAAGGTGAGTTTGCAGGTGGAGAGTCTTTAAATGATGAGAAAATTCCAGTGAAAACATCCTCATGGGATTGTCATTGAAGTTATCAACCAGACCCAGTGACCACGGTGCACACAGCCTTATTTCTCACGCACTGATCAGTGAGGAGACCCAGGGGCACTGCATGGGGACCTGTGAACACTTGGAGAAACAGTGGTCTATGGGTTTGTGATGCTAAAGGGGTGAAGTTAAAGCGCACAGTGGACAACACCTTCAAGCTCAGATTTCACTGCTCAGTTTCAATATGGGGTTGGTTTCAAACAATAAATAGGCAGTGAGCTGCCTGGCTTCCACTATATCAGTTCGTTCAAGGCAAGAAACTTCTGGATCCCCAAAGGCTGTTATGTCTAGTGCAGGCCTGGGCGAAATACAGCCCATGGGTCGGATCCACCCCACCAAGCCATTGGATCCAGCCCACAGATGCCACTCCCCATCTCAAGTCACTCAGAAAGCAACTGTGAGCCTGGAGGGGAGGGGGGAAGGCTTCAGGTGCTGTTTCCACCCCCCAGGACAATCTCATTGGCCGGTTTCTGGCCAGAAACAAAGCACCGCGCTCCCTCCCCTCTGGGTCATAATTATTCACACATCCACATGGCCCTGCAGCTTGTGAGAGGGTCGGGCAGGCTCCCTGCCTTCCTGAGGTGGTTGGCCTCTGGCCAGGAGTCACTCAGATAAATCTCCTGTCCAGAGCTTGCCTCTGCCACCCCAACCTCTCCCTTCCCCTCCTAATCTCTGCTCCCCACTCCTGCCCCACACTCACCATGCCCAAACTCTGTCCTCCTCCTGCATCTATATATGCAAGAGCTCTCAGTGGTCAGAAACCCACAACCCCTTATTAGTCCACTCAGCCACTTACCTAAATTGAAGTTACTTTAAATATCTAATGAGTAGTTGGCGAATCCAGTGTCCTAGATCACAGCCTGCCTCCTTCACCCAAACTCCCTCCTAGACCCCCTCTATCTGTCCTGCATCCCAAACCCTTACCCCAAGCTTGTTTCCTTCTCCCAACGTTCATCCCAGACCCTGCATTAATGTCAGCAGCTCTCAGCCACATTCCATTTGGCCCCCCATCAAAATGTATTGCCCACGCCATTGACTGGATAAGGCTCAGTGAGAGCCAAATAAGTGAAAGCTGAAGCCAGACTATTTTAGGCTGGAGAAAAGGCAAAAACGTTCGACAGGGAAGAGGATTAGCTGCTGAAACAAAGGAGCAAAAAGCTGGTGGATTCTCCATCTCCTGATGTCTTCAAATCACTGGGGGACTTTCTAGAAAGCACTGGCTATGTCTACACTGGCATGATTTTCCGCAAATGCTTTTAACGGAAAAGTTTTTCATTAAAAGCATTTGCGGAAAAGAGCGTCTAGACCGGTACGGCTGCTTTTCCGCAAAAGCACTTTTGGCGGAAAAGCGTCCTTGCCAATCTAGACGTGCTTTTGCGTAAAAAAGCCCCGATTGCCATTTTTGCGATCGGGGCTTTTTTGTGCAAAACAAATCTGAGCTGTCTACACTGGCCCTCTTGCGCAAAAGGGCTTTTGCCTGAACGGGAGCAGCATAGTATTTCTACAAGAAGCACTGATTTCTTACATGAGATTGTCAGTGTTCTTGCGGAAATTCAAGCGGCCAGTGTAGACAGCTGGCAAGTTTTTCAGCAAAAGCAGCTTCTTTTGCGGAAAAACTTGCCAGTCTAGACACAGCTACTGTGGGGAAACAGAGCTTTGTGCCTGGGTAACCGGACTAAGTGTAATGGCTTGTGCCACTGAGGGGGTCAGACTGCATGACTGAGAATATCTTCTTTAATTTTAAGATCTCATCCTGCTAACACTCAGCACACATGTTTAATAATAAACATCTGAATGGTGGTGTTAATTTCACTGACTCTGTGGAAAGAGTTTATAACGTCTTTCAGATGAGAGAGCAAAGTTTGTGCTGCAAATCAATGAATGAAGACTAAGGGTTTTAAATACAGCAGCCTGCATTTAACCTACGTCCATGGTCAGGCAGATGAATATGTGGCTTATCAGAAACACTGGGTGCTGAGAACTAAATCCCATTGTTACAGACTCAGTAATGTTGTAACACAAGCCAGGTACAGGCAGTCCCCGGGTTACATGGATCTGACTTACATCGGATCCCTACTTACAAACGGAGTGAGGCAACCCCGCACTAGCTGCTTCCCCCCAGCAGACCAGGGAGATGCAGAGCAGCTTTTCACAGCAGACACCTCAGCTTGAGAATAAAGGACTGAGGGAAGTGGGGTGTGGGAGAATAAAACTGAGCTCTGGAGAAATGTTTGGCTAGAGTTTCCCCTACAATATGTACCAGTTCCAACTTACATACAAATTCAACTTAAGAACAAACCTACAGTCCCTATCTTGTACGTAACCCGGGGACTGCCTGTACAGACAGAAATGAATGTGTATTTGGGATCTAACTCCTGTGCGCTGTTTATGGAATATCTAGACTAAAACTTTTGCCCACAATGGCAGAGTCTAGCGTGTGTGTCACCACGGACAGAGTCTGGGAAGAATGGGGGCTTGGAAAGGATTAAAGCCTCTTCTGAAATGTCTCCAATTCCTCTTCTCCCCTTGCCAGGCTGCAGAACGCCCATGTCTGACTCCAGCTCAGCCCCTGGCCTGCAGAGCCAGGGACAGGAAATGGCCGTGGCGGAGCCTGTGAGCTTCGAGGAGGTGGCTGTGTGTTTCTCTGAGGAGGAATGGGCTCTGCTGGACCCGGGCCAGAGAGCCCTCTACTGGGATGTGATGCAGGAAAATTATGAGGCTGTGAGCTGGCTGAGTAAGGATTCCTGCCTCCTTGGGTAACAGCAGCTGGGTGGGCTCTGGAGCATCTGGGTTTGTGTTTGGTTCAGGGTTATTCATTGCCTTTGCCCCCAATGTCAGGAGTATCTGCCATAATAATCCTGGCTCTTGTGTGAAAGACTGTCCCCTCCGTGCCCACTCCCAGGGAAAGCAGGTTCAGGGATGTAACAATGGTGTGGCTCTTCCCACACCTAAGGTCTCACTGTGCTTCCGCCCCCCATCTTGCCCATTTTGTGCCTTGACCAGAGGTGTGAGTGGAAGGGCTCAGGCAGGAACAGCAGGTACTAGAGGTCTGGGTCTGGCTGCTGTTAGTGGCTGCAGGGTCCCCGTGTGGCAGTGTGCTCAGCCACTGGAAGAAGGGCGTGGTTCCCAGAGTCCTTCCCTGCTTCTAGCTAATCTCTGTGACATGCTGTTCTTGCCAGTGGGAGGGGCTGGATACTGGGGCTGAGGGAGGGTGGATGAGGCAGTTCACGCTCTGTGAGTATTTTGTCCGAGGTAGCTCTGTAGTAGAGAAACGTGAGCAGAGCTCTCCTTGCATTTCAGGCACAGGCTGGGTTTCCTTTCAAAACTTCAGCTTCATTCTCTCTGGGGCTCACTTGCCTCTGTGTGCAGTAGAGATAAATCACGTCATCTGTGTTGTGTTTTTAGAGTGAAATATCTTTGGGTAGGGACTTTTTCTTCCTGTGTGAATGTCTGGCTTTATCTTCAGGAGACCTGTGTTCAGTTCTCTGCTCATCACAATCTTCCTGTGTGACCTTGATCAAGTCTCTTAGACTCTCTGTGTGGTCATTTCTCTCTTTACTAGCTTTTATAGTGTGTCCCTGTTTCTCAGGGCTGGGAAGGATACCTACACTAAAGAGGGGTGATGCTTAGTTCCATATGAGCACTGCGATAGCATAATGGGGTCCTGATTTACATCAGAGTTCCCAGGTGCTGCTGTGATTGATAATTTTGCTTCCCTCAGCAACTGCAGTGCCATTAGAATTGCTACTAGCACCACAGAGCGTTGATATGGCTTATTCAGGGCGGCTCTTTCTGGAGCCTTGATGCCAGCAGCACTGGCAGAGCGTGCAGCACACCACAGGGTTGCCGCTAAGAAAGACCTAAGCTCCATTCGGAGGCTAAGGCACTCGGCCAGGTTTATTGTGAAAGGAGCAGGGTGCACAGGTATAGCGAGACTTGTCCCAACCCAATAATGGTACCAGCTCAGTCAGCAGCTAGAACACTGCCCCTCAGCCAGTATCAACATGCCCCTCCTGTGGCTTTGCCCCTCCTCTCACATTGACACAAACAAAATGCATGTTGCGTTCCATGTGTTGCTACCCCCTTTGGCCTTCTCCCTGTTTGTTTGAGAAAAACATCCATATCCATTATCCCCTCATCCTGTTCATGTGCACAAGGGTCAGTGAGCTATTTGTTAGGACTGTGTGTTTGCAGTTCCTGCAGAGAGTGTTGAGTTGATTGCCCTCCTCCTGCTCAGGAATGTGATTTCTTGGTTAGTTGATAGCAGTGCTCCACCATTCTTCCAAAGCCTGGCTTGTTTTAGTTACAAAATAATGGACATAAACAAGATAATCCTAGTCATCAGATCAGAATTTTCCCATTGACTCGGCACACAGCACACTTCGCACAAGGTTTCTTGCGATTGTGTAACAGTGGTAGCACAATGATCTCCATGGTCACATCACAGGTGGCTCGTCCAAACTCTAAATGCAGGTCCGAGAAGGGGTGGAGGCAAAGCTCAGGGGAAGGCACTTACAAGGTGCAAATGTGGTAGATTCTGTGCCTCCCAAATCAAAGGCCAGGCTCGCTGGAAGAGGCAGACTGGGAAACCACACAAAGACTTCTGCTGGCAAAGTAAAACCAAGGTTACAGACGAGGAGCTGAGTAACAGCCCCAATCATCAGAGAAGCAGCACGAACCAGCTTCACCCTGGCTGGTCGCTGGAGAAGCCTAGTGCCAACCTGGGCAGCCGCGGGAATGGCAGATGTTGTGGGCAGCTAGCAGGGCCCCCCCAGACACAGGTAGTCGGGGTTAGGAGCATAGGCAGGGCCTGAAGCAGCCTGCCAAGGATTCACTTAGCTGCTTAGACAACTTCCTCTGCCTCCTTCTGGCCCAAGTAAAATATTTGAGCCAAAGAGCAGGGGGAGCCCAGCCCACCAGCCAGGAGCTTTGTGGACAGAGCCTTGGGGAGCTAGAGCTAGTCCTTCCTCTCCAAGTCCTAGTGACCTGGCATGTGGCCACTACAGTCTGAGCCCTGTCTGGGGGCCTGGGTGTCAGACATGCCAGCCCTCCCTAGAGCTCCCCTTGTGAGCAGTGTGTTCCTGTCCTGCCCTGAGATACTGGGGATGGGGGGGATGGAATGGGCTTTGAGGGGGACTGAGTTGTACCCTAGAGAGTGCAGCAGAGTGCTCAGCTCCCCTGGGGAAAGAGCTGGGCCATTCTCAAGGTGTGTGGGGGGGGGGGGGTGCACCTTTACTGCAGGTGTGTGTGTCCTGGGCTCTTGTATCAGCCAGATCCCAGTCTCTGCAAGGTGGGGAAAGGAGCCTCTCTGGATGGGTGACTCCGATCCTGACTCTGGAAGCAGTAATGGCAGAGACCTTAATGAACAAGATCAGCACTTGATTAATTGCTCTCCAAACAGGATTTCCACTCTCTGAAGCTCATGTTATCTACTGGGTGGAGCGAGAGGAGGAGTTGCAGGTCCCAGATCACCAGAGCTGTAAGGAAGGGGAGATCATCAGTGGCACCCACACAGGTGAGCAATCAGTTAAATTGCCTCAGAAACCCGCTTATAGCAGGTGTAACTTGTGTGTTTTCATGTAGTCTGTCTCACTCTTCAGTCTGTCTTCAACTTGAGCCAGAGTGTGGTGGGTGGGGAGAGGCTGGGATCTCTCCTCTGTGGAAGAATTGTGAAGGGGGCTAAGCTCATGATAATTCAGTCATTATTTTAGCGTGTCCCCTTTTCCTTTCCTGTTTCAGAGTTTTCTTTCAGCTCATCATAGACAATAACTCCTGTCTGGATTATTTCTCTATCCCAACAGGTGATGGGATGCTGACCGAGAACCATGATCTTGTTCAGCAGGACGGATCGGAGGAAGTGTCTCCATGTGAGGTGTTACTGGGAAGACCTGAAGGGCATGTTTCCCACATACATGAGCAGGGAGAGACTTGCGAGAGTCAGCATAGCCCAGAAAGGCAGCATGGAAACCATCCAGGAGAGGGACAGGGTAAATATAGTCACAGAAGCAGAGGGGAGAAAAGTAACACGGAAACTGTTCAACAGAAAATCCCCCATCAACAGTCACCCTGCATTTGTAGTGATTGTGAAACTCTTATTGAACATCAAAGAGCCCGTATGAGAGAGAAGCCCTTGAAGTGCTCTCACTCTGGGAAAAGCCTCAGTCAGCACTCTCACTTTACGAACCATCAGAAAATACATACAGGAGAGACACCCCATAACTACTCTGACTGTGGGAAAAGCTTCAGTAGAAGCGATCACCTTGTAAGACATAGGAGGACCCACACAGAAGACAAATCTTTCAATTGCTCTGACTGTGGGAAAAGCTTCCATCGCAGCTCACACCTTGTTACACATAGGAGGACCCACACAGGAGACAAACCTTTCCATTGCTCTGACTGTGGGAAAAGCTTCAGTCGCAGCTCATACCTTGTTAGACATAGAACCACCCACACAGGAGAGAAATCATTCAGCTGCTCTGACTGCAGGAAAAGCTTCAATCAGAGGTCGAACCTTGTTAGACATAGGAGAACCCACACAGGAGAGAAACCTTTCCATTGCTCTGACTGTGGGAAAAGCTTTATCGGGAGATCAGACCTTGTTCTCCATAGGAGAACTCACACAGGAGAGAAACCTTTCAATTGCTTTGACTGCGGGAGACGCTTCAGTCAGAAGTCAGTGCTTGATAGACATAGGAGAACCCACACATGAGAGAAACCCTTTACCTGCTCTGACTGTGGGAAAAGCTTTAGTTGGTGCTCCTGCCCTACTAACCATCAGATAAAACATACAAGAGAGTCACCTCATAACAGCTCTGATTGCAGAAAAGGCTTCAAACACAGGTCAAACTTTAACATAAAAACAGCCATACTGGGTCAGATCAAAGGTCCACCTAGCCTAATATCCTTTTTTTCGACAGTGACCAGTACCAGGTGCCCCAGAGGGGGTAGATCAAAGATCATAATGAGGGAATTTGTCTCCTGGCCTTTGACAAACAGAGGCCAGGGGCACCATTCCTTACCCCCTGCATTAGAGTAATTGGCTATTGCCAATGTGTATTGGCAAGATTTTGCGCAAATACTCTTTCACATGAGTTTTTGCGTTACAGTATTTGAGCAAGAGAACGTCTACACTGGCATGTGCCTTTGTGTAAAAGATGTGCCATTTTAGCCATGGGGCTTTCTTGCACAAGAAATTCATGTTGCCTGTCCACACTGGCCTTTTGTGCAAGAAAAGTTTCGGAAAGCTGATTGGTGTGGAGATGTACGTGAATCGGAGGGAGACTTCTCTTAGAGGAGAATCCATTGATAGGGACTCTCTAAGTTGTAGTCAGAAAGAGAGGAGAGGGCAAATCATGGGCCAGAGTAGACAAATAACCGCATACACAGGAATCCAATGCATCAGGGAAGGGCAAACAAATAAGCAGTGGTAAATTTTTAAAGTGCTTGTACACAAATGCTAGGAGTCTGACTAATAAGATGGGTGAACTAGAGTACCTCATATTAAAGGAGGAGATTGACATACTAGGCATCACTGAAACCTGGTGGAATGAGGAAAATCTGTGGGACACAATCATACCGGGATATAAAATATGTAGAAAGGATAGAGCAGTCCAGGTGGGTGGCGGAGTGGCACTGTATGTGAAAGATAATGTAGAATCAAATGAAATAAAAATATTAAGTGAATCAACATGTTGAATAGAATCGCTATGGATAGTAATTCCATGCTCCAATAATAAGAAATTAGCAGGACAGCGATACTGACATTGAAATGCTGAGGGAGATTAGAGAGGCTACCAAATAAAAGAACTCTATAATAATGGGAGATTTTAACTACCCCCATATTGACTGGATACATGTCACCTCAGGAAGAGAAGCAGAGAGAAAATTTCTCAATGGCTTAAATGACTGCTTCTTGGAGCAGCTGGTGCAGGAACCCACAAGGGGAGAGGCAATTCACAATTTAGTCCTGAGTGGTGTGCAGGATCAGGTCCAGGAAATAACCATTACAGGACCGCTTGGGAATAGTGACCATAATATAATAATATTCAACATTCCTGTGGTGGGAAAAACACCTCAGCAGTCCAGCACCCGGGCATTTAATTTCAAAAAGGGGAATTACACAAAAATGAGGAGGTTTGTTAAACAGAAATTAAAAGGCACAGTGACTAGAGCCAAATCCCTGAAAGCTGCATGGAAACTTTTTAAAGACACTATAATAGAGGCCCAACTTAAATGTATACCCCAAATTAAAAAACATAGCAAGAGACCTAAAAAAATGTCACCGTGGCTTAACCACCATGTAAAAGAAGCAGTGAGGGACAAAAAGGTATCTTTTCAGAAGTGAAAGTCCAATCCTAGTGAGATAAATAGAAAGGAACATAAACACTATCAAATCAAGGGTAAAAATGTAATAAGAGAAGCAAAAAAAGATTTTGAGGAACAGCAGCTAGCCAAAAACTCAAAAAGAAATAAAATGTTTTTTAAGTACATTGGAAGCAGGAAACCTGCTAAAAAACCTGTGCGTCCCCTAGATGATCGAGCTATAAAAGGAGCAATCAAGGAAGATAAAGCCATTGCAGAGAAACTAAATGATTTCTTTGCTTCAGTCTTCACGGCTGAGGACGTTGGGGAGATTCCTGAATCTGCACCTTCCTTTGTGGGTGATGAATCAGAGGAATTGTCCCGGATTGAAGTGTCATTAGAGGAGGTTTTGGAACAAATAGAAAAATGTAATGTTAACAAATCTCCGGGACCGGATGGCATTCATCCAAGGGTTCTAAAAGAACTCAAATGGGAAATTGCTGAGCTATTATCTGTGGATTCTAACTTATCCTTTAAATCGGCTTCCGTACCTAATGACTGGAAGGTAGCCAATGTGACACTAATATTTTTAAAAGGCTCTAGAGGCGATCCTGGCAATTACAGACCGGTAAGTCTAACTTCAGTACCGGGCAAATTAGTCAAAAACAATAGTGAAGAATAAAATTGTGAAGCACGTACAAGAACATAATTTGTTGGACAAAAGTCAACATGGTTTCTGTAAAGGGAAATCCTGTCTTACTAATCTATTAGAGTTCTTTGAAGGGGTTAACAAACATGCGGACAAGGGGGATCCAGTAGATATAGTATACTTGGATTTTTAGAAAGCCTTTGACAAGGTCCCTCATCAAAGGCTCTTGTGTAAATTACATAGCCATGGGATAAGAGGGAAGGTCCTTTCTTGGATTGAGAACTGGTTAAAAGACAGGAAACAAAGGGTAGGAATAAATGGTAAATATTCAGATTGGAGAGGGGTAACTAGTGGTGTCCCCCAAGGGTCAGTCCTGGGACCAGTCCTTTTCAACTTAGTCATAAATGATCTGGAGAAAGGGGTAAGCAGTGAGGTAGTAAAGTTTGGAGATGATACCAAACTGTTTAGGATAGTCAAGACAGAAGCAGACTGTGAGGGACTCCAAGAAGATCTCACCAAACTGAGTGATCGGGCAACAAAATGGCAAATGACATTTAATGTGGATAAGTGTAAAGTAATGCACATCGGGAAAAATAACCACAACTATACATACAGTATGTTGGGGGCTAATTTGGCTATGACAAATCAGGAAAGAGATCTTGGAGTTATCATGGACAGTTCTCTGAAAACTTCCACACAGTGTGCAGCAGCGGGCAAAAAGGCAAATAGGATGCTAGGAATTATTAGGAATGGGATAGAAAATAAGACCCAGAATATCTTACTGCCCCTGTATGAAACTATGGGCCGCCCACATCTTGAATACTGTGTACAGATGTGGTCTCCTCACCTCAAAAAAGATATTTTGGCCTTGGAAAGGGTTCAGAAAAGGGCAACTAACATGATTAGGGGTTTGGAACGGGTCCCATATGAGGAGAGGTTAAAGCGACTGGGACTTTTCAGTATAGAAAAGAGGAGACTGAGGGGGATAGGATAGAGGTCTATAAAATCATGAGTGGTGTGGAGAGGGCGGATAAAGAAAAGTTATGTATTAGTTCCCTAAATAGAAGAACTAGAGGATACCAAATTAAATTAATGGGTAGCAGGTTTAAAACTAATAAAAGAAAGTTCTTCTTTACGCAGCGTGTAGTCAACCTGTGGAACTCCTTGCCAGAGGAGGCTGTGAAGGCTAGGACTATAATAGAGTTTAAAGAGAAGCTAGATAATTTCATGGAGGTTAGGTCCATAGAAGGTTATTAGCCAGGGGATAAAATGGTGTCCTTGGCCTCTGTTTGTCAGAGGCTGGAGAGAGATGGAAGGAGACAAATCGCTAGATCATTGTCTTCTGTCCACCCTCTCTGGGGAACCTGGTGCTGGCCACTGTCGGTAGACAGGATACTGGGCTAGATGGACCTTTGGTATGACCCAGTACGGCCATTCTTATGTAAATGCCAGGGTGCCAAGTGCAGACAATGAGGGAAAGGGAAAGAGACAACAGGGGTTTCTTGCTCAAGAAAGCCCTATGGCTAAAATGGCCATCAGAGCTTTCCTGCGCAGGAGAACGTCCACACTGCCATGGGCGCTCTTACAGAAAAGCACTTCTCTTGTGCAACAGCACATGGCAGTGTGAACACATTGTTGTGCAAGACCTTTTGCATAAAACAGTCCTTGAGCAAGAAGTCTGCAGGGTAGATGTAGCCAGGGGGGCTGTGTCTACATTGGCACCCTTTTCCGGAAAAGGGATGCTAATGAGACAAGTCAGAATTGCAAATGCCGCGGGGGATTTAAATATCCCCCGCGGCATTTGCATGAACATGGGATCTTTTGGAAAATAAAGCCTTTTCTGGAAGATCCCTTATTCCTCTTAAAATCAGGAATAAGGGATCTTCCGGAAAAGGCTTTATTTTCCGAAAGACCCCGTCTACACTGGCGCTTTTCTCCGGCAAAGCCCTGAACCAGAAAAAAGCGGCAGCCATGTTCATGCAAATGCCGCGGGGGATATTTAAATCCCCCACAGCATTTGCAATTCCGAAGTGTCTCAGTAGCATCCCTTTTCTGGAAAAGGGTGCCAATGTAGACACAGCCGGGGTGTTTGGGCTTTCTACCAGGACTGAGCTTTGTACAACAGCCCAGGGAACATTGTGAAAAGGCAAAACCTTCCTACCCTAGGGCTACGTCTACACTGGCCCCTTTTCCGGAAGGGGCATGTAAATTTCACTAGTCGTCGTAGGAAAATCCGCGGGGGATTTAAATATCCCCCGCGGCATTTAAATAAAAATGTCCGCCGCTTTTTTCCGGCTTTTAAAAAAGCCGGAAAAGAGCGTCTAGACTGGCCCCGATCCTCCGGAAAAAGTGCCCTTTTCCGGAGGCTCTTATTCCTTTTAAAAAAGCCGGAAAAGAGCGTCTAGACTGGCCCCGATCCTCTGGAAAAAGTGCCCTTTTCCGGAGGCTCTTATTCCTACTTTGAAGTAGGAATAAGAGCCTCCGGAAAAGGGCACTTTTTCCGGAGGATCGGGGCCAGTCTAGACGCTCTTTTCCGGCTTTTTTAAAAGCCGGAAAAAAGCGGCGGACATTTTTATTTAAATGCCGCGGGGGATATTTAAATCCCCCGCGGATTTCCCTACGACGACTAGTGAAATTTACATGCCCCTTCCGGAAAAGGGGCCAGTGTAGACGTAGCCTAGGTGTCCCTGGCCAGCCAGCGAGTGGCACAAAGGTTCCTTGAAGTGCTGACTTCAGGTGGTTTGAAAAAAATTCTTGCAGCTCAGATGAGGTGGCTGACTGGTTAAGGAGATGGACTGCTAATCCATTGTCCTCTGCACGCATGGGTTCAAATCCCATTCTTATTGGGTGTTTGCAGCCCTCTCTCTTGCTTCTCCAGGAGTTCAGTGCCAGCCCCTCTTGTAACCCTGCCTGCCCCAGCCCTCTCTCACTGCAGCCTGGGGAAAGGGGAAATCTCCACAGAGACACTCCCAGCTGGGACCCTCCATCCCTTCTGCCCTCAAGGGGAAACCTCCCAAAGGAGATTCCAGGCAGCCAGGCCATGGGGGTCTCTGAGATGCCCCAGCCCTGCAGCCTGTCCCACCTGGCTGTTGCCATGGTCCCTCTGTGAGGTCACTGCCTCCCAACCAATGAGCTGAGGTGCTGTAAAAGTTCCTTGTGATGTCACTGCTGCCTTGCAGGGCTCATGTCCTGCCTCTGGCAAGCCCCTTGGCATGTGTGAGCTGCTCCCCCTCTGCCCCCCTCACTCAGGGCTGGGTCTGGGGCTCACACAGGGAACATCAGAGGCTGCTCAGGGGGCCACATTGCTAGTCCAGGGGCCCTCCTGTGGGGCTGTGAGTGTTGCTGTCCCTGCTGTACAGACACGGCCATAGAGCCTCAGGAGGCTGTAGCGGTGGGAGACACTTCCCTGGTTTCGAGAGGGAGATGGGACGTCAAGGCTCATGACTTGGAGCAGCTACAGATACTCATGGAAAGCTGATTTTCAGAGGGGTGTGATCAGCCCTTCCTGTGTATCTGGCTTCTTCAAAGGGGTTTAATCAGGAGCTAAAAGTTGAAGAAGGGTCATTTAGATGGTTGAATTTCTTTCCCTAGTAGTGTTTTCTGTGTTCCCCAGTGGCCTAATGGACAAGGTGCTGACTTTCTAAGTCAGGGATTGTAGGTTCAAGTCCCATCTGGGGTGGTAGTTTGCTCTCACTGACAAAGAGTTTATTTTTCTCTGCTCTCCAGAGTAGTTGGCAAGGATGCTCCACAGTTGCTGTCTCCCTCTCTACACAAACTGTTCAGACACCTCACTAGCAAATGCTGGTGTAAGATGCAGATCTGAGTACTAAAAGCCTGTGTATTCAAAGTCAGAATGAAGTGGCACATTTTGCTCTAGAAGGCCCAGGAGTGACAGCCAGAGGGACGTGGCTGTAGCAGAGCAGGGTCTGTCTGGAGACAAAGCGGAGCCTGAGGACGAGAAGGCCCATGAGAGGCAGAGACTCCAGAGCAGTGGAGGGC